>NW_027507748.1:92473025-93116525 GCF_037356315.1 Lithobates pipiens | reverse complement strand
GTCACAGTCTTTGGGTACTGTAGGACCGGCTGCAATGGGAAGGCTCCAGTGTAAGTTCACCTTACAGATTTTCTGTAAAGTTGAACTTAGACTTTATGTACACACTTGAAATACCCATAAATTAATTTACCTGCCAAATTATTCCGAATTTTTTACCCTAAAGATTTACACATTCCTGTCACGCTAAGCAAGTGACACTAATGCTGCGTACACATGACCTGACTTTCCATCAGAATAAATGCTGACGGTCTTTCCGACGGAGTTCCACTGATTTGCCTAAACATGATCACACCCAAGTCCATTCATTTAGAATGCAATGACGTACGACGGGACTAGAAAAGGAAATTCAATAGCCAGTAGCCAATAGCTGCCATGAGTCATATTTGGTCCATCGGAATAGCATACAGACGAACGGATTTCCCGATAGGAATTGATTCCATCGGAAAGATTTAAAACATGTTCTATTTCTAGGTCCATCAGAATTTTTGAAAAATAAGTCAGATGAAGCCCACACAAGATCGGACTATCCGATGAAATGATTCCGTCTGTCCTTTTCTGCTGGAAAGTCCGGTCGTGTGTACGCAGCAGAATACATCCTACTGTAGCTTTTCAGCTTTCTGTGTTAAAGAGGAGGGCCGGTTTAAAAAAAAAAAAGAAGTAAAAGTCAGCAGCTGAAAACACTGTAGCTGCTGACTTTTAATAAGCACACTTACCTGTCCAGGGCGCCCGCAATGTCGGCCGCCCGAAGCTGACCCATCCCTCGGCTCTCGGGTCCCAGCACCACCATCTTGCCTAAGGGAAACAGGCAGTGGAGCCTTGCGGCTTCACTGCCCGTTTCCAACTGCGCATGCGCGAGTCGTGCAGCTCTTTGTGAATGGGGCGCGCTGTGTTCTGGGACACACAGTTCCCAGAACACAGCGTGACCCATTACCCAGAAGACACCGCACAGAGGAGAGAAGACAGAAGATCTCTGCGGAGGAGGAAGAGGCAGATTAGGATGATGTGCCTAGCAACAGGCATTTCTGGTAAGTTAAAAAAAATATATTTTTTTTTCTGATTTTTTTCAAATTTTTTTTTTTTTTCAGGGTGGCCCTCCACTTTAAGTGCCTGCTCAATGGACAATGGGCCTGAAGGATTTTTACCTTATTGCATTCTGCATGTAGCTCCCCCCCCCCCCCCTAAATACTTACCTGAGCCCGATCTCAATCCAGCAATGTGCATGATAGTCAAGGTTCTCCCCGCTCTCTCACTCCTCATTGGTTCAGACACAGCAGTGGGAGCCATTGGCATCTGCTGCTATCAATCACAGCCAGTTAAGAGGAAGCAGTGACGGTTCTTATGGACACACAGAGCGGGGCTCAGGAGCGAGCAAGCATGAGTGCCCCCATAGCAAGCGGCTTGCATAGAGCGCTGGAAGGGGATGCAAGAAGGGAAGGATTGGGCTGCTCTGTGCAAAATCACATTGCAGATAAGTGTAACATATTTTAATAATGTAATAATGTTATTTTAAAGAAAAAAAACAAAAAAAAAACAAGGCTTTAAACTGACCTGCACATTGGATATTTATGTTTACTTTGTACTCAATCACATTACAATTTAGTAAATCAGGTCCAACAAATCTGCTTCACTATTCTGTTAAAGCTATTTAGCTGTTTAACTGATTTACTGTTATGCATTTAAAAAAAAACTAATAAAAAAACCAAAATGATGAAACATTCAAATCTAATAAGCCATATACACAATGGTAAGCAACATACTGACAATGTGGCTGGCAAAGAAATATAAAATCTCTCACAAAATCACTTTAATAATCACAAATTTAAATCCCAAGCCGATTGTATATGAAAACCTTTTCCCCTTTGCAGTATATTCTAATATGCCACACCATCAGTTCATATGGAGGATTTAGCTAGACATTTATACTTTGGATCCAAAGATGGGTCTCCATGGAAAAGCTTTAAGCTCAGGAAGTTATTATCCTGAAATACTGTGCTTAGAATGGGTAGTTTTTGTCCTTAATGGCAAACTTGTAAAGATTTTTTTTGTAAAATAGTCTCAGTGGGGCTTAAAGAAAAAACAGCTTTCACATGCTATGCACAAAACCAATTCACTAGCTGGATTAACTTTAATATGACTGGCATCCAGCATTAGTCCTATTAAGTGAAAGAGGCTGGTATTCTAAAATAACTGAAGTTCAGGGACAAAAAAAAAATCAATCTTTAAAATTATATAACAGGTTAGGAACATAGGCGTGTTTGCAATAAACTATGGCAATTTCATCTGATTCAGCTGCTGACATTCAATGAATCTCATAGAGTGTTGAGTTTAAGTGTTATTTCGTGGCTTTCTCAATAAATCTTTCATTTTTAGTGTCACTGAAACCCTCAGAGGAAAAAAAAGAGGAGAGATCATTTAGGGAATAAAGTATAAATGGCAAAGTGCTCCCAATAAAACAACAAAAACTAATAGTGGACGGAAGAAATGACAGGAACCAAGAAAAACACTAAGCCAAGAAAAAAGCAAGCAGCTATAAAACTTTCCTTAATTTTAGAGCTTTATGGCCACCATGTCCTTGAAAATATATAGTTGAAAGGTTTAAGTTAGGATGTAGCCAAAAGTAAGTCCCTTGGGACAGTTAGGAAAAAATTGAGAGATACTAAAAAAAGTACAGTATTAGGAGAAAACAACTTAAAGAATATATTAATAGCATGCACTTTATATACATTTAATTTATATAATACCTTATATTTTTAAATAGTTTTAGGGGAAAGTATAAAACAAAACAAAAAACAGGACAGACCAGATTTTTTTCAACTAATGTTTTGAGACAAACCTTATCATTGTTGTTGTTGTGTAAAACATACACTTTGTTAATTGTTTTATTAACCGTGTAAGGTCCGCCCTATAGCAGTTTTAGTGCTACAGGGTGACACCTATGCATGCAATTATGTACAGTGCCTACAAGTAGTCAACCCCCTGCAGATTTAGCAGGTTTACACATTCGGAATTAACTTGGCATTGTGACATTTGGACTGTAGATCAGCCTGGAAGTGTGAAATGCACTGCAGCAAAAAAGAATGTTATTTCTTTGTTTAATTTTTTTTTAAATAGTGAAAAGTTTATTCAGAGGGTCAATTATTATTCAACCCCTCAATTCAACAGAATTCTGTTTGGTTCCCCTAAAGTATTAAGAAGTAGTTCAGGCACAAAGAACAATGAGCTTCACATGTTTGGATTAATTATCTGTTTTTCCAGCCTTTTCTGACTATTTAACCACTTTCAGACCGGACCATTTTGCTGGTAAATGACCAGAGGTCTTTTTACACTTTGGCACTGCGCTGCTTTAACTGGTAATTGCGCGGTCATGCAATGTTGTACCCAAACAAAATTTGCGTCCTTTTCTTCCCACAAATAGAGCTTTCTTTTGATGGTATTTGATTGCCTCTGCGATTTTTATTTTTTGCGATATAAACGTAAAAAGACCGCAAATTTTGAAAAAAATGATATTTTCTACTTTTTGTTATTAGAAAAATCCAATAAACTCAATTTTAGTCATACATTTAGGCCAAAATGTATTCAGCCACATGTCTTTGGTAAAAAAAAAGTCAATAATTGTATATTTATTGGTTTGCGCAAAAGTTGTCACATCTACAAACTAAGGTACGTTTTCTGGAATTTACGCAGCTTTTAGTTTACGACTGCCTATCTCATTTCTTGAGGTGCTAAAATGACAGGGCAGTACAAAACCCCCCCAAATGACCCCATTTTGGAAAGTAGACCCCCTAAGGAAATTGATAAGAGGCATGTTGAGCCCATTGAATATTTTATTTTTTTGCCTCAAGCGATTGAATAATGACAAAAAAAAAATTTTTTTTTTTTTTTTACACAAAGTTGTCACTAAATGATATATTGCTCACACATGCTATGGGCGTATGTGAAATGACACCCCAAAATAAATTCTGCTGCTTCTCCTGAGTACGGGGATACCACATATGTGGGACTTTTTGGGAGCCTAGCCGCGTACAGGGCCCCGAAAACCAAGCACCGCCTTCAGGCTTTCTAAGGGCGTAAATTTTTGATTTCACGCCTCACTACCTATTACAGTTTTGAAGGCCATAAAATGCCAAGATGGCACAAAACCCCCACAAATGACCCCATTTTAGAAAGTAGACACCCCAAGCTATTTGCTGAGAGGCATGTTGAGTCCATGGAATATTTTATATTTTGCCACAAGTTGCGGGAAAATTACAAACTTTTTTTTTTTTTTTTTTTTTTTCACAAAGTTGTCACTAAATGATATATTGCTCATGCATGCCATGGGCATATGTGAAATGACACCCCAAAATAAATTCTGCTGCTTCTCCTGAGTACGGGGATACCACATATGTGGGACTTTTTGGGAGCCTAGCCGCGTACGGGGCCCCGAAAACCAAGCACCGCCTTCAGGCTTTCTAAGGGCGTAATTTTTTGAGTTCACTTCTCACTACCTATTACAGTTTTGAAGGCCATAAAATGCCAAGATGGCACAAAACCCCCACAAATGACCCCATTTTAGAAAGTAGACACCCCAAGCTATTTGCTGAGAGGCATGTTGAGTCCATGGAATATTTTATATTTTGCCACAAGTTGCGGGAAAATTACAAACTTTTTTTTTTTTCACAAAGTTGTCACTAAATGATATATTGCTCACGCATGCCATGGGCATATGTGAAATGACACCCCAAAATAAATTCTGCTGCTTCTCCTGAGTACGGGGATACCACATATGTGGGACTTTTTGGGAGCCTAGCCGCGTACGGGGCCCCAAAAACCAAGCACCGCCTTCAGGCTTTCTAAGGGCGTTACAGTTTTGAAGGCCATAAAATGCCAAGATGGCACAAACCCCCCCCCCCAAATGACCCCATTTTAGAAAGTAGACACCCCTAAATTTAGGGGTACACTAGTGAGACTAGGTAATAAATGGCGGGTGCCCTGAAACTATAAAAAAATAACTAACCAACCAGCGTCACCTGTAACAGTTATATGGTGATCACTGGTGAAAGGGTTAACTAGGGGGCAATCAGGGGGCTTTATGCGGTAGTATATGGGGGTCCCTGGCGCTATAAAAAGCTGCGGCGAACCTAAATACCTACCTGCCTAACTAGCGTCACCTGTGACACTAATACAGCGATCAGAAAAACGATCGCTTATTAGGCTGGGTTCACACTGGAGCGATGCGGGAACGCCACGAATGCGCGGCGGGTTCCCGCATCGCATGCCTCCCGGCGGCAGTTCACACTGCCCTATGCGAACTGCTGGGAGTGTCAGTGAAATGTTAATGACACCCCCAGATCAGTTCGCATATCGCAGTGCGATCTGCAAACTTGGATCGCATGGTGTGAACACCCATGCGATCCGATTCTGCTGCGGACCAAAAAAAGGGTCCCGTGCGAGTTTGCGGCGGGTGCGGCGGGTGCGACACGAATTCAGCCATACTATCTGTATAGCTGAACTCGAATCGCACAGAGATCGGATGTGATTTGCACTGCAGTGCGGTGCGAATCACATCCGTTCTCATAAACCGCTGCAATGTGAACCCAGCCTTAGTGACACTGGCGACGGGGGGTGATCACGGGGTTAAACCTTTATTGGGGGGGTTAGGGGGGTACCTTAGAACTAAAGGGGGCTAACCCTAACTGCCCTAACAGTTATTAGTCACAAATGACACCTGCCGGGTGATCAGGGGGTTAAACCTTTATTAGGTAATAAATGGCGGGTGCCCTGAAACTATAAAAAAATAACTAACCAACCAGCGTCACCTGTAACAGTTATATGGTGATCACTGGTGAAAGGGTTAACTAGGGGGCAATCAGGGGGCTTTATGCGGTAGTATATGGGGGTCCCTAGCGCTATAAAAAGCTGCGGCGAACCTAAATACCTACCTGCCTAACTAGCGTCACCTGTGACACTAATACGGCGATCAGAAAAATGATCGCTTATTAGGCTGGGTTCACACTGGAGCGATGCGGAAACGCCGCGAATCCGCGGCGGGTTCCCGCATCGCATGCCTCCCGGCGGCAGTTCACACTGCCCTATGCGAACTGCTGGGAGTGTCAGTGAAATGTTACTGACACCCCCAGATCAGTTCGCATATCGCAGTGCGATCTGCAAACTCGGATCGCATGGTGTGAACACCCATGCGATCCGATTCTGCTGCGGGCCAAAAAAAGGGTCCCGTGCGAATTTGCGGCGGGTGCGGCGGGTGTGGCGGGTGCGGCGGGTGCGGCGAATGGCTGAACTCGAATCGCACAGAGATCGGATGTGATTTGCACTGCAGTGCGGTGCGAATCACATTCGTTCTCATAAACCGCTGCAATGTGAACCCAGCCTTAGTGACACTGGCGACGGGGGGTGATCACGGGGTTAAACCTTTATTGGGGGGGTTAGGGGGGTACATTAGAACTAAAGGGGGCTAACCCTAACTGCCCTAACAGTTATTACAGTCACAAATGACACCAATGCAAAAAAAAAAAAAAAAAAAAAAAAAATTACATTGGTGTCACTGTGACTGGGGGGGCAGGGGTAATTGGGGGGGTGATCGGGGGGTAAAGGGGGGGTGTGAGTGTGCCTGGCATGTTCTACTGTGTGTGGGATGTGTTGGTGCAACTCACTGATCCGCTCTCCTCCGTGTCGGAACGAAAAATACCGACACGGAGGAGAGAATACATCACTTCCTCTCCTGTGTTTACATTACAGGAGAGGAAGTGATGTCACCGGGGATTTCCATTCGTCGGGAGCGATCGCGAGGGGGTGGCCATGAATGAATGGCCGTCCCCTCGTCCGGGATCGCTCCCGAACGAAAACCGACCGCCGCAGGCACCGGGCGGGGGCCCGATCGGGCCCCCGACCCGCGGGAGGCAAATCACGTACATGTACGTGCTTATGCCTGCCCGTGCCATTCTGCCGACGTACATCGGCGTGCGGCGGTCGGCAAGTGGTTAAGACCCTCCCCAAACTTGTGAACAGCACTCATACATGGTCAACATGGGAAAGACAAAGGAGCATTCCAAGGCCATCAGAGACAAGATCGTGGAGGGTCACAAGGCTGGCAAGGGGTACAAAACCCTTTCCAAGGAGTTGGGCCTACCTGTCTCCACTGTTGGGAGCATCATCCGGAAGTAGAAGGCTTATGGAACTACTGTTAGCCTTCCACGGGCTGGACAGCCATTGAAAGTTTCCTCCCGTGCCGAGGCCAGGCTTGTCCGAAGAGTCAAGGCTAACCCAAGGACAACAAGGAAGGAGCTCCGGGAAGATCTCATGGCAGTGGGGACATTGGTTTCAGTCAATACCATAAGTAACGTACTCCACCGCAATGGTCTCCGTTCCAGACGAGCCCGTAAGGTACCTTTACTTTCAAAGCGTCATGTCAAGGCTCGTCTACAGTTTGCTCATGATCACTTGGAGGACTCTGAGACAGACTGGTTCAAGGTTCTCTGGTCTGATGAGACCAAGATCGAGATCTTTGGTGCCAACCACACACGTGACGTTTGGAGACTGGATGGCACTGCATACGACCCAAAGAATACCATCCCTACAGTCAAGCATGGTGGTGGCAGCATCATGCTGTGGGGCTGCTTCTCAGCCAAGGGGCCTGGCCATCTGGTCCGCATCCATGGGAAGATGGATAGCATGGCCTACCTGGAGATTTTGGCCAAGAACCTCCGCTCCTCCATCAAGGACCTTAAGATGGGTCGTCATTTCATCTTCCAACAAGACAACGACCCAAAGCACACAGCCAAGAAAACCAAGGCCTGGTTCAAGAGGGAAAAAATCAAGGTGTTGCAGTGGCCTAGTCAGTCTCCTGACCTTAACCCAATTGAAAACTTGTGGAAGGAGCTCAAGATTAAAGTCCACATGAGACACCCAAAGAACCTAGATAACTTGGAGAAGATCTGCATGGAGGAGTGGGCCAAGATAACTCCAGAGACCTGTGCCGGCCTGATCAGGTCTTATAAAAGACGATTATTAGCTGTAATTGCAAACAAGGGTTATTCCACAAAATATTAAACCTAGGGGTTGAATAATAATTGACTCACACTTTTATGTTTAAAATTTATTAAAATTTAACTGAGCAACATAACTTTTTGGTTTGTAAGATTTATGCATCTGTTAATAAATCCTGCTCTTGTTTAAAGTTTGAAGGCTCTAACTTATTTGCATCTTATCAAACCTGCTAAATCTGCAGGGGGTTGAATACTACTTGTAGGCACTGTATATATGCATAATCTGACACTAGGGGGGCGTGCATGTGTGCAGGTGACGGCTTGCTTCCGCTGTGTAATACACAGCAGGAGCCGAACGGCGGGTTTAGGGTACTCAATTTTCGCCAGCACCCCCGATCATCAGGGAGAGAGACAAAACTGCGATCTGCCTATGTAAACAAAGTAGATCACCGTTCTGACAAGGGGGAAGTGATGGAGTTAGTGCCCCTGAATAAACTCCATCTCTTCTCCTACCATGTTTCCCCTAAAATAAGACCTAGTGTGATTGTCGGTGATAGCTGCAATAAAAGCCCTACCCCCCAAATAAGCCCTAGTTAAAGTCCTTGTAGGTCTTCTTTTCAGGGTAGGGCTTATTTTTGAGGAAACAGAGTAGGGCTTATTTGGGTGGTTGGGCTTATATTGCAGCCAACACCGACAATCACGCTAGGTCTTATTTTAGGGGAAACAGGGTAGTAAAAGCACCTCACACAGTATAGTAAAGCACTGGTCAGGAAAAAAGTTAACCCTTTGATCTCTTCTGATGTTTAACCCCTTACCAGCCAGTGTCATTAGTACAATAACAGTGCATGTATTTAGCATTGATCCCTGTATTAGTGTCTCTGGTTTTCAATAAGTGTCAAACATTTCAGTTATGCTGCATACACACGATCGAATTGTACACCGGACAATTCCATAGTGTGTGGGCTCCAGCGGACTTTTTCATCGTAAAGTCCGGCGGACTTAGAAAGTAGTTTTGACTGAAAATTTGTCCGCCGGACTTGGCTTTCAGCGGACAATCCGTTCGTCAGTGTGCTAGTCCGGCGGACTAAGAATGAAGCATGCTCTGAAGCAAGTACGAGAAGGAAGCTATTGGCTACTGGCTATTGAACTTCCTTTTTCTAGTCCCGTCGTACGTGCTGTACGTCATAGCGTTAGAAATCGCCGGACTTTCGGACTGTTCGTGTGTGACCAAGTCTGTTCGTTATAAAGTCCGGCAGATTGTTTGCCGGACCAATTCCGCCGGACAATTCGATCGTGTGTATGTGACATTAGTGTCAGAATGTGTGCCGCAATATGGCAGTCCCGCTATAAGTCACTGATCGCCACCATTACTAGTAAAAAAAAAAAAATAGTAAAAATATCCCATAATTTATAGACACTTTTGAGCAAACCAAACAAAATATGTTTATTGAGCTTTTTTTACCAAAAATAAGTGGCAGAATACACATTGACCTATAATTCTGAAGAAATGTGATATTTTTTTTTTATTGGATATGTTTTATAGCAGGAAGTAAAAAATACGTCTGGTCTTCCTTCGGTGTTCTTGTTCCTCCATCTTCTTCTACTCCATCTTCTTCTTCTTCCTCCGCTCTTCAGTTCCCGCATCTTGCTCTTTCTACTTCTCTGCGCCATCCTCGCGATACGCCTTTGTAGGTGTCTTCAGCCGTGTGATGCGTTGATTCAATTGAAGACTCCCACAGAGGCGGATCGTGTGGACGGCGGAGAGAATAAGCCGGAGCAAGATGCGGGACGAGAAGAGCGGAGGAAGAAGAAGATGAAGAAGAAGATGGAGGAGCAAGAACACCGAAGGAAGACCAGAAGAAAGACGATGAAAGAACAAGAAATTAATAAAGGACTTGTCAAAAACCGTCTCTCGTCTTGTTTAACCTTTTTGTCACTTTTTTGTGAAATGGTAGGGGTACATTTATACCCCATTACCAATTCACACGGGGGGGGGGGGGGGCGGGATCTGGGGGTCCCCTTGTTAAAAGGGACTTCCAGATTCTGATAAGTCCTCCACCCCCAGACCCCCACAACCACCGGGCAAGGGTTGTGGGGATGAGGCCCTTCTCCCCATCAACATGGGGACAAGGTACTTTGAGGGGCTACCTCAAAGCACCCTCCCAATGTTGAGCGCTTTTTTTTTTAATTTTGGTTCGGGGTTCCCCTGTAGGGAAATCCCCATGCCGTTTTTATCAATGAACTTTTATGTGTATTGGGTACCGACAATTCATTATAGCCATGAGTAGTTTTAAATGGCGTTTTTTTCCTTTAGAAATGTAATTTTGCTGTCAGACTGTTCTAAACACAGGAAACGTGTGCCCCTTTTAGGGCATACTATAGACACCCTCCGGTACTAAATTTAAAGGAATATTACACTTTTATTGTTTCACTTTAAGCATTATTAAAATTACTGCTCCCGAAAAAACGTTTGTTTTTAAAACTTTTTTTGCATTGATAAATGTCCCCTGGGGCAGGACCCAGGTTATCAAACACTTTTTATGACAATACCATGCATATAAGCCTTTAAAATGAGCACTTTTGATTATTCATGTTCGTGTTGGCATGCCGTGTTGCCGGTTCATGTTCGGGGCGGCACAGTGGTGTAGTGGTTAGCACTCTCACCTAGCAGTAAGAAGGGTCGCTGGTTCGAATCCCAACCACGACACTACCTGCCAGGAGTTTGCATGTTCTCCCTGTGCCTGCGTGGGTTTCCTCCGGGTACTCCAGTTTCCTCCCACACTCCAAAGACATGCAGGTAGGTTAATTAGATTCTGTCCAAAATTGGCCCTAGTATATGAATGGGGACCTTGGATTGTGGGCTCCTTGAGAGTAGGGACCAATGTGAGTGTACAATGTACAGGGATAGGGGCAATTGTAGACACTCACTCAGGTTGGACTGGTGTCTTTATTCAACCTTACTAACTATGTAACTATGTGTCCCATAGACTTTAATGGTCTTCGTGTGTTTGAGTACATTTTTTGTTCCTGTGCGAACCGAAAGGGGAAGTTTGGCTCATCCCTACAGATAAGCCTTTACCACTTCCGGACCACCACATGCTGATGTAGGTCATTACGCTGAGGAAGGATATCATTGTTATGGCAGCAGCTAGCTGCCATAACCCCAGTAAACCTGTGTTCGGCCGGTACAAAATAAAAGTGGTCTCTGCAGCGGATTTGCCACAAGATCATTCTTATAGGTGGAGGGAGAGGGCCCCCTCCCGCAGCGATCTGATGCCCTCTGCCGCTTACCGGAGCCGTCAGCAACAGAGGCAATCGGATCCTTCCCATGGCTGTGCATGGAGACAAGTGAGGGGAAGATGGCCACCCATCTCCATGACACTGCAGGGCGGAAGCGACGTCAAAGCGTCACTTCCGCCCATAGCTCTTAAAGGGACATTTTTTTCTTCTTTTTTTTTAATGACCTTTTTTTTGTTGCATTTTTGTGTAAATATGAGATCTGAGGTCCTTTTGACCCCAGATCTCATATTTAACAGGTCCTGTTTTTTTTCTATTGCAAGGGGTTGTAATGGGAAGAAAAGTGACACCATTTTTTTAAAAACAGTGTAAAGTGCCGAGCTCGCATGCAGAAGTGAACGCATACGTGAGTAGCGCACGAATATGAAAATGGTGTTCAAACCACACATGTGAGGTATTTCCACGATTGGTAGTGCGAGAGTAATAATTCTAGCCCTAGACCTGTAACGTAAAACATGCAACCTGTAGAATTTTTTAAATATCGCCTATGGAGATTTTAAAGTGTAAAAGTTTGCCACCATTCCACGCCATTATCAGTTTACTCGCGTACTAGCGTAACATTATATTTCACAATATTAAAAAAATGGACTAACTTTACTGTTGTCTTATTTTTTCATTTAAAAACGTGTATTTTTTCAAAAAAAGTGTGCTTGTAAGACCGCTGCGCAAATACAGTGTGACAGAAAGTATTGCAACAACCTCCATTTTATTCTCTAGGGTGTTAGAAAAAAAAGTATAATGTTTGGGGGTTCCAAGTCATTTTCTAGCAAAAAAAACAAAACAGTTTTTAACTTGTAAACAACAAATCTAAAAAAGAGGCTCGGTCCTTAAGTGGTTAAAATTAGCTCTTTTGATTTTTCATATTCTCTATGTCCCATATACTTTAATGGTGTTTGTTCATCCAAATTCTTTTGCCTGTTCAGATGTTCTGATTTTCCCAGAAGTCTGCACTAAGATATAGGTCAGGTTTTAGGCATCCTCTTCAACATAAATTCAGTGTTTGGTGAGATAATGGTTAATTAGTAATTACCGCACTCCAGCTCTTCTCATCAGAACACTGGGAGTGCAACAATTATAGCAAGCCAGCTCTACCCATTCAGATTCAATATACACAGGATACAGTAAGGTCTGTTGCACATGGTACTGATGTTTGAACATCAGCATTTTTGGATGTATTTGCTGGCATTTATTTTAGGTGTTTTTGAGTGTATTTGCATTTGTTTGTATGCACATATTTGCGTGTATGTGGATGTATTTGCACATATGGATACAAAATATTGAATGGGATCTGTGATTTTTTTTAACTGATCAAAACACAGTGCTTGTTTACATGCCTGTGTGTACAGACATGTTGTAAACAATGGGCTGCATTTTAGATCAGCTGTATGCCTGAAAACAAACAAACAGGTAAGAGAAATGTAACAATCTTTGTTAAAATCCATTGCAATGTTAATTGATCATCCAGAAAAGATTGTTTCTTCTCAACAATAGTGTAGTTACTCTTCAAATACAGATATCCAAACATTTTCAAATAGAACATGATACATTGTGAACATTTGAACATGTGATTGAATGTATGTAATATCAAAACACAATTATAAAATGTATACAATGTATGCATTGGTTAGTGGACTGATTTATAGCAAGAAATGTACTCACCCAGAACTGTTAAGTAAGCTTTGGATGTTTTGACAGGCATCGTAAATAAGGAACACGTATATAGGCCTTCATCTGACAAAGAGACGTCACTAACGCTGATACTCAATTCATGCCAGGAAGCTCGGATGAGTTCAATTCTGTTGTCCCTTAGAGCTGAAGAAAATATGACAATATTAGTCTTATTTTTGTTAATGATATTAAATAGTCATATTTGTGAACTAGTGCAGTCCATTAAAATGTACATTCTCGCTCAGCCCTGGTTTTATAGCATAACATTGATATCCAAAATCCAGTCAGTAGAAATGTCCGATCATACCCAATATTATGCATTGGGCTTAGCAACAGACAAGAGAACACACTTTTATGAATCTATTTTAAGCTGAAGATGTTAACATTGTGTTCCTATCTGGCAAATGAATGTGGCTGTAACCCTCAGACATGAAAAATGAACAAAGTACATCCCACTATAACCTGAACCCAAAGAAAAGCAAAGTCTGAATCTTTCCACTATCTGCATGATTTACTCCTAGTAGATTAAGCCGACACCTCAGCCTTACCAGAGACAGCCCTCCCCCCCACACCAGATGACTCAGCTCTATGTTTTCGTAAACCTGTAAGGAGTACCCTCCTTCTCTTCAATCAGCTATCAGATTAAACTCAGCTCTCTGGCTCTGCAGTGTATGTGACACCAGATTCCTGTCCTCCCGGCTTTCTGCTGCTTTGAATACTTTCACCTCTGTGCTTTAAGAGGCTATACAAGACAGCTGTCTGCAGGTAAACAGGTACAACTTATGTAGGAGCATTTGTTTAACCACTTCCTGCCCATCATATAGGAATATGATGTGTGCACTATGGTTCTGTTATCCTGACTGGACGGCAAATGACGCGATCAGGAAAACCTGCGATCATGCCCCCGCGGGGGCACGCAGCACGGGCGATCGCCGATGTGGTGTGTCAGTTTGACACACCGCATCTCTGATATGGGTAAAGAGCCTCTGATGGAGGCTCTTTACCACATGATCAGCCATGTGCAATCACAGCTGATCATGGTGTAAACAGGAAAAGCCATATATGGGCTTTTCCTCTATCGTGTCTGACAGACACGAGTAGAAGAGAGCCGATCAGCTGCTCTCCTTACAGGGGGGTCTGCTCTGATTGATTATAAGTGCAGCCCCCCAAGGATGCCCATCCAGGGCCAACAGGGATGCCACCCAAGACCACCAGGTATGAACTTTAGAGATGCCAATCAGTGCCCATTGTAGATGCTAATCAGTGTCCAGCAGTAAAGCCTGCCAATGCCTCCTCATCAGTGCTGCTGATAGGTATATATATATATATATATATATACACACATATACATATATATATATATATATATATATATATATATATATATATATATATATATATATATATATATATATCTTTCAAAGTGCAACAGCACTGAAATCTGGAAATCGGTCTGGGCAGGAAGGGGGGAAGTGCCCAATATTGAAGTGATTAATCTCTGTATATCATCTGAGGCTAGTCACTTCACTTGGTATAGAGTATGCAAGGTTTATATTATAAACAAGAACCAGAGTAGGTGAGGATTAAACCCTTGGCCATTTACAGATTTGTTTTTTTTTTTATGTCTGTGTCTTGTTAAGAACATTTCCCTTCATTTCCTGTCCTGAAGATGCAACAGGAATTGAGTGGATTTGTTTTCCAAAATGAGGGGAAGTCCCCTTTTAGACAGATGTCACAGGAACATACTGTATGTTTTCATCGGAAGCCCCTTCTGGTGACAACTGTAAAATTTAGAATTGTGGCTGAATCTAAACAGCCCTGGCATAAACAAGAACAAACATTTGGTAGAGGCTATAACCCTTCCCTAGTCTGTTCGAATCTTAATTTAAAAAAATATATATATACATATGCGTTAAAGAAGAATGCACAAATAAGCTCTGCTAAAAAAATTAATTATATTCCCATTAATGGCTTTAAAAAATTAAAGGAAGCATACAGGGACCACCATCTTATTTTTCTCTTGGACCCCTTTCCCATCGAAGTGTTTTTCAGGTGCTTTTAGGCTAAAACTAGCGCCTGTAAAGCACCTGAAAAATGGCTCCCCTGCAGTCTCAGTGTGAAAGCCCATCTGCTTTCACATTGAGGCGATGCGCTGGCAGTACGTTAAAAAAAGTCCTCCAAGCAGCATCTTTGGAGCAGTGAAGGAGAAGGGAATGGGCTGCACCACCGAACCACCAAGAAAGCGCCACTACAGTGGCACTTTACGGGTCATTTTAACTCTTTATTCGGCCTCTAGCAGGAGTTAAAAGCACCTGCTAGCAGCTGAAAAACTCTGCAAAGACTACGGTAAAGTGCTGCACCGATGCCCCAGTGTGAAAGCAGCCTTAAAATATATAATATATACCATAAGGTGTCAATCAATCTAAATAAAACATATACATAGATAGGAAGCATACATGAAACTCAAATGATACAATATAAAAAGGGAGGAATTTCATATTAAAGTCTAAAGTTGTTAACTCTTCTGCTTCAAATTTTCTTCAATTTGGTCTGTGAACATATCCTAATCCTTATCCAACAAACTGGGCAAAGAGTCTGACCACTTACACAGCCATTATAGGGTTTTTTTTGTATTGATTTTCTTTATTTTCTGCATAAATACCTAATTGTGCCAAGAACATTGACATTTGTGGCTAATTAAAAAGCAATCAACCTAACTGATATTATCAGTTAAGATACAATGAACTAAGAATTATTGCAAATAATGACCGACAAATGATCAAGGTGATAATGCTAACATTGGCTTTATTTTCAAACTATTGTATGTGTTTTTTTAGTAGTTCACCAATATACTGTAACACTATTTGAACTGAAAATGAGTGTTGAGACTGTAGCCCGAATATATATGCTGAACAGAGGAAATGGGTTACTGGCAACACTTTCATCCCACAATTTTTGTTGATTACTATTGACAAGAGATGACTGGACATAATTCCAACCGCTGAAGTAATTGTATCACCTGCCCTAATGTGGATTAAGTGATTGGGAGTTATGGGTTAACGGCTTATCTGCAATGCATGTAAAAAGGTAATTTCTCGAAACGTTTACTATCCAACATCTTATTAAGAAAAAGACCTCAATCATCAATGCATAGAACACCAGGGAATTACCTACAACATCCCTTAAGCACCAAAGCCATTCATGCTTAGCAGAAATTCATTGGCATTAATAGGAATAACATACTTGAATCTAAGTCTGAAATCAAATCTACAACATAAAGTAGACCAGTAATAAACATAATTAGTGTACAGTTCACTTGTTCTAATTTGCTGCATTCACAGATCTCATTGAGAGTAAGAAAATTTATAGGCCTCTTAGACAAAAAAATGTGTATCTGGAAAGGACAAATGAATGAATGATTGAATTAATTAAAATACATTAAGACCACTGAACATCGCATTCAGCCTGTGCACGTTATTTGGTTCAAGCACAAAGTAGTAAATGATTATATGATACATACAGTGGCCTGGTGCTTTAACTCCTCACCCAAAAAAAAATGGCAAGTGGCCGATTGCATATCTGGAGTCCCACTTACCAGGATGTTGTGAAAATCAGCTTAGTTTCCTTTTTTTTTCCTTTTTGCTGTAATTTTATAGCAATAATGCAATAGAAAAAGCAATATGTTTTAATTCTATGTCATTTTTAAGATTGGGGTATTTTAGAAGGGCAATATTGAGCCCAAACTTCCAAAGTAGTTATGTTTAGATGATTGATATGCAAGTTCAACATTTTCCTAATGTCCCAAAACCACATTTCTCTAAAAGCAGGCACCTCTAGGTACATTTAAGCCCCAAAACTATGAGTGTTAAAGTATGGTTGAAGTCTTTCTTCAATTCTGAATGCCAAACCAAGTTCCAGGCAATTACACTTGAATAAATTGGACTGAGAGGGATTTTGGTGGGAGGGTGTTAAAGGGAATGTCCTCAAGTCAAAAATGTCTGTTTAGCTTGTCACAACTGGCTTATCCAAAGGATAATCTTTTAGGACTACTATGGCAACAGGCAAAAATTATAAAGGTACACAGGGCAGAAAAAGGCTTTAAGCACTCACCTACATACTGCTGTAGGTTCAAAAACAGTGGTGGACACTTATTTTTGTAGTGCCATTAATAAATGCCACAACATAAATTGCTCTTGGGTGGCAAGTGCACTTATTAATGGCTGTGAACTGGGCAATTATCTGACAATTTCATTCACAGACACAGTGTACAGAGCCAATCCAAGCGACTATGTGCCTTGTGATTGCTGTAAGGGATCAGAAATGTAAATAGATTAGTGTTTACTTTGGAAAACCCTCCCATTTCACTTACAATGGAGGAATGTGTGAAAACAGGAACTAATGAAAAAAATTGCCATTCATTCATTAGTAGATGATTACAGGCAGCAGCAGATGTTAGCGGTATGTCTTCAATTGTGAGATAATTTTAAACTCTTTTACCACACTCCTGTCCCTAAATCTAAGCTCCACCTTGTCTCTGCAGTAAATGTACACTATATTAACCATTTCTCCTCCCTTATCCCACACATTGGCACCTTAAACCCCTCATCTCTAACCTCCCACTGTAGGGGACTTGTACATTAAACTTTCACCTCCTCCTCACTCTGTGAATGCACAGTATCTAATGCACCATTGAAAAAAATAAACCGCGCTAGACAGAAAAAAAATAATAAAACAAAACAAAAATCACCAGGCTTCAGCCAGAAGTGGGACACACACACCAAGAAAGCTCAGAAAAAAGAAAACTAGCTGCGCCAAAAATAAAAATAAAATTACAAAAAAGATAAAACCCTTATACAATAATTATTATGTAATCAAAGTTTTTGATAACCGATTTCAAGGAAATTTATTAATAAATAATATATTTATATGAAGTGGTAATTCATCAAACATTTTATTTCAAAAACAATAAATGTGCCGAGCCCATAATTTTGTCACTCAATGGTGTCTGTGTTAATTATTTGGTAAATTTAAGTTAGACTATAAACAAAGGGAGGAAGTGCAATCTGCATTCCCATGTAAATGACCCTCAGAAAAATTACTTTAGTCTGGTCTCACAGAATGTGGTTTCGGAGGGGAACAACACATGATTTTTCCAAAGCATACTGCTTTCTGACTAGATTTTTGATATGTTCCCTCTAAGCCCAGTAATTCTTAGCCAAAAAAAAATAAGTTTCAAAAGCTAAAACATAACTTTTTCATTTAATTAATATACACATGGCTATGTACTCTATGTACCATATATAATATGCCATTATTAAAAATATTATTTGACTAATAATGTTTTTTTCCTCCCCTCTTTTTAATCTATATTTTATTAATATTTTTTTTTTACTTTCCTGACAATCATTTTCTCAGTTTTCTTTAATAGCTGCAGAGCTAGGAAGATGAATGCAAGACCCAGCTGTTTGACCTTTCATTTTTCTTTATATTATATGACAACATAAAGGTATAATTTATAAATTATAATAAGGAATATAATCTCAATATGTCAGCTTCTATTATTAAAAAGGCATAGAAAAAAAGAATCCTATATTGACAACTTTGATGTATGAATAGAAAATGACTATCCACAAAGATTAAAGCTTAACTCCACCTTCGTCACATTTCAATCCTCTAAATCAGGTCAGTGGGGCAATAAAGTTTATTAATTTTGATGTCTATGCTTATTCAATTAAAGAGATTCCATTAAAATTATATATACACATATATATAACTATTTATTTATTATTTGCTCTGCACAATACTCTAATTACAATTTTACATTTTGATCCAGAGGATAACTATATCTGTGTTCCTTGTGCTTTTAGATTAATAGTACATCCCTGTGATTTATACTTTACTGCTCTTCTTACCATAATGGAAGTCAGACCTTTGCTTTTAGACTTGGATTTTTTATTTATTTTTTCTGACAGCAGTCATTCAGCATTAAGGCTCACTGCACTTTGACATACAGACACAGTTGTGAAAAAAATTGCAAAAACTTGAAATATTTCTGGATTTCTTCATAACTATGGTTGTTCTTAAAGAGGCGCTCCAGTCTCTTATTATATGCACATTTAAAAGTATGTTGTTTCATGTCAAAAGCTGGTGCTAGATGCTGCCAACTTGGATGTTATGGCAGCAGCCTGACTCAAATTTTACTCTACAGTAGTCTCTTGCACTCCACCCTGGCAGCTAAAAATAGCTATGTAGGAGGTGAGTAAGGGGAGGGGAAAATGAGCTGGGTCAGCATCAAGAATAATTAGACCCTTCTATAAGAGGAGAAGGCTATGATATGCAAAGAGAGAGGGGCTAGTTAAATTTTCTAGCAAGTTCAAAGGCATGTTGCCCGTGAATAAAACATAATGTGTTGAAAGGTATAAACTGCATGTAAGCATTTCAAATACTTGATTTTTTTGTGCTTTTATCTCCATTGTCTTTTGGAGACAGGGTCTATTAAAAAATATAACCTTTTTATAGGCAATAGCCTTTTTTAGAAGTTATTCTGGCCCTTGCTGTATACAAGACTTGGTGCATCAATATTTTTGAGATATCTTCCTCTTGATAACACCCCAGCATTACATTGGGAATGAGTTCAGCTCTCTGACATGCCGTTGCAAAATATTCTGTTGGTGTAATTCTATTATTGATATAACTCTGTGTTACAGATCATTGTCGAGTTGCATACCCCAGCTGCCGATTTGATAACAAGTGTATGCCCTAATATTCTGCTGTCAAATTCACTAAATCAATTTGGGGTTCATTAGCCCTTCAATAATTGCAATAATCATTACCTAGAGCAAGCAAAGCAGACTCAAGAGAAAGAGACACATTTTCTTAATTCAAGACCTACTACAACCACATATAGATAACACAATGTGACTTTAGTGGAAACATTTTTTAAAAGAGAAGTATGGCTTTTAAATATATATATATATATATATACTCAGCTAGGTGGATGCAGCATGGATACAATGCTGCAACTGTCCCCTAGTTGAACCCCACGTTGATTTAGCTCTGTAGTGAGAACTGACACTGCTGATCACTCAGTTCTCCCCCTCCTGTCTGAGCAAAGACTGTCAGTCAGCGGCTCTTTGCTCTCCTCTTCAGCGCATACTGGAGTGCTGAGCTGTGGAGGGGGCAGGATGGACTGGCTCAGGCTCTCGGCATATTGCTGAGAGGCTAAGCCAGGTGCTGGTCCAGAGTTTTAGGTGGATGCTGACCCTATGGTCAGGATCTTTTCAGAGCCTGGACCAGTTCTGTGATGCCAGCCAACAGCAGGCTTTAGCAGACTGAAATCGAGTTATAGGAGTGCAGAACGAATTGCACTCCTGTGATCTATAGGAGAAGTATAGCCAAAAAAGCTTTAGCTTTAATTTTTCTTTAATATATTTCTTCTAATAAATGCTAAAATATCTGATCATTTGCTTCTCTGTATTTAAAAAAAAAAGAATACTATTCTGTAAAAAATGTTGTATACTAGCTGTAACACACATGCATACACACAACATAGGTTTTGTTCTTTTTTTTCCATAAGACCCCGGTCGCACATTTTTTTGTTAATCTAATTTGTAAATGAGAAATTATTACATTTTAAAAATTATTTTATTATTAAGAAATTATGCATGTGAAAAAGGGTTTATGACAGTAACAGAGCAATCTCAGAGGCAACTCTGACCAGTTTGTTTTTTTGCATACTGCACCTGCAGCTAAATAATATTGTATCCTTTATTTATGGAAAAAAAAATTGTATCCTTCAATTAGCCTTAAAAATGAAAATAATAACATTGTTCTTCAGCCCACAAGCATTTCCAATATTGCAATAGAGAAAAAAAAAAGGAAGCTATCAAATGTAATAACCTAAGACGCACAATTTTCTTTTGACACTGTGTCTGGAGGTGTAATTTTTTTAAGTTTGTATTTTGAGCAATAAGGAACAGCAGCTCTCCAAACCAAATGGAAATGCAACTCAGCATGACACCCGGACTCTTGTCCATAATAAAGCTTACCTTTTTCTTTAATGGATTTTAACAGTATGGTATCTGTCACTATCGGCAGATAACTACTATGATCTGTTGAATAATGTAATAATAACATGGTCTAGCAGTCTGTATATCTCCTGGACACACAGTTCACTTTAATGTGGACAACATTTGATTTGAGGTTAAGTTACATAAACACAGGAGGTTACTTTCATGTGTTTTTGTAAAACCATAACGTAGCAATAGTTTATAAATCCATAAACCTCAAATACACTTGTTGATCTGCATAACAAGCCATATAAAACTCTGTCTCATTAAGTCATTAAGTGTAATATAAGTGTAATTAAGTGTAATTAAGTGTAATATATATATATATATATATATATATATATATATATATATATATATATATATATATATAATAGACTATAGTAGGCACTTACAGGAGTTCCATCCATAAGATAATAGTATTAGCATAATGCTAATCCGTTACATCACCATTAATCTCCTATGGAAGTCCCATGAGTGCTGATTATAATCTATTGAATTACTATTACTTCATATATGTTTAACACCCAGGTAGTTTGGAGTGTTTGTACGACTGCTCTACAATTGTAAAAAAAAATATATATATATATATATATATATATATATATATATATATATATATAGATATATATATATATATATAGATATATATATATATATATATATATATATATATATATATATATATATACTGTATATAAACTATTTTACCAAAGGTAATGGGACACTGGCCTTTACACGTGTATGCCCTTTAATGGAATCCCAGTCTTAGTCCGTAGGGTTCAATATTGAGTTGGCCCTTCAACTCTTCTTCAACTCTCACAAGGTTTAGGAGGGTTTCTATGGGAATATTTGACCATTCTTCCAGAAGCACATTTGTGAGGTCAGGCACTGATATTGGATGAGAAGGCCTGGCTTGCAATCTCCACTCTAGCTCAGGCCAGTCAAGTTGCTCCACCCCAAATTCGTTCATCCATGTCTTTATTTGACTTTTGTTAAAATTCTTGGCCAAACAATGCCTTCATCCAATCAGATGCTGGCACCATTTATATATTCTGACAGCCGCCGGTGCTAGCTGTCAGGACACCATAGCCAGTATTGCAGATTTCAACCACGCTGTTTAGTGCACATGGGGAAATTTAATGATTTAACCCACCCAGCTTTATTCTTAGCAGTTGCTCAGTTTATAAGCTAGCAGACTACATCCTATAAAGACAATTTTATAGTCTCCCTATGGAATAAACTCATGAAAACATGCAGATGCAAACATGTAGAAACTGAAAAGTCTTGGAAATTTACTTTCAGCATGCGAACAACAGAATCAAGCTGTTTAACAGTATACCCCTTAAACAGGGGTTTAGTCTGTACACATTTGCAAATATATGCATAAGCTACAGGTGGGGCCTGTAGCTTATATATGTATTTGCAAATGCATGCAGACTAATCCCCAATTTTTAACCCATACATTTTAGACAGGTTGATTCGGTTGTCCGTGAGCTGGTAGGTAAGTATGCTAGTATTCCAAGTATGCTTGGAATGTTTCCTTGGATTTATCCTTGGCCTTGTATTATATCTATTTGCCCTCCAATGCTGCTTACAGTAGGGGGGGGGGGGTGGACACCTTTTTTTGGAAATTTACATTCATATTAAATATTACAAAATAGTTTTAGAAAACATTTGTTTTCCTCTGTAAAAAAACATTATATACCAATAGCGGCAGTGTATTATAACTGGAGGTGATGAAAGGAAAAAGTTATTCTCATGATTACTCTCTGACTACTGAATTTCCACAACATGCAGGTCTGCTTTATGAAGCGGAAATGCCACATAAAAAGATCTATTGCAGCCAATCATAATAATTATTACAGAACACCTGAGACTCAACCTTCCTGTTATTTGTTAAACTATTTGTAAGGTGTGGAGAAGATCTCATCACTAAATACAAATGCATATTTATCATAGCATTGTATTTTTCATTTTAAAGCCTACATCAATTGCATGAGCAGATTCTGTTTTTAGGATTTGTTTAGAAACATATATTTTCTAGAATTTGGAGCCACCTTCTTTCTCCAAGAGAAACTATAGTGTTTTTAACTATTTTTGCATTAGATAAATACTATCAAAAGGGCCAGTTCCTTGAATGTGATGATCACAGGAGTGTTTGACGGTGCAGTTCTGGCAAGTCATTGCAGTGATGAAGCATCAAAAGCATGCGTTGCCTCTGAAATGTAACAGTTAAAGTATTCATAACAATGCAATCCTAACAATTAGCCCTATCTCTATTCCTAACCTTCACCCTAACTCTAATGCCCTGTACACACGGTCGGACATTCCAATGACAAAATCCAACGACAAAATACGTCTTGCATACACACGGTTGCACAAAATTGTTGGAAAATCTGATTGTTCAGAATGAGGTGACATAAACCATGTACAATGGGACTATAAAGAGGCCAGTAGCCAATAGCTTTCATCTCGTAATTTATTCTGAACATGCATGGCATTTTGTCCATCGGAATTGTGTACACGGATCGGATTTTGTTGTCGGAAAATTTTAGATCCAGCTCTCAAACTTTGTGTGTCAGAAATTCCGACGGAAAAAGTCAGATGGAGCCCACACATGATCAGATTTTCAGACAGCACGATCTGATCACACATTTTCCATCGGAAAGTCTGACAGTGTGTACAGGGAATTACACTTAACTTGTATATTTAAATCCAATTTCCTGTTCAAAAACTAAAGCTTAAACCACAATCTAGATAAACCATCAGGCTATCACTTTAAGGCCCCTTTCACACGGGACGGATCAGTAATGATCCGCCCTGTGATGATCCGCTTGCTCAGCGGGGATCACTCCATGATCCCCACTGAGCCGGGGGCGGACAGGGCGGTCCCTGCACACTGTGCAGGGACCACCCTGTCAGCTCTCCACTCTCATCTATGGGGATCGGATGAGCACGGACTGTCTGTCCGTGTTCATCCGATCCGCTCTGCAGACGGATAGAAAAATAGGATTTTCTTCCGTCTGCAGAATCGGACAATTGCGGAGGCGGACGATATTGGGTGTCTGCGGATGTTCATCCGCAGACACCCGCTATCCCATAGGAATGCATGTATGTCCGTATTTCATCCGCAAATGGATGGATGAAATACGGACATAATGTCCGCATGTGTGAAAGGGGCCTAACTTTTTTAGATACACATTACCTTGCGTTCCAAAATTATTGACATGCAAGCAAAGTAGACCTGCACCAATTTATACCTATGAAGAAACTGTGTTGTTGGAAGCTAGTGATCTGAATTTAGCTTAAAATGATTATATTCCCTGAATTACAGATGATAAAAACATCTGGAATTATTTACAAATCTGTATATAAAATACAATCAAAATACGATACAACAAGCAAGCATAAAGTCATATTAAATATTTTCTTTCAGTACAGTGCCTTGAAAAAGTAGTCATAACCCTTGACATTTCCCACATTATGTCATGTTACAACCAAAAATGTAAATGTAATTTGTTGGGATTATATGTGATAGACCAACACAAAGTGGCACATAATTGTGAAGTGGAAGGAAAATGATAAATGCTTATCAATATTTTTTACAAATAAATATGTGACAAGTAGCATGCATTTGTATTCAGCCCCCTTTACTCTGATACCCCTACATAAAAATCTAGTGGAACCAATTGCCTTCAGAAGTCACCTAATTAGTAAATAGAGTTCACCTGTGTGTAATTTAAGCTCAGTATAAATACAGCTATTCTGTGAAGCCCTCCAGAGGTTTGTTAGAGAACCTTAGTGAACAAACAGCATCATGAAGGCCAAGGAACACACCAGACAGGTCAGAGATAACGTCATCGAGAAGTTTAAAGCAGGGTTAGGTTATGAAAAAATATCCCAAGCTTTGAACATCTTACAGATTACTGTTCAATCCATCTTTCGAAAATGGAAAGAGTATGGCACAACTGTCAACCTACCAAGACATAGCCGTCTACCTAAACTGACAGGCCGGGCAAGGAGAGCATTAATCAGAGAAGCAGCCAAGAGGCCAATGGTAACTCTGGAGGAGCTGCAGAGATCCACAGCTCAGGTGGGAGAATCTGTCCACAGGGCAACTAAGTTGTGCACTCCACAAAACTGGCCTTTATGGAAGTGTGGCAAAAAGAAAGCCATTGTTGAAAAAAAGCCATGAGAAGTCCCATATACAGTTCGCAAGAAGCCATGTGGGGGACATAAACATGTGGAAGAAAGTGCTCTGGTCAGATCAGATCAAAATCAAACTTTCTGGCCTAAAAGTAAAACGCTATGTGTAGCGGAAAACTAACACCGCACATCACCCTGAACACACCATCCTCACTGTAAAACATGCTGGTGGTAGAATAATGTTGTGGGGATGCTTTTCTTCAGCAGGGACAGGGAAGCTGGTCAGAGGTGATGGGAAGATGGATGGAGCCAAATACAGGGCAATCTTAGAAGAAAACACATTAGAGTCTGCAAAAGTCTTGAGACTGGGGTGGAAGTTTACCTTCAAGGAGGACAACAACCCAAAACTTTCAGCCAGAGCTACAATGGAATGGTTTAGATCAAAGCATATTCATGTGTTAGCATGGCCCAGTCAAAGTCCAGACCTAAATCCAATTGAGAATCTGTGACAAGACATGAAAATTGCTGTTCACAGATGCTCTCCATCCAAAAGAGTGGGCACAAATGTCACTCTTTTGATTTGCATAGCTGGTAGAGACATTCTCAAAAAGACTTGCAGCTCTAATTGCAGTGAAAGGTGGTTCTACAAAGTATTGACTCAAGGGGGCTGAATACAAAGGCATGCCGCACTTTTCACGAAGGTTTCCCCTTTCTAGTGTCGCCCCATCTCATATGCTGTTCATAGATACTAAAACATTTTTTCCTGACTCAGATTATATAGAAGGTCCATGAGTGCTTTAAGACCTCATCAGATACTTTCCACTGTTGCATCATGCTAGACTATCCATAAAGTTATCTTTTCAGTCAGAAGATTATTTACTGCATCCAAAACCAGAATTTCTGATGAGCAAATTGGCAAAACAAGCTGCCTGCTCATTTCTGTTCATAAGAAAAAACCACTTTCCAGGACTGCTATAGCCTGCAGAAACACTGGAACAATATATTATAAGAAAGGCAGGAACACCACTTTCTCTATCCTACTATGCAGCCATCAGCACCTCAGTTACCTATCACCTGGCCTAAGCACTCTTAGATGGAGGGCTTGTCTATTCAATGTAAATACTATGTTTCAGAAATGTAATAATTGATATGGCGGTCCAACTGGCAGTTGTTTGTGGCAGCTTCGAGCACCAGCATACCCTGGCGGGTATCTTATTTGACTACCTATATGTGGGTCATATTTTGGGAGGTGTCTGCTATAATATGTTTGGTTCCCTAAATGCCTCGGCTGTATGACAGGGCCCTATGTTTACTTTCTATGACACAGATTCACCAAATTGACCCAACAACACCATAACTGGTGCAGCTGTCCTTCTTTAAAAGTAAATTATAGATTTCATTATCTCTGTTCCTAACAGTTTGTGGGCCCACCTCTTTGTGGGCCTTGGTGCCCCTATGCCCGCTCCCAGACTGTACCTTGCTTTACCCATGTGACCCACTGCAATATCTGTTGCTCTACCTTGACTCATTGGTTCTTGAAGAAGACATGTTATTGGCAAAACATTGAGCTGGCAGACTGAGTTACCAGAAGCATACAGCTCTACAAGGGATGCTATGCTCTAACCCCTATATTTATGGTCTTCCGGTACCACAGTAGAGACTATGTATAGATTTATTGATGGATCTATTTTAGGCTTGTATGCCTCTGTTTTTATAAGTTTGTAGAATACAATTTATATTTTTTTAAATGTTGTCTCCCATACAAAGCCCCCCCCCCATATTTTTTCCTAATAAATTATATAGATATCTGAGGTAAAGGCAGTGATGAGAAGGAAACCTATAAACCCTTATTCCCAGCATTTGGTTTGCTTTAGGATGAGTTGATTTCAAGGTTTCCTTACATAACATAAACCCAATGCTTCGCTCTCCCATAAGGTATAAAATAAAGTAACAGGAATCCTTTGATTACATTGTTTGTAATTAAGTACAAAATTTAGTAGATAGTACCCATTTTTGGCCAATATTTTGGAAGTTTATTTCTCTTACATTCTGAGCACAACTGCATAACAACCAATATATATATATATATATATATGTCAAGAATGTTTGGCCTCTGGGGTGCACAATGTATATATTGATTTGTGTACTAAAAAGGAAAACAATTGCAAAAGCTCAAAAAATTATATCCTACAGTCTCTTTATTTATATTACCATATTGCTTTTTTCCATCTGATTCAGAAAGTAAGCAACAAAAAAAAATATTACAATTTCAATAGAAAAATGATTACAATATAAATATAATTTTCTGGTTTTGAAAGAGATGTTTGCGATACATGTATACGTAGTGAATAGAAATGACTGCTCATGGGGTTAGAACTCAATTTCCAAAACACTGAAAACGCCAAGAGAAATTGGAAGACTAATATACAATTATCAGAAAAGCTAATTTTGACAAATTGTAGAGTATGGGTGAATAAGTTTAAATGACACGCTTCTAAAATACAATGAAAACTCATAGCAGGTGGCTGTAAAAAACACAATACTAAAGCATTTAGTAAGAGCAAGAGATAGCTTGAACAATATATTAAAGTTCAATTTCTGAAAAAAAGTATGTGCAAGTTGAACGTTGGCAATAAAAGGGGTTTAAGCTCTACTAAAGATGTAGCTATAAACTAAAATGGTTCATATACTGTAGGCAAAATGGTAAAATAATCTACATATCTTTACATAGTAAGGGGTATGGTAAAAATTGTATAAGATTAGCTATAAGAGAAAGTGAAGCAAATAGGGCTATAGAAGACCACTTAATACTAACAGTACTCTACTAGCAAAATGTAACTCTCAATTTAACACAGACTTTGTCATAAACACAGATGAACCCAAAGCCCATTGTTTTAGATGGACTGGAGATCAGCTTGTATCTGCTTTTTTTCCTTGTTTGGAAGATTCAATCTCATTTGCTGTTCTGGTAAATGTTGTCATAGTTTAGAAAATGAAGAGAAATCTAAAATGTTACAGTTGTGGATAAAGTAGGTTGGGCCCCTTGCACACAAGGCGTTTAGCCCATGTGCATTCAATCCTGGTGTTTTAGTGCAGCATCAAGCCCCACTGCCTGAAGCTAGTCAAAGTGTATAGAAGGCTAGAATATTCTGTGCATATGTCCCTGAATGCATGGGGCCCCAAACATAAGTATAACTCTGTATAGCCACAGACTATTTCAGCCTGCCAAAGACTTTGATAGGCTCCAGCAAGTGGGGCTGGATGCTGCACATGAGATAGCAGATAGAGAAGTCCTAAATATTTTCAAAAGTTCTCATGTAACAAGCAGTCTTTTCACTTATAGAAGGAAAATCTGATGTACAGTATATTGCAATATTCTGCTAAACGATAGACAATTATAGACACAGGTAAGTGGCTTTAGCTATTTGTAGGCATTTTGTGAGTTTGAAGTTAAAATTTAAGTAAGAGGGATAAAGGTATTTACATATTATCACATCCTCATTAAAGAGGAGTAGGAGTAAAGTCATAATAAAGGAATAATGTCATTATGCTTCTGCAGTCACCTTTCCATCCATAACGTTTTTAACATAAAATATATATATTTTTTTTAACACTGGTCTATGCCCTCACTGTTTTCCACTGCAGTGCAGCTTTTTCAAGAATGTATCTCCAGATTGACTTTACATGAAGCAATAGCCCGCTAATGAGGTAACCACTTTACTCTATTTGCTTCTATGAGTACTGTGCAGAGGGTTGTGGGAAGTTAATCAAAATAATTTCATGTGTGTTTTTATTTTTTTAAATTTTTTTTAATGAATACAAAACTGGCTTACGTGGGATATTGTATCTGCCTACAGTTCTGACATAATTAAATGCATAATTTAATTTCTATACACACACTGGTATTTATAAAAGTGCCTGAAAGTAAACACAAGTCATTAAAAAATACTACAGATTTACACAGCAGTCCAAGTAAAAAAAAGTGTGTTTTTTACAATATATGCAGTTTTAATGTCAAAAGTTGTGTGCTAATGTTAATATTACAAATGGCTGAAATAATTCAGTGTTGCTCTGGCTCTAAAGCATACTTAAGCTCTTGATAGTATCCACGGATACAACAAAAAATGGACTTTGACCTTGGAAAACACATGAAGAAATTACTTTTTTTTTTAAATCACTTTTATTTATAAGTTAACAAAACAAAAAAACAATGGCAAAAGCAACACTGAAACACTGATTGAAAAAAAAAATGTTGACATTGGCAACAGAAAGTCAGACAAAATAAACGAAATGCCTGTATTGTGAATATAGAGATAGGAAGTCACCAACACTCTACAATCAAATGGGTTTCACATATTGTATTGTGAAGACACAGTACAAAATTGAAGCTTGATTCTGCCTTCACAATAAACTGTGTAAAAAAGCATTTAATTGGAATGCTGGTGACTTCCTATAGTTGGGTTTTGGTACAGCACCACCTACTGCAATCATTATGAGCACTGACCAATTAGAAAATGTATAGGGCAAGTGCCGTGAGGACTGCAACTCCAAACTCAGACTTTACTATGTATTGTAAATATAACACAGGGGTATACTTATAACAAAAATGTGCTTTGCAAATGTTTCAGCATTGATACAAGTGTAACATATAATACCTGTAATGTTTGAAATATGAGTACAATAGTTTCTTTGTTGCCTTTCTCCAAGTGACTTTACCTAACAAATCAGTTAGGGACCTATACCAGACTTGAAGGGCGGGAAAGAGGACAGTCATGGGTGAAGGTTCCCTAACAACCAGTAAGAAGCTGTCACAATTAGCTGTCAGATTTATTGGTGAAAATAATACCACTGCTAAATGTTCTGCTTCACACTGCAGCTGGAGGTTTGTTTTGTCATTTACACAAGATCCTCCATAGACTGTTCAGGGTGCGAAAGTCTCCCATATATTATTTTGCCTTGCTAATCGAATGTTCTTAGCCAATAGTGTTAAGCCCCATACACACATCAATTTTTCTGCTGAGTTTTTCCTTCAGATTTACCAAAACTATGTCGTGCAAGGGTCTGCCTGATTGCATACACATTGAAACTTCTAAGGTTTGACCTCATATTATATGGTTTTGGTAAATCTGAAGGAAAAACTCAGCAGAAAAACTGATAGTGTGTATGGGGCTTTAGGCTATTTTCTCTGTTGGTGTTAAGTGATTGTAAAGCCTAATTGTTTTTTCCAATAAAAATAACAAACATGTTATACTTACCTGCTCTGTGCAGTGGATTTGCACAGGACAGCCTGAATCCTCCTCTTCTCGGTCCCTCTTCTTTGATCCTGGCACCTCCCTCCTGTTCAGTGCCCCCACAGCAAGCATCTTGTTATGGGGACACCTGAGCCAAGTCACAGACCCCTGTGTCCATTTAGACACAGAGCCCTGACCCAGCCCCATCCCCTCTCTCCCGTGATTGGCTAGCTGACTTTGATTGACAGCAGCAGGAGCCAATGGTGCCGCTGCTGTGTCTCAGCCAATCCGGAAGGAGAATCTTGGATGGCTGAGACACTCGTGGACATTGCTGGACAGAGAGGGAGCTCAGGTAAGTATTAGGGGGGCTGCTGCTCTCAGAAGGCTTTTTATTTTAATGCATAGAATGCTGTAAGCTAAAATACCTTCTGCCTTTACAGCCACTTTAACTCTCATGGTCATATGTTCTCATAGCTATTTTCCAACTTTGACTGAAGATTAATAATGTTACATTTGGCTGGTGAAAGGTAACAAGAAAACTATTACACAGATATTAAAAACTTGTATGAATATTGAGACATTCTCAAAGCATTTTTTTATATACAGCAGTCCCCAGGTTACAAACAAGATAGGGTCTGTAGGTTTGTTCTTTAGTTGAATTTTTTTGTAAGTTGAAACAGGTAATTCCAGTCATAAAAATAATGTTTACATTTTTAGATAGCATGGAGAAAGGTTAACACCCCTGTAACTTTTTTTTGCTGTCTCTACCCCTGTTCGGAAGATTTCACCTAATTTTCTGTCCCTGTGACAGTTGGATTTTGAAAATTGTGGGTTGTTGTGGAAATAAGGATTGGTGATAAATCTCCGGTGGAGAGTGGACACACCTTGTTCCTATGATAACTCTTACAGGAGTGAATCCCTTCCTAGGGGTAGATTTCCCTTCACTTCCTGTTGTCTCCCTCTTTTTGTAAGTAGGAGTCCTTTGTAAGTCAAATGTTTGTAACTCGGGGGGCTGCCTGTATATAGACTCCATGTTGTTGGGCTTTTAAATTTAAAATAAAAAATATTGATGTTTGAGACTCAATTGAATAAAATGTCATTATGCTCTTATGTGTATTAGTTAGTAAAGATGCCTTATTTTTTTTTTTTTAAGATAACTGTTTAAGTTGTATGTTCTTTTCAAAAGTGATAGGAATACTTCACCTCAAAAACATATTTTATTTAATCTGTGTTGGTAGCCTGAGAGTTTGCCTACGAGGGACCCCCTAGCAACAGCCATTTAGAATAAAAAAAATAAAAAAATTTTTAGGCAAATTCATGCATTTTTTTTCTTTGGGTGGCACACCACTTTAATTACTTTCTGGCTGCGCTATAGTCAAGGCCACCTTAATAGCCTCATGGGTCCCTGGACAAAGTAAAGAACTGGGGCCCCTACTGGCCTGTCCCAATTAATGCACCTACTCTCAAGAATTAAAGTACAAATAGTTGATAGAATTAAACATATATCTATTAGTACTTTAAATAAAAATTATTTTAACGGGGGGCGTGGCTTGGCGCGCATCGGGAATGGCCGCTTGAGACAAGAGCTCCAGGAGACCCACAGCCCGTAAGCTCTCCCTTCGGTCTATTTCAAGCCGCATCATGATGAAATCAGCTCGCCACCACACCGGGACGGGAACGGGAGCTCGCCGTCAATCCGGGACCCCCCATACTCGGAGTATACAGGACATTTTCACCTCACAGGCCCGAGCAGGCGGCAGCACACCTTCCAAGATGGCGCTGCCACGAGGCGAGGAGGATGACCTCAGCGACGGCTCCTTGTCCACAGCCGAAGACCGGGTAAGCGGGCTGGGGAACCCCAACCACCCCCTCACACTGGGAGACATGACCTCAATTGCGTCTGATATTAAGAATACGCTTTTCTCCGCAATTACCGATCTTAAAGCTGACTTGCTGTCTCTCACAGAAAAGATGTCTACCCTGGAGAAAGCTGAGAGCAAGCGGGACAGGACTGTACGCAGACTGGAAGCTACAGCAGCCTCACATGCGGTCCATTTAATTAACATTAATAGACACTTGGAGGACCTCGATAATAGGGGAAGGAGGAGTAATATTCGGGTGAGGGGGATCCCAGAAACTGTAGGCCCTGATCAGATTACTTCGGCCCTGAGGTCAGTGTTTAATAACCTGCTGGAAAACCCTATTGATTCCCCCATTGACTTTGTGCGAGCACATAGGGCTTTGAGAGCTAGACCCCTGGATTCAGCCCCTCCCCGAGACGTTATCTGCTGCCTCCAGAGTTTTCAGCTGAAAGAGGAAATTTTAAGTCAAGCCAGAAAAAACGATCGGATTGTATTCAATGAAGCGGAGATTTCGTTGTTTCAGGACTTGTCGCCTATAACCCTGCAAAACAGACGGGCGTTACGACCGTTACTAGAAGCCCTTCGTGAGAGAGGCATCGTTTATAAATGGCGCTTTCCCTTCGCTTTGCAAGCCACATTGGAAGGGAGACAGTTTTTGCTTCGGATCCCCGAAGATCTTCCGGATTTTTGTGCTGGTCTACATATCCCTTGTGCTGACTTGCCGGAATGGTATGCTGAGTTTAAACTCCCCCAACCTGAGCTCAGCCCTCCTACTACCCCTTTGTCCTCGCCAGCTAAACCTCCACAGAAGAGGAGCAAAATCGGGCAACGCTCCTCCAGGGAAGGATCCCGTGCACCCCAACCCTCCAGGCAGTCCAGGAATCGTGATCGCACTTGAAGAGATGCTGACTAGATAATGGATGATTTTTACCTCTGTTCCTCTCTTCATTTCTGTTTGTTTTTGACAGTTTGCACTTTGCACGTTGTTACATGGTTGTGGGGGTGCCTTTTTTTTTTTTTTTTGGACGAAGGTTGCTTTTTGGCCTTCACCCCCTCCCCCCCCCCCCATCTCTCTCAGACGCCACTTCCCTCACAGACTTGAAGCGGGTTCTTTGCCCTGAGAGGTGGACATTTGCTATGCCCTTGTTACTGGGATACTACAAGCTCTTCTCTCTTACCCACCCCTCCCCCTCCTGGTGGGCACTTAGATGCTTCCCCTCCCCCCCCCCCCCTTTTTTTTTTTTTTTCTTTTCCGAAAGTTATTTTGCACATTTGGTTGACGCTACTTAGGGCGCTGGGTCTCCGTATTGGATGCTTATTTACCTGTTATTGTAGTACTTTAAATTTTGGTTCACATCAGTGACTTATTTGCTCTGTCTAAACTGTAGTTTACATTCCTCGTGTGTGGAGTTCCTCCCACGTACCCCACAAGCGGTCCGCAGGGCACTTAGGTGTTGCCTTGTGGTTTGCCCGCACATTGTTTTTGCCTGTAGCCACAGTGAGCACAGGCCGTATCTTGCCTTTTTGTGATATTTCCCCTTTGGGGGACTACCTGTTTCCTTCTCTTTCCTGCTTCTGACTCTTCTCTTTCTCCATTTCCCTCTGAGGGTCTATCCCCTTCTCACCTCTGTTCCTCTTCCCTTTTTACGGGCCGGGTGACTCCGGGGAGCAAACGCACGAGAGCACATGGCCTACGCGGAGTTGGGAACTAGACCGACATTGGTCTCCCACAACGTCCGCGGCCTTAACATACCGGAGAAGCGCACTTCAGTCCTCAGGGAGCTGGGCAAGGTTGGCCCCCTCTTTGCCTACTTACAGGAGACGCATTTTGCCCGTCACTCACACCCTAAACTCTGGCACAAGAACTACCCTCAGGTATTCTATGCCTCGAATTCTCAAGCCAAGACTAAAGGAGTTGCCATCTTAATTCATAAAGCAGCGGGGTTCACGGTCACACAAACACTAGCCGACCCTGACGGCAGGTACATATTTGTTAAGGGGACATGGGGCAATGCTCCGCTGACTCTGGCCAATGTCTATTTCCCCAACAGTGCGCACAAATCCTTTTGCAGACATCTGATAGAGGAACTGAAGGGTTTTGCCACGGGCTGTGTTATCTTGGGAGGTGATTTTAATCTCCCCCTTGACCCATCCCAGGACACTTCCTCTGGCAGATCGAGCATTCCTTATTGCACTCTGAAATACATTAAAAACCGTTTGCATTCTTTAACCTTAATTGATACATGGCGCACGTTGAATCCAAGTGGCAGAGACTTCACATGTTATTCAACGCCCCATGATAAATACTCTCGCATTGATTATGTTTTTGTGACTCAAAGGGACCTACAGAATTTAAGAGATGCTCGGATAGGCATACAGTCCCTCTCAGACCATGCCCCCATTTCCCTTTCCCTTGACCACCTTGGAGACAGGCCTAAGACGTGTATGTGGAGGTTGAATTCGGCCTTGCTAACGGATCCAGAACTACTCCCCAAACTGACTGACGCTCTCAGACATTACTTCCTTGATAACACTTCCGAAGAGCTCTCCCCCTTGACGATTTGGGAAGCTCACAAGTGCGTCATACGGGGGGAGCTCATCCGCGCAGGGGCTTCTCGTAAACGGGTAGCCGCCCAACAGCTCCGCACGCTAACTGATAAGATAGCTCGTTTGGAACTTCGCCATAAAGCAACCTTAGATTCCCTACAGGCTCAGGAGCTGTTACAGACCCGCCAAGCACTTAGGGACCTGTTAGAAACCAGGAGCAGACGCACCCTTTTCTTGAAAAAAAGAATCTACTACGAGAAGGGGGATAAGGGGGGGGAGATGCTAGCTAGGGCATTGAAGGACGCTTCCCTAGCCAATAATATTTTGGCCATTAGAACAAACGACGGCACTCTGACTAATAGGACTGACAAAATTGCAGAAAGCTTCCATAAGTTTTACGCCCGTCTCTACAGTGTCCCTCCCCAGCATACTCCGGGGGGGCAGCTAGGTGATAGGACCCATATTATAAAAGACTATTTAGTTCAGAGCGGTATGCCGACTCTTTCCCCAGAAGCTGCTGAATCGTTGGAACTCCCCATCTCGTCCGAGGAGCTTTCGACAGCGGTTAAGAACCTTAAAGCGGGCAAAAGCCCGGGCCCAGATGGGTTCACGGCCCACTATTACAAGGTCTTTTTCAATCTTCTTGAGAACCCTCTTCTGAAGGTCTTTAATTCGCTCAACGAACCACGCAATCTACCTGAAACTTTTCTGGGCGCACATATAACATTACTGCCTAAACCGGGGAAGGATCCCTCGGTCTGCTCCAATTATCGCCCGATCTCCCTCTTAAATTTAGATCTAAAAATCTTGGCGAAAATAGTGGCGAATCGTTTACGGTCTTTTTTGCCTCACTTGATAGGCGCTGAGCAGGTGGGGTTCATGCCGGGGAGGGAGTCCAGGGACAATGTGACTAAGGCTCTAAATTTAATACACCTGTGTCGCACCACAAACGTCGAGGGCCTTCTCCTGTCTACGGATGCGGAGAAGGCCTTCGACAGGGTCGCGTGGGACTAGCTGTTCCTAACCTGTGGCCACATTGGCCTGCGACCCCATATGTTCTCATGGATCTCCTCCCTCTACCAGAACCCTACCGCCCAACTCAAAATCAATGGCACCTTGTCAGAACGGGTATCTATTCACAATGGTACGAGACAAGGCTGTCCTTTATCCCCCCTATTATTTATTCTATCCTTGGAGCCATTTATTCGTACCATTAATAACACCTCTGCCATTGAGGGCTTCCAGGTTGGCCCGAAGACCTACAAGGTAGCTGCGTATGCAGATGATTTATTGTTTTTCTTGGTTCATCCTCATTCCTCGATCCCCAATTTGCTTAAGGCTTTTTCTGACTTTGGTTTTATGTCTAACCTCAAAATCAATTACACTAAATCGGAGGCGATGAATATTTCATTGCCCCCGGCTTCGCTCAGTTTAGCTCAGCAGAACAGCTCCTTCAGGTGGGTTGCGGATTCGTTGACTTACTTAGGGGTTCAGCTCACACCACAGCTCCCATCCATTTACACCAAAAATTTTGTACCTTTACTACGACGACTGGAAACTGACTTGTCTAAATGGTCACTTAAACATTTTTCCTGGTTTGGCAGGGCAGCCGTCATTAAAATGGTGATGTTGCCCAGGGTCTTATATTTGCTCCACACTTTACCTGTAGAGCTTCCAGTGAGTTTTTTTAAGCGTTTACATTCTATTTTGCGGAAATTTCTTTGGGCGGACAAAAAACCCTGCATTTGTCTGCGCACCCTGACGCGTCCTAAAACAGAAGGAGGCCTAGGGTTCCCCGACTTTAAACGCTACTACCAGGCGACACATCTCGCACGTATTATCGACTGGCACTGTCACGCCAACAGTAAGGACTGGGTCCTCCTGGAACAAAGTTTCTCACGAACGCCTCTAAAATTTTCGCCCTGGATCCCTTGGAACAAATGCCCAGCGGGTTTAACACAACACCCTTTAATTAAAACCACGCTAAAAGTTTTCCATAAACTAGTGGCAGCACACCAGATAGCGTCTGTTCCAGGGCCTATGTCCCCCCTTGACACAGAACCCAGACTTCCCACCTGGCTTGGAGCCAGGGTCCTTTTTATGCGCGGATTCCTCTCCTATTCTCATCTCCCATCTTGTTTCGGCGGGTCGGATGCGCATGTACAATGATTTGCGAGATGATGTCTCCCTGCGAGCCCTACCCTTTTGGAGCTATAGACAAGCTTGCCACTACATACTGACACCTAAGCGAAAAAACACTGCGACGAGAGATTTCACCACCTTCGAATCCCTATGTCGTAAGAGCGAACCAGTGGCGAAAACTACGTCCGTTTTGTACGCATTCTTACACAGTCTCGGGGATCAGGACACACCCAAATTTAGGGCTCAGTGGGAATCGGCTCTCCAAACCAGGTTTACGGACATGCAATGGCAGAATGCTTGTACTCTAGCACATAAGTGCTCCATTAGCACTAGATTGCAGGAGAATTCATATAAACTCCTCTCACATTGGTATGCCACTCCGGACAAAGTGAAGAGGTGGTACCCGCTGTCCTCAGACCTGTGTTGGAGATGCGGCGAGGCTAAGGGAGATATGCTACATATATGGTGGGATTGCCCCAAGATATGTAGCTTCTGGGACCAAGTTCTGGGACTGATTAGGAAGATTACAGACACTAAGATGACTCTCTCACCAGCCTGTTGCCTACTTCACATATCTGACTTCCCGCTGGGAAGATATAAGAGATCCCTAACCAAACACCTTTTGATAGCAGCGAAATCGTTGATCCCCAAATACTGGAAATCTCAACTGACACCGTCGGTGAAAGAATGGTTGAGCGCGGTTAATTTTATTTACTCGATGGAGGAGACGCTCGCTATTGCAGATGAAACGGCTGACAGATTTCACACCACATGGGCCCCATGGGTACTTTTTAAGTATTCGGACGCCTTTTCTAGATCCACTGGGGGCTGATTATGATTATGATTATGATACTTTTTCACTGGACGGATTGTGGTTCTCCGGTTCTCACTCCCCCCCTCCCTCCGGGCTCGGAGGGGTGGTACTGACAGGTACCCTCTGTGGCCAGGGGGGCGGCTTGGCCCTCTCTCACTTTTCTCTAACATGGCTCACACCTGCACTCTCTCCCTTTTTTCTCCTTTTTCTTTTTCTTATCGTTCCCTTCTTCTCTCCTTCTCTACTCCCTTCTTTGTTTGTTATGGTCAAGACCTTGAATACCTGGTTACTGGTCTCTCAGCGTAAACTTGATTAATAGACATGTTCTCAACCTGCCTTTGTATAAACTATGCATTGCAATTGTTTCCCTCCGAAGATGTTATACTGGTGCAAGTTCACATTTTCTTTTCTCTGGAGGACATGTGCAGATTCACTGTTTATCTGTTGTTATATTACTGTACACGGCGAGATGATGTAATCTTTGTTTGTGATTGTATCTGCTTCTTGACTCAATAAACTCTTTTAAATTGAAAAAAAAAAATTATTTTAACTGCTTCAATACCGAGCACTTTTACGCCCTTCCTGCTCAGGCCAATTTTCAGCTTTCAGCACTGTCGCACTTTGAATGACAATTCCATGGGCATGCAACACTGTCCCATATTGGGCAGCACAGTTGTGTAGTGGTTAGCACTCTCACCTAGCAGTAAAAAGGGTCACTGGTTCAAATCCCAACCACAACACTACCTGCCTGGAGTTTGCATGTTCTCTGTGCCTGTGTGGGTTTCCTTCAGGTACTCCGGTTTCCTCCCACACTCCAAAGACATGCAGGTAGGTTAATTGGCTTCTGTTAAAAATCGGCCCTAGTATATGAATGGGGACCTTGGATTGTGGGCTCCTTGAGGGTAGGGACCAATGTGAGTGTGCAATGTACAGGGATAGGGACAATTGTAGACACCTCACTCAGGTTGGACTGGTGTCTTTATTCAACCTATGTAACTATATGACATTTTTTATAATTTTTTTCACACAAATAGTGCTTTCTTTAGGTGGTAATTAATCACCACTGGGTTTTTTCCTTTTGCTAAACAAATTAAAAAAAAAAAAACATGCTTCTCTTTATTTCTATTATAAAATTATTTATAAAATATTATTATTATTACTATACACAATGTATATAGCGCCGACAGTTTATGCAGCGCTTTACAATGTAGAGAGGGGACAGCATAGTTGCAGTACAGTTCAATACAGAATGGCCAGGAGGGCCCTGCTCATTGAGCTTACATTCTAAAGGGAGGTGGTGGTATATTATTATAAAATGTTGAAAATAAATAATGTTTCTTCATAAATTTAGGCAAAAATGTATTCTGTTACATTTCCTAGGATGAAAGTAACCCAAATCAGTGTATATTATTTAGTCTGAAGGAAATTTAGTCCACAAACTATGGTTTATGACATAGTGTATAGCACAGCCTATTTCTTTTCTTGAGGCCCAAAATGAAGGACCGTACAAATACCCCCTTTTGGAAAGTAGAAAGTCCAAGGTATTTAGTAAGAGGCAGGGAGAGTTTTTTGAAGTTGTCATTTTTTAGCCTTTTTTTTTAACATACTGTCACCAACGTCATCATATAACTGATGTGGCAGTGATCAATTAAACTGGTGACAGTACATAAAAAAATATATATATTTTTTTTCTATTTTTTTTTCTTTGTTTTACAATTTGTTTTACACACTGAGACCAGAGCAATACAGTGTTACCATAGTAATACTGTACTACTTGCGGAAAGTGGTCAGATTTTTTTTTTTACGTATTTTGATTGTTTATACCAGTGCATTTCACTGGTAAAAGCAACCTTTAGTGAATTAAACTGATCCATTCAGTGTGTTTTGTTGTGATTACCTGTGTTTGTCCGATGGACACAGCTGGTGACAGATTGTGCCTCAGCTTGGCTCCATCTGGGAAGACATCATATGACAGGGGAGTCAGGAGGACACAATACTGGGATCAGGAGGTCACAGTACAGGTTCTGAGATGCTGTCACTGCGGGACAGCTTAGTGAAAAGCTGTGGCTGTAGTTTTGCAACAGCTGGAGGGCTGCCAGTTTGATACCCCTGCTGTAGCCTATTCTCTTGGCTGATCCATCTGATCATTGCAGTTCTAATGTGACCCCATACACTGCAGTATCAGCAGCATTGTAAGTTAAAACAACCCACACCCCCAAGCATTGGCGGAAATGCAGGAATGCCAGCTGAGGAGCAAGGAAAAAAGGTAAAGCCAGCCATACATGGATCAAAATTTAGCCGGTTCAGCACAGACTGGCCGAATTTCGATACATGTATGGGCAGAGAGGTTGTACAGAGGTCCTGTTCGATCAGCGCTGTGGGCTATAGACCGTTACACTGATCAATGTATTCTGACAGTGGAAAAGTCTCCCTGCTTTCAGAATACAATAACCCAGCAGGGAGGATTACTTTATCCACATCGAGTGTGTGGATGGGGAAATAATGTTTTTTATTATCATTATTATTATTCAACTGTTAATTTTGCCATAAACTTTAATTTGGCTCAAACTATTAAACTGAATTATTTAACCATACACAAATGTATACATATTTTCATTTTTTTATATATTTTATTAGGACTCTTTCTGACATCCTGGCTGTATTTCATATTTGGTAGCTCAGTTATGGTAAATATACACCAATAATGAGGTATTATAATATTTCACTAAATATACACAGGTGCCTCAGTGTAAACATACATAAATCTGTTTGTACTAGGAACATAACAGTAACTAAATGACAGATTTTGTAATAAATGTAAAGGGTAACTCCACTAATATAGCATATACAATCGCGACACAAATAATATTGTAATTGGATGTTATTAAAAATTACCTTTCTGTTGAATCTGAAGCCACTGTTATTTTCTGTAAATGCAATACAATATGGCTACCTGGAGGTGTTCTGTACAAACAATGTGTACACAACGCCTCACAGAAACATAATTTCCTGCTTGTGTGATTGGCTCACTGATTTTCCCAGAAGTCTACACTAAGATACAAGTCAGATTTCAGGCACCTCCTGGAACAAAAATGTCATGCTTGGTGAGCAGCTTTCCTCATTAGTGCCCTGCCAGGTGCACAGTGGGTTGCTAATTATGAAACCATTCCCATCAGACTCACTCTGCACAGAGGCACAGACAAACACACAGGGATTTCTTCAGAATAACAAAAGATAGGAATCTGCAACATAGTTTGTTAAATTCCCTACAATGTACATACAGTATATCACTGGGGGGGTTCTCAGCAAAAGAGAAGTTAGGCTTTAAACTAAGCTGCAAGGAACAAAGAACATTGTATAAAAATAATCAAATTGAAATCTATAGGGTATTCCTTTTTATTTTTCATAAATTTAGATTTTTTATTTCTTTTATTGCAGTCTTTTTTTGTACCAAGGTGTCCTTAAGCAAATTTCTGATCAGTCAACCCCTTGATATTAGATAACACATAATAAGGCAACATTCAAAGAAAAAAAAATGTTTTTGTAAAGTGTCAAAATTGGAAAAATATTTTCAAGAACAGAACAAAACATAATAAATATATTCCAGTAGTTGTCACAGAAGCATTGTGGGAAGTTCAGAAACGTACAATTTACTATTCGTACAAGAGGAAAAGTTGAAAACAGGCGATGGCATAAATGAATTGAGATGATTCAGTTGGTTAAACAATTTCGCTACAATACTCTGAGATGTTTCAAATTGTGGACCTCCTGGATGATTCTATCAAAAACTGCACATGCTGTTCCAACATTCAAACTATATTTCAAAATATTCTCATTTAAATCACTGTGTGATATTTCAACCGCATTGGTGAAACAGTTATTTTTCATCATTCAGAAAACATTAAGCTAAATTACAATGTACAACGTTTTTAAGACTTACTCCATCTAAGACCGAATAAAAAGTGTTCAGCTGATTACTTAAGATTTAAAAAGCTCTGCGGTTATACTTTTCAATGTTATTTTGCCAAGAATGGGCAAATATGCCTTGAAAGTACATATTTGCCAATGGTAACATCTTTTTTTCCCCTCCCAGGGCACAGTAACACATGAATGACAATGCCATTTGGTATATGCTCTACCCCTTGTATCATGCAAATCGTTTTGTACATGGCACTATTGGAGAAAGAATGATATTTGCAGACCTGATAACTGCAGAGACTAAAAAAGAAAAGAAAGGGGAGGTAACATCATGTTTCTTAAACTATAGTGACTGTACATACTGGCCCCTTGTGTTTATTTGTTAAATTTAGTCACAAATCTGAAGGTAACCAGAAGAGGGAAATAAAACATGAACTTTTTGCAGTTTGTAAATGTTGGTGTTTGATGTTGCTCCCCTTAAAGTATCTGTAAATCTATTTATTTTGTTAAAATAAAAAAGATTTATACTCACCTGCTCTGTGCAATAATATTACACAGAGCGATCCCTTACCTCTTCTCCTGGAGTCCCCCGCTGGCACTGTCTGCTCCTTCTCTCCTGTTTGTGCCCCCATGGCAAGCTGTGTGCAATGGGGACACACATGTGGCTGTATGCATCCCTGGACACACACAGCGTGACTGACTTGGCCTTGCCCCCTGCTTCCTCCTCAAAGGATTTGACTGACAGCAGCAACAGGAAATTGGCTCCTGCTGCTGCCTCCGTGTCCTGTGAAACTAGGAAGAAGAGATAAGAGCTGTAGCCAGGGTTGAGGGAGGACTCAGGAAAGTATTGAGGGAGACACAACAAGTGGTAAAATGTATTTTACCTTAATGCAGGGTATGTATTAAGATACAAACATGTTTTAACTTTATAACCACTTACCTATTGTCCCTACTTAGAGCTCTGTGTGTCTCTTCTGAAAAAAAGCAGATTAGCTGCCTACCAGAAATGTTTTTAAATGCACGCATGCATGTGCAGTTCATAGTACAATCCTGGCATCCTGGCAGATAGTTGCCCTCTGCAAGTGCAGCTGCTCCAGAGCTTAGTAAATGAGGTCTTCACTTTGCAAAGAATATCCAATCACATGCCAGGAAATAAAAATAAAAAAAATGTTTTGCTTCCACATGATTGGATGATGAACGTGCTTATTTACTAAACCCTGAAACAACTGCTCTTGCAGAGTGCAACTGCACTTTGCAAAGCACACAGTCTATTTGTCTTCAGTAAATCAACTCCTCACTATCATTTTCCAGGAGTTCAGTGGCAGTTAGGCAAAAATCAGGGAGTTAAAGAGGAAGTAAAGGCAGTTGAAAAAAAAAAAAACAAGCAACCTGCAAGGCAAAGGCATAATGAGCTAGTATGCATAGCATACTAGCTCATTATGAATAACTTACCTGAGAATGAAGTCCCCGAAGAGGTCCTCATGTTCGCCGCTGACATGTATCCCGGAGTGACTTCCGGCGCTGTGATTCGCTGGAGCCGCGATGACATCACTCGCACACATGCACACGGGAGCCAACACGAGCAGCATATCGCCGCGATCTGCGGCTTGCCAGTGCACCTGCACACAGCTGTCTATGCCACATGCGCAGTAGACAGCGGTGGCTGTTTTTTTGTAAATATCTCCTAAACCGTATAGGTTTAGGAGATATTTCTTGGACCTACAGGTAAGCCTTAATCTAGGCTTACTTGTAGGTTAAAGTGGTTTGTAAGGGTTTACAACCACCTTAAGCAGAGGGCAATGTTCGGACATACAATATGTAACATAAGCACGTTGTCCCATAGTCAAGCTGCAGACATTTTCTGTGGTAAGCATGAAAATCTGCTTAGCATTTCAGTGCAGTACTGTCAGCATTATTAGCCTTCTACAGGAGGTTTGTACTATTGGCAGAATCATGAGCAGAATCATGCGAATTAGAAAAACAACAGGGGAACAACATGCAGAAGTGGGAAACCTGTGTTGTACATAAAATAGTGTCTTGGTTGTTTCACTGAGAAAAGGTTGATGTATATTCCTGATGCTCAACCTGTGGCCCAAGGGCTATTTGTGGCCCTTTGGTATTTGTTGTCAAGCCATGGACCCCAGCAGTATATAATGGGATTTATAACATTGCTTTATAAAGAGGTAATAATAGCAGTGATCTTTATTAGCCTCAGTAATAGGTCTCCAATCCCTCACTGTGTTCTAAAGTACAGTATGTCTTCAGCTTGTATCCACACAGTATGGCTCTATATCTTGGATATATCCTCTTGCAGGTATGCAATATGCAATATTTGTTATACCCCCCTCCCCTTACTTGGGATTAATGTGTTTACAATATATAGAACTACTGTTGTTTATTTATACTTTACAGAACTATACCATCTATGCCCGCATTCTGTGATATTATCTCATATCAATTGTACCTGATCAGCCTGGGTGTAATCCTGGTTTGGATGAATCACTGACTCACCAGGTACATATTTAGGAACATCATCATAATATTGAGCTATACTCCTTGGGCCAATGTATTTGCTAATTTTATAGCCATCTGTTTTCTTCCTTTTAAGGTATCAGTTCCATTAGGCTATTATCATGCAATATACAAGCACAAATCCCATTTGCAATCCAGTTTCCCTATGTTCGCCCCCACACCTTTATGGCCTGTGTTTGGATCCGTCTTACATGCTGTGAGTTCTGGGGTATTTGCTGTTATGCATGCCCTTGATATTAGGGGGTGAAATCAATGTAACCATGTTAGTGTATTGTCACTGTGTATATATAAGTATATCAATGATAGATGATGCATTGTTAAAGGATGTATATATATCAAAGATGTAAAAAACTTTTGTTATATTTGACAGAATATGATATCTTTTGTCAGTGGTCTTGAAGAAGCCTCTGCATCTTGGTGAAACACATTTACCAGCTGAGGTGGCCCGATATACAGAATATTCCTTCCTCTTAATCACAGTTATGGTCTGAAGTGTTTATACAGGAGCCAGAATGTCATGTCATATCTTACTTTTAGTGATTGCCATTACTCCCTTTTTTTGCTATTATTTATGTTTTACATTTTGTAATAATAAACACTGATGTTTTATTTTGAAAAATGTTTTTGTGGTCTCGTGTTAAGTGCCAGTAAAGTCCACCATTTGCAAGACTTAGATCTTGCACAAAATTCCTTTCTATAGAATTAATTTGGATGTGGCACGGGTAGAGGTTTCATAGTTTCATAGTTAGTAAGGTTGAATAAAGACACCAGTCCATCCAGTTCAACCTGAGTGAGTGTCTACAATAGACCCCATCCCTGTACATTGCACACTCACATTGGTCCCTACCCTCAAGGGGCCCACAATCCAAGGTCCCCATTCATATACTAGGGCCAATTTTGGACAGAAGCCAATTAACCTACCTACATGTCTTTGGATTGTGGGAGGAAACCGGAGTACCCGGAGGAAACCCACGCAGGCACAGGGAGAACATGCAAACTCCAGGCAGGTAGTGTCGTGGTTGGGATTTGAACCAGCGACCCTTCTTACTGCTAGGTGAGAGTGCTAACCACTACACAACTGTGCCGCCCTTAAAGGTGCTTTGTTCATGTACAGATAAATAACATAACATATTTACTTTAATATTGTCTAGATGTTTTGTATTTTTTCTGAAATAAATTAATAGAAAATAGAAATAGATTTATAGGAAAGTACACTCTGTTGGTTGAACAGCCATTTCTGTTCCCATAATTCAAACTCTTTTGAATTAGAGAAAAATTGCACTGGTTCTGTTAATAAATGCACCTCATGTTAGGTAATGCACTGACAAAACATACAGAATGTAATATAAATGGAATGTATTTGTTGACTGCATATATCAAGCTATTGCAGAAATAATCTGAAATATTTAGCAATGATGGAATTTAAGGCAAAATTACTTGAAGTGAAAAGTATATAAAAGCTGAAATAAAGAGTTTAATGCGATGACAGCTTTGTATGACTCGCCTTGCTTGCAGCATGAGAATAAATTCAAAACCACATATGTTCAGGCAACATGAACTTATTATTAAGAATAATGTTTCCTTATAGTGGAGAAAATGGGATTTCAGATGAATTGCAGCAGGACAGACAAAATAACTGATTCAGGAAAGCAGGCTGCATCTTAGGATCTCAATTATGTGCATCATAAATATATCCTAAATTACTACTATATTTTCATGCACAGCATCCTCCTACCCCTGAAATGACAACCATGCTGACTAGAAGGTTTTGTCTAAACACGTTTGGTACAAACTTTGACTCTGACAGGTGTTTGTCTAAAGACTGGATTTTCTGCTCATTTGGAAGGAGCCAAATGTCATGTATAGTAGCAGTAGTTCTACTGCTAAGATATATCATAGCTTCCTTTCTGTCAATGGTCGCTAAGGAAGTGGCAGGTGCAGGCACCCACCATGTCCTTAGCAACCAGTGTCACTTCCCAGCCCCATTCATTTATATGTTGGAAATCCCAGGCCATGTAAATAAAACAGTAGGCATAGCATGACATCATTGATCAAATATGACTGCATGTGACTTTTTGTAATAAAGGACCTATCAAAAATGTTGCTTTGTTTACAAACAGATGTAAGAAGCTGAACCTCTTACTTACTGACAATTTAAGCAGCATTTTTTTCATTGTAAGTGTCAGTGTTGGCCAGATGAACCACTTCCAGGGCAGGTAAAAGCATTCCCCAGGAATTGAATTTAAAGGAACTTTGCATTTTTCATGTTAAAGCTTTCTGCACCATGCAATAGGAAATTACCATTTTATTTTTATTTTTTTAATTTGATTTGGCTTCCATTGACTTCAAAAGTGTCATGATTATGCAGTAATCTTTCTCTGTCAGCTTACCTCTCCTCATGTGTTCAGACTAAGAGGCCAGCCACTCTCACTTGGCTGTTTTTATAACCTCTCCTCTAAGTATGGCTCCACCCAGGCCCTATCAGGCCATAAATACAATTAGCCCAAAGCCATTAATAATTCATTTAATTTAACTGGCAATGACCCATTTGAATGCCCCAATTGTCTATTCTCAAAACAGCACAGACTCTTCCAGAGACAAAAAAGAAATGTTGGCTAGAGCCACATCCGCACTGTGTAATACAAAAAAAATGCTGGGTCCAGATAAGCCGGAACCTGCCTAACTAACTGGCCTTTAAAGGGACACAATAGTTAGATAAAAATATAGATTTTATTGTACAAAATGTAAAAAATAAAGGCATAAAAGCCTAAAATAGATCCATTAATAAATGTATACACAGTCTCTACTAAGGTACTGGAAGAACATAATTGTAGGCATCAAAGGATATCATCACTCGTAATTAGTAGAGACTGTGTATACATTTATTGATGGATCTATTTTAGGCTTGTGTGCCTTTGTTTTTATGCACTTTGTACAATAAAATCTATATTTTTACCTAATTGTTGTCTGCCATGCTGAGCCTTTAAAGTCTGCTTAGTTAGGCGGGTTCCGGGTTATCTGGCCCTTCATTCTTTTTTGTCTTCTAGAGACGATTGTGGGCTTCCTGCTTATGCAGGCCCATAAAACCACCAATATGCAATCATATTATACTGATACTGTATGTACATGGCCTTAGACATACACTATCTCATGCTGAGACAGATGTCTTTCTTTGGACTTTCCTAAGCCTGAAGAAAAGATCATAGAAAGCAATTAAGGCTCTGGACATTTTTCAAAGAGAAAACATCCAAATGGTATAGCCATTTCCTGAACATTTTTCAATGAGATAAGATCCAAATGGTACAGCCCAATGGATTAGCTCAATTCTTCAACAGAATATCTAATAAAAGTTGTAAAAGGTTTACGTTTACTATTAAATTGTTTAAAAAATGTATTTCACAGCATAGTTTCTTCTTGTGGTTCAAATTTGAATGCATCATATTGAGATGTATTTTAATATCGCAAAGTCACACATTCATTGAGATGAGATCCTTGTGCACAGAATGCTTGCGTACTTCAATCCAGATTTCCTGAAGATTGCGATGCAAATTCTTTCAAGTATCAAATATTAGGATAAAATATGTAAAACAGCCTGCATTTTTGGAAGAGTTGTAATCATGCTTTACCCTTTAAGTACAACAGTAGATAAGGTAATCCTTGCATCATTTCAGTAGAAGGGATTTGTGTCAGTTCAAAACACTGATAAATAATGGCAAGCTCTTCCATCAAATGGAGTAGTCTGGGTGTACCTGATTTGTCAAATATTTATGTATGTTTCCCTTTTCAAATATTGTCAGCATGAAAAAAGTAAATTATAAATAGGAGGGAGCATTAAAGGCTTATATTGTCAATCTTTCAATCAGCTCTTTTTAGGTTCAAAGGAAGAACTGTATAGTAATGTGAAAGCATGGATGAACACAGCAAAAAGTAAGTAAAATTCTTCAGTCTCTTCCATGTTTCAGAAAGCAGTTGTACCAGTTAAATTATCATCTTATTGAGACTTCTTAGCATCTTATTGTCAGACACCATGAATCAGACCAAAACAGAAGTACAGTTAAATCACACTTGTTTAATAATACAAGTAAATAACAAACAAACGTAGCCAAAGTTCAGTAACCGGAACGCATAGTCACCCAAGCCAGAAAGTCAGGGATCAGTATAATGGAACAGAAAGCAGGATCTGGTGCCAGAAGGGATGTCAGCCAAGCATGTCTTTAACAGGAATGCAGGAGATAGTCTCTGTGATGTTGACCAAGGAGAAGGCAGAGATCCTCTGGGCTGGGTGGCTTAAGTAGGCAGGACTGACAAGCAGGATATCATCAACAGGTGAGTAACTGTGGAGAGATAGGAGCTGGCAATTAGCCAGCAGCTCAGCAGCCAGCTCAGAGAAGGAAGGGCTGAGCTCAGCCCTGACACTTATTGAGCTCTCATGACCATTTTATACAATCCAAGAATTTTATTAAAAACTAAAATGGAAATTGTTTTTGCATTGTTAGGGTTTACATCTATTTTGTAAAATTAAATACAAGTGGCGCCAACCCTACATATATCTATATAGAGCTACAAAATTCAGTGACAGCTGCCCCTTAAAAATGTAATATACACTACAAAATAATAAGCAAACATTTAAGGTAGGTGCTATTCCTGTACAAATGTTTCCATGATAGACTATACATACACTTAATATCAAAAAATTTGTGTCATCAAAAAACAAATAACACAAATTTGGAAACATCTGCAAAAATGTATAATATGCAAATATTGTGACAAAAAACTAAGAAAAACATTTGAAAATATAATAAATAATCCTTTGTTATGAAACAATTCAATCTATGTGTTCTAAATAGCGTTCATCCATCCACCATGCTCTTGTATAGGTGTTGCTAAAACAGTATATTCGAGTGCTCCACCACTAGTGCTTATTAATTTCGCACACTCACCAGAGCCCTAAGGTCCCCAGGACCAATCTTTTTTGCTTACATTAAAAAGTGCCCAGACCGACACCAGCTCGATTTGCATATCTGCGTATGTGAAACAAATCCACCATCAGCTAATTCAATTTGCTTCGCTGCTTGTTTCACCCAAATCCGTTCCACTAATAGATCTGATTTGACTTCACTCTGTGGTCCACGGGTATCTAGGCAGCAATCCGACTTTACATCTATTTTACCTACCTACCCACCCCACAATAAACTTTGGCAATTTCTGTGTTTAGAACTGTGCAGCTCTGTACAAGAAGCTCAAAGTTATTCTACCATACTCCATTGTCCTATCTCACAGTAAGTATGAGAAAAATGACCACACATTTGACTCAAAATAGGACACAAATGCGACCATTATGTACAATACAAAATAGGTATTCCTACACATTCCTATACTTAATTGTAGAAAGTGTTTATTTTGATGCATACAGAAAGACAAATATACCCACAGCTATACACTAGCTACATACTGTATCATTACCATTAGTATGCAGGTACAGAGTACAAACAGACGGAAAAAACATCCATAGGCAAAAAAAAAAAAACATTGCATCTCATGGAATAGCAAATAGAAATTAAACATCTGCTAACTAACTTGGTAAGTTAGACGTACAAATACCTGTACATTGCTCCTTGTCAGCTTTGACACAATAAGATCCCCATTTAGTTTTTTTGAGGAAGCAGAAAACAAATGGGGGCATTGCGAGAACAATGAATAAAAAAGAGGAGGAGGAGAAGGGGAGCCATAGAGGAAGGGAAAAAATGTAATAGGTTCTCCCTCTTTCTCCCCTAAGGGAAGAGATACTGGCCAACGGCCACATTGGTCTAAACATTATTAGGGTGAATGGTATCCAAGAGTTCTTTATATGTATCAAATGATTGAAATCAGGTACAGTAGAACTAGGTCTTACAAAGACAGACACTTTGTTTTTTAATGGACAATGTGAGATCTTCCATTTTTATTAGATCATTAGATTGTTAACTGCTAGTATCCGTTGACCTATCATGGGAGCAGAAGTGGCTTTCCATTTAACTGCTTTAAAGGTCTGTACTGTGTTAATGAGATGGATGACTAATGAGTGTCAATATTTCCTCTAGTAATGGTTTTTATTATCTGTTTTATAATAAGGCACGATTTTTAGTTTAGAATTTTTTTTTCTCACTGTAGATTCATCCTTGACATTACACAGTCTTTAAGATTGTTTTTTTTTGTGTACTTATAACAATCATGGTGTACTTTTTGTAATATGATACTGTTTTATTCATGTTTGCAGGGGAATCTTGGAACTTAAAATGGGACCTTGAATAATTATGGATATTATCATTTAGTTCTATAGGCTCACTGCTTTAACAGATTTATGGTTTGGGTAGTCTATCATCTGTACTGTGCACTTCACTGATGTACATGGCTGTGAAAACTGAAAAACTCCCTTGACCAGATAAAGTTAAAAATATGGATCAGCCAACAACAGCAAAAGGGTTAACTCAATTTTTACAGTTAAAAAAATTTGGACGCAGTTTGAGAGTAAATGAAAGTGACTGATGACAGTGTATGGTTAACAGGGACAGTCATTGTCACTGCAGTGGCCAATATACCCTGTAATTTAGACTTTTCCAGGCCATTTAATTGCTTAATTGAAATTGTAACCTCTTCACATCATGCAAAATGTGCTAGCTAGGAGATAGAGGTTGGGTTGGCTTAGCTTGCATTAATTTTATTTGGTTATATGAAAGTGTGGATGGCTGTTGCATAGTGTTTATTTTGATCATTTTTTTAAAAGGAAATTAATTGTATACCTAGTAGTTAAAAGCAGCTGCTCAATAATTGACCAACATAATTTTTATGCTTGGGGGTAATCAGGTTAAAAAATTTAAAATATTGAAAACATTAAAAGGAACCTGTCAAAATATAATATGGGGGTTGATACTGCTGACTTTGGATAAGAATACAATCATAGAAAACATTATTAAAAACAAACAAAAAAAAATAGAGCTATAGCCACCTCAGAGACATTTGCTATCCTAACCCTTGTACTTAGGTATGGCAGAACTGTTTTATTTTGCAAAGCTGACATTTTCACCATTTATGTTGCAGAACTGTCCATTTCATACAGATTTTTTATTTTTCCATGGAGTTCAATCTGCTTCTAAACAAATTGCCAGCAATAGAGTTCAATTGACTTCAGGCTATCCCAAAATGGCCACCCCAATTCAAGTCTATGGGGCAGCTACTGAAAGGAGAGACACATATTGCCAGATGACAGAGCTAGTGACACCAAATGGATGAATTTTTTGGCAGCATAGTCAGGGACGGAGGTCTGAGAGGGACATTTTAGGAGGAAGAAGCAAAAAAAAAGGAAATGGAGGAATCCCCTGCTAAATTATTATACAGTGCATAGCACAGATAAACTATAACTGATACCATCTGTTTCTTCTGTGTACCTTAGAGGACTGGACAGAACTGATTGCTGAATTGAAAGTGTCACATGGTCGGCACAGAGAGGTTTATTGTGCTAAAGTAACTGTCTCTAAGATTATTGAAGTTACATTATTTTCCTGCATCAGAGTACTACTATATGCATGCCCTCAGGAGCTAGCGTGATAGACTGTATTGCATAAGAAAGGAAAGGCATGTCAGTTAAATACAGAGACGAAATACAGGCAATTCTTCCAGTAGAGTCTGCAGGATAAAGTAAGCTGACCAATCCATTATTTTCTTCAGGGTAGATCATGTTAAAGGGACACCTGTTAATTCAGTGTATTGTATGTTATAGAGATAGTACATCAGCTACTACTTTGTTGCCTTGGAAAGGAATCCGCTGCTGTACAGTTATTTAGGGCCCACGCAATTCTCTCTGCTCACTAATGGACATGTTTGGAATTTACAGTATTATATATAGTTAGCTTAGTAAAACAAGGAAAAGTGAATTGTTCCATCACATTTGTCAATGTTGAAATGCCAATACTGTGATCCCACCTAATAATTTAAGCTCCTGTTCTGTTTGAATAAACCGTTTTTCTTTTTTGTCAGCATTCAGTCACCGATAAATATAGTTGCATATTATTTACAATTGTCTGTCTCAATGTGTCCTGGGATTTCAAGGTTATCTCAAGATTTAGGTAGGAGCTTTACCTGTATATCTAATAAATCCAAAACCTACGGGTATGCTGCACAAGTTAATTTGCAAAATAGTTTTTTTGGACAGACCAATCAGATTCCAGTTAATAAACTTCTAATTTAAAGTGTCTTTTTTTTTTCCTGAACTGATAGTGATCAAAACCTTGGGAGATTCTACTACAACAATATTGTGGAATTGGTGATTTAAAATCGGACAGACATCTCTCGTACAAAGGGGCTTTCAGCACCAATTCCAGAGTTCAGCTTTAACCATTGCTTAAATTAATGTTAAAACTTAAGTGACTGGCCTTAGGTATACACAAAGATGAAACAAACCCTGTTTATCTTCAGCCCCTTCCTCTTGACACCTGTTCAAAGTCAAGAATGTATAAAGCTTGTATGAGATGTCAGAAAACAGGGGGCGGAGTGCTGAAATTACATTCTGCAGAGCTCAGTGAGGAGAATTCTGACAGCACGCAGGGACATTGCTGAGGCTGTCAATCACAATCTGTGTGCTGAAGATCCCTCTCCTGTCACTTTTTTATCTCTGTGTCAGAAAAAATTGTCAGAAGTGACTCATGTAGATAGCAGAGGAATGGGGCAGTAGACAGAAATTACTCTCTGCATTCAGAGAAGTACACACTATAGAGGAATATCCTTTGCTTGTATTTCAAATTCTGAGGTTTACAACAATGTCAGGCTAATAAAAATAAATTAATAAATAAAAAGTTGGCTTTAGATATACAGTACTATAAGACCCCATTCACACCTGAGCATTTTGTAGCTTGAAGCCTGAAGCTACAAAACTCTAGAGGGGAAAAAATCTATTATTCTCAATGGAGATGGTTCACATCTCCACTCCAAGTTGCCTGTTGCCCGAACGCCTGAAGCTCAAACAAGTTCCGGACCCATTTTTGTCACTCGAATTTAGCAGAGTTGGGCGTTTTTCTTCTTTTAACATTGGTGACCTTTTGCCCTGCACAAAATCACAGCAAATTGTGGTAAAAAATGCCACGAATCGCGGTAAAAAGCGCTGCAAAAACGCAGCAAAATCGCTATAAAATCGCACGATTTTCTGCTTGAAAACGCTATGCTCAGGTGTGAATGCAGCCTAAGTTAGCCATCATGTCATCATTATTATTTTTCCCTTAAAACCACAAAACATTCTGTTGAATAAAACACATTATAATTCTCATATAGCAGAGCTTTTTTTTCTCCAAGTGTAGGTGCAGGTACCCCCAGCTTCCAAGTCAATCCTTAACTCTGCCCCCTACTGACCTTCAAGCATTGCCCCCCCCCCCCACCTCTCAGTACCACCCCTTTTAGAGAATACAAAACAAAGTATAAATTTGTGCTGCTAAGTAATTTGTTTAGAATTTGTTACTAACAAGAAAAGCAGTAAATATCTATCCCCTGCAGCCCAGAACAATAGACAACCCCCCCCAGCAAAACCCAGCAACGTTATGCCTCCCACAAGCAACCCCCCCCCCCCCCCCCACAGCAATAGACCCCTCATCAGCAACAATAGATATCCAAGCAGCCAGGATTAATAAAGCAGCCAGCAACATTAGACTCCTCCCTCAACAATAGATTGCTCTCAGCAACAAATGACCACCTAGAAACCTCAGCCCCCACCAGCACCAATAGATCTCTCAACACCCAGCAACAACAGACCCCCCAGCAACAGTAGATCAATCTCAGTAACAATTGACCCCCCACATCATCAGTCCCCCCAACAATAGTAGACCTCCCCTACATCAATAGAACCCCCCCCCCCCTATGACAATAGATCCACCAGCAGCCAGAATTAATAGATCTTCCAGCACCCCTTGTCATTACATAGATTCAGTGCTGAGGTGGTGGAACTGCATTCCCCCACATTCCTGCTGAAAAAAAGCCCTGATCCTATAGTAACAAGAAAATTTATAGTAATTTATAAACTTTTAAAATGTAGTCCACGGTGTTTATGGCATTATTATGGTCCCTTTATTAAATCAAAATCCTAGTTCTAACTGAAGCTTTTGATTATATTTATGTATATAGAACAAAGATTATTTTTCCTTCTATCGTTTATTCGGCCCACAAACGTATGCTAGGTACCAGCTAGGATGAGGTGACTGAAAAACAAGGGGCTCCTTTTAGAAGTGGTAAATCATCTCCATGGGGAAGCAGACACAGCTCTAACTATCATCTATCAAACTCATTTTAAAGTGTTTAAAGTTTGAACAATTTATGCTGGCTGAACTGTTCCTAAAGTTGCCAATAACAGCAATTCTAAAGAAAAAAAAAAGTCTGATTCATTTTCAATTACACTCTGTTCCAAGCACATTAAGCACAGGGAGCGAAATTTTGTTTTCAATCTGATATACAGTGCAACACAAGACCCTTATTTATGATAAGGGACAAGAATACCACATACTGCTATCAAACACCAAGTCATTTCCATGTTTAAAACTGGCAAATTAAACTTGACTTCCAACGTAACCTCTTGAGTAAGTATTCTGATCTTATTGCCCTTGATCAGTGTAACATTAAACATCGGCAATTACTGCAAGCAGTTAGGTGCAAAAGGAAAAATGATAAACTCCATTGGATTCGTAATGTGAAAATATGAACTGCTAACTATCACCTTTGTATAAAAGTTTAAATATGTTTATTAATGATCACCTCACCGATTATCAGTCAGACTCAACTGATTAGGATGTAAATAGGTTCATTGCTATTCATTTCACATGGCAGATATCCTATAATAAAGCACACTCCATTCCTTTTCAAATGCCCAGTGAAAAAAGGACGACAGAATAATGGCATCAATTATGGCAATTCAGTTTTAAATATATCAAAAGTCATCTTCACAAAGGACTTTTATATCACATTGTTGTGTCCATTTCATTTTTCTTTTTTTTTTACTGAAAATTAGAGTAAGTGGCAAAAACTTAAAATGCAAAATCTTCCATTGGAAACCGTGACGCTGGAACCAACCAACCTGCTTTTTCTCAACATTGGTGTTGATTTTTAGACTTGTGCACAACGGAAAATTTTGTTTAGTTTTATTTCGTTTTCATTTGTAAAATACATAATTTCCTTCTGTTATATTCGTTATGTTACAGTAATTTGTTTTCAAATAATTTGTTATTTGTGTAGAGTGTCGATATTCATGATAACGAATCGTTTTGTATGTAAATCAATTTGATTCAATATTTATGTATGTATATATATATATATATTCGTGATAATGATTTGTAGTTTGGAAAGTTGTTTGTTTTTTGAATCCATTAACACACACAATGACAATATCTCTTGTCCTCTGCTCAAATACATCATCCTTCTCACTCAGTTCTCAGGAATGCCCTTTGCCAGTATTCCAACCTCCAGCACAAAATTAATCAGCTGATTGGATTGTAAGATTTACTCTGGGTTATTATCATTTAAGGTACTTATATAGTACCATCAATTTACGCAGCACTTTACATATACACTGTACATTCACATCGGTCCCTACCCTCAAAGAGCTTACAATCTAAGGTCCCTAACTCACATTCATATACTAGGGCCAATTTAGACAGAAGCCAATTAACCTACCAGCGTGTCTTTGGAGTGTGGGAGGAAACTGGAATGCCTGGAGGAAACCCACACAGGCACAGGGAGAACATACAAACTCCAGGCAGGTAGTGTTGTGGTTGAGATTCAAACCAGTGACCCTTTTTTTTAGGAGAGAGTGCTACCTGTTAGACCACTGTGCCGGCCAGTTGACCTTTGTTTCATTAGACCTGTAACAAATGAACGAATCATATCGAACTAATTCATTATTTTCTCTATAATTTCTTTCGCATTAGTTGAAATTTTTTTCTTCAGACATTCAGAAGATGCAAAATTTGGACGAATTTCAATTAGTTACAAAACAAATTGCACGTGTCTATTGATTTACTAAAGACAAATAGGCTGTTCATGGAAGTTGCACCTTGCAAGGGAGTTTTCCTTAGTGAATGTAGTGAAATTTTGCTTTGCAAAGAATACCAAATCACACGCAAAAAAAATTAACCACTTACCGACTGCCCCATAGCAATTTTACTGCTACAGGGTGGCCATGCTGTGCAGGATCACATATATATACATGATCCTACACCTCAGTGTATCGGAATCGGAAGCTGATCAGCGAGTCCCGTGAACACAATGTCTGCAGACACCTGCTAATCTTTGTGTACACAGGATGTAAACAAGGCAGATTGCCATTCTGCCGGTACATAAGGCATGGCTTCTGTGTTCCTGTAAAGCAGCTCCTCCACTACACTGAAATACCAGGCATACAGTTAACCCTTTGATCGCCCATGATATTAACCCCTTCACAGTCAGTGTAATTAGTACAGTGGCAATGCATAGTTTTAGCACTGATCACTGTAATAATGTCCCTGGTCCCCAAAAAAAAGTGCCAGTTAGTGTCCAAATTGTCCGTTGCGATATTGTAGTCCCACTATAAATCGCTGATCACCACCATTACTAGTAAATAAATAAATAAATAAAAATTTCCATAAATATATCCCATAGTTTTTTAAACGCTATATCTTTTCTGAAAACCAATCAATATACTGTTATTGGGATTTTTTTTAACAAACATATGTAGCAGCATACATATTGACCTAAATTGGTGAAGAAATTAGATGTTTTACATTTTTTTTTAATTGGATGTGTTTTATAGCATAAAGTATAGCGTAAAAAATAAAAACTGCAGAGATGAACACATATATAACTAGAGGAAGGTAGACAGGAGTAAAGGGGTGCTGCTTCTCATAGGGACCAATTAAATGTATTTTTTTTTTTATTATAAATAAAACAAAGATTTCTCACTTTGGGCGACAGCTTCCCTTTTGCTCCCATTTAAGGAGAACCTGAACTGTATAAGCTTTGCCCAGAAATGGTAGAAAGATGGCATGGGACTAGTCAGCAGTATTGCCTGTAGGCTCCCTGTAGATGATATTTTTCTCTATTATTGATTTACTATGCCTTATTCTACATTATATCTTTGCTTGGAGGTGGTAGATGAATGGGATGTTGATCTCAAGTCAGAGCTGCCCCTTAATAAGTGGTGGGGGATTTATTCAAGCAGCAGCAGGTAAGGTGGAGAAAGCACAGATCCACAGAACTGACGAATCAGAAACAGGGAGATCATTCCATCCAGCAAGGACAACAGTGTGAACGCAGTAGGAGCAACACAAAATTCTACCCCAAAGCTCCTGATACTAGTAGTCAGAGGCACAGTGCCTTAGATGATCTCACACTGAAAATTTAGAACTACAGTATGAGACTATAGGTACACCAGTGAACTGGCACAAAAAAACGACACTGCTATTTTCAGGAGGAGTTCAAGACAAAAGAAATAATATTCAAGGTACTGCTTAGACTCAATTACCATTTCTAGATGTTATAAAAAAAATAGCAAATCAGCACTGCTCAGATCCATATTCTCTATTATGTTCTACTTCTAGTAGTATGGCTTTTATCCCAGCCTATAAATTGTTGTCAAGCAAAGGATGTCAATATATATATATTTATATTAGGGTTATCGATATCGGTCCAGATACTGAGTTTTGCAGGAGTATTTGTACTCGTGTAAATGCTCCCGATGCCTAATCTGATACCTGGACACTCAGGGACAATTGGTGCTGCGGCAGGTAAGTTATAATCACAGATTTCCCTGTGTGGCTTTCAGTAAAGCAGCTGAAAGCCATGGAGGAGAGAGGAGAAGCACACAGGTAGGTTGGCGATTAAAACCTCCCCCTCCACCACACCGATTGTTCCTGACTCCTGAGTAAGGATGAGCCGAACACCCCCCTTTTCGGTTCGCACCAGAACCTGCGAACAGACCTAAACTTCGTGTGAACTTTAGAACCCTATTAAAGTCTATGGGACTCGAACGTTCAAAATCTAAAGTGCTAATTTTAAAGGCTAATATGCAAGTTACTGTCCTAAAAAGTGTTTGGGGGCCTGGGTCCTGCCCCAGGGGACATGGATCAATGAAAAAAAAAAAGTTTTAAAAACAGCCGTTTTTTCAGGAGCAGTGATTTTAATAATGATTAAAGTGAAACAATAAAAGTGTAATATTCCTTTAAATTTCATACCTGGGGAGTGTCTATAGTATGCCTGCGAAGAGGCGCATGTTTCTGGTGCTTAGAACTGTCCCTGCACAAAGTGTCATTTCACAAGGAAAAAAAGTATTTTAAAATCACTTTGAATTGTCGGCTCCCGTAATACAGAGAACACTCAATGAGTGTTCCCCTAAATTCAATTACCAGGCCCTTCAGGTCTGGTATGGATATTAAAGTGTTGTCACATGAAAATATATAATAAAATATTTACAAATTTGTACTCACTTTTGTGAGATACCGTAAAATATATATATATATATATATATATATATATATATATATATATATATATTACGGTATCTCACAAAAGTGAGTACAAATTTGTAAATATTTTATATATATAGCAGAGGAGATGAATGTATCAGACATTCTTGGATTGGTATGGCCTCTTCCCATTTAACAACAGGACAAGTTTTTTCTTCAACTTACAAGAAAATCAATAGTTGATCATCACCAAGCATTCTTACAAAAAGCACAGCCACTTCTGGTGACCTAGAACAAGAATCTTTGTATTATTCTGTAAAAACTATGACAATTAAGATAAGTATGCAGATATATTACTGCCAGGAGTGTAGGTGAGGGTCCCATCCCTCTTGCCCGAAAGGCAAACAGTGATCTCACTTCACCTCCTGACTCCCAGATCATTGCTTTACCCTCCAGTTGATAACAGGCAATGGCAGTAACTGTAAAAGTAATGAGGTGAAGGATGAGGGGAGCATGCTAAGTGTTGCCTCAGGTGGTATAATGACAGAACATTTCTGTTAATATTATAATACCAATACAATACCTACAGAGACTAGATATAGTTCAGCAGCTCAGGCATTTGCACATTGCGCACACCATTTGTCTGCTATTTTACAACATTATCATTGTCTTTATTAGGCAAAATTAAATAATAATAATACATTTATTTGATTTGCTTGATTTAAATACAACAGAGGACTCATATAATACACCTTAATAATGTATAGATTTGGATATAGTACTGTTCCCAAATTGATCTCTTAAAGCTGAGCCCTATGCCGCGTACATACGACCAGACTTTCCAGCAGAAAAGATCTGACAGACTTCCCGACGGAATTCCGATGGACTTTCAATGGAGTTAAGATGGACTTCCGAACGAACGGACATGCCCACACATGAACGGACCAAAGTCCGTTTGTTTTGAATGTGATGACCTACCACAGGACTAGAAAAGGAAGTTCAATAGCCAGTAGCCAATAGTTGCCCTTGCGTCATATTTGGTCTGTTGGACCAGCATACAGACAAACGGTTTTCCTGGTAGAAATTGATTCCGTCTGATTGATTTGAAATATGTTCTATTTCCAGGTATGTCTGAATTCTTGAAGAAAAAAGTCTGATAAAGCCCACACACGATCATAATAACAGGCGGAATGATTCTATCTGACCTTTTCTGGTTGGTTGTGTGTACGTGGTTTGGTTGTGTGTACGTGGTTTGGTTGTGTGTACGTGGCATTACATTCAGACATGTGCAGTTGTAGAAGTTCCTCTTTTTTACTGAAATAGCTTACTCCTATTTTCACTGTATAATGGAGCCTCTCACAGTGTGCATTAGAAGCTGCAGGAAGAAAAATAGAGCCCACCTAATTTTGTACATAAAGGATGTTCAGTGCCATCTGGGTATTACGGCCCCTGGTCCATCTCTTTCATTTATTGGATTTCAGTTTTTTTTTTGTTTTGTTATAGTAGCTTAGCATTATATGTTAGCATTATCTAGGTCATTCTGCACACAAATGCAGTCTGCCTAGGAATGCCAACTCCTTCAGACACCCACCCAGCAAGGCATTTTAATATTTGCTTTAGTGTGCTTAGCAGTGTTAATTTTGTCAAGAAAAACGTTTTTGTCATAATTTTCGTCACAGGCTTTTTTACAGTGACGAAAACTAAACTAAAAGTACAGCACAATTTCATCCACTGATGAAAACTGTGACGAAAATAGAATCAGTTTTCGTTAAGTAATGAAAAACGGGACATTAATGGCAAGGAGGGACTTATGCTGACTCCAGCCCTGCTCGCACATTTACCACACTCAGCACAGCTGACGCGGCGTGCACGGTGACAGGCAGAACAGCTCAAGTCGCTGTAAATTTCAGCCCCTCCTCCTCCCTCCCATTTAGATGCAGGGCAGACAATGGCCCTTCATATCTGCCCCCCTTCTTTCCTCCCTGCCTGCCCTATGACCAATCCCCTCTCACAGAATTCCACCTCCATTCTAGCATTTTACCGTTGAACTGAAGGTAAGTGAGGTGAGGGGGGAGCTGAGTAAGACCAGAGGGAGGCGCTGAGTGATACCAGGGGGCAGGGCCAGCAGGCACAGTATCTGGAATGGCATAGCACAGATGACAATCCTCAGTGGAAGGTAGGACATGGATTAGATGCCTCATTCTATGTGATTGTATGTTTTCTAATTGTACAGCCTGCAGCTGCTACATGTACAGCATGGGGACCTTTATGAGGAATAGTTGAGGACAGAAAAGGGGACATAGAGGAGGGAAAAAGAGAAGGGGACATGGGGACAGAGCAAAGGAGATGGGGACAAAACAGAAGACATTGACAATAAGGCCCCTTTCACACAGGGTGGGCTTCACTCAGTGGGGGTGCTGTCTACTGAGTGGTGAAAGGCCACTCTTGGGAGAGAGCTACTATACCTGTATTGTTACTTTTTGAGTGAAGTGGATGCAAATGTGCAGCAGAGGACAAGTGCATGTGACCTCACAAGTTTAAGAGGTCACATTTTTGATAAGCGGATGATTATGTTCTGTCTTGGTGATAGTATACCGCAGTTGGTATTTAGTTTAGTCAACTAAAATACAATGACTAAAATGGGACTAAAACTAAAATGGCATTTTAGTAAAAGACTAAGACTAAAACTAAAACACATTCAGAAGACTAAAATTGGACTAAAACTAAAATGCCGTTTTAGTCCTAAGACTAAGACTATAACTAACTTGAAATTTGCTGCCAAAATTAACACTGTTGCTTAGCAGCCAGGGAGGCAGGACAGACTGCTTGGTCAAGCCAGACCCACTAACACTGAGTAAGTCAGTGAGTAAACACCCCAGAGGCGCAAACTTTGATAGTGAGTGGGCAGGCCAGTGCTGGTTGCTGGTTGCTTGTTGCTGTCTGCTGTGCTTTAGCAGGGCTTTACTCTAAAGATGAGCGGGAAATAAACCATACAGGGTATGAGCTGTTGTACTGCACTATGGAAGGATGTGGGAAGAAGGCATATTACATAAAGCACAACCAACATGCCACGCTGAGGTACCTCATATGGGTACTGGAAGGGGTTTGCCAAGAAGATGATCTACAGGCAATCAAATACTAATATATGCAGGATGTTTTTTTTTAATTTGGTTGCAATAGATGGAGGAACGGGTTGCACAGGTTGTGGACACTTTCCCTTGACCCTTGGCTGGGTGCAAGGTCTGTCCTTATCCTCTCATGTTTACGTTTGTACACTTTGCTTTTTACCATGGTCTCAGCTGACACTTTTTTTTTCAGATTTAGTCAGTACAACACTGCCTGCTACTCAAAAGGACATCATCTGAAACTTTTTCTAGAAACTTTTGGATAGAGTGGGAAAGGGCTAGATCCTCTGCCAGGTTTTTTGTTGCTGTCTGCATCACCGCTGAAGAGATTTACCTTCACTATTTGTTCTCAAGGCCACTGTCACTGAGAAAGAAAGTGAGAAAAATCCAAGATGTAATGGTTGTCACAGTAATAGAAGTAGAAATTATATCTTCTAATGAGGACACTTGTTTCTGTGACAACAGTAATGGCGCGTACACACGGTTGGAATTTCGGCCAGCAAAAGACCGATGAGAGCTTTTCGTCAGGAAAATGCAATCGTGTGTATGCTCCATCGGAATTTGCGATCGTGTGTATGCAATTCAGACACGCAAAAACTCACACATGCTCAGATTCAATTAGCAGACGGAAGCTATGTGACCGTGTGTATGCAAGACAGCTTGAAGGAAATCCCGTCAGAATTCCGTCGGGAAAACCATCTTTTTCTGACCAAAATTCTGATCGTGTGTACGGGGCATAAGAGGTGTTTTTTCTCACTTGTTTTGGGAACTTTTTCACGTACTTCCTGTTGTGTCTTTGGAGGTGGGAGATGTATGGAAATCTCCCTAACAGGATATAGACAGCAATACACTTTTGACAGAGTTTTTAATACTTTCCACTCTTTTTAAAACTAAAGCTTGAACTTCAAACAAATATGTTGAATACAAACTGTATGAATAGGAAATGATTAGGAAATTATGAAAGCAGTCATTCAATGGCTCACATGCTGGAGGAGCCACTGGGTTCTCTGTTTTACGGATCAACTCCAAAAACAACCTCAGCCCCTCTGATGTATGTAGTTGAATAAAAGTAATGGCAGTTAGATATAAAGACACAAGTAGAAATTCCATCTGTTTAGTGGTAGATGCACTCAATATATTGATACAGGTTAAAATAAATGGTGGTTTCTGAAATAAATGAGCACACAAGTGGGGAAATTCAGACACAGTCTGCTAGACTGAATAATAACTATTTCAAAGTGTTTAAAAACCAGGCTCTATAGCACGAACTGAAATCAATATGGGAATTAGCAAATCAGCAATAAACAATGTAAATAAATGTTAACTCTAGTACGAGTGATAATACTACACTGATTTAGAGTGCACCTGAAGGGATTGGCAATAATATGGTGTAGTGTCTCCTAAGTGGTACCACCTAAACTAAGCAAAGGGGCAAAGGTCTCTGTAACTGTTAAGGGGCAGTTAAGTAATTGTTAAGGGGCAGTCTTTGGTCCTGACTCTTCAGCTGGGTAACATTGGGGCCCAATAACTGATGGTGCACTTAGAGACAGTCAACAAAACCTGCAAGCAGCTGCTATAAGGCAGAAAGTTGGGTAGTTCCTAAGGGCTTTGTCTATGGTGGTTGCATAACTAAATAGCTGCAAGGCCCTCTCATCAATCCCAGCAACACAGTAGCAGTGGTCCCTAAGACTAGGCATCCCCTTGCTTTGGGTTTCCTATGGCGACTCTGCTAGGTAGCATAGCAAAGCCTGTATCCTGGCAGTGTCCATGTCTTTCCACACTCAGGTCACAGCTCTGTCCTCTCTGACTTTCCCACACAGTTGTGGTTTTCCAGAGGCTCAGTCTCTCTCTTTAGGACTGTGTTGCACAGCACGTTACTCTCACAGACTTACCTGCACCACACTGAACTCTGCTCCTATCTTTGCCTGGGCAAATCTCTGCTCTCTCCTCCTCTTTAAACAGAGCTCTCTGCTGGTTGTAATTCAAATCCCCATAGCCTCCATTAGGGATCTTGTGGGAACTATATATGTCCCATTGTCTTTTGCCTGCCCACATCCACTAGAGGGGAGGGAAAAGGAGCAGCTACTCTCCATTCCTCTTACTCTATACAGTCTTATCACTGCTGATATGAGGAGGGTAATCAAGGAATTACACAGAGCCCGTAGCTGTACCTCACCCCGTCTCAGCACAACTGTTCTGCGTGCTACTGGAAGAGTCGAGCGAGGAGAGAGGTGCAAAACTGGCAGAGCACTCGGCTATATTACTCTGAGTGCAGTGAAGCTGAACATATGCTCTGGGATGGCATGTTAACACAGGCACTTTGGTTAATGACCAAATCCCTTTAAAGTATACTGGATGTGAACCCTCACCTTGTTAAATAACCCATTCAACTTAAAATATAAATGCAAGGTAAAACAAGTATATACATTTGTTAAAGTAATCACATGACCTCTGTTCTCAGCTGCCTAAGGGGTCTGGAGAAGTGGAGGTGGAGGCTGCCAGGGGGCATGTCAGCAAGGGGCAGAGAAAGAGCAATACACTGATGGTTCAGCCTCTAACAGCACCCCTTCAGGTGTTCACCAAGCACCCGAATTTGCGGGCGAACATCCCGACAGATGCCACACAATAAATTATTGTTTCACTTTAAGCATCATTAAAATTACTCCTCATTTAAAAAAGATATTTCATTTTTTTATTTTCTTGGGCCTGTGTACTGCCCTGGGGGACATATCAATGCAAAAAATGTTTTTTTTTTAAAGATGGTGTTTACAGGAGCAGTGATTTCAATTATGCTTAAAGTGAAACAATACAAAAAAATCCTTTAATTATAGTGCCTGGCACATCTGTATCGTATATAGAACTTGCTGAAACAAAACTGACATTTATAAAGAAAAAAAAAGACATTTAAATTGTTGGCAATACAAAAAAGTTAACAAAAATGGCGTGGGGGTCCCCCCCATCCATATTAGGCCCTTCGGGTCTGGTATGGATTTTAAGGTGAGCCCCATGCCAAAATGTAAAAATAAAAATGGGGTTCATACCAGACCATTAACTGTGCATGCAGTCTGGTCAGTCAGGAAAGGGTGGGACAATGCTCACTCATCCCCCCTCCTGAACCATACCAGGCCACATGCCCTCAGCATGGGGCTGCCTTGGGGCGGGGGCCTCTTCCCCACCGCTGTGGTTGTGGGGGTCTGCAGGCAGGGAGCTTATCAGAATTTGGAAGACCCCTTTAACTAGTGACTTGTATGATGTCTCTTCCGGATCAGCCTCCCAGTGTTCCTGGCTAGCATAGCCAGGAAAGCATGTATTGCAATGCAATATGCATTGCAATACATTCAGTGGAGCCAAGAGGAGAAATACTGGATCTTTTAGACCCTGCATTTCACAATAAAGAGAACCTGTCGCCTAAGCATTATCACATAAGGGACTTTTTGTTCCCTATCTGATAAAAAGAAAGTTTGAGCAAAAACTATTTTTTTTTGCAACAAAATAAAGTTGCACTCAAAAACATAAATTCCCCCCCTCCAATTTTTTTGAGACCCCCCACCCTCACATATTGTATATGCACATATGAATGTAAACAAACACATCCGTGGCACTTGCGTGTGAAAACTTTGATTGCAATGCACATGTTACATAACGCCACGCACAGTGGAATGTGAGCAATCATTCTAGCACAAAACCTCCTCTGTAACGCTAAATTGATGACCTATAGGGGGCTTTTGAAGCGTCAGTTATAGAAAAAATAGAATACTGAAGCTTGTCTCAATTTCATGTCATTCATTGGTTTAACTGACAATTGCACAATGTCGTGCGATGTGGCTCCCAAATAAAATTGACGTCCTTTTTTTCCCACAAATAGAGTTTTCTTTTGGTGGTATTTGATCACCCCTGCATTTTTTAATTTTTTGCGCTATAAACAAAAAACGCATTCGTTTTTACATTTTGCTGTAATAAATATCCACCAAAAATGTATAAAAAAACGTTTTTTTCCTCAGTTTTGGCCGATACGCATTCTTCTACATTGTTTGAGAAAAAAAAGCCACAATAAGTGAATATTGATTGGTCTGTGCAAAAGTTATAGTAGTAGTGTTTACAAAATAGGGGATAGTTTTATAGCATTTTTATTAATATTTTTTTTTTAATAGTAATGGCGGCGATAAGCAATTTTTATTGTGACTGCGGCATTGTGGCGGACACATCGGACATTTTTGACACATTTTTGGGACCATTGTCATTTATACAGCAATCAGTGCTATAAAAATGCACCAATTCCTGTGTAAATGACACTGGCAGTGAAGGGGTTAACCACTAGGTGGCAGTGTAGGGGTTAAGTGTGTCCTAGGGGCGCGTTGCTAACTGTGGGGGGCGTGGATGTGTTGTACACATCACTGATCTCTGCTCCAATCACAGGGAGCCGAGATCAGTGTCACTGTTGCTAGGCAGAACGGGGAGATGCTTGTTTACTTTAGCATCCCCCGTTCTTCCTCCCCATGAGACGATCGCGGGTATCCCAGTGGCGATCGAGTCCACAGGACCCACGATCGTCCCGACCGGCATGCACTCGATGGCATGGTGGCAAATTTAAAGGGATGTACCTGTATGCCCATTTGCCTGTCCGTGCCATTCTGCTGATGTAAATATGTGTGCGCCGGTTGGGAAGTGGTTAAACGTGTGCAAAAAATAAATAAAAAAATTGCAAAAATGGCTCTGGCAGTGAAAGGGTTAAAGGACACATGTAGTGATAGAAATATAGAGGCTCCCGCTGCTGTTCTTCTTCTGACAATGTTAGTTACTTAGCTGTCAATGGCTTTACTACAATCTGAGTCACCGAATCCATGAATCTTCATACCTGTTCTGTGGTCAGTGACACAAAAAAGTGTAGAATCCCTAGGATCAATATGACAGTTGGCCAGTTAAGATTTTCAAATAGACTTGTTAGCAGTGGAAGACTATTTATTTTTGTATATACATGTTTCCTTTAATGCAGTGGAGTTTTTCTATAGTATCTTTCTTGCTGTGTTTTGTACTCAGTTTCTGCACTTCTTCTTGGCAGTGTTAAGCCATAAACCTCGATGTTATTCATCTTCTAGAACAGCCCTGGGAAATGATTGTGTTATCCTCTGCTGGCCCCACTAGAGGAAAGACCCAACTGTGCAGTCATTAACTTCAGCAAAATAGTACTAAGCACATTCTACTTCTTCAGGGCATTCCAGGCTTATAAGCATTTTTCAATAAGTCTTGCATAAAACAATGGGAAAATACAAGTCCCCTTCTTGAATGTAATAATAGCCACATTTGTTCCATTTTCTTATTTTATTTACTCTTGGGTGAGTGCTTATGCATCATGTTGTATGGATAGATTTTTGTACACACCATGATTTTATCTCAGATGATTTATGTTGTGCTGTGTGTCAGAGAGAGAATTCTTGTGTATGCTTCCTTCTAAAACTACGTGAAAATGTCAAAAAAGACTTGAAAACTAAAATACCCAACATGATATATAACCTAACAGCGCCTACCAAGCCTTTGGGATGTATTCTTCCAATAAATATTCACAAAAGCAGATATAAATAGAAAGGAGACATCTGTAAATGCCATTCCTATTTTATAATATGGTAAATAGTCTGAAGATTTATTAAAGGGTCTATTTTACCTTTTTTTGCCACAAGAAAATCTCCCCACATCCTGTGTCTTTTGACACATTGATTTAATAGCAGAGATATTTAAGAGTCATCTGCAAATGTCATTTGTGTCAAATTACCAGGTGAATGCTGTAGCCATTTTTAATATTACATTTTTATTAAATCCAAGTCCAAGCCTAAGATTATAATACAAATCCATAACCGGTAAAGAATCTTCCTAAGGGTTGCTGAAAATACATTATTTAAATGTTAGACCAATTGATATTATTTTTCATTACCCTGTGGGACAACATAACCCAAATCTGTCCTCTGTAATGACTTTCACATGGTGGACAGTGAAGATAAATATTGCACCGTACTGTTAAAAAATTGATAGCTATTAGGAAAAAAAAGGAAAATAAGAAAACGCTTTGTGCAACATTTGTGCTAAACACAATGCTGTGACTCCAAACATACCCTAAAGACGAGATTAATAAAATATTTTATCTTTGGGGCAATGACCTGATCCTGCTCTTTTGTAAAATGCGATCTAAAAAATAATGAAGCATAGAAAAAAAGTTAAGGAGCTGTGAAATGACTAAGCATGTCAATCACCTAAAGGAAAAAAAAAAAAACTTTGAGAATATAGTTTACTGTGGGTTAATAGTCATTTAAATTAGGATAAAAGAATTCACACTGTGAAAATCTTTCTGCCATCTGATTAAGCAATGAGCCAATACGCCAGTAAATATTCCAGAAGTCCCCCATGGTTTAACTCAAAAGCATAATTCTTCCTTCTTTTCAGCCCCATCCTTCATTTTTAGGCCATCATTGTACATGCCGTGTCAGAAATTTTCTATCATGCTGTCTTGAGCAAAAATGAATGAAATGATTTCAAGCTTTTCATTGGCAACTTTTGTTTAGTCAGAACTATTGTCCTACAAAGCCTGGAGAGCAGAACACTAAAACCAACTGTAGTACAAGATTTATTTCTCGAGAAGGTTTAAAGCAGAACTTCATTTAGCAGAATCTTTGTATATTCTCTCTAGCGGTGTGCATATTGGAGTTTTCAATTTCTGTGGGTAGCTGACTGAAGTAAATGACTTCTTAGGTTTCGACTGCTACATCACTAAGGGTATGTGTACATTGACGTTGTTATGCAGTCATAAAGAACAGGGAAGAAGACTGAAAAAATGCATTTCACTGCAATTTCCATCCATAAAAGAGAACTTACCAGAGGTTTGCCCCCAGGGTTATTGCAAAGATGTGCAGTATTAAACCCAACAGCAAACATGTATTATATTGCAGCTTTCCGATCCTTATGCCCCATACAAACAATGGGAAATTCCACCAGCAAAAGTCCGATGTGAGGTTTTGATCGGAAATTGTGACCATGGGTATGCTCCATCGGACGTTTGCTGGTGGAAATTCCCGCCAGCAAATGTTTGAGAGCAGGTTCTCTATTTTTCCGCCGGAAAAAGTTCCAATCGGAAATTCCGATCGTCTGCAGCAATTCCGACGTGCCAAATTCCTATGCATGCTCGGAAACAATTCAATGCATGCTCGGAAGCATTTAACTTCATTTTCTCACCTCGTCATAATGTTGTACGTCACCGCGTTCTTGACGGTCGAAAGTTCAGAGAACTTTTGTGTGACCGTGTGTGTGCAAGCCAAGCTTGAGCAGAATTCCGTTGGAAAAAACATCCAAGATGTTTCAGACGAAAACTCCAATCATGTGTATTTGGCATAAGATGTGATAGCTGCATTTGTTATCTTTATTAAACTTTCTTTCTTCTATTTTCACTCAAAAGGGGAAGTTCCGCTCTTCCTCCTCCTCTACCACATTTGGAACACTTTTTTTTGGGAGGGGGGATAGGGCACACAGTTTTGACAGATACTCGCTCCCACTTCCACTTGGATCCCTTAGGTAATCCGAATGGAACTTTCCTCCCCCTCCCTGCCCACAGACTTCTGGGAAATATGTCACAGGTCCCAGAAGGCTGTGGGATCATTCACAAAGGGCAACGTGGCTTGCGCATGTGCAGTGGGCAGTCAGCTGTGAAGCCACAAAGAGTCACAGCTGCTTGCCCACAGTTAACATGCTGGCGCCTTTACCCCGAAGACCGGTAAAAAAACTGACTCCAGTAAGAACCACGCTGGATCCCTAGACAGGTGAGTGTCTGTTTATTAAAAGTCAGTAGCCACAATTTTTTTTTAAAGAAATGACTGAAGCTCCTCTTTAAGCATTACTACCCCCCATCCCCATCCCTGCCAAATGGAATTTTTTATTTTCCTTTTTTTCTTTGCTTTGGCATATGTTTCCCAAAACAGCCCATCATGCCATTTGTTTGACAATTCCCCATCATATTAGACTAGAAATTGGCTGGAACTGATTTTTAAAATGCGGCTGCCATTGATTTCAATGAGGTTTGGATTGAGCACCCAAACTTTAGGCATATTCAATAAACCTTCCCCGAACTGAACCCATGTATGTTTGGCTCATCACTGATTATAATTGTGGAATTCCCTTTGAGAAGATAACATGATCTGAGCACTAGCATGCATCATTTCTTTTTTTGTTACCTTGAACAGTAATCTTTAGACATGTGCATTCGTTTTCGTCCGAATGCATTTTCGTCCGAATTTCAGGTATTTTCGTTTTCGTTTTGACAAACGATAACGAAAGTGCAGATTCCGAAAAACGAAAGATCCGACATAAATAAATGCTTTTTTTCGTTTTCGTTGTTACAACAGTTCGATATAGAATAGGAGATTCGACGTGACTCCATATGTCTATTGAACCTGTGGTCGAATGTGCCTAAGTTTCGTTTACCTCTATTAGTCCTATTATATAGAAAAGCTTAGACAGAGAGTAAATATTCGACATAGAGAGAACAGAATCGACAGAGAGAAACGATACTGGAATTGGGTGGGGGAAGTAAATAAAAAAAAAATAATGATAATATTCGACGGGATCGTTGCACGTTTATAATAATATTCGACGGGATCGATGCACGTTTATAATAATATTCGACGGGATCGTCGCAACTATACGACACTGCAATCGTACATTTCGGCAATCGAATGCTCCGCCTATAGGCTATATAGTTTAGCAGCTCCATCGAATCTTCTTTATCCATTCGACAGATACCATAAGCCTTCCAAGACAGATTCGACCGTAATTCATGTGGATTTTCGGACGAATGCAATTTTTGCACAAAAAACGAAATAAATAAAAACGAATTTCGGGAGTAACTAAATAAATAAAATTTACGGACGAAAACGAAAAAACGAAACGAAATATTCTAGTCTGCACATGTCTAGTAATCTTAAACTTTGTTTTTAAAGAACCCATATAGTGGGGAAAGGTAATCATATGTTATGCACTAAACAAGCATGTATACAACTTTACAACCATATATTAGGACACTATATAGTAATTTTTAGCACTAGTTGCAAATTTAAAGAGTGATCATGTATGCACTTTAGTGAATGGTTGAAGCTTGCTAGTAAACATCATCATAAGTTGTTCTAGTCTGACCATGAATGAGCAAACAAACTTCCAACTCGACTCATCAACCATTCACTCAATTATTGTGCTGTGATCTGACTTTTGCAGACATGCCCTGTCTGACAGATGTCTAAAGCACTTCAGATCATCCACACTGAACAATCAGTCAGGCTTGCATGCTGTTTCGGGGTTAAATCTGAAGCAGAATCCTACCAACAAGTAACTAAAATGATAACTTGTATGCAATTTGTTAAACCTTTTTTTTTATTTATTTTTTTATTTAATTCTTATTCAGATTTTAAATTTTTATTATTAAAAGTACAAATACTATTCCAAATCATTGACTCATGCAAGCATTCTAAAAGCAAGGGGGATAGTTGGTCTCCCCAGGGCCATAGACCTGCTAGTGATCTCTAGATCTGTAGACACACAGAAGTAAAGCAGAGACCCTAGAGAATACAATATTAATAGACATTTTTAATGTCATACAATATTAGCACAACTGTTTATCAAGCACAAAAACAAGCACAAAAACAAAACACTAAATTTAATTTTAGGGCAACATTGCAATATATTACCTATTTTTTTCAGCAACATATAAAAGATGAGGTTGTGCCAAGTAAATAGATACCAACATGTCAAGTCTTATAACTGCATGTGACTATGAAATGGCGAGAAACTTCAGTAGCCTAAAGTTTCCATAGGTGGAGCTTTAAAAGCTTATACAGGTCATCAGTTTAGAATTACTGTACTGTTAATATTGAGCCTAGAATTATTGCTCCCATTCCAGGATATGTGGCAATATATAACATACGTAGCACAAATGTTTTCGTATGTAGCTGCCCCTATGTCTGTCCTGTGAGGGGGCTTGGTGGGGGTCTGTACTAAAGGGTTGAGTTAGGTGGGGATCAGTACTGAGGAGGCTATATATATCAGGGATATGCAATTAGCGGACCTCCAGCTGTTGCAGAACTACAAGTCCCATGAGGCATAGCAAGACTCTGACAGCCACAAGCATGACACCCAGAGGGAGATGCATGATGGGACTTGTAGTTTTCCGACAGCTGGAGGTCTGCTAATTGTATATCCCTGGTATATACCCACCCATCTACACTCCTGTGAAATCAGCATTGCAGAGCTCATGAGGGGACACATAATTGCTGCTGCAAATTCTGACATTCAGTCCCTTGCTGTGTGCATACACAGAAAATTCCCATACATTCCGAAAGGTAGGATATCTAATATTAGCATGCATAGTAGAAAACCTATCTAGAGGGATGAATTGGATGATTTCCATGCATGAGAAGTAGAAGGGATGGATAGTCTGCAGCTCCCCATGGGCTGCACAGCATGGGTCTGGCATAAGTGTGGACAGGTAAATATAAAACATTGGAGAGATATTAACATAAAGGGTACTTATGGGAAAGATTAATTATCTTTTAAGCCTCAGTGAGTAGTAGAGCCTCTGCCATTTGCCTGTTGAATGACAGGTGATTGGCTTAGCATCAAAAAGGGGAAGGGCCTAATCTTAACTCTTTTAAGCCAGTCATGAGCAAAAGTTTGGTTCACTGAACATTTGAAGAACCTGAAGTTTCAGAACTCCCATCATAATATTGAACCCCGTTGAAGTCTATTGTTATTTTTTCCTGGCCCTTTTAAAGACGAATTTACAGGCTAGTTTATTGAAAGACATAAGTAGCTGGGCATCGCCATGGCGGACATGTACCCATAAAAAAACTAAATAAGTTAAAAATACTGTATACCGGAGAAAGGGTGTTTTAATGTAGCTTGAAGGGCAACATTAAAAATACACAAATACAGTACCATAATTTAAATAATTTGCTTAGGGGGTGCCTTAAACCAGCATGCGAAATCAAGGAGTAGTACTATACCGTTCTTTAACCACGTGCCGACAGCTGCGCGCTGATATACGTCGGCACAATGGCAGCAGTGGGCAAATGGATATACCTGTATGTCCCTTTTAATTGGTGTGGCTAGTGGGCATGGATGTGCCCTCCATATACAGTGTGACTGTGCCCGCAAGACCTGTGGACTCTATGTCCACCGGTCTCCCGGCGATTGTGTCACAGAGCCGCAGAACGGGGAGATGCCTATGTACACAAGGCATTTCTGCCTTGTGACATGACAGAGATCCCTGCTCCCTGTCATCGGGAGCAGTGATCGCTGTCATGCGAGTGGTAGCCCATCCCCCCAGTGTTTAACCCCTTCCCTACCAGTGTCATTTACACAGTAATCAGTGCATTTTTATAGCACTCATCGCTGTATAAATGACAATGGTCCCAAAATAGTGTCAAAAGTGTCCAATGTGTCCGCCATAATGTCGCAGTCACGATAAAAATCGCAGATCCCCGCAATTACTAATAAAACAATTAATAATAAAAATGCCATAAAACTATCCCCTATTTTGTAGATGGTATAACTTTTGCACAAACCATTCAATCTACGTTTATTGTGATTTTTTTTACCAAAAATAGGTAGAAAATTACATATTAGCCTAAACTGAGGAAAAAATAATTTTTTTTATAGATTTTTGGGGGATATTTATTATATCAAAAAGTTAAAAAAAATGCTTTTTTTTCAAAATTGACACTTTTTTTGTTCACAAACAGTGGCTGGGGACTTTTTTTTTAATGGAGGTAGCACTACTACCACTAAATGACAAATCCCTGTCTAGCTTGTTTGTAAAAACGGGGGGTGGGGTGTAGTGCATTAGAGGCATGGCTTATTGGATGGAGCCCCAGGGTTGAGATCGCCTTTCATCCCTCTTGTACCTTGAGCAGTGCCAAGGTGTGCAGCATTCTCCTTGAACTGTCTAGCTTCTGTTAGTAAAAACCCAGGAAAGAGGCACTCAGAGCAGTCATTCTCCTCTGCTGCCCATGTAGAGAAGCCTTTGTATTTTGTAAATGAGTTCACCTAATTCAAAGACTTCTGTGATTGGGCAGAAGGAGGGGAGGGGTGGGTTTAGCAGCTGCAGCAACTCTACTGTTGAAGATGCGGGGGCTTGAAGCATCCATATTGGGCTAAATAGTAGAGATAAGTCCAGAAAATATCATGCACCTCCTTGGACTTAACTCACAGGGGTTGATTTACTAAAACTGGAGATTGCAAAAGCTGGTGCAGCTTCTATTTTATTTTATTTTTTGTCAAAGCTGTATTGAAATAGCTGGAGAAGTTAGAAGCTGGTTGGCTACAATACACAGCTGCACCATATTTTGCACTTTTCCAGTTTTAGTAAATCAACCCCTTAGTGTGCCTTCTCCTTTTAGGAGAATTCCTGAAATTCAGCTTTAAGCCCCCAGCTCTCATTTCAAGGCTGGTGAAAGTGTACATCTACCGGGTGCCTATTCCTCCTGGAAAAATACATACGGATGGCCTTGGGGACAGAAGCACCACATGGAAATATTGCCTGAATGCCCGCAACCAATAAGGTGGGCAGGGGGTGGCAGTGCAGGCTGCACACTGTGTACAGTAAAAAGGAAATTCAATTATATGGGAGGTGGCTTTCAGCCTCAGAACCTGGTGCACTTAACAGCAGAGGTGGTGCAAGTGCCCCAGGTGCCTGGGCATTAGTGATACTAAGTGGCTGGCCAATAATCATTGCATAGATATGTTCTGCTGGTGTCAAACCTGTCCTAAGTAATGGCATTGCAGTCACTGCTGGAGCAAAAGCATGTTGACAGGCAGTGGCTACAAAGAAGCTGGAGGAGATCAGCAGCACTGAGACAAATAAAGATATAAACATACAAACTACAGGCATACCCCACTTTTAAGTACACAATGGGGTTTATTTACTAAAGATGGAAAGTGCAAAATCAGGCTCACTTCTGCATAGAAACCAATGAGCTTCCTAACCTCGGCTTGTTCAATTAAGCTTTGGTAATAAAACCTGGAAGCTCATTGATTTCTATGCAGAGGTGAGCCTGATTTTGCACTTTCCAGCTTTAGTAAATAAACCCCATTGTGTACTTAAAAGTGGGGTATGCATGTATGTTTTAAATGGAAACAAATGCATACATTGTTTATAGTGCACAGTACTTTAGCAAACCAAATGCAGTTAGAATTTTGTTCTACTTTAATATTTAATATACAATAACCTCTAACAGCATAGGAGACAAAATGCCACAAAAGAAAACATTGCTCAGCCACATAATTTATATGTCAGCTGAATTACTAAGAATCATTAGAACCTAAATGCAAAACAGTAGATTTTACAAAATAAAGCCTGGCAATGAGATATTTTTCCTATTCTACAGTCAACTCCCATGAAAGCAATGGGAGTCATTGTCACACCTTACTTCCAGACGGCTGAGCATTGCAATCTAAAACTCACCTAAACAGAGCCATTGCTTGTAATTTCACTACTGTTTTTAAAGAAGAGAAAAAAAATAAAATTGATGGTGTGTGTAAAATTAAGGTATAGGGAGGATTACTTTTTGCCGTAAACCTATAATCACTGTTTCACATCATCGAATTTCTGCACATCACATTCATTCCCCATTGAACTCTAGCGCAGTGAAAGCAGAACGAAGGGACTGCGTTTTTCCAGACGCCTACACTCCAGCACAAAATACTGCCGCCTCCCACACATCAGCCCATTATTATAAAACACTCATCTTCTGTCTTAATATTCCTGAGTGTGTCTCACTGCTAGGATGCCCTAAAGCTAAAGGCAAATCAATATATCTTCTACCAGATCCCAATACCGCCAGGCAATCATACATTCATTTATTAAAATTCAGATGTTACTTGTGTTATCTCTCCCACTGTTGGGTAACATTTCTATATCACTGTTTCTATGATCTAATATGACATATTGTGCTAGCAAAACTTTGAAATTGGCTTCGGATTGGCAAATGTGCCATGGGCAACAACATGCATGAAATATAGGTTGCCAGCCAAATGGAATGTGTAAAGATGCATGGAAAGCTTCAAAACACTGGACTCAATAGCTATTTAATCATATGTGCAGACATGTTCTCCCTCTGTATCAGACAGATAACATGAATAGTCTGGTAAAGGCAAAGCAGTCTGTGTTTAAAAAAAAAAAAGTAAATATAGATGGCAATAAGGTTCACTGTTATAATGAAATTGATCATGCCCTTCTCTATCCTGCTGTTGATAATTTAATGGGACAAGGTTAACCACTTAAGCCCCGGACCATTTTCCAGCTAAAGAACCAAGCCCCTTTTTGCGATTCGGCACTGCGTCGCTTTAACTGACAATTGCGTGGTCATGCCACGTGGCTCCAAAACAAAATTGGCATCCTTCTTTTCCCACAAACAGAGATTTCTGTTGGTGGTATTTGATCACCCCTGCGGTTTTTATTTTTTGCTCTATAAAAAAAAAGAGCGTAAATTTTGAAAAAAACGCATTATTTTTTACATTTTTCTATAATAAATAGCCCCAAATATATATATAAAAAAAACGGTTTTTTTCCTCAGTTTAGGCTGATACGTATTCTTCTACATATTTTTGGCAAAAAAAAAGCGCAATAAGTGTTTATTGACTGGTTTGCGCAAAAGTTATAGCGTCTACAAAATAGGGGATAGTTTTATGGCATTTTTATTAATATATTTTTTTTACGAGTAATGGTGTTTATTATGACTGAAACATTATGGCGGACACGTCGGACAATTTTGACACATTTTTCGGACCATTGGCATTAATACAGCAATCAGTGCAATTAAAAATGCACTGATTACTGTAAAAATGTCACTCGCAGTGAAGGGGTTAACCACTAGGGGGCAGTGTAGGGGTTAAGTGTGTGTGTGTTTTTTTAACTGTAGGGGGCGTGGCTTGGCGTCTGATGTCACTGATCGTCTTTCCCTATAACAGGGAACAGACAATCAGTGACAGGCTCAGACTCTCCTCGTTCTTCAGCTCTGTGACTCAATCGCGGGACACCGGTGGCGATCAGGTTAGCAGGTCCTGCGGCCACGGTCACGGAGCTCAGGATCGGGTCGCGAGTGTGCCGCCGGCGGCATGGTCGCGACCCACGGCTGGGCACTTAAAGAGCAATGCACAGGTATGTGATTGTGCCCAGCCGTGCCATTCTGCCAGTGTACATCGGCGTGAGGTGGTCCTTAAGCTGTTAAAGAATATGTAAACCCAATATGTGCCTGCTGTATCATGTACTTGTATGAAAAACTATCCTGTTCTCTTTGTATTTCTTCCTTTGTATGAAATCCCTGGTGTCCCTGCTAGTTCCTCTGCTTTCCTATCAACAACTGACCACACTAGACATGACACCACAGCAAGGTCAGTTCTCTGGCTGTACTGAGAACTCGGCCTGCTCTCCTCTCTCAAGCTACATGGTTTTGTCACTTACACCCCAAGCCTGATAATTGAAAAAAGAAGGTGCAGCAGTACACTGATGAGGTGATCATACTTCTCATTCCTTCTGTCAACAGTCTTCTAGTCTAAGGCTACCCAGCCTGGCTGGCTGAAACTGTTGGACCTTGCTGTTCAAGCGTGCTGACCTTACAGTTTTTGGGAAGCTAACACAATAGTAGATTTGAGTATTTATACTAGCTTTACATGTAAATAATGTGTACTGGTTTCCTTTAAATACATAACTAAACATAAAGCGGAAAATGCAGTATTATTTAAAAGAATTATAAATAATATTTGTCACCATCTATACTGTATCTACACACAAGTATCCTCATCTGTAGGGACGGGGGTATCTGAAATGTAAATGTAGCACCCTCTAGTGTGCAACAAGTGTAGGTAAATTTATTTTGTTGACTCACGGTAGTTGTGTGAGCCTGTAATTGGGTTGGGTTATTCCAGGTTAGGCTGGAGGGCTCTACAAGGCAGGTCTCTGGTATTTCCCCCTGTTCTAGAAGCTTAGAAAAGCTTCTGGAAGTTAGTGAGTGGAGGGTAGGAGGTCCTGATCTGCCTACTTGAGGAAATCTGGCCAATCCCCAGGCAAAAAACCTTGGCAGGGTGGCTGGGTCAGCCTTTAAATATCATGCCGCCTGGCCAGCAGGGGAGCCGGTTTGAAGGTGGAGTCCTGAGGTTGCTGTTGTGAGGCCTGGGAGGGGATCCTGGGGCTGGGGGCTCTGCCTCCAGAGAGAAGCTGAGGAGAAGAAGCCTAAGAGAGGGATCTAAATTATCTTTTGGGCCGTGTTCAGAAGATATCCTGGCTGGCATGGGAGGATCTGGACTGAAGGAGGCCTGAAAATAAGTCTTGCCAGTGCCACAGGAAGCAAGGGACAGTGTGAGTACCCCAGCACACCCAAGGTCATACAAGAGGAGAGACAGCCAGCCATATCATACTTTCAAGGGACAGCTTTGTGCTAAAACCCAATTTCTTTCTCCTAGGGCATTCTTTGTAGCAGCCAGGTGGGCTGGTAGTCAAAGCAGTCAGGTTGATGGTAGTATCTGCAGGAATCTGAACTTTGTGAGGGTCTAATGAGAATAATCCTGCATACAGTTTGGTACTTTGTGCTATTTCACTAAAGGGGACTAAGAGCTCCTGGTTTAGAAAGAACTTTGAGACAAATCCATAGAGACTGTGATTTCTCTGGAGGGAGTACAGTCCAGGATCTTTAGTTGGGCACCCCATAATCCCTATACCCTATCCAAGTTGTTTCCCCCAATAAAACAACAAAACAAGCCCATGGACTGATTGCTTGTGTCTGAATGCAAGTTGGAAATGCATGTTGCCTGGGTGGGCAGGAATAGGGGGACTCAAGATTCAGCGGCTGCTGACCGAGAGTTAATACCAGCCTTTTACCCAAAGCATCATACACTGACACGATGTTGGGAGAGAACCAAAGGAAAAACTGTTTATTGAAACTCAGGCACATACTTTATACCCCACAGGAGGACATTCCCCTCTTGAGGATATTAGCATAGCAATGCAAACTTCAAACACCAATCCAATTAACAGCTAACAACTAACAGTGATCTTAATTAACCGATAATCTAATTAACAAACACATAACATCCCACAATAGTTTGCTAACAAGGTGGCGTGGATTCAATACTAGCAGACAGAAACAATGGCTGACCCAATTAACAATGGGGAAACACAAACTTGTGTATTCTGTCCACTAGACAAGTCATCAAAAGATAAACAATGTCCCAGCAGTATGATACCGTGGAATTAATTTATCTTCTTAGATTTCTTGAGGATTATGGTTGATAAATATTTCCCAAGTGAAGGAGCCTCTCCAACCCAGTCTGCAGGAGGGAAACCATATTCTCTCTGACCATTAAAGTGATTGTAAAGTCTCTTTTTTTTCTATTAAAATAACAAACATATTATACTTAACTGCTCTGTGCAGCAGTTGTGCACAGAGCAGCCCAGATTCTCCTCTTCTCGGGTCCCTGGTTGTAGTTCTTGGCCCCTCTCTCTTGTTGAGTGCCCCTCTCAGCAAACAGCTAGCTATGGGGCACCTGAGCCAAGCTGCAGCTCCGTATATTGATTCAGACATGGATCTGTAGTTTGGCCCCGTTCCTGTCTCCAGATTGGCTAACTGAGTTTGATTGACAGCAGCGGGAGCCAGTGGCTGTGTCTCAGGCAATCAGGAGAGAGAGTCCCAGATAGCTGAGGCATTTGTGGATATTGCTGGGGAGAGATGGGGCTCCAGTATTAGGGGTGCTGAGGGGGGCTGCTGCACACAGAAGGCTGTTTATCCTAATGCATTGAACGCAGATATGCAAATCTATAGCATAGATTGTAGATGCAATAACTTTTGCGCAAACCAATATACACCTATTGTAACTTATTTTTACCAAAAATATGTAGAATATATATCGGCCTAAGCTGATGAATACATTTGTTTTTTATATTTTTTTTGGATATGAATTATTGCAAAAAGGAAAAATAAAAAGTTTTTTTTTTTTAATTGTTGCTCTTTGTTTGTTCATAACGCAAAAAAAAAAAAAAACGCAGAGATGATGAAATCACCAAAAAGAAAGCTCTATTTGTGGGGGAAAAAAGGACATCAATTTTGTTTGGGTACAGCATTGCAGGACCACGCAATTGTCAGTTAAAGGGATGCAGTGCTGTATCTCACAAAATGGCATGGTCATTAAGGGGGCAAATCCTTCTGGTCCTTAAGTGGTTAAACTATAGTCAAATTATAAAATCTCATATGTGATGTAGATTTTTCCATTACAGTTAGTCTGGGATCTCATTTTTTTTTTTAAGTACCTACTAAAGCATTTTAAAAACAACTGTTGATCCACCAAGTAGAACCACTGTTTAGGAACTCCCCTTGATAAGGTGACAACATTGTTCCTTCTGCGGTGAAATTCCTGCTAGATTTTCACATTCGCTGCTGCCATAGCTGCATAGATGCTGGTAGCAGGGTAGCCATCAGAAATTGTGGGGCCCTTTAGACAGCTTTAGGCCTGGGCACCCCCAGGGTCTGACTGCCAACATTCCCCAGGGCCTGCCCACTGGCCATCCAACCAAATCCGCCCACTAGCTATCCCTGCAAGTCCTACCGTGCATATACCTTTTATTTATATATATGAAAATGAACAGTGTATTGTAAGTCATCAGCGCTTTCATATTTATAATTTGCCCAAAAGAGACATCCCAAACCAGCAGCTGTACCCTTGCAGCCCCCCTCACACTTGTAAGCCCCAGTCACACTTGTATGTTCTCAGCCCCCCTAAAGCCTATACGTTTTCAGACTCCCTCAAAGCTGTACGCTCTCAGCCCCCTCTCACCTGTATGCGCTTGGCCCCTCTCACACCTGTACGCTCTCAGCCCCCTCTCACCTGTACACCCTCAGTCCTCCTCACACCTGTACGCTCTCAGCCCCCTTTGACCTGTACACTCTCAGCCCCCCTCACACCTGTACGCTCTCAGCCCCCCTCACACATGTACACTCTCAGCCCCCCATCTTAATTGTACACTCTCAGCCCCCTCTTACCTGTACGCTCTCAGGCCCCTCTCACCTGTACGCTCTAAGCCCCCTCACCCCTGTACGCTCTCAGCCCCCTCTCACCTGTACACCCTCAGCCCCCTCACACCTGTACGCTCCCAGCCCCCTCTGACCTGTACACTCTCAGCCCCCTCACACCTGTACGCTCTCAGCCCCCCTCACACCTGTATGCTCTCAGCCCCCCATCTTACCTGTACGCTCTCAGCCCCCTCTCACCTGTACGCTCTCAGCCCCCCTCACACCTGCACGCTCTCAGCCCCCTCTCACCTGTACGTTCTCAGCCCCCTCTCACCTGTACACTCTCTGCCCCCTCTCACCTGTATTCACTCAGCCCCTAAACACCTCTACGGTCTAAGCCCCCCTCACACACATGTACACAGGCACACACACATGTACACATGTACACAGGCACACACACCTGTACACAGGCACACAAAAACATGAACACAGGCATACACATACACATGTACACAGACACACACATGCACACACACATGTACACCACCCCACCCCCATTCCTCTTCAGTTATACATTATTCCTTATTTGGAAGGTGCTGTTCTTGGTCCCAGCTCTTGTGCAAAACACATGAGGAGTGCACATGCTGCAATTTACCAGAGGTGGCAGCAAAGAGACTGATGTTAGTGACAGCAGCAGCTGCTGACTTGCACACATTCTGAAAGCCAGAACAGAGCTTTCATGCACCCCTCCCTGCCTTCTCTCGTCCCTGCCAGACAGCCGGGCCCTTCTAGACTCTCTGGCCCCTTACAGGTGTGTGGGCTGTACCCCCCCTGATGGCGGCCCTGGCTAGCACCCTTGACATCCTGTTCAGTGAATAGTCTAGCTCTACCTAAAGCCCTTTAGATTTACAGGACATTGCTCTGTCTGCAGGGGCTTGGTGAAATGATATAAAAACCCTGATCAGTCCTGCACATCCCCTCCAGTGAGGTGTAGCAAGATGCAAGAGAAATCCAAACACCCAGCTACATTTCCTCTAAAAAGAGGCGCATTGCAATTATTTTAAGATATTTAATATGCCACCTTGCTTTCAAAATGCTTTTAGAGGCATTTGATGGATGGAAAACTGAGGATGGAAATAGAGCAGTCATTTTTAATAATGTTTAAATACTATATCATTTTTTTTAGCAAAAGTCCACTTTCCCCTTTAAGTAACAAACTTGCCCCCTCTATCCAACAATAGTCTTAAGTACCTTTAATTTATTATTTTAGGACTGAAATTAAGATTTTCCTTAAATAAGTATTTTATATTTCATTGTGCATTGAAGGTTTTAAAACTGAAGTGTACAGACTTGCATGGAATGGTTTTATCTACTATATCCATTTCTTAAAATAGCCCACACTGTGCAGAGGAATTTAGGTTGAGAAAATGAATAGGTATACCGAAGACATGTTAACAGTTATCATCTGACAGGGGATTTTTTTTTTATGAGAAGTCTTGTAGGACACATTATATAATACATACTAAGCACGATTGTTGGATATACCCCTAGGCATAAGAAAGGCTAACAGTGCAGAATAAAAGGCAATTTATCTTTTTTTTTTTTGCTTGTTAGAACTATGGAATCCTGGGAGTTTCAGCTCAATAACAAAAAAGGAAGCCCATTCTCCCCAAGATACTTCACAATGTTGTTTCTGGTGTTTAAAACTCCCTTTAGGGAAATTACAAGGCTGCAGAAACATCCCCCATTTATTTTTACATTACGTATTAAGAGCATGTACCTGGATGAGGCATCTCATGAAGCTAAGCAATCCCCGGGGGGGCTTTTTAGTTGTGATACGTTTGCCTTCTAGAGCTGTGTGTTTTCTATGTGCAGAGATACTAACAGATGTTATCTAATGATGGCATTAATACGGAGTGGACGTATTATTTGAACAGCGTAACCATTCTCAGCTTGCAAATGCCTGGAGGTACATGTTTTTCTCAATTGTGTATTCATTGTTATTGTGACTTTTATGTGGTTAAAAAAAAAAAGATTTTAAAACAAAAAAGTAAGGGGGTTCTCCACCCCTACTCTACTTTATAGATATTTATATACACTGTATTGTCAAGAGTACACCTGCCTTTACACACACATTTAACTTTAATGGCATCCCAGTCTTAGTCCATAGGGTTCAATATTGGGTTGGCCCACCCTTTGCTGCTATAACAGCTTCATCTCTTCTGGGAAGGCTGTCCACAAGATTTATGCATGCGTCTATGGGAAAGTTTGACCATTCTTCCAGAAGAGCATTTGTGAGGTCAGGCACTGATGTTAGACTAGAAGGCCTAGCTCACAGCCCCCACTCTAATTCATCCCAAAGATGTTTTATTGGGTTGAGGTCAGAACTCTGTGCAGGCCAGTCAAGTTCCTCCACCCCAAACTCGCTTTTCAATGTCCTTATGGATCTTGCTTTGTGCACTGGTCCAAATCATTTGGTGGAGGGGAGATTATAATGCATGTTTGTTTTTCAGAGGTCGGGCTTGGCCCCTTAGTTTCAGTGAAGCGAACACTTGAGGCATCAGCATACCGATACATTTTGGACAATTCCATCTTCCCAACTTTGTGGGAACAGTTTGGGGGTGGCCCCTTCCTGTTTCCACATGACCAGCCTTTGTCAACCTTTTCAACACAGAGGAACCCTTGAAATAGTTCTCCAGTCTTGGGGAACTCCTGCTAAAAATTAGAAATCTACAACTCATGATACATTAGTGTGATGGTCAGTGGGAAGAATGGTCCTTACACTTGTAGTCATTGGGAAGAATTACCTCCTTACAGATAGCTAAAAAGATCAATGGTGTCAGTGGGAACTTATCTGAGAGGCAGAAATGGCCCAATTCTGAAGGAACCCCTAGCAACCTCTGGAGGAACCTTAGAGTTCCACGGAACCCTGGTTGAGAATCACTGCACATGACTGTGCACCCGTGCACAAAGAAAGGTTCATAAAGACATGGATGAGCAAGTTTGGGGTAGATGAACTTGACTGTCCTGCACAGAGTCCTGACATTGACCTGAAAGAACACCTTTGGGATGAATTAGAGTGGAGACTGCAAGCCAGGCCTTCTCATCCAACATCAGTCCCTGACCTAACAAATGCACTTCTGGAAAAATGGTAACACATTCCCACAGACAAACTCCTAAACCTTGTGGACGGCCTTCCCAGAAGAGTTGAAGCTGTTATAGCTGCACAGGGTGGGACAACTCAATATTGAACCCTACAGACTTAGCCCTTGTACACACGGTTGGACATTCCGACAACCAAATCCGTTGGATTTTGTCTGACGGATTTTGTCCGAAACTGTTGCATACACACGGTCGGACAAAGTTGTCAGAAAATCCAATCGTACTTAACGTGATGACGTTATTTCATTAGGATGGGACTACGTTCAGGCTAGTAGCCAATAGCTTTGGTGTAGGAATTAGATCTGAGCATGTGTGGCACTTTGTCCGATCAGAATTCTCTACACATGATCGGATAAGGTCCGATCGGATCATGTTGTCGGAAAATTTTACCAACAAGTTGGAAAAATTGGTCTGTCAGATATTCCGATGGAAACAGTCGGATGGAGACCACACATAGTTGGATTATCCGACGAAACGGTCCAATCGGACAAATTCCATCGGAATCTCCGACCGTGTGTACAAGGGCTAAGACTGAGATGCCATTAAAGTTCATGTGCATGTAAATACTGGCATCCCAATACTTTTAACAATATATTACATATTTACATGTAGGAGAATGTCAGAATTGGCGTGGGAGAAAAGTGGCTAAACATTTCCGTGAGTGCTCATATATACAAAACCTGAATTTTGTTGGTAAAGCCAAGTGTTGTCCCGCCTCTTCTAATTTAAATGATATCCCTATTAGCCAATCACTATAACGGAATACCCAATTACTAATAAAGAGGTGCAAGAGGTGGGATTGGAAAAGCTGCCAAAAAGAAATGTGAGAATTTGCATCTAAGCAGGTTAGTGGTTTCCGAGTTCACATGTCATTCATAAACAAGGGCGAAGGTATGCGCACCTCTAGGTACCGTCCATTTTTCATGTAACCAGTTTATTAGACTTTAGAAAGTGACAGGTTTATATCAAATTTGTATTCTTTATATTATTTTTAGAAACACCCAGTGATGAAATGTGTGTCAAATTTTGGTTCATAAATATTTAAAAAAAAGATGGAAAAAAAATAGTTGACAGAATGTTGTAAAAATGTTAGAGAAGTGTGGCAGTGCAAACTGTCTGGAAAAGGCATTAACACCATTTTATCTAATCAGACAGTTAAAAATGCGTTTTGTTGCAGATGACACAGGCTTGTGTGAAAGGCATAACAAATGTGTTTTCACATCTACTGATCTCCAGAAACCTTTTGGCTAAAATGAATGGGGAGTTTATTTTCTTTTTGAAGACTTCATAGAAAATTAGTAATAAACCATCCCACGATCCTATTCATGTCTTGTAGAATCTCCTACAAATGTTGAAATATACGTCTGTGTGACTTATCGTAATATTCCTCACATTGTCAAAGCCTTCAGACCTTTGGGGATTCTCCAACGTGCATGTAAGCTTTTCATTTAGCGCTTTCGTGCAGCGTCCTCAATTATACTCGACGGAGAAAAGGGACTGCATTCTTCAGCACTGAGCTTATTGTAGTGCCAAGTACAAATTCTCAATATGAGGTATATTCCATAGCACCAGGCTAAGGAATTTCACAGCTAATGTAGAGAATCTATTCTTAAGGCCTACAAAGCCACACAGCAAAGGGCTTTTCATGTGCAAACGGTACAGTTAGAAACCCTTCCTGCTATTTGTTGGAAATATGAAAATAGAAAGTGAGAATAAGAGAAGGTGGGAATGCTTCAGTTTATTATTGCGCTCCTGGCCTAGCACAGAGGAAATGAAATGATTTTTAGGCTTGGGTACAGAACTGTAATATCTCTCTGGGCTCAACTAAATCCATTCAGACAAAGGGAAAAAAAAAAAAAAAATTCAAATTGGAGTTAAAGGATAAGGGAACCTTCACGGAAAGTGCATCCCTAACAGATAAGACCAAAAATAACCCACCTTAACTTCCAACTACATGCATCCAATGCCCACAAGCTGCTGCAATCTACAGATCACATGGCAGAAATCTTTTTGCTGGCTGCACCCATGCAGTAACTCCCCATAGACTATGCAAATGTTACAGAAAGTTACATGCAGTGGCGTCGCTAGGGGGTGGCTTTTGGGGCTATAGCCCCGAGTCTCTCAGAGATGGCTGTGGCCCCTCTGCAGCAGGGCTGAGAGTGCGGTAGGCAGCACCAGAGAGCGTTGACATCATCTCTCACTGCCTGCCCTGCATCAATGCTGTCCCACTCTCACTGTGCAGCAGAGAGATAACATCATCCCTCACTGCCCGTCCTCTCTCTGGTGACTCTGGTCTAAGGAGCGGCTCTCTGGGGACTCTGAGGTAAGGAAGGGTTCTCTGGGAACCCTGATGTAAGTGGGGGAACTCTTTGGGGACCTTGGTGTAAGTGGGAGCTCTCTGGGGACCCTGCTATAAGTGGGGGAAGCTCTATGGGGACCCTGATTCAAGGGGGAGGCTCTCTGGGGCCCCTAATGTAAGTGGGGGCTCTCTAGGCATCCTGATGTAAGGGGGAGACTCTCTGGGGACTCTGATGTAAGGAAGGGGCTCTCTGGGTACCCTGATATAAGGAAGGGACTCTCTGAGGAACCTGATGTAAGGGGAGGCTCTCTTGGGACTCTGATGTATGGGGGAGGCTCTCTGGGGACCATGATGCAAGTGGGGGGTTCTCTGGGGACCCTGATGCAAGGGGCTCTCAGGAGACACTGATTTAAGGAGGGGCTCTCTGGGGAACTTGATGTAAGTAAGGGGCTCTCTGGGGAACCTGATGTAAGGGGGAGGCTCTCTTGGGACCCTGATGTATGGGGGAGGCTCTCTGGGGGCCCTGATGCAAGTGGGGGGTTCTCTGGGGACCCTGATGCAAGGGGCTCTCAGGGGACACTGATTTAAGGAGGGGCTTTCTGGGGACCCTGGTGTAAGAAAGGGGCTCTCTGGGGACTCTGATGTAAATGGGAGCTCTTTGGGGACCCTGATGTAAGGAAGGGGCTCTCTGGGGACCCTAATGTAAGGGGAAACTCTCTGGGGACCCTGATGTAAGTCAGGGGCTCTCTGGGGACCCTGATGCAAGGCAGAGGCTCTCTGGGGACCCTGATGCAAGGCAGAGGCTCTCTGGGGACTCTGATGTAAGGAGGGTCTCTTTGGGGACCCTGATGTAAGGGGGGGGCTCTCTGGGGACCCTGGTGTAAGTGGGGGCTCTCTGGGGACACTGCTGCAAGGGGGGGGGGCTCTCTGGGGACCCTGATGTAAGAGGGAAGCTCTCTGGGGACCCTTCTGTAAGGAGGGGCCCTCTGGGGACCATGATGTAAGGGGGAATCTTTGGGGACTCCAAAGTAAGGGGGAGACTCGCTGTGGACACTGATGTAAAGGGGAGGCTCTGGTGACCCTGATGCAAGTGGGGGACTCTCTGGGGACCCTGATGTAAGGGGGGCTCTCTGGGGACCCTGATGTAATGATAATATATAAAATGTATAATGTAATAGATACACACACACACACATATATTATATACATGTATATGCCCACCCAAGCGTAGGACTTTCTTTACTTCACTGCTATGGGCTCTTTGTAGACCTAGCAAAGCCCCTGGTTACATGTATCCTTCTTACATAACCCCCGTGGCCATCAATATGGGGACAAGATGCTTTGGGTGCTTTAGGGGGAAATGTGCTTCCCCTTTGAGGAGTGATCTACATTCAGTTCCTTAAAGTGCATTTTACAGGTGGTGAGGAGGCATTATATCTCCTCCTCACTACCCATTTTAACCTCTTAAACTCCACACACACGTGCTGTAACCGTGTATATTTCCTTGTGTTATTGCCTTCCAAACCCAACAGAGGGGGCAATTTCTACACTGTAATGTAGAATGCGTACACCCACTTCTGCTACCTTTGCAGGTTAAAAGGGAAGTTTGGAAATTTAAGGTGGAGTGGCTGGGGGTGGTAAAAACATGTGGTTGAGCAAGTGTAAATGTTGCCTTGGTCTAGTTTTGGGTCTCCTTTAGGCTCCAGTCTGATAATGCTGAACATAGATCGCAACCAGTTGCCTCCCTTTTAATGCATATGCGTAGTGGCATAAAGGGAGAGAGTTAACGTCCCCATGCTGCCCATGCGTCCACGAACAGCAGAGGTTTCGATGCTAACAATGGTCTCTATTAATGTAAATCAAGAACCAACAGCACAAGCTCCAGATCGTGTATTAACAGTGATAGCAAATTCCCACCCCCCTTGGAGAAATAGCTCAGTTAAAGGGACACCAGGGCTGGGCGGGAAAGAGTTAATACTAGTAACTGGCTATATATTTATAACACATATGGTAGCAATCAATAATGAGGGCAGAGACATCAAATTGGACACCATATCCCAAATATGTAGAAACAAAAGAGAGGACTGTGGGGTGAACAAACCCCAGGACTTTTAAGGTGTCAAACAAAATAGATACATTTTGTACATGACAAAATAATTGATTGAAGCGAAAAATACCACTCAACATATACCACTCAACATGTTTCGCTCATCTGAGCTTCCTCAGGAGTTTAGGTACATTGTACAATGGGCAACGATGCCCAAAAAATTGCTTGTTTGAATTAAAGTCACAATAGTAGTGATAATAAGAGCAGCAGGATTGAGAAAGGCATCAATAAAGCATCAATAGGGTTGTTTGCCCCCCGAGCTTCGGTCCACTATGGCCACAAGAGGATAAGGAGTTAAATACGCCCACACGCAAAAATCTATGCGCAGCCTTGAATTAATGAACTCGCAGGTCGCAAAAATAGATAGTCACAATCCAATGGAACAGGCATCTGGTGGCAGTAAAGCAATCCGGGAGGCAAATAACTGGGGGGACACAAAAAAAAACCCTGGTAAAGGTAATGCTATATAGGCATCACCTTTACCAGGTTTTTTTTTTAACTATTTAACTCCTTATCCTCCTGTGGCCAGTCATCTCTTTTGTTAATACATTTGGTAGGTTTTATCAGGCTTTTTAGTAAGCTTTAATTTATATTTAGCACTCTATGGAAATCTAGTTGCCTGTGCTCTGCACACACCTAAAATGCTTGCGGAAGCTTGCTAAATGCCTGCTGAATGTGATGTTATTCTGACTAGCATGACTAGCATGTACAAACTATTTAAACTATTAATAAGTAGATTAACAAATTGTGGCATATCCTTAGCCTTAAAGTATATGCAAGCCTATCTAATATTTCACGTAATTCTAAAAGTTGCGTTTAGTCTTTTAAAATCAGAAGCTGTCATAAAAATATTACTAGGTGACCTGCCATGATGGTTCTCTTTCAGACCTTTCCTGTAACAATTATAATTATAATATTTATAATAATTATATATATATATAATTAATTAATTAATTATATAATTAATTAATTAATTATATAATTAATTAATTATATAATTATCAAAAGTATTGGGACACCTGCCTTTACACACACATGAACTTGACATCCCAGTTTTAGTCTGTAAGATTCAATATTGCGTCGGCCCACCCTTTGCAGCTATAACAGCTTTAACTCTTCTGGGAAGGCTGTCCACAAGGTTTAGGAGTGTGTCTATGGGGATGTTTGACCATTTTTACAGAAGCACATTTGTGAGGTCAGGAACTGATGTGGCCTAGAATGCCTGGCTCACAATCTCTGCTCAAATTCATCCCAAAGGTGTTCTATCGGGTTGAGGTCAAGACTCTGTGTAGGCCAGTCAAGTTCCTCCACCCCAAACTCGCCCATTCATGTCTTTGTGGACCTTGCTTTGTGCACTGGTCCAAATCATTTGGTGGAGGGGGGATTATGGCATGGGGTTGTTTTTCAGGGGTTGGGCTTGGCATCTACATTCCAGTGAAGGGAACTCTTAAGGTGTCAGCATACCAAGACATTTTGGACAATTTCATGCATCCTATTTCAACATTTCTGTGTTCCAGTGAACAAAGCAAGGTCCATAAAGACACAGAGTCCTGACTCTACCCAATAGAACACCTTTGGGATGAATTAGAGCGAACACTACGAGCCAGGCCTTCTCGTCCAACATCAGTGATTGACCACACAAATGCTCTTTTGGAAGAATGGTTAAACATTCCCATAGACACACTCCTAAACCTTGTGGACAGCCTTCCCAGAAGAGTTGAAGCTGTTATAGCTGCAAAGGGTGGGCCAACTCAATATTGAACCCTACAGACTAAAGCTGGATACACACTATACAATTTTCTTCAGATTTTTTTCCTTTAGATTTACCAAAAACCATATAATATGAGGACAAACCTAAACACTTTCAATTTGTATGCAATCAGGCAGACCCTTGTACTACATAGTTGAAGGTAAATCTAAAGAAAATCAAACAACACAAGTTGTATAGTGTATATCCAGCTTTTTAACATTTATTATGTTAGGCTTAAAGTATACTTAGAGGCAAAACTTTTTTATTTTTTATTTTGCTTTGAGTGGTGAGGGATTAGAACACCTGTCAGTTTTAATTGCTGTCTGCGCACCCATTATGCCCTGTACACACGGTCGGAAATTCCGATGGAAAAAGTCCGATCGGATCATGTTGTCGGAAAATCCAATTATGTGTGGGCTCTATCAGACTATCTCCATCAGAATTTCCGACACACAAAGTTTGAGAGCAGGATCTAAAATTTTCCTACAACAAAATCCGATCGTGTGTAGACAATTGCGACGGACAAAGTGCCATGCATGCTCAGAATAAACTAACAGATGAAAGCTATTGGCTACTGGCCCGTTTATAGTCCCGATGTACGTGTTTGACGTCACCTAGTTCAGAACGATTGGATTTTCCGACAACTTTGTGCGACCGTGTGTATGCAACACAAGTTTCGGACAAATTCTGTCGGAAAAAATCTGGCGGATTTTGTGATCGGTATGTCCGAACCTGTGCACATGGCATTAGGGAGATTCATCCTCTCTATTTTTCCTGTTTACATCGACAATTTGCAGTTAGCACCAGAACAGTAGTAGAGGCGTAGTAGAGGAAAAGTCTTCCAATGAGGACACTAGTTCTAGTGATGCCTCAGAAATTCCTTTGAGCCCTTGTACACACGGTCGGACATTCCGACAACAAAATCCATCTGATTTTTTGGTGTTGCATATACGCGGTCAGACAAAGTTCAGAACGTGATGACGTTCATTCATTGCGGTGGGACTACGTTGCGGCTAGTAGCCAATAGCTTTGGTCTAGGAATTTTATCTGAGCATGCGTGGCACTTTGTCCAATCGGAATTCTCTACAAACGATCGGACAAAATCTGATCAGATCATGTTGTCAGAAAATTTTATAGCCCAGCTCTAAAACTTTGTCGGTCGTATATTCCGACGGAAACAGTCTGATGGAGCCCACACACGGTTGGATTATCCGACAACATGGTCCGATCGGACATTTTCCGTTGGAATGTCCGACCGTGTGTACAAGGGCTTAAAGAGAGAGAATCCCATCCTTTTCTGTTCTGGCACATGGGATAAGAAGTGAAGGGGAAATTACCCAATGGGGCAGAGATGGCAAAAAACAAAACAAAAAAGCAAATAAACAAACAAAAAAAATGACAGGGGTTGTAACCTTATGCAAATTGAAAAATAAAAGTTTTGCCTTTAGTTACACTATAATGAATAATGTGAACATATGTTCACTTCAGTTATCCAAGCTCATGCAAACAAAAATCCTGTTTTCTTTTTTTTTATATTTCGAACATACATGAACATAGCACATCACCTTATTCACTAAACAGCATAGGCACACATTAAGTGAGCATTTCTACATGAATAAACTCTAATCATTTAGTTAACCAAGCAATATGCATCTAAAAACAGATATCGGACATCTGAGCTAGCCTCATAATTACAGCAATATATATGGAGCGTACAGCTCCTGTGATGAACAGTGATGTAGAAAAGGAAGGATTACCTTTTTTGTCGTCAAAGTATAGGGTTTGCTGAGCGGGATTTGACCACTGGAGGGAAGTGTTATCATTTTGATCCACTCGACATGTTAAATTAACCGTTCCTCCTTCAACGACTGTAGCATTCCATGTGACTGGGAACTGCCCTTGGGTCACTAGAGGCAGAATAAGAGAATATTTGATGTGAGCCAAGGATGTAATAGACTGTATGTAAAGCATCAGCAACATATGGAATGAGAGACACACAATAATCAAGAGAAAGCAATGCACAGGGAAATAAAAGAAGGCAATCAATTCCAGGATAAGATTTCTTTGCTCGAGCTACATATCAAAAATACATTTGCTCTGGGCCTTAGTCTTAGACCCTAACATGCTTCTGAATTTCATTGTAATGAGACTCTGATCTCTAGGTTTGGTTATTTATTTGGATTACTTTACTATATACATGATGATAAAAAGTACGTTTCTGCATGAGCACAGGGCTACAATGGAAGTAATTCAAACCTGTCACCAACATACAGTAATATATTAACCCCAAATGAGCAAGCGCTGCCTATAACAAAATAAAAATAAAAATGTGGCACGGCAGAAAATGACCACTGGTCTATTCTGTAGCCAATTGGTAGGATCGCTGTGCCTATATAAATATTAGCGTATCAAAGCTCATTGCCCATAACCTTGTGCGTGCGTAATGAGACCCGTACTCTAACATAATATCGGCATGCCTCTAACACATGGGCATGTACCGCTTTAAGGCCACATACTGGTCAGAGATTGGAGACTATTTTGCTTAATTAAGCTCCTTTTAATATAGTTTAATTGAAGGTAAACATTTAGTTTTGGATAGCGGAGAGAGATTAGAACACTTGTCAGGTTTTTTTAATTGCAGTCTGTGCCCCCATTTGGGGAGATTCACCCTCTGTCTTGGTAACTGGTAAATCGCCAAGGGTGAAAAAATCTTTCATTTTTGGGTTTTCACCAGAATTAGGAACAAAGGGGCAATCTTCAGATTGGGACATTAGTTTGGTGACAACCAGCAACTTCATTTTTTGGCCATGGGACAGGAAGTGAAGAGAAATCACTCCAATGGGACCCAGATGGCAAAAAAAGTTATAACTCTCCCTTTACTCAAAGGAAAAAAAACCTTTTGCCTTTTAGTTCTGCTTTAAATTCGAACGTGGGGTGGCTTGGCTTGCAAAATTCAAGGACTGAGTTGTACAGAGCTTATTGTATATTGTTGATTTATAAATAGTTAAAAAAAAATCACATATTTAGAACTGAACAACTTAGTAAGGGAAGATTCACAGCATGTGGTTGATTTATTGAAGGCAAAAAGACTGTGCAAGTTGGAAAGTGCAGTTGCACACTGCAAGAGCAGTTGCTCCAGAGCTTAGTAAATGAGCAGAAGTTCTGCTGACTTTCATCAACCAATCATGTGCAAGCAAAAATGCAGATTTTTTTTTATTTTCCTTGCATGTGATTGGGTATTCTTTGCAAAGTGAAGCTTTACCTCATTTACTAAGCTCTGGAGAAACTGCACTTGCAGAGTGCAATTGCATTTTCCAAGGTGCACAGTCTATTGGCCTTTAGTAAATCAAACCCCATGTCTACATAGATTAAGGCTCAGTGCAAGGGCACATAGAAATTTATTTCTATGTGCCCCATGTTCACGCCGTACATGTGCAGTGGTGTATGCTGAGTAAAAAAGCAACTTGTATGCTTTTTTTTTACCAAGAACAGCTCACTACATTACATGTCACTGCACCGTGCTGCAATGCATACTGTTAACTATGTGTCTTTTTATTGACACTTAAAGCGACTCTAAAGGTTAAAATAAAAAATAAAAATAAAATAACAAACATGTTATGCTTACCTGCTCTGTACAATCGTTTTCCAATCCTCTTCATTTTGGGTCCCCTGCCGGCAATCCTGGCTCTTCTCTCTGCCGAGTACCCCCAATAGCAAGCCTCTTGCTATGGGGGCACTCGAGCAGGCTTGCTCCAAAGTCATGCTCCTGTGAATGGACATTACCCATTCACATACAGATCATGGGTCGGGCCATGAGGCGAGAGAGACCCGGGAGAGCGACTGCTCGCTGGAGATGGGGCTCAGGTAAGTATAAAGGGGTGCTGGGAGCTGCGCCCAGAATGTTTTTTAACCTTCTACTTTTAGAACCACTTTAATTAAGTTAACATTTTGGTGCTGGCAGCATGCAAATATGCAGCCTCTTGGCGGGTGGGCCTTGGTGCAGAGTGGCCCCATGTTTGCGTACATTAGTGTAAAAACAGATGTGCCAAGAGTGTTCACCCTGTGCGCTTCTGGCACAGTTACTGGCAGCTAACAGAAAGCTATCAATCACTGCTTGTGAACGGGAGCTTTCTGAGCATGTGACAACCCTGATAGCCAATCACGGCAACCACATAATCACAAACCTTGGCCCACCTCCCAGCATCCTAAACCCCTTAAAGGGCAGGGAAGCGCCAACTTGAAGAGGTTAAGAAAAAAGTAAACAGTGCTATACGTTGTAACAATGCATTCATCTCAGTAGGCCTTACCACCTCTACACAACATACACCAGCACGCTATGGATTTACTAAAACTTGTGCACATAGAACCTGCAGAGCCGTGCGTAAGAACCAATCAGCTTCTAGGGTTTGTTCTATTTGAAGACTCTGAAGAAGTTGTTACTAAGTTGTTACTAAGCACAGCTGCAACATCATTGCTGAAAAATGTGTTATACATGTATAATGATTACACAGTTCTAATTTGTGGCTATGGACGCCATCTCCCTCATTTAATTAGTGATCCAGGGTTCAGGTTAGTTAGTTTAGTTGTATTATTACAGCTTTGCTGGCTGGCAAGTGTCAAAACTTGAAACCTAATGACTAAAAACTCCTGTTATTAATTTTTTTTTTTACCGTATACACTCGAGTATAAGCTGACTTTTTCAGAACATTTTTATGATGAAAAAGCCCCCCTTGGCTTATACTCGAGTGAGGGTCTCCCGCTGTGTCATGCAGTCTTAACTGTTCAGCCGTCATCCACTGTAACAAAGCCCCGCCTCCTCCATGTCCATTATAGCCAGAACACTTAGCACTGATACAATGCTGGGAAACTGAATCAGTGTTCCTTCTATCACAGATAGAGGGCTTTATTACAGTGGACGGCTGTCGAACAGTTAAGACTGCATGACACAGTGAGAGACACCCACTGTTTTGGTTATCAAAGGTACAGGTGTGCACAGTGAGGCTGCCAATGGGCACAGTGAGGCTGCAAATAAGCACAGTGAGGCTGCAGATGGGCATTGTTTACCCAGTAGCCTCTGCATTTCCCACCCTAGGCTTATACTCGAGTCAATACGGTTTCCTAGTTTTTTGTGGTAAAATTAAATGCCCTGGCTTATATTCGGCCGGCTTAAACTTGAGTATATACAGTAAATATAAATACTACTGATATTACAAAATAATTCATAATGATAACAATAATAATAATAATTAGATCTTCTGGCGGGGTTGAAGTTGATAGATCAACCAGGAAATCAGTATTTTCAGGAGGAGAAGTAAGAAATAGCAGCACCCATATTTCTTTATTGACCAGTGTACTTTTGTTCCTCTCATGGCAAAAACACATAGCCAAACCCTGGCCATAAATAGGTTGTGGAAAATATACATAATAATAATAATAATAATAATAATAACAATAATAATAATAATAATAATAATAATAATTATTATTATTATTATGTGATAAGGCTCACTCCGAGAAATATAAAAAATATTCTTGCAATGGGCCCCCAGCACTGAAGGGTTAACTGCCTGTTTAGTCTAAGGGCAGAGGATTAAGGTGTTCATTCTAAATACATTATTCCTGGCTCTAGCAGGGTTTCTCAAGCACTTGTCCCCCCGACCTTATCTTTAAGCCGTGACCAACTCTGATCAAACTCCAGGCTCCTAAGCATACAATACAGGGTCAGTGTCCTTGTATTGTACATTATTATTATTATTATTATTATTATTCACGATTTATATAGCGCCAAAAGTTTACACAGCTTTTTACAATGTACAGGGGGGGACAACACAATTACAGTACAATACAAAAGGTACAGGAGGGCCCTGCTCATAGAGCTTACATTATAAAGGGAGGGGGTGGTGGTACAAAAGGTAATAGCTGCAGAGAATGATTTGATGGGGGTGGCTCAGGGACAGTTAGGTGGGTGTGGGATAGGCTTCCCTGAATAAATGTACATGATGATACCAAGGCTACACCTATAGACAGGATCTTCAGGTGGAAAAAGAAAGCACTGGATTGAGCACTCAGGTATATAAAGCAGTCTCTTCTCTAACCCCCTAAGCTTAATGAGTAATTTCCCTTGGCAGTGTGGGGATGTTGGGGTGAGGCACTGAAAAGGTGATTTAAAAAAAAAATCCTAATGGAAGAAGTGATTGCCCAAATTAGTATCTTGTGTAGTGTGAGTGGCTCTTTGTGGTTGAATAACATAAGTAGTATGGGCTGCTTACCCAACAAAGTGAATGTTTAATGAGCTTAGTAAATAAAGTCAAGCTGGTATGCACTACGAATACCCAGTCAAGTGAAAGAGAAATACAAAAAAAAGATTATTCCTGCACAGGGATAAAGGCCTGAACTGAATACAAGTCACATTTTCTAAGCTTGAGTAACATCCAGTTCACTTTGCAAGGTGGACAGCCTCGAGTGTTATTTTTTTTAAATTATTATTATTATTATTTCGTAACCACATTATGGGAATACAAAGCGAACATAAACTTCATGTGATTCACTAAGGTAAGTGAGAATGTACTACTCCTTTAGTAAATCTACCCCAGTCAATTAGTTTATGTTAACATCCTCATTACTAGTACTAGTATTAAGTTTTCCATCAGAAGCTAATCATATGAGTTTTGCCTTGCAACAGATTCACTTTATGAAAATGCCCATGATTTATTAATAGGGAGAGCTTTTGCAGGTCTTCTAAAAAATAAAAAATAAATAGTCTTTGCACTCTAAGGTTTATGAATTGGAATGTATTTAATGACTGTAGAGTATGCAAAGGCATGATCAAAACAATTTGATTCCATGTCCCTAGAGAGAGAAGGCTCTTGGTAATTAAAAAATAAAGCTAAACTACTACACCTACACATTTCACTTTGTGCAGAAAGTAAATAAAATATACAGCAGCTTAAAAGTGACACTTTGGTGTAATAGTCAATCTTCATGTCCCACTTATTTGTTTATATCTTGCTTTCTCAGCACCAGAGATAGACTGAAGACAGCAGGGACAGCCAACCTCAAAAAATAGTAACAGAACAGAGTATATTGATGACTATTGTATAGTCAGAGTATAGAGATGGATATTGCTGCTTTCCTTGTACATATCGTCTTACATTAAATACAAAAAGAAGAGTCTGCACCCGCCTAGTGCAATACTTTAGACCAGTGACAGCCCGTCCATATGGGGCACAAGGTGTCGCCGCCATAATCCATTCCACTGGCCCCTAATCTACATGCAGGGTGCTGAACACATGGATTCCAATGTTTGTTTTTTCCTTAGAAGCATATGAATTGAGCCTGAGGCTCTAATTGGCTTCAAAAAAGGTTGGACTCGGGCGCAGTGAGCCCAACCAGTTGTGTGACAATAAAAAATTATTGTTCCTTATTTATTGTCCTCCTGATTCTCCTCCCGGCCAATCAGGAAGCCAGTCTTGAGACCCGTCACCCAATTTACTGAGAGGAGAAGCGATCCTATTGGCCGCCTAGGAAGAGGAGGAAGGAGGAGACGCACAGCAAAAAGCCGACATGATGCAGAGGAGGAGGAGAAGCAGGGAAGCCGCTGCCCACCGCCTGGAGGAGGCAATGTCCATGACCTAGCTAGGGTAAGTGTGGGGCTGCTGACCGGCTGGGGGGCTGTGGGTGCATGTTTTCCCCCCTCCGAAAAAATATACTACTAGCTGCCAATGCTTCAGATACAATTTTATTATTAAAAATCTCTGAAATACTCACAAAGTAAAGTAAAAAAAAAACACAGACATGTCACCCAATTTTCTGAGAGGAGAAGCGATCCTATTGGCCGCCTAGGAGGAGGAGGGGGAGGAGATGCATGGCGGAAGCTGCCGTGATCCAGAGGAGGAGGAGACACAGGGAAGCCACCGCCTGCCGCCTGGAGGAAGCACTGTCCGTGACCTAGATAGAGTAAGTGCAGGGCTGGTGACCGACCGGGGGGCTGTAGGTGTATGTTTTCCCCCCTCCAAAAAAAATACCACTAGCTGCCACTACTTTGGATACTATTTTGTTATTAAAAAATTGAAGAAATACTCACAAAGTATAATAAAAAAAATCACAGACATGTAACCATCATATCACAATTATAGGGTCTAGACATATCTCCATAACATGGATAACCAGCAGAAAGACCTCTTCAACAAATTGCAACAAATTACAGCAGGTGCAAGAAGGCTAATGCATTTTGAGGGTTAAGCCCGCCAGCTCAGTGCACCTAAATGATAAGACTTGAATAGAAGAAGCCCTTGGCTAGACTAGTGTCCTATATCTTTCTATAGGCTATCCAGATTATGGAGTGGTGCAGAGACCCTGTATTGGTTGCATGCCTGTGATTTTATTATGTTGGTGTATATTAATGAATTTTATTCATAATGTGGTGTTTGAACTATTACACTATGCCAGTGTGCTCAATCCTTTTTTGTAGTTCTAATATTAAAGATTTCTGATGAGATCTGCAAAGCCATAACCGATTGCTTGATATCATAGAAATTGGATTAGAGAACAAGAGGTTTCCAGTCAAATTAATGTAAACGTAGGGTAGATAGCCTTGAATGATACAGATATTGTTAAGAATTTATTAAAGTTTAACTAAAGGCAAAACCTTTTTTTTAGTTTTAGAACAGGACTAGAACACCTGTCAGTTGTTGCTATCAGTGTCCCCATTACGGACATTCACCCTCTCTTGGGTAGACATCAAAACACCAATGCACTGGGAAATCTTCCAATGGGGACGCTAGCTTTGGCAACCCTGATAACACACCAGGATTTCCTTACTTTGGAGGGATTTTGTCTCACTTCCTATTTCGGCTATGGGACAGTAAAGGAAAAACTCCCCAATGGGACACAAAAAAAAAACTGACAGGAGTTCTAACCCTCCTACCCTGCCACTCTATCCAAAATGAAAAAAAAAGTGTTGCCTTTAATTACACTTTAAAAGTTACTCAAGAAAAACATAGTTATATGTTTGAAAATTATGACATATTAGAGCATTCTTCGTGGTAAACCATAAGTAAAAGTAGCAGGCTTCCAGTTTCTCAATTACGTGAACCTCAACTTCAGTAAGGTTCTCATTTGAGTGACTCAGAATCTGGATTTCACTAAAACTGCAGAAAAATGTGCACAACAAAATGTGCTGTTCAAAAATGCATCAAAGTCAGCTTCAAAAAAAGGGTTCAGGTACTACTTTGGTGCATTTTTGGAGTGGAGGGCATTTGAATTAATTGGTGTAGCTCCAAAAATGTGGCAAAAAAAGTGAAAAAGAAAAGCATGAAAAACACAACATTGCAGCTTCACCTGATGTAAACAGTGTCCTAAGGACATATGAGCCCCGTACACACAGGCAGAATGTCGGGAGACATTTGTCAGTTTAAAAAAATGCTGACATTCTGCCCAATTGTATGTCTATCTGCAGGGGTCAAGTCCTGGAGAAAAAAGTGTGGGAACTCCCACCCAAGATCCACTCCCCCACCAAAAAAAAAAAAAAAAAAGATACGCTCATATGCATATATATATTTCACATAAAATACAGTGACTGCAAATGCGACATGCTACAAGAGATGACCAGACTGCGAATGCGACTACAGGAGATGACCAGACTGCGAATGCGACATAGTACAGGAGATGACCAGACTGCGAATGCGACTACAGGAGATGACCAGACCAGGAATGAGACTACAGGAGATGACCAGACCGGGAATGAGACTACAGGAGATGACCAGACCGCAAATGCGACTACAGGAGATGACCAGACTGCGAATGCGACTACAAGAGATGACCAGACTGCGAATGCGACTACAGGAGATGACCAGAGTGCGAATGCGACTACAGGAGATGACCAGAGTGCGAATGCGACTACAGGAGATGACCAGAGTGCGAATGCGACTACAGGAGATGACCAGACTGCGAATGCGACTACAGGAGATGACCAGAGTGCGAATGCGACTACAGGAGATGACCAGAGTGCGAATGCGACTACAGGAGATGACCAGACTGCGAATGCGACTACAGGAGATGACCAGACTGCGAATGCGACTACAGGAGATGACCAGACCGGGAATGAGACTACAGGAGATGACCAGACCGCGAATGCGACTACAGGAGATGACCAGACCGCGAATGAGACTACAGGAGATGACCAGACCGCGAATGCGACTACAGGAGATGATCAGACTGCGAATGCGACTACAGGAGATGACCAGACTGCGAATGCGACTACAGGAGATGATCAGACTGCGAATGCGACTACAGGAGATGATCAGACTGCGAATGCGACTACAGAAGATGATCAGACTGCGAATGCGACTACAGGAGATGACCAGACTGCGAATGCGACATAGTACAGGAGATGACCAGACCGGGAATGAGACTACAGGAGATGACCAGACTGCGAATGCGACTACAGGAGATGACCAGACTGCGAATGCGACTACAGGAGATGACCAGACTGCGAATGCGACTACAGGAGATGACCAGACTGCGAATGCGACTACAGGAGATGATCAGACTGTGAATGCGACTACAGGAGATGATCAGACTGCGAATGCGACTACAGAAGATGATCAGACTGCGAATGCGACTACAGGAGATGACCAGACTGCGAATGCGACATAGTACAGGAGATGACCAGACCGGGAATGAGACTACAGGAGATGACCAGACTGCAAATGCGACTACAGGAGATGACCAGACTGCGAATGTGACTACAGGAGATGACCAGACCGCGAATGCGACTACAGGAGATGATCAGACTGTGAATGTGACTACAGGAGATGACCAGACTGCGAATGCGACTACAGGAGATGACCAGACTGCGAATGCGACATAGTACAGAAGATGACCAAGTAGCTAGTTTTAAAATTTAAACCTGTCCTCAGCCCCTTTATGGCACCTCCTTTACATTCCTGTCCTCACCCCCTTTGTAGAACCCCCCTTCACATTCCTGCCCTGCCTCCCTTTTATATCACCTCTCCTCATTCCTTTCAGTTTCTGATACTTTCCCCCTCCCTCCTTCATAACAGCCCCCTCTTCCCTGTCTTACCTTACACAGGACACAGCAGATGACATCGGAAGTGCAGCAAAGGGATGGACAGAGGGCGGGACCTGCCCCAGTTAACTGATTGGTTGATAGAATGCAGAGCAGTTCTATTAACCAATCAGTTAACTGAGCCAGCCCCTGCCCTCCGTGCATCACTGTGCTGCTCTTCCGATGTCAGCTCTGTGAAAACAACGCAGCTAGCAGACTGTGTTAGAGCCTCGGGCGGCTCTGGTCCTGCAAAGGGAACGGCGTTCCTGCTGTGAAAAAAGTGCGGGGACGCCGTTCCCACGCGTTCCCGCAGGACTCGAGCCCTGTCTATCTGTCTGACAGAAGTCAGCTGTTTGGCTGGCTTCTGTTGGATGCGCATGCTGGAAAACCAGCAGCCAACCATCTCCGAATCAGAGCTCTGAGCCAATGGCTGAGAGCGCTGATCGGCGTGTTCTGGTGGGGGGGGGGGGCTGTCCCCCTGTCAGAACACAACAGCTGAGCAGGGGAGATCACTGAACTAACCCCACATGGTTAGTGAAGCAGCTCCAGACCAGAGCTGTCAGTTTTTTTGTGCAAGCTGCGGGGTTGCATGACAAAAAAAAAAAAACTGTAGCGTGTACCCGGCTTTAGGCACAAGTAACCCTTATCATATCTTTTTCATCTTTCTATTTGTCCTGTAGAGTGACAAACAGACTACTTTATTAACCTCTCTGGCGGTGATCCCGAGTCTGGCTCGGATTGGGATTTTACTATCATAAGCAGTAACCCCGAGCCAGACTCGGGATCGCATCGCTGGATACAGGGAGGACACGGAGAAGTTACTTACCTTGTCCCCTGGATCCGGCGATGTCCTCCGCGTTGTGTGATCGAGCTGTCCTCCGCTCGATTCACACAGTGCCGAATGCCGCCGAGCTCCGTTCCCTGCGACGTTACGGCGCATGGAAGCGGAGATCGGCACCAAATTCAAAAAAGTAAAAGTACACAAAACACACACAGTACTGTAATCTTACAGATTACAGTACTGTATAAAAAAAATTACACACCCCCTTTGTCCCTAGTGGTCTGTGCAGTGCCCTGCATGCACTTTTATATTATAAATACTGTTTTTTCTGCCTGGAATTTGGAGATTGTCCATAGCAACCAGAAAGTGTCCCTTTTTCAGTGTTTTAGGATTTGATTACATTATTGAATAATTTTTATTATTATTTATTATATTATAAACTTTATCATACCCGGGATGTCTGCTAGACTCTGGTTTGAACAGATTTAAGAGAGTTATTCCTAAGAATTACAGGACTACAATATAAAACGCCAAATTTCCATGCAAAATAATTGTACCACTTTCAGTACCTAAAACCAGAACTAATCATACCGCCAGGGAGGTTAAAGGAAATTTCAGGGCATGCAGACTGGGGGTAGGTTAGCAGGAATTCAAGCTTTTCTAGTGAAGTTGAGATTAGGAAAATTGACCACCTCAGGTTTCAGGTTACTGGAGAACTAAAGCACTTGTACTAAAATGTATCGAAAGCCTTTCTATTAATTTAGAAGGATGCAGGGTTGGGTTAGATCCCATATCCAATTGCCACTTTTGTATGTTTCCCTGTTAGGGATAAAGTCCTTTCTGTTTGTCCTGGAGGCCATTGCCAGTAGGAAAATTCCAAAATGTTGACTTCTAGCCAGGAAAGGGTGTTCTAACAAGGACACCTTTTCCCATGACACAAGGGTATTTGCTTTGTAGAGATTCCTGCACTTCCTGTTGTGTCTATGAGACAAGGCATGAAGAAAGAGCTCTTCAATGGGATACAGAAAGCAAAAAAACAAAACAAAAAAACTGACAAGAGCCTTAAACAAATCTCTACTTTAAAAGATCATCAATGAAAACATTTCTACTTTAGATAAACTTTTTTTAAACTTTAAAGTAACTATAGGTTTGTCTTGACAACATCACCAACTTTACATTTACTTGAGTTATCTGAGTTAAATGCCCAGTGCCCGCACTTGATCTCACCCTTTCCCATGCGCAACCATACACAAACTAAAAAATAAAAAATGCAACTAAGAAAAATAAAATAAAAAAAATAAAACATTAATATCTTTATGTTACTGCTTTGTAAAGTTAAAAACATATGGAATAATCTAAATATAACATTTAATAAACCCCAGAACTACAGGTTTATTGAATTTTCAAATACCAAAAAAAAATGTCAAATATAAGCTGGCATGATCATTAAGTTGTAAAAGACATTCTTTAAGCTGTCAGGTTTCTAAGCCTAGGCAAGCAGCTAAATATAAAAGACAGGATAACATGTCTTGCTCCAAACGATAGTCAACTGTAAAGTGTCTGAAGCCCAGCTCCAGCTAAAAGTGTTTTATGTTGTTATAGATAGAGCAGGGAAGGGCTAGAGACAGTGTCAAGTGTTTTATTGCTGTCTGTGTCCATATTGAGAGGATTTCCCATCATTTCCTGACAGTGATGGGAAATCTCTCTAATGGGGACACAAACCAAAAGATTGTAGAAGAGTTGGAACTTCTATGTTTGATATTTTTGCCCTTCTGTCCCAGGGACAGCTAAGCTCTTATCGTTTTGTACACACATTACAAGGAAAATAAATTAGGGATTGCAGCCGATCGTAGAAAACCTAAGAGAAATATTAACTCTTCACTACTCTAAATCTAAAGATAAAATAAATAATAATAAAAAAAAACTTGTCTTGTGTTGAATTTAAAGCATTGAGTTCCACAGAAGTTTTGAAGTTCTGCTCCCCACGTTGCTGATCACAGTGTCAGTAATGTCCAGAATGTTTTTTTTTTTCTCAAATCATATTACCTTTTTTTCCCATTAAACAGGTCCACTTCTGCTGTACCTCGCGCGGTGATGTACATTATATCCAGCTGCCTGTTGGCTCCTGGGATAACCATCATCAATACCAGCGAAAGCTTCTGCTTCTAGCATTGTGGTATTTGCATGCACTGTGCGAGATTGGGAGGTGCATGTGGGTAGCCGGCAGCTCCTTATCCCAGAAAGGGCCTATGGGCGCACTTCAGATGCCTACACTTGCGCAAACTGTTGGCGCTATATAAAACCTGTATAATAATAATAATAATAATAATAATAATAATAATGGGAGCGCACTTGCTACAGAAGTGACAGTGAGAACATTCCTTAGCAATGTAAAAAAAAAGACTACATTTAATACATAAGCCAGCATGTATTCTATAAGCTGTGACCATCGTTAGAGTGTTCTTTAGGATAAACTAAAAGAAACGCTGGAACTCCGCTTTAAGCACTTCTCATGGATGCTGTGCAATCGCCTTGCAGTGCAATGTGATGCAGCTAAACATAGCGAATCTTATATGTTTTCTGCATCGCATCAGTGTGAACCAGAGCTTAAAGAGGAGCTCCAGTCTATAAAAAAAATTAAAAGTGGCCAGCTACAAATACTGTAGCTGCTGACTTTTAATATAAGGACACTTACTTGTTCAGGGATCCCTCAATGTCAGCACCCATAACAAATTTGTCAATCGGCTTCTGGTGCAGGCACCATCATTGTAAGTAAGGGAAACCTGTTTCCTACTGTGCATGAGCGAGTCACACTGCACTTTCGAAATGGTCCCGCTGTCTTCTGGGACCTGTGTGTGTCCCAGAAAGCAGCGGGGGGAGGAGGAGAGGCGGAAGATCACATAGATCACCGATCTGTGATCTTACCTGGAAGTGGGAGCGTGTACCTGTCAAAACTGGGTACCGGCTACTCCCCAAAAAGTGCCACATGTGGCAGTGGAGGGTGCAAACAAGAGGAGTTTCCCCATTTGTATGGAGCTCCACTTTAAGATCAGTTAAGTCTTCATACCATAGACTTAAATCTAATCTCCAGGTATGAACTTTATTGCATACTTACATTGATCCATCTTGATCCAGTTTGTATATCTTACACTTAAAGGAGCACTGGGCAAACTTACAATCATTGTAGTAGCCAGCATTATCGCAGTGATAGCTGCAAACTTCCGACTCATATGTGGCAACCCCTCTGCACACTAACCATATGGGTCACTCGCTCAGCACTGCATCCATGCACAAAATGCGCTGTATTTTTTTTTTTCAATAAATACAAGACATTCGTCTTCGTTGTCTCTCCTCTCTGCCTTGACCAATGCTTAATATTTATTAGACATGTGCATTCGTTTTTGTCCGAATGTATTTTTGTCCTCATTTTGGGTATTTTTGTTATAATTTTAACAAACGATAATGACGTGCAGAATCCAAAAACCAAAAGATCCGACATAAACAAATGCTTTATTTTTTTATTCGTTCTGACTATTTTTCAATATAGATGGGAGATTCAACATGATGCTGACAATAGCGATCTGTGTCCATCGAACTTGTGATCTAATGGGCCTAACCTTAGCTCTATTAGTCCAAGATTATTCTACGTAGAGAGAAAAGATTTGACATATATAGAAAAGATTTGACATTATAGAGACAATAGCAAAAAAGGTCGACTGTGCCTAACCTAACTATTAGTCCAAGATTATTCAACATAGAGAGGAAAGATTCAACATGAAGATTTGACAAGGCAGTCACCGCAAGCGGACATTTATGGTCAAATTCTCCACCCATAGGCTATAGAAGAATTCTAATGTTGGTTGACTAGTAATAATAATTAATAAATATAATTATTAATAGTGTCATTCAACATTAGAATTCTACTATAGCTTGTAGGCGGGGCATTCGATCGGAAATGTATGATTGCGGCATCATACAGTTTAGCTGTTCCGTCGAATCTTCTTAGAACATTCGACAGATACCATAAGCCTTCAATGACAGATTCGAACTTAATTATTTCTGATTTTTGGATGAATGCATTTTTTAATGAAAAAAATATATAAACGAATTTCAGGAGTAACTAAATACATTTATTTTTTGGAAGAAAACTAAATTTCCGAAACAAAATATTTCAGTGTGCACGTGCCTACTATTTATTTTTAAAAAATGCACGGTATTCTGTTAATGATGGCAGGGCCGATTAAGTGACCCTCCTGTGGTTAGTGTGCCGAGGGGAAGTCACTCAGCACAGGACCTGGCTATTAGATCATGGCTATGACTGTAGTAGAGCTGACTACTGCAGCGCTTGTCAGCTTCCCCACTGGCCGCTCAAGTATAAGATATGCATACTAACATTGGTCCTAACTGTAAGTATGCAATAAAGATCATACCTCCAGACTCCCTAAGATGTAATGGTAGATTGAAGTAAATGCACTTCAACATAATTACTAAGCTTAGTGAACATTTACTTAGTGGACATCCTTTACACCTAAGTAAATCATCTCCAGTAAGCCTACCCATTTTAAGCAACCTGACTTGCTTTCAGATGACCACTTGTGCAATGTGGTTCTTCCTCAGGCAGATGTGGTTAGTCACAGACATGATAGAGCCTAAAGATGACCATAGATAGATTTATAGATTTTTTTTATTATTATTTTACTATCAGCCAGCCAGCCAAGAAAAAAAGAATGTATTCCCCCATCAACACAATCAAGATGGATGGAGGTATCTTGCCCACTGGGCTATTGTATTCTGACAGCGGGGACTCCTTTTCTGTCTGAATACAGTGGCCAGTGCAGAAGATGATTGGGGGAATGCACTGACTGAATTCAAATTTTCCAACCTTTCTGTTTGAGAGAATCCAGTCTTTAGATTCTCTTTAGCAGGAACAGTCATAGATGGATCAAAATGTGGCCAGATCCTGCTGAACCGGTTAATTTTTGATCCATCCATGTCCAACTGAACCTTAGCCAAGAATTAACTTAGTTATCCCAAAACTCCGGCATTCATTAAGTTGTGCTCATGTGTTTCTGAAGGCGGAAAAAAAAAATAACTATGTGTATACCCAGCTTTAGAATGCAAAGCAGAGTACACCTTATAAAATTACATTCACTGCTCTTTATTGACCATAACATTAAAAAGCAGATACATAAAATATTTATAGCTTTCAGAATATAATGGTACTTGTCTCAGATATGAAAGTTTTTTTTAGTCTTTGGTTTGAATTCGTTGTAATTGCCCTCAATACCAAGTTGTAGAACTCCATCAGCACAGACAGACAAAAAATCCAAACCAGATCATACAAATCAAATGTTTGAAAATACATTAGCAGATAATTACTTAACCACTATACAAGTAATACTCGGAAAATTACTGCATAGCAAAGAGTAAAGCAAGTTGACGACAGCATTACTCAAAACGAAAGTTTGCAACCCACCATCCATATATGTCAGAACAAAATAAAATAATAAATAAAGAAATAGTGTAAAATAACAACACTTTAGGGGTCCGAATCATTGTTACCATAAACAACTTTCCAATCGGGTGATAAATTAGAATGTGCTAGAGTCCTAATACAAACAATATGAGGAAATCTCTAATGTCATGGAAACAAGCACGACACGGAGAGATTAATCAACTTTGCTGCCCAGCAAGGAGCACAGAGACAGACTGAGAGACAAGATTACTATAAGACCACCATTTAGTTCATAAAATCCACCATGCTGGTGAAAACTAGCACTGCACTGGTATAAGACAATTGCCTGACCACTTCCTACATGTTGCTGTGTTTTAAGCAAAAACTGTTCCAAGAACAATGTAAAATGTATAAAGGTAAAATGTAAAAAAACACTTCACAAACACAAATAAAAAATGCACATGTATGCCAAAAGAGGAAGCCTGATGTACACCACACAAAATTCTGATTCTATTGGTAACTTGCAGATATAAAAAACACCATTTACTCTAGTTATGCATTTATTAAATCATAATTAAATTGATCAATTTAACCTCCCTGGCGGTATGATTATGTCTGATTTTTGAATGTCAAAGCAGTACATTGTTTCGCATGGAAATTTGGCGTTTTATATTGTAGTCCTGTAATTCTTAGGAATAACTCACTTAAATCTGTCTAAACAAGATTCTAGTAGACATCCCGGGTATGATGTTTGAAACACAAAATCATAAATTATAATATAATAAATAATTCTAAAATATAATAATACATTTTATTCAATAATGTAATCAAATCAAAAACACTGAAAGTGTCTCAGAATTGTCACCGTTGTCACTTTTAGTGTCTGATGTCAAATTTCCCCATGAATCACTATCGCTCAATTCTGCAAGTGATTCTAATTCACTATCGCTGTTTTCTAGCTGGTCTAAAACCATTTTTGATGTAAAGGGACACTTTTTGGATGCCATGGACATTCTCCAGTTTTCAGGCAGAAAGAACAGTATATATAATATAAAACTGCAGGCAGGGCACTGGGCAAAGCACTAGGGACAAAACTGTGGTGAAATGATTTGATACAGTAATGTAATCTACAGATTACAGTGTATTATGTGTGTTATGTGTTTTGTACTCTTTTTAATTTGCCGCCATGTGTCACGGAATGGAGCCTGGAACATTAATACATTGGCGGATGATGTGGCGGAGTATACAGCAGGATGACATTGCAGGATCCTGAGGATAAAGTAAGTAACCTGTACCAGGATATTGTGATGCAATCCTGAGTGTGGCTCAGGGGTTACTGCTTTTGGTAATGAAAATGAACCCCGAGCCACACTCAGGAACACCACTAGGGAGGTTAAGTAGGTTTAAATGCATAAGAGTAATTTACCTCCCTGGCGGTATGATTATTTCAGATTTTCGATGCTGAAAGCGGTACAATTATTTTGCATGGTAATTTGGCGTTTTATATTGTAGTGCTGTAATTCTTAGGAATAACTCACTTAAATCTGTCCAAACCAGAGTCTAGCACACATTCCGGGTATAATAAAGTTTGAAAAATGAAATCATAAATTATAATATAATAAATAACTATAAATAATTATACCAAATAATAATATAACAATAATAAAAATTATTCAATAATGTAATCAAATCAAAAACACTTTTTTGCTCAGTTGCAGAATTGTCACTGTCATTGCTTTTCAGTATTTGATGACGGATCTCCCCACAAATCGCTATCCCTCCATTCTGCGAGTGATTCCAATTTATTATCGCTGTTTTCTAGCTGGTCTAAAATCATTTTTGATGTAAAGGGACAGTTTTGGTTGCTATGGACAATCTCCAGTTTCCAGGCAGAAAGAACAGTTTTTATAATATAAAACTGCATGCAGGGCACTGGGCAGACCACTAGTGACAAAGGGGATGTGAAATGATTACATACAGCAATGTAATCTGTAAGGTTACATTATACTGTATGTATACTGTGTGTTTCACTTTTTGAATTTGGCGCCGTTCTCCATCCCGTGCGTCGCAACACTAGCAGGGAACGGAGATCGGCTCCGTGATAGATCAAGTGAGACACGGCTCGCTCCTACAGCGGGGGGACATTGCTGGATCCAGGGGACAAGATAAGTAAACTCTCCCTGGATTCAGTGATGCTAAGGGTTACCGCTTTTGGTATAAAATTTCCACCCCGAGCCAGACTCGGTAATACCACCAGGGGGGTTAATGGTCTAAGAACCGGATCTGTCTTTATATCAATCTCATGTAATCTCAACAGACTGAGAAGGAGGGTCAGCATTAGCTACAGCCAATCAGGCTCTGCTGCAGTTCATATGTGAAGAATCCTTTCTTAAAAGCACAATGAACTAACTCCTGCCTATATATTGATTTAGGGTTCTATGTGAACCTAGAGTGAAGATAATTGTATAAAGGTCATAATTATTTTATATAATAATTGATATAGGGAGCACTGCAACTGACTTGAATTGAAGCAATCAACAACTTTGCCAGATGTTGCTCTTGAGATCAAAAAAGAACATTAAGCAAAGTGATGCAAACACATTCTGAATCTGATGTGTATAGTACTTTATTTGCTATTATGTTACAGAACATGTATTAGCTTTGCAATACATTTGAAAAGGTTCAGTAACATGAAGGCTCAGTAACTCAAGCAGATAACGATTCTTTATCTGCATGTGAACGAGGCCCTACGGAAAATGTTACTGTAATCATCGGGCCTCATAAAAAAAATGTCTGTAGACATTTTCCTATTTCATTTACCAATACTGCAGAGGGAGAATGAAAAGGAGATTCTGATTGCTTGTAGTGGTCAGTACTGATTCCTTAAAATTTGTATTTCTTTAAGCATTTATAAACAAGGACCATTTCTTCATTTCGCTCTATGGTTAATACAATATAGCTTAATTTTATAATAATACCCTGCATCATAGTATGTGAAAACAAAAGTGGCTGCTTACTGGACCTATTATGGGTCAGGCTTACCCTGGGTATGGTAAATGATTTATTAATTTTTTCCCTATCATGTAAGCCCAGTAACACAAGGCTGGTTCATGCATAGTTAACAAGGTCTCTTCCAGCATTCCCAGGGGAGCACACAAGTCTTTATTGCCAGCTTACATGTATGCTGCTTAGTAGAAACAAATTGTCAGAGATGAAAGGTTTGCTGGAGATTACCCTGTAATTAAGAAAAGCACATACAAAACTGTTTTAGAAATGGGGCGGAAAACAAGTGAGCTTGAAAGGAATATTGAGGCAAATGTCTGGCTATATGAATGCCGTGTGTGGCACTCGAGTTAATCATGCAGTGAAAGAGATGATATAAAAGGACTTCATTGATTTATTTATTGAATCGTTCTTCTCTGGAAGCCTCTTGGACTGATTATCGCACCAAGAATAACAGCTTTGCATATAAACAATTTAAGGATACAGATTAAATGTAGTTATAAATGTTACATTCCCAGAGGACACAAAAAATGTGACAGAAGATAATGCATATGCTGTATACAATATTAAGCATGACTTATCAGGATTGTTTTAACCATGCAAGCTTTCTTATGAAAGATTTATGGCTGCCCCATATTTCTGCCAAAAAGTTAAGGTGATATAAGTTCTGTGAAAATAACAAAAGAAAATGTAATAGTAGCCAAAACAGTGAACAGAAAAAGTCCCAACAGTCTAAAAGAAAGTGCTCTAATAGTGCTTCTTCATAGGGAAGACAAAACGCTTTTACTCCTTACATCCACTCTGTGCTCCATCACACCATTGAGTAGTGCTCCTCCACCTGGTGAAATGCACACTCACCTTAATTAGAGACCCAAGAATGGGCCAATATAGCATATAGGTAGTTACGCTCGCACACAAGGTAATGGTCCTCCACACAGACCCTCTTTGCTTGTCTAACTTCCTCAGAGAGAGTACCTCCATACAGCTCTCAGGAAAAAGGAAATAATCTCCAATAGTGTAATATCTTTGTTAACAGATAGAAATGCACCAACCAAGCTTCCAGAATTTCACTCACATTTTAATTGAATAGAAATGAACATATAAGGTAATGCAGCATTACCTAAGTAACGCTATGTAGATGTAGGACTTTTATGACTTCCATATGCCAAATGCAGTATACATCTTGTTTCATGGTGCTGCACACCGGCATTAGATCAGGTAAAACATCCCTCTTTTTTATCTTTAGAACATCCAGCAGTGGCAGCAGGTCCATAAGGGGTGCAGGAGCGTCGCCCACCTTAATCTCCATGCTCCAATCCCTAATCTCCATGCGGGGCGCCAGACGCACAGATTTCCACACATGATTAGAGCCTGAGGCTCTAATTGGCTTCAAAAAGGTTGGGCTCAGGTGGCAGATCACTGCACCCCAAGGCCAATTAATTTGCAACATTAGCAAATCATCATTGGCTATTGTCTTCTTCTCCTCCCAATCAGGACAGGAATCAGGTTTAAAGACTGGGAGTAGAAGCCTCTGAAGCTGGGGAAGCCACCCAAGACCTGGATGGGGCAAGTGCAGACCTGGTAGGGGTGTTTTGCCACCTCCCACCAAAAAAATGGAGCACCAACTGCCACTGGTTTCCAGTATCTTCTCTGATACTTGAGGAATTATTGGCCAACCAACATTTTAAGAACATCTTTTCTGCTAATGATGGTCACACCATGTTAAAGTAAAACTTCACTCTCAATCAACATTGACTATTTTTGAATCATTATGCTGCTACCATTAGTAAAACAATAGAAAATATATCATGTTTATTTGTTTTAAACATTTTATTTTTCAGTTACTTCTTGGTTTCCACTCCTAGGCAAATTATGCCATAAATTCCCATCTTCAGGAGGGGTGGAAGGCTTTTCTGGGATAAGCACACCCTCTTCCCTGCATGTCTGAGCTAAGGGCAGATGGATTACAGTAAGTACAGAAAATGTTACATGAATCATCTGTCTTTACTCAACATGACCAAGGCCAGAAATGCTAGGCTGCTGTTTTTCAAAGTAATTTTCTCAGCAAAATAAAGCATGAGCCATGAAGGGATGGGTGAGTTTTCTCTGAATATTAAACATAAATGATGTTGTCTTGTGGTGCTCAGATGTAGTGTAGTTCTACTTTAAGCTGAGCTTTTAATGATAATAATACTTTTTTGTCCTAGTTCCCTGCATACAAGGATGGATAGATTGTTAATGGTCACCAGCTTGAACCACGGAGCAGTGCAAATTAGCTATAAAGACATAGTTTGACTGGGCAATCATTATTCACAAATACCACATTGGACGGCGTTATTTAACAAAAGAACAGTATTTAAAGATTTTAACTGCTAGCAGGAAGACCTTTTATCTGACATGGCTGAGCAGAAAAAAACAGCTGATTTACTAATGCACAAAACCTTGTTTAGCCACTACAGGTATTTTCAAGAAGGCACCACAAACTTCTGGTACATGGACATATTGTACATAGTTTAGTCTGATAAGTGCTTTCTCCTTGAAATCATGCACAGAAAGTTGAAAGCTAAAAAATTTCAGCTGACTTTTTACATAGATGGGATAAGTAACAATGCTGTAGGGTTAGTGACATTTTTTATCTTCCTTCCTTCCTTATAATTATATGTTTGTATAATCATCTATGTTAAATACTCCCCTAGCAACACCCAAAGTTGTATACTCACTTCTGATTCAAATTTGCTAGTAAATATTTACTGGTTGTCTTTGTACATTGAGTCTTTGTATATATGCATATTAGAGCAGAGTAGCATAATGCCATGCCTTTGCACATCTGTGGGAGCCATACTATCACTCAGTAACTAAAGAAAAATGATGCTGGCTGCAGAAGAAGCTCCTGAGAAGATGACAGCAGTCATCAGTAAGAGAAGAAAAAGTGGACAAATGCTCCTATGGCCTCACACACCCTCACTTCCACTTTAAGGAACCTTTATAGGGATTTTTCACTTTGTACTAAAAGTAGAACCTTACTTTACCCTTGTCAAGGTTCTCCCCACCCACCACAAAAGTTCCCTTGTATTAAGCCATGAGGCTCTTGCTCAGATGTTTATTTCTTCAGATGACTATAATTTAAAAAAACATAGATCAATAATTTAGTACAAAAAGCAAAGGTGATGTAATAACCCTAAGTGCCGGTTCACACAGGGGCGACTCAGATCCGACTTCAAGTCGCCCCAAGTCCCCTCAGGTCGCACAACATGTAGAAATCAATGTAAGTGAATGAGAGCCGTCTTAATGCACACTACTGAAGTCGCTCCGACTTCAGAAAAGGTTTCTGTACTACTTCAATCCGACTTGTAGGTGACTGGTACCCATTGATTTCAATGGAGGTCGCCTCCAAGTTGGATCTCCGTCTATACGGAGGCGACTCTCAGAGAATTATCAGCTCTCAAAAGGAGTTCCCCCCTGAGAGCTCATTCTCTGATTGGCCACGGCAAGTCGCCTGGCCTGGGACGACTTAAAGTAGTGTTGTAAGTCATGTCCAAGTCACGTCAAGTCACGTCCAAGTTGCCTCCAAAAGTCGTGTTGCCCCTGTGTGAACTGAGTCTTAGCCACTAACCAGATTTCAGTTTTCAGCTGTGTTATCAATGAACAATGACTTATGATTGGTTCTATAAGGTCTGTATTTTCCATAGTCTTTTGGTTCTTTGCAACACCTTTCCAAAAATAACCAAGCAGAGTTCCTTTAAATGTGAATGGAAAATCTATGATAACAAAATATACTAAAAAGTAAAAATCCCCTCCTAAATGGACCCTTTTATTAGAACATTTGCACTTCCACAGTCCAGTGTCTTACATTTTGAAGGATATTACAAAATTGCTACTTTTTACATCTATTTGAGGTGACTATGACAGCAATATAATACAAGTCTAGAAGACAAGTCGACTACAGCAATAGAATATATCAAGCATTATAAACACAAGGCAAACAACAATACGAATCTCACCCATTCAGAATACAATTAAAAGTAAAAGTAAAACATGCCACTTTGACTAAACTCTGATTACTTTTTAACTCCAATACAATTTACCAATTATTATTGTTTCATGACTGACAGAGCAGGTTAGTTTAATGAGGAAATTTCATTTCATGGTGTTCCTTACCTGCCATCTTCATTTTACTACATTCTTGAGTAAGCATGATTCATTTGAAAATGCAGCACATTAGAAATACATTTATTTAACCTTAGAGAGTCAATCTTGTGTCTACTCCAAAACAAATATTATATAAAGTGTTCATTCAATTAACTGTTGTTATTATTTTCAGCCAATTTAGCTTTTGGAACTGACTGGAGATCTACTTTGGTAACTTTCTCCTCAATCCAGTTTTTGCAGGAACTTTTCATGGTCTGTGAATTGTTATCTAAGCTGTCTGTCAGCAGAGACATCCAATGAAATACTTATAATAAATATATGTAAAGTAAAGTTGGTAAAAGTAAAAAGGACAGCCATATTTCACAGCAGTTGCCAATAGAGGAATTTGTGCCTGTTTGAATAGACTTTGAATATGCATAAGGAATCAAAAGATGAACATAAAATGTAATTAAGTCTACTGGATTGGCCATGTTAGATATGTGCTTTCAAAGAGGCTTACAACAAGTACTGTGGATGTGTCTCAAGTATTATGGGGCAGGTATTATGATCCAGTTGGACAGCCTGAATTGCACTGTAAAGAAAAGGAAAACGTTCTCCAATTACTAAAACCATTCCAAGCTAGTTTTCAGTAATAAAGTCCAGTGCACATTTGCAGGAGTTACATCATCAGTGGCTGTCCAATTTTGGACCCAGAAGAATCTTAGATGACAATTTCAGTGGCCATGGACAGAGAAACAATTAGAATTACAATTAGAAACAATTAGACCTCACTGTAAAAACATTTATGGCACCAATGTGTATGTAAACCCTATCAATGAGTTTCACTTGTTTGGTCTCTTTTGACCTATTAAAGTGATTGTTACCAAAAAAATAAAAATAAATGCTGCTCCTGTCTCTTTAGGATACACGCTGTAGCATAGTGCTTTTGCTTTTGTCAATTGCCCCTTTCTATCTCCTACAGTACCTGGTTGATCCTCCCCGGACCTGACTTCCCTCCTGACAGCTGACCATGTTTATCATGGCTGCTGAGCTATGAAGCGTAGTCAGAATATGTGCCTCTGTCAATTCAGCTCTCCTCTGTGCATCTCTCCATCTCCCCCTCCCTCTCTCCACTCCCACCCTTCCCATTTCAACTCCTCTCCACTCCTCTCCTCTCCATCCCTCCCTTCACCTACAGTCTTAAATGATAATACATTTTTGCCTGAAGCTATCAGCTGCAAATAGCTACCAATCGATGCCTCACAGACACAGGGTCTGAGAGCAGATTCCTCATCTGAAGTGTCTTGGATACATCAGAGGGGATATGGGGCACCTCCTAATCGGCTCCCTGAGCTCGGAATAAGGAAAGTGGGAAGACCACGTGACTGCTATTAAAAAGCAGAAAAAACAGCATTTACGATTGCAAAAAATAAATAAAAGCACACTGCACTGCTAATTGACTACAGACAAGGATGTTCAAACTATTGGAGACATTTGAGTTTACAAGCACTTTAAAACATTTTGTTATCCATGTTTGATAAGCACAAAAATGACATGTTAATCCTTCCAGAAATCCAGTACACTTGTTACTTCCTGTGTTTTCTGCCTCTGGTGCATTGAAATCTCAAGCAGTGTTATCAGCCTGTAGTCCTACCTAATTAATTTCTGTAAACAACACCTTATCTTTAGGTTATGGAGACACAGAGAGGGGGAGGTGTTCTTTAGTCCAAACCAGAGGCAAGCAGTCTAGGATGACAAGTCTGAAGGCTGGCCGGAGGCCGGCCTGGATTTGTAGGAGGAGTTTGAGGGGTATATATCCCTCCTCCTTCCTACAGGTCCCTCGTCGGCTCGGCTCTGGTTCCTGTTCAGAACAGCTGACGCTCGTCACTTCCGGGTTGCGCTGACGTCATTTTCGCGCGCCATTTCGAACGGTGGGATCGCCGGAGTCTCCTTCGCTAGGTCTCCTCGTGGTTTACAGGTGCAAGGTATCCCGGCGGTGAGGTAGGGGGGGGGGGGGCGAATGGTACGGCACAGGCGGGGGGGGTTTACAATTCTGTGTAAAACATTGTAGACATAATTATATTAGTCATAGGCCGATGATGGGCCGGGGGAGGCACTTCTATGGTATAGATTGTAGCATCACACTTGGGTAGTATGGCACTTCTGTGCTGCTTTATAGGGAACAAGGTCAGGGGGGCTGATCAATGCAAATTTGCAGGGAGGTCCTCTTTGTTGGAAGGATTTCTCCCATTTCGTGGGTGTAGGCATTTCATTTCCTTGAGGGTATCGTTGTGATGTGGGCTCATGAGGGTGTATGTACATACCCGGGGGGGGTATGCGGGGTGCCTGTCAGGGGACAGCGGCGGCAGCATTTATTCGCAGGGGGGCTGGCAGCCTTCTCACTTTTCATCTCAAAACCACAGCTGGGGGGGGGGTTTGCATGTTTTCCAGAGGACATAAAAAAAAAAAAAAAAAAAGAGCGGCGGGTGGTTGTGAGGATGTTGCGCAGCATGCGGCCAAGTCGCTCATGGCGGCAGGTGCTAGTTCCCGAGGGTGGTCAGATGTAGAGTCTCGGTTTTGGTAAGGGTGGATGTGGGGTCCCCCAGGGTTTGTTTAGGGACCAATCCCATTCAGATTACTGCTTGTGTTATTCGCAGGCTAGGTGGGCAGGTGGTATGATCACGCAGACGTTCATGTGTTTCTGGTTTATGGGCCGGGGGAGGTTTTCTTGGGTGGGGGGGGGGGGGGGTCTGTTACCAGCTGGACCAGAGCCTCGCTGGCTGTCATGGGTAGTATGGCCGTGCTCGTTGAGTTTTTGGGCGTCTCATCTTTGGGGGTTACGACTGTTCTTTCATGTTTCACTTGTGTCTGTTATATTTTGTTACGTCCGGTGAGTTCATTTCAGGTGTTATCATTATTTCAGGTCTGGATTTTCTACTTATTACAAACAGGAAGGTGCGTGTTGTTTTGTTTTCCTCAGGTGCTAGGCAGTTATGGGTATATTGTCTAGGTCTGTCACGTCTACAGACCGTACAGGCTGAGGTTTCGTTTTTAAGTGATTGTTGGACCACAATCGTCTCGCCTGTACAACATACGTCATACGTCGCACTTTCACCTCATTTCATATCTACCCACCACGGTCTGTGGGTTGCAAAGTCCTGAGTGTTCGTTTATTAATTGCCTGTATTGCACTGCAGGTTTGCTCGGGCTTATTCTTTTTCATTTATCTCAACGATGGGTCACTTATTCAGTTTCACGCGCTGATGGTCTGTCACCTGTTCACACACGTTGGGTTTAGTTAGGCACTGAGGTGCCGGGGGGGGGGGGGAGGGGAGGGTGTTTGGGGGTATTGTTTCATTCTTATTTCTCTCAGTTAATTTCTTCTTAGATATCAGCATGTCTCGCAGGTCAGAGAGTGTCGAATTCGAGTTCATCCCACCTACCCCTCGTAGGGGTTCAGAACATGGCAGTTCTCCGTCTTTAAGGAGTTGGACAGTACCCAGGTTGATGGCTGAGCTTCGTCGGAAGGGTATTCCTTTCCCGGCCGCAGCTAGGAAGGCGGAACTCTTCAGGTTGCTGTTTCCATCTCCGACTCAGGCGCTGGCATCCACCAGCGCAGAACATGCGTCGATACATAACTCTTTGACGCAGATACATACGGTGTTGAATACTCTCTCTGCCTCCATGCTGCAGTTACAGGACAGGATGGAGGTGATGGAAGCTCGGTCAGTCAGTGCGGCTGTGACGGCCAGTGCTGGGGTGTCCGCTGCACCCCCAGCGCCGGTCCTGCCTAGCCCAGTCACAGGTAATGCACTGTCTTTACCTGCGGTGACCCCTTCTCCATTGGCAGTGTTGCCTTCGGTGTCTCCTGCCCACTTCATCCCTGCCAATATCAAGAAAGATATTTTGGAAGGGAAAGATGTTAATCTAGCCTCACTGCTAATAGCAGCTCAGGACGTTTCGGAGAACAAGTCCTTTGCTTGTGGGGAGGTGTCGGTGGTACTCAAGTCAAAGGATCCCAGGCTTAGTCGCAAACTTAGTGTGGCGGAATTTGTTTTGGCTTTTGGCATCTTTAGAGACATTATCTGCTCGGTCAGTCCAGGGAGGAGGGAGGAGTTGGACTTGTATCTTCATAAAGTGGTGGATTTGGCTCACAAGTATGGCGGTTTCACATTTTATGATTACCATCGTTCCTTTGCAGCAAAGGTGGCGGCTACTTGGGCCCAGTTTCAGGTGGTAACGTGTTGGGGCAACGTCGACATGGAGCTGTTTTGTAGGCATTTCGCTAATCAGAAGTCCCCTATATGTGCCAACTGCCAGTCTTCTGCCCATACCACAGCCTGGTGTCCAAGCTGTGATTCCTCTAGTCTTCCAGGGTCCTCCAAACAGGTGGCGGGTGGTTCTTCCGGTAGTTCCGGTCAGGTAGACAAGATGGGTAGACCTATCCGTTTTCTAGGTAAAGCTCAGTTGTGCAATAACTACAATTACACTGGGTGCAACTATAATCAATGCAGGTTGTTGCACGTCTGTGCTAATTGCTTCAGAGCCCACCCCAAGTCCGCCTGCCATGTGAAACCTTTCAGCACGTCATGACTAGGCCAGGTCAACTTCTCCTTGCTGGGGGTTTACTTAGAGGGCCACCCATCCCCGGGTTTTGGGCAGTTTTTGCTGGAGGGTTTTGCTTCAGGTTTCCACACTGGACTCATTACTCTCCCTACCGAGTCTTTTGAGTGCAAAAATTTAAGGTCAGCTGAGAATCACCCTGCCATTGTAGACCAGTTGTTGCAGGTCGAAGTCTCCAAGGGATTCCTGATTGGACCTTTCCCATCCTCACTGTTTGGCATGTGGAGGGTCAGTCCCATTGGGGTGGTCTGTGGAAAATTTTCTAATAAATTTCGCCTAATTTATGACTTGTCTGCGCCTCATTCATCTCATGTCCCTAGTCTTAATTCACTCATCCCATCTGAAGAGTTTTCACTGAAGTATTCTTCTGTGGATTTGGCCATTCAGCATATGGTGCAGTTGGGTAGGGGTGTTTGGTTGTCCAAGGCAGATATTACTGATGCGTTCAAGTTACTTCCCATCAGTCCTGCTCTCTGGCAATGGCATGGTGTCAAGTGGCGCGGTCAGTATTATTTTGCTACCAGGTTGACATTTGGGTCCAAGAGCAGCCCTCAGCTGTTTGATACCTTTGCCCAGGCCCTTCACTGGATATTGGAGAATTGCAAGGGTTGTCAGAAGGTAATCCATTATCTAGATGATTTTTTACTTTTGGAGAAACCAGAGGTACCACCCAGGGATCTGCTTGCGCTTACAGGGCTGTTTTCAGATTTGAATGTCCCTTTAGCTGCGCACAAGGTGGAGGGTCCGTCTAAAGTCATTACCGTTTTGGGGATTACGCTTGATGCCAATCTCATGGTGGCTAGCCTGCCGTTGGAAAAGCTGGTTAGAGTTAGGCAGACCATTCACCTGTTGGTCCGGTCTCCAGTATGCTCTAAGAAGGAATTGCAGTCGTTATTGGGGGTGTTAAATTTTGCCATGAGAATCATCCCGCAGGGTAGGGCGTTTGTGTCTAGATTGCTGGCTCTTCTTCCACTTTATCAGGATTCTGACGCGGTGGTTAAGTTTCCAGCTGATGCCTTAGCGGATCTCGTCATGTGGGATCGGTTCCTGTGTGACTGGAATGGCATCTCCATGTTCATTCCCCGGCCTTCATGTAATTCCCCTAGGGTTTTTTCAGACGCTGCCGCGTCAGTTGGTTTTTCGGCCATTTTTTGTCATCAGTGGTTGGCCAGTCGCTGGCCCCCTGAGGTTTTCCTCCTACCAAAGTTTACTCTGACCTCAGCCTTGTTTGAAATTTATCCGATTCTGGCTGCAGCAGTCACTTGGGGTCCGGTTTGGTCGGGGCAGTCAGTCATCTTCTTTACGGATAATTTGGCTGCAGCCAGAATTATTAATAAAGGCAGATCGGGGTCCCTTCTGATCATGTCATTCATGCGTAGGTTGACTTGGCTGGGTTTGATGTACAGATTTCATTTTCAGGGTGAATTCATCTGTGGGAGTCGCAATGGTGCGGCTGATGCGTTATCCCGTCTTGATATGCCTCGTTTTTTCTTGCAGCATCCAGAAGCAGATCGGACGGGCCATCCTGTCCCTCCATACTCGCTGTTGGTCATGGACTGAACACATTCCGGGTTCAGGCGATCGACCTGGCTAATAAGTCTTTGTCCAGGAACACACTGAGGGCGTACACGACAGGTTGGAAGACTTTCCTCAGGTTTGCGGAGTTATACCCTTCCGATGGCCCTGAGGACATCTTCCATGTCATGTCTTTCGCCGCTTATTGCCATAGTGAGCTGGAGTTGGCTGCCAGTACTATTAGGATTTATTTGTCAGGAATTCAACATTTCAGATCCCTGCAGGCGCCTGACAGTGTGTCTATTTTTGCTGCTCACCCTCTGAAAGCCATGCTCAGGGGTATTCTGAAGACCCAGGGGAGGGTTCAGTTGTCCCGACAACCTGTCACTGGTCATATTTTCCGGGGTTTGTCAGACCTACTGTCATCTTCTCCATTCGGGGTTGGTCCTGGTTTAGTACTTAAAGCGGCCATTTATCTTAGTTTTTTCGGGTTCCTCCGTCCCGGGGAGGTGTCGCAGGCCAGCTGTCATACTCCGGTACTGCTCAGAAGTAGTCTCACCAGATTCCCGGAGCACTATGAGTTACAGTTGCCCAACAATAAGAATAGGCAAACTGGCCAGGGGTTTGTGGTTAAATATTACCGCACATTTAGTGCTTGGTGCCCGGTGGAAGTTCTCAACGCACTTTGCAATCTTTTCATAGCTACTCCGATTCATGGGCCTCTACTTCCCTTTCCCACGCATCCCATTACTTCCAAACAGTTCATTGCTTATGTTAGGATTTTACTTGCCAGGTTGGATGTAGACCCAAGGCGTTTTTCTGGGCATTCTTTTAGGATCGGGGCAGCGTCAGCGGCTTCTAAACAAGGGGTCCCGTCTTACATCATTAAACATATGGGTCGTTGGAGGTCATCCTGCTATAGCAGGTACATTCCTGAACCTCACGCTGAGGTTAGTAGGGCGTTTGTTACGTTGTTGGATTGATTATTATTTGTATCATTAAAGCTTCATACTTTACCTATCTTGTGTCTTTTGCCCTCTTTTAGGCGTACCGTTCAGCGAGACCAAGGCACACCACAGGTCTTGGTAGTTAGGTTTACGGTGTTATCGCAACCGAAGACTCTGACTACAAGTCTGAAGGCTGGCCGGAGGCCGGCCTGGATTTGTAGGAGGAGTTTGAGGGGTATATATCCCTCCTCCTTCCTACAGGTCCCTCGTCGGCTCGGCTCTGGTTCCCCACCCTCCCATTCCCTCTTTTTCCTTTTGTCATTTCATTTCATGACACTCATTGTTACTCTTATTCGGGGTATGCCCTCTTTTAGGCGTACCGTTCAGCGAGACCAAGGCACACCACAGGTCTTGGTAGTTAGGTTTACGGTGTTATCGCAACCGAAGACTCTGACTACAATGCTGACATGGGTGAACAGAGGGGCGTCAGGTTGAGTACGATATTTCCAAGAATTTTAATGAAAAACAAGTAGTAACTCACAATTGAGGCAGAATGAGGTCAGCATATGACAAGATTGCGTGTGTCCTGATCATCCTCTGCAGCCTGGGGCACAGATGGTGTGTTTATAATCATTCAGGAAGTTTTGGGAGCCAGGAAGCAGGAAGCTTGGAGCATCTGATTATGGCCATGACCAGCATGAACCACAAGATGGCGCCAGGCTGGATGTGATGTCACAGGAACAGGAAATATGACAGGTAAAAGGGGAGGTCATGCATTTCGAAGCTGCAAGATTCTTCATCAGACTGTGATTGGCTGACATGACTGACATTCTTAAATACAGGAAGACTGAAGAAAAGAAGATCTGATAGGCTATCAGAGACATCAGTCAATAAACTACTTAAAGGAATAGATGGTAGAAAAATAAATGTATATAGATATACATAAGTAAAAGTGTGCTTGTTAGTAAAATCCATTAATAATATTGTGATTATAAATGCAATACTAAAAAAAATCTCAATAAAATAGTCCTTTAAAATATTGCAGCAGCGCTTCCTGTCCAATCTGATTGACAAGACAAGCTTTCATATATAGTCCATAAATGAGCAAACAAAGGAAATGGAGGAGGTCTATTGTAGCTTTTGCTGTGTTCTGTAAAGAGAAACCTCACTACGTGAGGGAAACTTAACCTATGGGCATTCACTCACCAGAAATAGAGCAGTACTGCGCCTTTAATAATAAACATGCTTCTCCACCGCTCCACTAAAAACTTCCACCAGGTGTCAGTCACGTTATCTAAGGCTCCAGTAAACCATGTGAGAGGATTGAAATATCCACATAGTGTAATACTGCTTAAAAAGCTTTATTAATCAAAAACACCACCTTTTAAAAATTATGCGTACCAAATGTAAGTTAAAATGAAGCAAAAAGCAAAGTGCACTGTGCCTGTGGATTTTCCCGGTCGGTCGCCAGAAAGATGAGAAAGCATCCACTGTGTACAGCAGCGGTATTCTTCCTGGTTCCCCGGCCCGTGGAGCACACACGTCACTTCAGGTAGATCAGGTCTCTGGCATGTTTCGTCACTTCCTGACTTTGTCTGAGGGCAGCAAGTGACAAAAGGCATCAGTGACGTGATCTAGCGGAAGTGACGTGTGCGCTCCACAGGCTGAGGAACCAGGAAGCATACTGCTTCTGTACACAACGGATTCTTTCTCATCTTTCCGGTGACCAGGAAGTTTCACAGGCACAGTGCACTTTACTTTTTGCTTCATTTTAACGTACATTTGGTACGCATAATTTGTAAAAGGGGATGTTTTTGATTAATAAAGCTTTTCAAGCAGTATTACACTATGTGGACATTGCATTCCTCACATGGTTTACTGGAGCCCCAGATAGCATGACTGACACCTGGTGGAAGTTTGTAGTGGAGCGGTGGAGAATCATGTTTATTATTAAAGGCGCAGTACTGCTGTATTTTTGGTGAGTGCATCCCCATAGGGGAAGTTTCCCTCATGTGGTGAAGTGTATGGTGGAAGTTTCTCTTTACAGAACACAGCGAAAGCTACAATAGACCTCCTCCATTTCCTTTGTTTGCTCATGTATGGACTATATATGAAAGCTTGTCTTGTCAATCAGATTGGACAGGAAGCGCTGCTGCAATATTTTAAAAAAAAATACTTTTTTAGTATTGCATTTATATGTATGTATTACATTTAAGTAGCTGCTTTCATAGTGTGTATTTGCATATTTTATATTGCTATCATGGGGATTTTTTTTGCCCAGGTTGCAGAGCGGTGTTTTGATAGGAGGGCAATTTTAAGCATCTTTATAACAATAACATTGTGATGTTTAAAAAGAAGAAAAAAAATGAATTCATTATTTAAATGGATAGAAAATCTGTAAAAAATTAATTAGTGAAAAATGATTACAAAAAATCATTAGTATAGATTAATTGGTTGAGAGATGATGAATTAAAAATAATCATCTCAGGTTACAATGTACACCAGCCATAAACCAAGGATGTACTTTACCTAAGCGTAAAAAATGATCTATATCAGCATTTAGTAGAGTTAAAGTGTTATAATTAAAGTTTAAAAAGTCAAATATCCAATACTTATGTTGGGTAACACATCTACGTGTGAGTTGTTCAAATTACACTGACTAAAAGAAAAGTACAAAAAAAATGGAAAAAGAGAAAGTAAAGGGAGTATTTATAAAAAATATATATATATATATATATATATATATATACACATACATACATACATACATATATATATATATATATATATATATATGTATATGTATATATATAAAATAGATTATAAGGGAAGTAACAATAAAAGGCGAAGGGGGGGGGGGGGCAAAGTATAAGCCAGGGTAGGACAGCGGGGAGTTTCATGCTGACTCCAGCATGGCTAGGTGGAGATAATGATAGGATTTCCTTTAGTCCAGGTCTGAACCTTAGATGAATGTCGAAACTTGGACCAAGCAGTCCAAGTGTGGGAAAACATTTTTTCCTTTCCCATTTCCTGCGCCAATAGCCTTTGTAGGCCTCTAATTTTGTCTAATGTGGTTGCCCATTCCCCAAGGGAGGGTACAGATGTTGCTTTCCAATGGCAAGGAATGACTACTCTAGCTGCAGCAAGAAAGTGTCTAAGCACATCCTTTTTTTCGCTGACTTTAGAGATCCAGAAATCATAGTCAGGAGAGCCCCTCTGGGTGATGCATGGATAGTTGTGTCCATAAGTTTGCAGTATAAAAGTCAAAAATATGTTTCCAAAACATCCTCACAGGGGACAATCCCACCAAAAGTAGACCATTTTTTATTTGCTTTTTTTTTGCCTATGAAGGTGGAGTTACTCTTTAAACCTCAAAGCTTTGAAACCAAAGTCAGCCAAGCAAATAGCATTTTCAAAGCAATGCTCACAGTATTTTTCTACAGTACAGCTATCGTTCAACAATATGCCACCCTACATTTAAGCCTCTGATGTCTGACGAACACCGTCCTGCTACTATGAAAGTGTAATTTGTCTTTCACGCAACAAATGTACTGGAGGTCATGATGTGATTTTAGTATAAAGTACATCTCAAGGTTTCATTCTTGTAAAGACCCACCTTATCATGCTTTTGTGTTTCAGGTTTTGTGCATAGTGTATAATGCTTTATTCTTCCATCATTTTGTGATTCTGTCGCAAGCACGGCTCTTAACAATAACAATGACCGGTTGAATTAAGCATTGCAGAGTCCAACAAATGTTTACTGAAAAGAGCCAGGGCATAAACAGAAGGTTATCTTATTATTTTTTGATCATTTGTGCTTGCTCTAGTCTTCAAATATCATGTCAGTGTTTACAATCTTTGATGTAAAAGTCCTTTGTAGTTCAAAACAGTATTTGGTTCTGCAGTGCTCTAGGTAGGTTATATGTACTGTATATGGAGTTATACTGTATAGACATGCCACAGAATGAAACTTTAAAGTGATACTAAAGCCTTGTTTTTTTTTTTTTTATAAAATAACAAAGATGCTATACTTACCTGCCCTGTGTAGTGGATTTGCACAGAGCAGCCCCAATTCTCCTCTTCTCGGGTTCCTTGCTGGCGCTACTGGCTCTTCCCTACTGCTGGGTGCCCCCCACAGCAAGCACCCAAGGGGACACCCAAGCAGGCATGCTCTCGTCCCGCAGTTCTGTGTGTCCATTTACACATGGAGCCCCGGTTTGGTCCTGTCCATCTGTCTCTGGATTGGTTCACTGGTTGTGATTGACAACAGCGTGAGCCAATGGCTGCTGCCAACAGCCAATCAGGAGTGCGAGTCTCTGGAGAGGCAAGTCTCTCATGGACATCGCTGGATCAAGAGGGGGTTCAGGTAAGTAATAGGGGGGTCTGGGGGAGCATCTACACACATAGAATGCATGAAGGTAAAAAAAAAACTTGTGCCTTTACAATCACTTTAAGTGCTATGTACCTCCTATCCAGAGATGAGGCTTGGGTTCATCGCTGTCGTGGGTCTGAAGTGAATCCTGTGGGTTTGTGATTCTTAGTCCTGGCACATTAATGTTCAAATTCACCCGAGAGAATATTTTTAAACCATAATGCACTACATGACTTTCAAATTATGATCAGCAGGCTTAGAAGGACCAGTAAGGTGGCTTTTGAATGTGTAAGTCCTCTCACTATAAATGGAGGGGGCAAATAAGGTAGCAATAGTGTTTGTATTGAATGCTGCTGTAGGGAAATAATAGGAAAACCTGACTAATTGCATATGGAAAAATTAGGGTCAGTTAGAAAACTGTACTTACTTCTGATTGCTAACTCTTTGGGCAATTAACCCCTTGATGCTTTATAATAATAATTATTATTTTTATTTTGTTATTATTTATTTTTTTGCCTTCAGTTTTATTTTGTGGTTGATTTAAGCTCAGTGGTTATTTTAGCTGTTGTTTTGACCAAACATTTTTTTCTGCTGCAAGACTTACTATTAAAAACTGGCTTTTGGGGTTTAAATATTTTTAAATATTTTATTTATGTTGACAGGGCTTTTGTTAAGTTTGGTATACTTGAAGTTCAGCATTTAATTGTTTTTGGCTATCTATTCTTGAAGCTGCCTTGTTCTCGAAGCATACCACTTTACTGTGTAAAAGAAAAGAATTGGTGAATCACTTTTCAGAGGTCGTTGACAGGTGGTTGAGAGGTGATATGTTGCCCCATTCGCTGCTTGTTTTAACCCTCAAAAGCCTAAACCACCTACGCTCATCCTTTTGCATTATTTTAGTCCTGTAATTTACCTGTAAAAGCTTTCCTTGTGTAGACATCCAAAATCTCCGACATTGATGCTGGGTGCTGGCATTTTAGATGTGATGTCAGCAGCTCCAGCAGTCTCAGAGCTGTAACTCAATTGACACTCTATAGTAGTCCCCTTCACTCCTCAAGCTGTTACATAAAAGCTTATATAGAAAGATGAGGATCACAGGAGTTGCCATACAGACAGCGATTAGACCCTCCCAGAAAAAGAAAGGGCTATGAAGTGCAAGGTGGGAAGCGGCTGTGCTAGGGAATTAACCCTCCTAAGTCAATTCAGAGGCAAATTGCAAGTTCATAAAAAAAATGTTTTGGAAAAGAAAAATGCTGTAATTAAGCATTTCAAATACTTGAATCTTCTTTGCTTTAACCAGATTTTTTAAGGTTGATGACAGAGTCTCTTTAATGGAAAACTGGGCCTGCAGATGAAGAGATTTAGTGTTAACTGCGCTACCCCAAATGTTGAATACAACTCCCTTTTTAAATGTGGAAACAAACAAATAGTACCAAAAAAATGTACTATTATGCACAATAGTACATATAGTTTAACACCAAGCCTTATCATAAAACAAAACCAATATATACTTCAATATAAACACCCAATATTGTGCATCTAGTTCTATTTTTATAATGCCCAGTTTATACACTGTGCCAGTATCACCATGCGGGTCATCCACTATGAATATGCGATTCCTGTGCTCTTATTTTCTCATCCATGATTGCTTGTGACTACTCCACCCACTCCAGTGACAACACCACCACCACACGGATTTGCAACTCACCAGACAATGGTATAAATGCACCTTTGGTTCATTAGAAAGAGATAACCACTTCACTTTTGTTGTTTTATACTTGCTGTTCCCAATGAGCTATGAGCTTATATAATCCACCCTCATAAAAAACAAACAGAGATCATTGCGCAATAACCTTACACTTTTTTATTTAAAATTAGGTTAAAAAGAGACTGTACACTCACATTTTTTCAGTGCCCATAAGCTGGCACCAAGCTTATTCAGCAGTTTGGATGGGTGTACAGATGTCGCCATATGCTTTCTATGCTGGCATGCAGTGCAAGACTGGTTTTCATTCGGCTTGCGGTTCAAGCCTCGCTTTCGCCCAGACCAGAAGTGAGGTAGCATAATCTCCCAGCAGCCTCTACGTGTTTCACAATAATGATTGCGTCATTGCTTCCTGATTTTTCCAGATCTAGAGTACTTTCACTAATTAAAGACAATTCACACTTCAGATGGGAACTACGGCACTCAAATATCTTGGAGTTTGGCTAACTCCACAACCACAAACTATCTTTGAACAGAATCACCCCCCCCCCCCCCACTTAAGAGTTGTGAAAAGGACCTTAAAATGAGGATATATTTCCTGGTTTGACCATGTGGCAATCATCAAGATGGTGATTTTGCCTAAGTTTCTTTATCTGATGCATGCTCTACCCATCAAAATACCCCAGAAGTTTTTCATGGCACTGAGCTCTATACTATGGAGATTTTTATGGAGCCAACAGAAGCCCAGAATTAGATTTAATTGGTTGACTATACCTAAAGAGTTGGGAGGGAGGGGCATACCAGACTTCAAACATTACTACTATGCCTCACATCTTGCCAGAGTAATAGATTGGCACTGCCATGAACACATAAAAGACTGGGTCACACTAGAAGCGGACCTGAACCCAATACTGCTGAAATACTCTCCTTGGATTCCATGGGTCAGTTGTCCCCTTCGTTTACGATGGCATCCACTTGCAGGCAACGCACTGGAGACTTTTCACTCCATTGCCAAACGTTAGACCATCACTATGTCTCTTGGCCCATTGACACCACTGAGAGTCAACCCAGACTTTATCCCTGGCCTTCAGAACACAACCTTTCAATAAGCATAACAGAATACCCCTCTGTTTGCAGGTGACTGTTTCACTGAGGGCAAAATCAAAGAGTGGACCACACTCAAGACAGAGAACAACCTCCCCACATATGCAACATTGGTCCTACCTTCAGATATGGAGCTATTTAGGAAAGAAAGGGAGCTCACAGGTATTCCATAGACCCCTAATGGACCTGGAGACGGTGTGCCATGGTAGCAACCCATTTATAAAGGCCACCTCAATCACTTATTCATGGTTACAACATTCAAGGACCATTGGGACAGATGGGCACAGGAGGAGGTAGTCAGAGGAATTGCAGATAGAAATCACAGATAAACAATGGAGGTATGCTTGCATTGTAACACACAAATGTTCCATAAGTACAAAAATGCAGGAAATGGGTTATAAACTGTTGACACCCCAGATAAGCTACATAGGTGGAACCCACAAAAGCAGGAGATGTCTCAAAGAAACGGGGACACTGACCCATATATGGTGGCATTGCACCCTAATAACACCCTTCTGGGAAAAGGTCAGGGAACTGATCAAAAGGATAACAGACTAAACTTATCTTAAACACAGCCTGTTGCTTATTACACGTGACAAACTTTTTGCTTAATAGATACAAACATTCCTTATCTAAACATCTTTTAAATGCGGCCAATGAATCATGAATCCCTCTACACTGTAACTCCCACCAGGTTCCATCCTTTCACAGACTGGCTCAATAAGGTGAAAGACATTTGTGGCATGGAAGATACTGTACATTAGTGCAGGCCACAGATAGTGTAGAAAGACTCCACAAAACTTGTCAACCTTGGTTTCTTTTTAAATTCTCCCAGGAATTTGAAGCCGCTATGTCATCGCATGTCTCATAATATCAGAGCAAAAGCATGATCTTCCAGGACCATATCTGGTGCTCACACTGTTTCCACACAATTGAATGATAACACTGTATCTAAACTCTCTCTTTTCTCTTCTCTTACTTTTTCTTCCTACTTTTAAAACTTAGATAGCAGATGAAGAAAACAAGCTAGATTTGGGTTAACATTGTTTATGTATTATTTAGTTAATGACAGAGGCTAAACCAAAGGTTTTTTTTTCTTTAGATATGACATCTTAGAGGTAGTTGATAGCGACCTGGCCTTTTTCGACACCTGCAATAATTGGGAATTTAATGATAATGTTTCTAGGTTAATGTAATGTATGATGAGCTATACTACAAACTTATGCAGTTGTACCTATGACATGAGTAGTGTGCATATTTTCTTTCTCTTTTCCAATAAATGTTGAAAGATGAAAACAAAAGTATTAATTTAAAGAGAAGAGAAGGGGGTAGGTGGCGAGTGAGGAGGTGGTGGTAGGAAGAGGAGAGATGAGTAATGGAATTGAGAAGAGAGGAGAGAATGGGAGGAGGAGGAGAGCATAGAGGAGAGGAGAAAAAAGTGAGGGGGCAGAAGCAACAAAGAGAGAAAAGAAAAAATGGAAAAGAGGGAGGGAAAAGAAGGTGGTGGAGGAGGAGGGGGGGGGAGAGAAAATGAGACGAGAGCAGAAAAGAGATTGGGACGGAAGGTGGTCGGAGAGGACAGTAAACAAGAGAAGAAGAGGAAATAATGAGAATGAGTGTGATGATGAGGAGAAGGGAGGGGAGAGGAGAAGGGAGAGGATGGAGAATAGAAATGAGGAGGAGAGAGGAGAGAGGAGAAAATAGAAAGGACAAGAGGAAGGTAGAGTAGAGGATGGGAAGGGGAAATGAGGGGAAAAGGAGAGGAGGTATGTGAAGGGAAAGCAGAAGATAAAAAGTAGGACAATGAAGGGGAGAGGGAAATGGGAGGGTTTATGAAAGCATAAGAAATGGACAATGGAAAAGAGAAGGGAATGACGAGAATGAAGGGGGAGGAGGGAAGGGGAGAAAAGAAAAGACAATGAGAGGAAAGAATGGAAAAGAGGAAGGGAAAGGAAGACGGTGGAGGAGAAGGGGGGGAGAGAAGAGGATGATGCAATTGGCCCCAAATGGCAATCACATATAACACTGATCTAGTAGGAGAGAAGAATGGAGATTGGGAGGGGATGTTACGGGAGAGGAAAGTAAAGGAGAGAAGAAGAGAGGTGAGGAGAAGGGAGAGGAGAGAAGACAAGAGAGAGGAAAAAAAGAGAAAGGAGGAGAAGGGAGAGGAGAGAAGAGAAAGGAGGAGTAAAAGGGAGAGGAGAGAAGAGAAAGAAGGAGAAGGCAGAGGAAAGAAGAAAAAGGAGGAGAGGGGAGATGAGAAAAGAGGAGGAGAAGAGAGAGGAGAGGATGGGAAGAGAAAATGAGGGGAGAGGAGTTACGGGAAGAGAAAGCAGATCATATAAAGTAGGGCAATGGAGGGGAGAGGGGAATAGGATGGGAGATGATAGGATAAGAAATGGACAATGGAAAAGAAAAGAGGGAAAGTATGAGAATGAAGGGGCGAGGAGGCAAGAGGAGAGCAAGATCTAAAAAGTAATGTACAAACACAGAAATAATACCAAGAGTTATTTCAGCTCATACACACAGATGGCAGTGATGTTAACTGTTTATTTCTTGTTTAGTGAAGAAAGTATAAGGGCAAAACAGGATCCACTTACTTCTGCATTAACACAGTTATCTAGGTGCAAACACAATATGAAAACAGCAGCAGGGAGCAGTCAAAGCATTTTCACTGTAGAACAGCCCAATATGTTGCTGCTCTTAATGCTGTGTTTTCGAATTTGGCAACCAATCTTTGCAATACTGGTTAAAGTGTATCATTAACCGGTGAATTTTGGGTTCATGCCTGTGGCAAAGATTAGCTGATGGCAACCCACTGCTTTTTTCACTTTTCATTTGAGCCCTGGGAAGCTTGGAGTGGTTCATACTGACAGGTGTGATTTTTATTTCTTGCTTTCCCTTCTGTATAAATAGTACCATACAAGGTGTAAATAAAACACAACTAACAACTTTGCTTGATTAAAACATGTCAGTTAAACAGACTGGAAGCTGTCACATGGAAGCTCAGTGTTGTCACTTGTCCAAAATAATTTTACTATACATTTTATAGATAAATTGCTGAACCCCCCCCCCCCAAAAAAAAAAGAAAAATCTATGTTCCTCTGCATGTAGTTTAGATACAATAAGTCTTAAGCTGTGTCTAGGTAATTGGCTGTAAATAAAAAGATATTAAAGCATGTTAAAAGAAAATTTGCTCTCTTTCTGATTCACATAAATTATTCCCAATATCCTCTTTACCAACAAAATTCCACAAGACTAAAAAAGAGTGTCATAGTATTTTTTTTTTGGGCGGGGGGGATGGGTGTGCTACTAAGGTAGAAGGATAGGTAGGAGATCACCTGGGCAGCAATCTGGGCCTGATCAGACTTCTAGCCCCGTAGGAGGCTTAAAAATCATTTACCAATTGTGAACAGATATTCCAAATGAACCACAGGCATCCTGTTTGGCTGCTATGAAAAATCAACACATCCAGAGAAAGTATGTATAGTATAATAGAGCAGCAAGTCAAGTCATGATTCCAGTTTAAAAAGTAAAGAACTGACACTTCAGTGGAGTCCACAAAATCGGTAGTTCGAGGCTAGAGTACAAAGTCAGATTATGACTTTAGTTTACAAAGAAAAGAACTATTATATTTCAGTGGAGTTCAGTTATAGTGGGTTATGTCAAGAAAGGGCAACAAGCATATTCAGGACTCCAGTTTACAACAAAAAGATGGGACTTTTTAATGTCGTTAACAAAGTAGATCATATCATAACAAAAATGTAAGACAGTTCTCTAGTGCACAAAGCATTTCTACTAGTATTAAAAAGTGAATCATATTGCCTCTGATAGGTAGCAAAATACTTGGTATACTGTTAAGATGCAAATTTGGAACTTTGACAGTTTTTATGACTAATGCCATGTACACACGGCTGGACTTTTCGACCGGAAAGGTCTGACGGAACGAATCCATTGGACAATTCGACCATGTGTGGGCTTTATCGGACCTTTGCTGACAAAAAATCAGACGGACTTTAGATTTTGTACATGTTTCGAATCTTTCTGACAGACTCGAGTCTGGTCGAAAAATCCGTTCGTCTGTATGCTAGTCCGACGGATGAAAACATACTCTAGGACAGCTATTGGCTTCTGGCTATGAACTTTCTTATTCTAGTCCGGTCGTATGTCATCACGGTCGCATCCATCGGACTTTGGTGTGATTGTGTGTAGACAAGTTCGATTCGACAGAAGTCCATTGAAAGTCTGTTGAAAAGTCAGATGGAATTCAGTTCATCGAAAAGTCAGTTCGTGTGTACTGTCATTAGAGACACACACACACAGTGGTCAGTTACAGACCATACAGCCAGATAAGTGCTGCACACCTCTCAAATATCTGAGATAAAGAAGGAGAACTTTCAGCACAAAGTTTGTAGGCAAACGGCTCACCTATACCTTTTCTACATTTACACTGAAAATAATCAATTCTTTTTTTTTGCAAAAATGATTTGATTAAACGTTTTGTGTTTTCTATAGCCCCCACCCTTTGCTAATACACTCTATTAAACTTCAAGAAAACTCTTGGGGATAGAACATTGTAAATAATATACTCACTTTTCACCTTCTGTGGTGCAGAGGGTGATGTCATTATACTGTTGATGATATTCAGGGTAATGCTGAATACTTCAAATCTTGCAACAAGACCCTACATCAAAGAGCAGGACCAATTTCTTGTGATATTTGGGCAACTCAACACTCCCCAAACTCTCGCTGGAAGGATGATGACAGCACCCTTACTTAGGTACTGTGAACGGAAGCCAGTGGAAAGATAAGTATATTATCTAACTTTTCTTTCAAAGGTGTTTATTTTGGTGTTTTAAAATTTACTACTAAATAGGCAGACCTTGTAATTTAGGGGCAAGATCTGCTTTAAATAGTACTTATTGTAGAGGTGCATGTAGAAGAGGGACTACAGATGATATTTGACTCCATCCCGAATTGCTAAAATTTCACCATCAGGTAATAAACTATGTTGGAGAGACTGTTCACAAGAAGGTATATTAGATCATGCACTTTGGAAGTGTCCAAATATAAAAAGTTTCTGGAATTCAGTTTTTAGACATATGCTTCACTAGTGCTTGTATGCACAAAACGGAGGGGGTCGTCCCTTCCCATGACTGGTGATAACATCCTAACATCTGCTGAGCAACATGGGTTGTTATTACTAGAAACCCGACCATCAGCTCTAAAAAACAGTACCGGGGTGAAGCCTGCAGCTGCAGGCTTCATTCTGTTACATCCACTTCCTCGAGGCGATGTACAAGTATGTAGTTTCACATGAAGTGGTTAATGGTCCTTGAGATAGGCTCAGTTGGTTTCCTGAAAGTGTTGTTTTCTACAAGGTGAAACCTGACGCATAGGCTGGTTATAACCAAGGAACACGCTTTGGACCATTATTGGGTACTGCTTAGGAAGTCAGAAAGGGGTAAAAAGTGGGAAGGATGGTGTTAAAAGTATGTGCAAGGAACATCAGAACTTTCTAATGCTATAGGCAATGGCAGATTTGTCCTTGAGTCTTCGACCATTAGGCTGGATTCACACCTATGCATTTTTAGAGCTTTTTGCATTTTGCAGACTTACACTACAGAAAGTGTGTCATAGGAAACTATGGCAAATAGACTGTAGTGCAAATCTGCAAAATGCAAAAAAGCACAAAAAATGCATAGGTGTGAACCCAGCCTTACTGTTGAGAAGTCATCTGCCCTGTCTAAGGCCCACCAAAGGCTTGCATTAATAAATAGCCATCACTTCCATCACTTTCCATCACTGGAGCCCATAGGCAAACAAGTAGGGAAATTCTTACTACTCTGCTAGGATCATCACAAAGAAAGAAGTTGCTTGGTCCTTATCTGGTAGGCACATGCCTTTTTGTAAATCAAGCCCTGGCCAATGTGCACATATATATTTTTTTCCTTTATCAAGCCAGCTTAACATTTAGTGTGGAGTGTTTATCCTTTAAAACTCAATTTCACCTTTATAATATTTCCAGTTACTAACACATTTTTAGTGCATTCCTCAATTTCTCATGTATAGTTAGGCATTTCCGTCTGCATTTTTTCTTCACATTGCTATGTCCTTCTCTCTCTCTCTCTCTCTGCTATTTCAATTTTACAAGCCATGATTGATAAACAAAAAAAAAATGTAGAGGACAAATGACCCCTAAAATGACCCTCGCAGCTTTGTATCTGCCAATAATGCACAGTGCATGACACAGTACCCTTGGAAGAGCAAACTTTCACAAATGAAAATGTAAAGATTATTAGCATTGTTTAAATAAAGAAACCCTTCTCAGAGAAATGCCATTCAGCCGTTACTGAAGCAAGTGTAGACAAGAAGTCTACAAAGAGGCTGCAGGAGATCGGCAGAACCAAGATGCACCAAAGGATGAAAAAAGGTAAAGACTGTATGTTATGAAAAAAATATATATATTACGCACAGTGCTTAAACTTAGTAAATGTCATCTGGTTATGGTTTATATCTACTTTAATAAACAAACCAAATGAAAAAGTATGTTTTTGTCTGTTTTCAACCTAACCAGGGCTTCTTTCTTTATTCAATGCAGACACGCTGGTATTATATTACTTTGTGTTCTATAACTATTGTTTAGTGTCAAGCAGTGTGCTCTTCCAGCGTGCAGTATTGCTTGATGTTGTGAATTATAAGGCTGTAGCACCTAATCCTTATTCACCCTTATGTGGTGGAATCCACCCAAGGCAATTTAGTATATGTGCTGCACAGACTTATTGCAGGAGTAAATTGATAATGGACAGGCTCCCGCTGTCTGCCATCGCTGCAAAAAAAATTGAAGAAAAAAGCATCTGTTTCTACAGTGTAGGTAAACAGAATATTCTGTGAAAAATGTAAAAATATTGTGAAATAAAACAACAAATTCTGTCTCAAGGCAAAGTAATGGAAATAAATTAAAGGTGAAAAGTTTAAAGCCTGCACTTGGATATATTCACTGAGGACAGAGCTTTGTTTCAGTATCAGCATTGCTAAACATAGTAGTGAATATGACTTCCAAAGGCTTTGTTCAAATAAATTACTATATTCAAGGTGAACTTCAGGCAGATAGAAAAACAAAATTTATCCCGGTTATGCATTCACCCCCATCGGGGATATCTCATCTGTGGAGTCAAGAAGACATTTAAGGAACTGAGTAGAGGATCATTCCTTCAGACAAATTAACATTGGAAAAAACACACACACATAAAGCACTAGTGTAACACTCAGCGCTGAAACATATGATTATGAAAACTAGTGGGAAGACATGCTGGTTCATCAATAGCAACAAAAAAATATATCTTCTTGTAGAGGTAAAAACTGAATACAGTTAATAAATAAACAATAAAGTTTTTGTAAATAATTGATCGATCAAAGTCCTGAAATGAATGAGTTGAACATCGAGTTCTAGGGAGTGCGCCCCTGTCAACTCTGTGTCACTGAAGTGTTTAGACGGTGGCTGTTTTTGTTATTAGATTATTAGATTATTTTTGCATTCAGATTTTTTGCGGGGCTTCTCCCCTGGCTCTATGTTAGTCAACACTGCGGCCCTATGGGTTTCATACTATTGACTATTGAGGTATGTTTTGCATTATGCCCATAATATAAACGTTATTCTCCCCTTCCTGGGATGGATTTGTTTGTTTTTTTATCCTTTAAATATTAAAAATAAATAACACACTTATTATATATATATATATATATATTATTATTATTATTTTTTTCCTCACATGACTGATTTTGAGCCATTTAAAAGAAGCCCCCCACAGCCGTATATGCGCTGACATCTTGCCCCCTGTGTGGGATTTGTGTGAAAACCTGTTGGCCCACTCGGTACTTCTTGGGGCTATTTTTTGTCTTTGGCTGCATTGCTCTTGATGCCCCCATTCCAGCAGCTTCTTCATACACTAACTTCTTGATGGTATGCCCTTATGCAATGTTTCTGTGATGTATGTCCAGAATGTAATGCACTTACCTATAATTTTGTTATTCATAAATGTATTTTGTTTTCACACAGTGTGATTCCTCTCGACTATTTTTCCCTGACGAAGGGACACCTGTGACCCAAAACGCATCTGGCTGTCTGGATTTTATGGGAATACAGTTTCAGGTCTTATCCATTGTGTATTTGGTTTGACATCTTGTAATGTGTATATTTGTATATGTAGCGCTGGTACTCTTGATTAGTACCCGCTATTTCTGTAAATTTAGTTTTTGCCCAAAACTATAGTTGAGTTTTGGGGTTAATTGTTCTAAATTGTGCTCTGGCATCAGTTTGGCTGGGCTGTATTGAGGTTCTGCCTGGTCATAGGTGGGGTTTGCACCTGTGAGAGGCATTAGAACGCAGTCTGGTTGGACGCATTGGGCACCAATCTCTTTCTCAGAGCCAAACAGTGGGCGCATTGTATCTCTGTGTATTCCGGGAGAGGAGGGTACTTAAGGTGCTGAAGTCACGTGGTTCGAGGTTCCGGTACAGAAGTTGTTGCTGACTCCTTGGTCCTGGCCTTCCTGACCAGCCCCCAGAGACCCTCATGTCCTGGGGTGCGGATCCATCGTTTTTCGAGCCTCGGAACTGGCTAGTTCGAGGCGTAGTAACTGGAAGGAGGATTCTAAGGTGTTTCCGGTGCCGTCTAAGCAACTCTACATGCAACCAGGGGAGGACTCTTCAGTAAGAGGGCCATGCACGAGGCTGGCTGCTCGGTAAGAGCCTGGAAGCTGAGCTGCCATGGACTTTGATTAAACCCATATTTCTTATGGTATCGCCAGACCGGCTGCAAGATACTGGTACAGTAAGAAAAGTTCCTACCTCTATCCTTCCGTTTGCCACTAAGTTTTTCAACCAAGTCTGAGGGAGAGACTTTGCAAAGCTAGAATCACTTGTTGGCTGCTGGATCCAAGGTCAAGAGTTTATCCAACACTTAAAGAATCCAGTTGCGAGTGGCTATTCTCTGGATTATATACAGGGAGACTTTTAGTGAAGTTAGCAGTTCCAAGCACCTGAGCTAAACTTTACCCTTATACCCTCTATTCCCAAAAAAGAGACTGAGTTTGTTCAACCGTTTTATGCAAATAAAAATCCTAAAAAGGAACTCAAGTGTCGGTCTCTACAGTTACTGGGTCATCAACCCTGGGAACCCCTAGACAGGAATAACGAGTGACGAGCTGGTGGAGGTAATAGGTAAGCCCCGAAAAATTTAGCCTCTCCTTCGGGGGTCAGTGCTACATATATATGTCTACTAATTTCAATAAAATTATCATCATTTTGTCATTTTTGTATTTGTTGCTCTTAAAGTCTCATCCCGTTGGGGGGGGGGGGGTATTCCTCTCTTTTTTGAATTGGTCATATAAGGGATGTTGGCAACTTTTTAGTGATATAGGTGGATGTTCTTTTTATTGTTTTAAGGAAGGCAAAAAAGGAAGAGAAGCGCCAGGAAAATCCTAGTGCAGCATTATACCAATTCACAGCCAGTTCCCTACTGCGCATGTGCCAAGCGTGCTACGCTTTCCGAATGGCTCAGCGGTGGGGGAAGGAGGAGGGGCCAAACTTCCTGTGGCTAGGTCAGCGGCAAGATCTCCCAGAAGAGGGGACAGATACTTGTCAAAAACAGGTAATATATGTGCCGAATGTGGCACCAGAGACGAGAGAAGGAAGCAAACAAGCGGAGCTTCCCCTTTTGGGTGGAACTCTGCTTTAATGCAGTTTTGCCTATTAGACTGTTCTTTTAAAAACTCACTGTCCTCTTCTTAGGTGCTCTCATCTTTAGTGTGAGCATTTGAAGCCCACTTGTTGTTCCTTCCAAGATATGGTGCTGCTGCCTGCCCTGCATGAACCTTCCATTATTGCGCAAGTGTACTGCGTACAAAGTGCAGCTATAGAAATGGGATTGATGACACTCATATCCCAGGAGCCAGTGGGTGCCGGAAATGATGTACTATGCCGCGACGAGGTACAGTAGAAGAGGAACCTTCTGATGGGCAAATAAGATAAAAAGCTTTGGAAAAAGGAGTGATGGAAATGTGATCACCAACGTGTGGGGAATAACTTAAAAAAAGTGGGTGGAACTCCACTTTAAGCTAGCCATACACATTAACACATTGACCATTTTAGTGGCTTAAGACCAGACCACTTTTTGCGATTCGGCACTGCGTCGCTTTAACTGACAATTATGCGGCTGTGCGACATGGCTCCTTTTTTCCCACAAATAGAGCTTTCTTTTGCTGCTATTTGATCACCTCTGCGGTTTTTATTTTTTGTGCTATTAATAAAAAAAGAGCGACAATTTTGAAAAAAACGCATTATTTTTTACTAATGGCGGCGATCAGCAATTTTTCTTGTGACTGTGACATTATGGTGGACGCATCTGAAATTTTTCACACATTTTTGGGACCACCGTCATTTATACAGCAATCAGTACTATACAAATGCACTGATTCCTGTGTAAATGACACTGGCAGTGAAGGGGTTAACCAGGAGGTGGCAGTGTAGGGGTTAAGTGTGTCCTAGGGACATGTTGCTAACTGTGGGGGGAGTAGCTGTGTTTTACAAATCACTGATCTCTGCTCCAATCACAGGGAGCAGAGATCAGTGTCACTATTGCTAGGCAGAACGGGGAGATGCTTGTTTCCTTTAGCATCTCCCTGTTCTTCCTCCCCGTGAGGCAATTGCGGGGATCAGGCGGCGATCGAGTCTGCGGGACCCACGATCAGACTCACAAAGGTCCCAGCCAGGGGCACGCACGCGATGGCACATCAGCACATTTTAAGGGACGTACCTGTACACCCATGTGCCTGTCTGTGCTATTCTGATAACGTACATCATCGTGCGCCGGACATGTCCCTCAATGACAGAGTTGTTGGTTGATCTAAACAAGGTTGTTCATTTAGATTGTAAGACCGATCATGCCGTTTGGCATCTGTAAGGGTTTCCAGACTCCTCATCCAGGCCAGATTGCCATTTCCAACAATGCCCATCATTACTCTAACAAGTGACAGCCAAGCCTCAAAATCTTTATCTCAAAATTGGTATAATGAAAAAAAAAAAAAAAGCCAGTACAGAACAAAGAACACGCATTAGCAGCAGCAGTATATCAAAGTAGAACATTTCCTCTCAAGTGTAAGGAAAATGGCAGTTTGAAAAACCGTAGACATCACTTCTTTCATATCCAACCCACACTATTTCATTAAGCCATGCCTGAAGTCAGAACAGTAGTTAATTAATCCTGAAGAACTACAAGAAGTACTATTAACTGGTGACATGATTTATCCGCTAACCGGTGACAAACACACACAACCCTTGCCAGAAATAAAAAAAACAAAAAAAAAACTTTTGCTATGTTATTTACTAAGTTGCTTTTATATTGGAATTTATCTATACTAAAGCTTGAAGCCATGCCATTTAATGCATTAACACTTCATTAATATAATTAAGGTATTTATTTAGTGGTGGACACCGTATATTTTTCATGTTTACATGTTGATCACTAAGGAAGAACTCACTTTGTAGTAAATATCAACCTGGCACAGCAAGTCGCTGTGGAGATCCCTAGGGATCTGTGCAGGGACCTGTTCCATCTAATATATTCATTAGAAGGCTCAAAATGGAAGTATCTCTTTTTGCTCATGACATAGATATATTATAGGGTTGACAGGCTGGAAAAGGTAAGTCCGAGGAGCAGTAAATTCGACAAAAACTAACCAATACACTGGGGACTTACATTTAACGTGCAGTATAGTATTAAATAACACATGAAGGCATAAACATTCAAGGGCATGGTTAAAAAAGAATGCATATTTAAGCAGAAAAATAAATGAAGTAGCATGTTATTGAGGTCAACAACATGAAAGCATAATAATGACCTTGAAGTCATAGTGTGGCTAAAAGCCCAGCTCCAGGCATTTTTTTTTTTTTTTTATAAATGGTCCTCTAGCAGCAACAGCTTAATAAAATAGCTTGCATTGCAATAATCACCTTTTGCAGAGAGCAGCAATGATATCATCATGTGGATTGAACCTGATTAGGTTATAGAGCAACAAAAATCTAACTTTTCACTTAAAGTGGACCTTCAGTCATTTTTTTTTTTACTTTCCATCTATTAAATCAGTAAATACCTTATACAGCCCACTTCCTGTTTCTTGTCTAGTATTTAGCCTAGGCGTATGACATCATGCACAGCTCTCTCTCTCTCACTCTCGTGAGGGTTTGCCAGGAAGGGGGGGGGGGGGGGGGTGAGTCATAAGAGGGCCAATTAGAGATGCAGAGCTGGAGGTGTGCCTCTGTGTGAAACCAGGAAGTGAACAGGCAGCAGCTTTAGCTGCCCACAGTTAAAATGGTTGCAGCCAGACTCAGTGGAGGGAGATTTCTGCAGCATATTTGGCATATTTGGCAAGTACAGAATCACAGTATATACAAAATAATATGCAAAGTGATTGGAGGAAGCTTTTTAAAGTTGCACTTTTGTTTATCAAAAAACAAAATTTTTGTTTGTTTATGAAACTTGGTTTTATTTATAAAGACATTATATATCACAACAGCTAAATCTGTGTTTGTGTAGTTTGTCCACACTTTAAGGCCCCTTTCACACGGGACAGATCCGTAATGATCCACCCCGTAATGATCCGCTTGCTCACTGGGGATTGCTCCATTTATTCCCGCTGAGCCGGCGGATGACAGAGCGGTCCCTGCAACCTGTCAGATCTCCGCTCTACTCTATGGGGGATCAGACCGTCTGCCTGTGTTCATCCAATCCGCTCTGCAGACGGATAGAAAAATAGGATTTTCCTCTGTCTACAGAATCGGACCATATCGGAGATGGACGATATTAGGTTTCAGCGGTTGTTCATCCCCAGACACCTGCTATCCCATAGGGATGCATGTATGTCCGTATTTCATCCGCAAACAGATGGATGAAATACAGACATACGGTCCACATTTGTGAAAGGGGCCTAAGGCTCTATTCACACCTGAGCTTAGCGATTTATTGTCCATTTTTTAAGCATTTTTGCAGCTTTTTACAAGTATTTTTTAAAGGGTTTTAAAAGCGTGTTACAAGTGTTTTACAGCTTCGGACATTTTTGTTTAGCCAACAGATGTCACTAGGCGGAGGAGAGGTGTGGGAAATTAGGGGTGGCAGGCTGCTGTTTGAGCAATTTATGAGTGACAAAACGCTCATAAAATGCTCAAGTTAGGCATTTCTATTGAAGTAAAGGGGGGCCAAAAATCTGTGAAAGTGCTCAGATGTGAACAGGAGCCATTGAAATGAATAGGATTTAGCTTGTTGAGCATTTTAGAGCTACAAGCTTCAAGCAGAAAATCGCTCAGGTGTGAACGGGCCCTGATACCATAAATAGTAGGGTTGTTACTGATTAAAATTTTCATTTTCGATCAATCGATTTTTTTTTCAATTGATTAATCTACTAATTTCAATTAATTATAACGCACATACAGATCCAACTACTTTTAGCTGATCTCCTTTGCATTGCAACTCTGCATTAGTCAGTGGTAAATGTGGTATACACTATATGCAATCACCCGACACTAGTTAATTTTCACAATCCATGACTTAACTTCACAGTTCACACAAATACATTTTAAATTCAAACTGTAGCACTGACGTAAGTCATTTTTTAAAATTAAACTTTAAGAAAAACGTAGAAAGTTAGTTTAACTTTAATTATAAAACTTGTCTAGTATATTGACTGTCAGTCACTTTATAGTAGGCAAGTAGGCATCACTTTACATTTTGTTTTGTTTTTTACAACAATGTTAAAAACGGAGGTTATCAAATTTGCCTACACTTAGCTCACTGAATGATCACAATTAACCATCTCCATATTTACTATCACTGTCCAGGCTTTCCAGTGACATCACAGACATCGACGTCACCACACTCCTCCCCACTAGCCCCTGTTAGCAGACAGAGGCACTTGGGGAAGGGGGGGAGGAGTCCGGTGATATCGATGTCTGTGACGTCACCGGATCTCCGACAGAACTCCCTGAAGGCAGCTGAGTGGTGAGTACCGATCAAAAGAATTCGATCAAAAAGATTAAGGATTAATCGAGGAATTCATCTTTAATTTTCCCAGCCCTAATTATTATTATTATTATTATTATTATTATTCAGGATTTATATAGCGCCAACAGTTTGCGCAGCGCTTTACAATATGAGGGCAGACAGTACACTTACAATACAAATCAATACAGGAGGAATCAGAGGGCCCTGCTCCTTAGAGCTTACAATCTAGAAGGGAGGGTCAAGTTGAAACAAAAGGTAATAACTGTGGGGGGATGAGCTGATGGAGAAAATGAAAATACAGTTAGGTGTGGGAGGGGTAGGCTTCTCTGAAGAGAAGTGTTTTCAGGGATTGTCTAAAAGCTAATAAAGTAGGAGATAGGCGGGCAGATTGGGTTAGGGCATTCCATAGGATTGGAGAGGCTTTGAAAAAGTCCTGGAGACGAGTATGGGAGGAGGTGATGAGCGAGCTAGAGAGCAGGAGGTCTTGAGAGGAACGAAGAGAACGAGTGGGTTGGTATTTAGAGACTAAGCTACTGATGTAGCTGGGGCAGAGTTGTGGATGGCTTTGTATGTAGTTGTTAGTATTTTGAATTTAATTCTTTGGCTGAGCGGAAGCCAGTGGAGGGATTGACAGAGAGGAGTATATATAAATAAATAATAACACGTTATTCGAGATTTACTATTTTTACAGAAGTATATCATGAGTTTGGCAATTATACATAAATGCTTAAATAATGAATTGCAATTTAAGCAAACCCATTTGATTTTAGTCAACTAAAATATACTGGAGATATTAGTTGGCTAAGATATGACTAAAACATGTCAGATGACTAAAATATGAATAAAACGAAAATAGTATTTTAGTCAAAAGACTTTGACTAAAACTAAATTGAAATTTATTATCAAAATTAACATTGTTAATTTTGATATTAAAATGAACATTGTTGTTAACACAGCCAAGAATTGTACAGGCACCAAGAAATACATGCGTGTGTCATCTTCAAACCAACATCTTAGTTCCAGATGTAGATGATGACCCTGGATACATATTTGTGAACAAAGATGGTGGGAAAAGCAGGAGAAGGCATTAGCAGTGGGGAGTACACTGTAATCTCTGGACATTAATAAATACCATAAAGTGTAACATTTACACATTGCTTATACCTAGCAGGAAAATATATATCTGATGCTAGGCCTTTTTAAATTTATACAAAGGTTGTATTGACTTTATAGAACACACACCCTCACAAACCTTCAATGAGGAACCTGTTGTACAAAGCTGGAATAGATAATGTATTATATATAGGCTCTGCATGGATTTGGAGCAGCTTGTAGACTTCTACAGAGTGAATGGCAGTCATTCATCATAAACACATTTCAGAACTGTGCGGGGATTGTTTGATTTAGTGCAGAGCACTGCCTGCACAGGCTGTGTGGTCCCACATCAGCAATCACTTAACTTTGCTTCCCATACCCCTCTAATTCCAAAAGGTAATTCAGAAGAATCCTACAAACAGAAAAAAAAGGGAGAGAGGAATGACATTGCCCGTTCAGAGAAAGCATTCCGGTAAAAATTCAAGCACCAGGAACTTTTCAATTGCAGCTCTATTGGCTATTATTTAAATCTAACAACCATCCATTGTTCCTTATTGAGAAACTTTACGCCAGAGACTGTAGAATGTTTAGCATTTCTCATCTCCACTCTATATTGAGTTTCCACGTTCTTGTGTGGGTTTCCTCTCATGTTCCAAAAACATTCTGGTGAGTTATTTGGCTCCTGTCTAATGTTGACCAGCTTTTCTCAACCTTTCTACTCAAGAGGAACCTCAAATACTTTTCAGGTCTCAGGCAACCTTTACAAAAACCAATTCACTATTGTGAACTATTGTGGAGTGCTCCTGTTATTGGTGGTTAATGATGAAAATAACCACTACATTGGTGGTCAGTAGAGACACTGCCACCCCTTATAGTGATTGTCACAGTGACACCCTTGCAAACAACCTGCCATGCATGATTGTATGGTTTGCCAAAGGCCATAGGCCTTGAAACTATGCAGGCATCATTAGATGGGAGGTCAATTGTCCACAGACAAGAAACTCCTGACAACCTTTGGAGGAATCCTAGTGCTCCATGGAATCCTAGTTGAAAATAGCTGATGCAAACAGTAAGAGGCCTCAGGAAATCAATAGTGCCGATATGACATAAAGCATGAATAATGGTATAAACAGTATTTTATCTTAGCAACGTCCCATCCTTAGGCTATTTAAATGGCATAAATGGCATAAGGTTGAAGTGGTTATACCAGGAGGCTTCAACTATGAGCCCGGTATCATTGTTTAGAGTCATACATTTTCAATAATGTAAAAGTGATCTGCTTCCTGGGACACAGTGAGAGAAACTGATGTTGTTCCTCACACAGTGTGATGTCATAAACCGGAGATTTAGTCACTTACAGTTTTGATCTAATAAAAACAAGCCATTACTAGTTTGTGAAAGCATCTGATCATACCAATTGTGGTTTGATCAGATACTTTGGAGGCCAGAGGAAAAATATGGGGTCTAATAGAGCCCAGATTGCTCCAAAAAGAGAACCTATCACGGTCTATGCTATCACAAGGCATGTTAATAAAGCAATAGCAATAAAGTTGATGCCAAAAAAAGTCAAAAACGAAAGGAACAATGTTAAAAATAAATAAAATAAATGATAAAATAAAAACATTAAAGTGTTTCATCCCCCATGCTCATGTGCAAATGCAAACGCTCACGCAAGTTTAACGCGCATATGTAAATGGTAATTGCACCAAACATGTGAGGTATTGCCTTGAAAGTCAGAGCAAGAGCAATAGTTCTTCCACCAGACCTCCTGTGAAACTCCAAAATGGTAACCTGTAAAGGCTTTAAAAGCACCGCACATGGAGATATTTATATTTTACCAAATAATTGGTATTATGTTGTGTAAAAGTATATTTTTTCCCTAAAAATTGTGTTTAAAAAAACTGCTGCGCAAATATTGCGCAACATAAAAATATGCAACAGCCACCATTTTATTCTCTAGGGCCTCTGCTTAAAAAATATATATAATGTTTGGGGGTCACTTTCTAGTAAAAATGCTAATTTTTACATATAGGAGAGGGATGTCAGAATTAGTCTGAAATGGAACTGAATAAAAATTACAATTGGCCATGATATACCATACTTTGGCAAACTAAATTTCATTCAGTAAAGTTGGCCATACATTAGTAGATTTTTAAACAAACAATTGGATGAATATTCAAATGAAGTATACTACAAAAATTCTTTGTACAATGTATGACTTGACAAATGTCTTTCAAAAGTACGCCAACATTTTTCTTGTTTGCTTTTAACATTCAATTTTGGAATTAATGTAGTATCCTGAACAAAAAAAAACACATTTACCCTTTAAAAATAGTTCATTTGAGAAAAAATAACCATCCTGATCCTCTGAATTCTGCGTGGTAAAAAAAATGAACGACGATTTGACCACATTAACGATTAGAAAAAATTAACTAATGTTCTTAAAAAAAAACATTTAACAAATGTTTACTAGTGTATAGCCAGCTATAAGGTTTACATCTAAATTATGTATTCTGTGCTTACTTTGTGTTTCATATATCCCCTTCTGTATATAAATTGCAGATCTAATCAACACAACAGCAGTGTTCTACTCTATATTGTTGTACAACATCCTGAAGGGCAATTGTTTTCCGAGGATCAATCTTAAAGCACAACTCCACCTAAAACATTTTTTTTTATTTATTTAATAGAGTGAGAAAAGGGGTAGAATATCTGTTTGTATTTTTTCATTGCTCACTGTGTCTCTGTTGGTTAAATTTCTGATTACTTCCTGTCTTAGTGACTGGTGTCAGATGGAAGCAAACCTTAGAGGAAATCTTCTGAATGGGAACACAGGCAAAAAAAAAACATGTTTTCTGATATCATAGGAAGAGTCTGAACATCTATCAGATTTGTTGCTGCTTCCTACTCCTAACAGGTGCATAGGAACAATTACAAGATAAAAGACCCAAGAAAACAAATATAGCAGTGTCTATTTAAAAAAATATCAGAACATAGTTATTTTACCCAGTTACATACCAGATGGGATGTATCACATCATATGCCCACATATTGTAAATTGTGGCAGGCAAAAAAAAAATGATATATGTATACAATAGAAATCTTTGCTGGCTGCAGAATATGGAGGTGTGCGGGTATGGATGTATGGTAGAATTGCTTTGATTTGCTTGATAGGTTTCATTGACATCATACGTTCACAGATGGAATGTACAGTACAGCAGCGAAGCCGATACCCTAGCCTTGAGGAACAACTATAACCAATATACTATGTTACTGGAACAAACAAGGTTGTCACTCAATAAATAGGTTGTTATAACATTTCACACTTTTCAGCACTCTGAAAATAATGCCTTCAATGTACTCACCTTGGTTGCATTAAGTACATAAGGGCATATTGTGCATATATATATACTGTATGAGATATATATATATATATATATATATATATATATATTTTTTTTTTTTTTTTTTCAAATTACTTATTCACGTACTTAATATTTGTCATGTTTTCATGCATAGGCATGAGAATAAGGTTAAGCGACTTAACTATGCATGAAAAAAGAGGAACTGGGGTGCAAAAAAATGGCAGCAAGTGCTCTGGACTAATGAGTCAAAATTTGAAATATATGGCTGTAGCAGGAGGTAGTGTGATTACAAAGGTGTACAATAATGAGTATCAGCAGGCAACAGCAAAGAACGGTGGAGGTTCCTTGAAAGTTTGAGGCTGCAATTCTGCAAATGGAGTTGGAGATTTGGTCAGGATCAATGGTGTCCTGAATGCTGAGAAATACGGGCAGATACTTATACCGTTCATTTACTTTCCATTTTTTTCAAATTAGAAAAATAAACTATTGGCACTTCTATTGCTGAAAACATTCTCACCAACACCTGCCTAAAACTTTGCACACGCACACACATATATATATATATATATATATATATATATATATATATATTGTAAGGGATCTTCCCGGGGTAGGGTGTGTTTGGAGACCGTTCACAGCAGACTTGGAATTTATAAAGCAGATCTTGGCGTTTATTCGTGGTACAAACAGTCCAGCAAACAAAATATACAGCAACACCGTGCTTTCTAAGTACAACAAAAATAAAAGTCCTAGCCCGGCTGGGCGCTTACTAACAGGTTCTGCTCACCTATCTGACACTTACAAACACAGCGTCTTTCACCTGGATATCGCAGGGTGAGTTTTAGCTCCAGCAGTGGCAGTGCTTGCAGCTTCCTTCAACACACAGATTGTTCATTCCCTGGCTGAGAACAACCACCTGCAGACTCTGCAGTGCCTTTAGCTTCCCAGGCTAATTAGGATCAAAGCTCACCTGATCCCAAACCCAGAACTGGATCGGGGGATGTGGAATGACAGGTCCCTCTACCAAACCTACCTGCCATTCCATATAAACCCAGGCCCGGCAAAATTAAATAACAACTCAGCAGCATATCGCTGCTGAGAAACTGATCCATCCTGGATTTACCATCTCACACTGTGTAGCAACCTAGGTGAGATGTACACCCCCTCGATCACTTCTCCAGTGACATGTCTACATATCCCCCCCCTCTTTTTCAGACCGGAGGGCTGAGCCTTTTGTCCCCACAGACAACTTACCCTTGACAATGCGTCAGCATTTGCCTGTAATTTCCCTGGCCTGTGTTCCACCGTGAAATTAAAGTTTTGTAGGGAGAGAAACCATCTAGTCACTCTTGCATTTCTCTCCTTGTTTAACTTCATCCATGTTAGGGGGGCATGGTCTGTCACCAACTTGAATTTCCTGCCTAGCAAGTAATACTTTAACGATTCTAGGGCCCACTTTACTGCCAAACATTCTCGCTCCACAATGGCATAATTTTTCTCGGCCGGGGTTAATTTTCTACTCAAGTACGTCACCGGATGCTCCTCACCATTCACTACTTGTGAGAGTACTGCACCTAAGCCTGTGCTAGAGGCATCTGTCTGGACCAGAAATTCTCGCCTGAAATCGGGGGTGACTAACACAGGTGGTTGGCACAAGGCAGACTTAAGGCTTTGGAAAGCCTTCTCGGCCTCTGGGGTCCACGTGACCATTGCTGTCTTTCCGCCCTTTGTCAAGTCAGTTAGTGGAGCAGCAACTGAGGCAAAGTTCGGCACAAATCTACGGTAATACCCCGTAATACCCAGGAAAGCTCTAACCTGTTTCCTTGTCAGGGGTCTAGGCCAACTCTGTATTGCCTCAATTTTATTTAGCTGTGGCTTGATCAACCCTCTCCCAATAATGTAGCCCAGATATTTGGCCTCTTCTAGGGCTAGAGCACACTTCTCGGCATTTATGGTCAACCCCGCATCACTTATGGCATCCAACACGGCCTGTACCTTACAGAGGTGACTTTCCCAATCAGGGCTAAAAATGACCACATCATCGAGGTAGGCAGCTGAGTAATCACGATGTGGTCGCAGAATCAAGTCCATCAACCTCTGGAAAGTTGCAGGCGCTCCATGTAACCCGAATGGCATCACTACATACTGGAATAGCCCATCAGGGGTGGAGAATGCAGTTTTCTCTTTAGCCTCACCAGAAAGTGGAATCTGCCAGTAGCCCTTTGTGAGATAGAGAGTGGTTATGTACCTGGCGTTACCCAACTTCTCAATCAACTCATCTACCCTGGGCATAGGATACGCATCGAACTTGGAGATCTCATTCAACTTTCTGAAATCGTTACAGAACCTCCAAGTTCCATTGGGCTTTGGGATTAGCACAATTGGGCTGGACCATTCACTCTGTGACACCTCAATTACCCCCAGAGCAAGCATACGTTTTACCTCGGCAGATACGGCTTCCCTACGTGCCTCCGGTATCCTATAGGGCTTAAGGTTTACTCTGCTTCTAGGCTCAGTTTCAATGTGATGATGGATGAGGTGTGTACGCCCTGGGAGGTCAGAGAACTTGTTTTTGTTTTTCTGTAAAAATTCCTGAGCCTCCTGTTTCTGTGACACTGATAGAGTATCACCTACCTTGACTGGAGGGATTGGTTGTGACAAATCATTAACAGTATTTGTCGCCACCAAGGATTCCCTGTCTTTCCAGGGCTTGATCAAGTTTATGTGATAAACTTGGAAAGGCTTCCTTCTACCTGGTTGGTGCACCTTGTAGTTCACCTCACTGATCTTTTCAACAATTTCATAAGGACCTTGCCACTTCGCCAAGAATTTACTCTCAACAGTGGGGACTAGTATAAGGACCCTATCGCCTGGGTTGAATGTCCTGATTCTTGCGGAACGGTTGTAAATTCTACTTTGGGCCTCTTGAGCCCTCTGGAGGTGTTCCCTTACCAGGGGCATTACAGTGGCTATACGGTCCTGCATTTGTGCTACATGCTCAATAACACTCTTGTATGGGGTGGACTCATTCTCCCATGTCTCTTTTGCAATGTCCAGTAGACCCCTAGGGTGATGACCATAGACCAACTCGAATGGTGAGAACCCTGTGGACGCTTGGGGCACCTCCCTAATAGCAAACATGAGGTAGGGTAATAAATGATCCCAGTCACGACCATCTTTTGCCACCACTTTCTTCAACATATGTTTCAAAGTTTTATTAAATCTCTCCACCAATCCGTCCGTCTGGGGGTGGTACACAGAGGTACGGATGTGTGAGATTTTAAATAGTCTGCATAATTCCTTCATTACTTTCGACATAAATGGCGTACCTTGGTCAGTTAGGATTTCTTTGGGGATCCCAGTCCTAGAGAACATATAAAACAACTCACACTGCATCTAAAACAATTGCACGTTTCTTAAGGGTACAGCCTCAGGATAGCGGGTCGCATAATCCAGGACTACCAAAATATACTGGTGTCCTCTAGCTGACTTTATAATGGGACCCACTAAATCCATGGCAATACGCTCAAAAGGCACCTCTATAATAGGGAGCGAAACCAAAGGACTGCGAAAATGTGACACTGGGGCACTAACCTGACATGTGGGGCACGACTCACAGTATTTTTTAATGTCATCATATATGGCCGGCCAAAAAAACCTCTGGAGAACCCTCTCTCGCGTTTTGTCAGTCCCCAAGTGTCCCCCAAGAACATGGTTATGTGCCATGTCAAGCACCTGACGCCGGTACGGCTTAGGTACCAGAAGCTGTTCCACAATCTCATCCTTAACCTTATTAACTCTATAGAAAAGATCATTAGTCACCGAAAAATGTGGAAATCTTTTTTCAGCATCTGGTTCCTGAGGTACCCCGTTCATAACAGCAACCTGCTCTCTCGCATTTTTGAGAGTGGGGTCCTGTAATTGTGCAGTCCCAAAATTATCGCTAGACACCTCTAAGTCTAGTATATTTTGCTCAGTGGGAGGAGCCTCCTCCTCCCCAGCCAGGACCTGCAAAGGAAAACAATCATTTTCATCCTGCACACTTTTATCATTCACAGTGGACAAGGCAACCACCTTAGAGGTATCCTCACTCCTTTTGGGGATTTTTCTTTTTTCCCAGAGAGCCCAGAATAAAGGAAAATCGCGCCCCAATATTACATTATGCATGAGGTTTTTAACCACACCCACTTCATATTGTACTGTGCCTTGTTCAGTCCCGACTTTAGCCAGCACTATAGGGTACACTTTTGTATCACCATGTATACACACAACGCTCATATGCTTTTTAGACTCTAAGTCCCCAGTCACCAGGCTAGCATGCACCAAGGTTACAAGGCTTCCTGAGTCCATTAACGCTTTAACAGGAAAGTCATTGATTGTAATATCGCAGATTTGCGGTTCAGTCTCTAGTCCAGGAACTGCAGCACAAGATGGTTCCGCAAATAGCGACTGACGCCGGCTAGCGTCACATTCCATGGGTTCAGAGGTAAGAGGGCAATGGGCCGACACGTGTCCCGCCTCATGGCATCTCCAACACTGGATAGGGCCTGGTCTCTTTGGCAAGGAGTCTTTTCGAGAGCCCCTTAGCCACCCGGGACCATCACCAGTCTTTTGTCCCTGAGACACCACTTGAGCCCTTTTCCCCCCATCAGCACCCCTCCACACTCCCCCAATAGATGGAAGTCTCTTACCAGCCGACGGCACAGATCTGGCGCTCCGGGGAGGTGAAGATGCTGCAGGAACATCACGGAGGTAGTCCTCAGTCGCCTGGAACCTCTCCACAAGGTTGACAAGTTCGTTTGCATTCTTAGGATCACCTTGTCCCACCCAGCGTTGCAAGTCAGTAGGAAGGGCTCGGAGGTAGCGATCCATCACGACCTTCTCTAGGATTTGTGCAGGAGTAGAAGTGTCTGGCTCCAACCACTTTCTTGCCAAATGGATTAGGTCATACATCTGGGACCTCGCTGATTTGTCCAGACTGTAGCTCCAGTTGCGTACCCTCCGGGCACGGACTGCAGTAGTAACTCCTAGTCGGGCAAGTATCTCCTCTTTTAGCCGAGTATAGTCCTTAACCTCTTGCTCACTGAGGTCATAGTAGGCCTTTTGGGGTTCACCTGTTAAATAGGGCGCAATTACCTCTGCCCACTCAGCGGCTGGTAACTTCTCTCGCTCAGCCACGCGCTCAAATACTGTTAGATAGGCCTCAACATCGTCCTCAGCAGTCATCTTTTGCAGCGCTTTCTGCACAGTCCTTCTCCCAGAAAAAATCTCTGGAGCGGCTCCCATCACCACAGGCGCCTCTCGATTTGCTATCAGGTGCTCGATAAGTTGTTGTTGTGCAGCCATGGACTGTTCATGTCGTCTATTGGCCTCTATCTGAGCCTGCTGTTGTGCAGCCATGGACTGTTCATGTCGTTGCTGTTGTTGCAAACTCACTTGCATAAACTGCTTCAGCATCTCCTCCATGTTGCTGGACTGTTCCTGGAGTGTCATTGCAGCTTTCACCCAAGACATAAGCAGCTGTAGCCAAGTCTGTCCACACCGTTGCCCCTAGCAACCGACTTTGCCCGCATTCTCCACCAATTGTAAGGGATCTTCCCGGGGTAGGGTGTGTTTGGAGACCGTTCACAGCAGACTTGGAATTTATAAAGCAGATCTTGGCGTTTATTCGTGGTACAAACAGTCCAGCAAACAAAATATACAGCAACACCGTGCTTTCTAAGTACAACAAAAATAAAAGTCCTAGCCCGGCTGGGCGCTTACTAACAGGTTCTGCTCACCTATCTGACACTTACAAACACAGCGTCTTTCACCTGGATATCGCAGGGTGAGTTTTAGCTCCAGCAGTGGCAGTGCTTGCAGCTTCCTTCAACACACAGATTGTTCATTCCCTGGCTGAGAACAACCACCTGCAGACTCTGCAGTGCCTTTAGCTTCCCAGGCTAATTAGGATCAAAGCTCACCTGATCCCAAACCCAGAACTGGATCGGGGGATGTGGAATGACAGGTCCCTCTACCAAACCTACCTGCCATTCCATATAAACCCAGGCCCGGCAAAATTAAATAACAACTCAGCAGCATATCGCTGCTGAGAAACTGATCCATCCTGGATTTACCATCTCACACTGTGTAGCAACCTAGGTGAGATGTACACCCCCTCGATCACTTCTCCAGTGACATGTCTACAATATATATATATATATATATATATATATATATATATATATATATATATTGTAAGGGATAAGGGGGTACAAGCAGGCTCAGCCAGTTCAGTCAACTTAAAAGGCTTTATTCAGCAAAAAGCAACAGAACATTGACAAGCTTTGTCTTTATAGGCAGTTCAAACAACACAAAAAATCTTCTTAGCAGTATAGGAGAGTCCTTTTAAATAATGCTCAGCATCCCAGCCACCGCATATAACATAGCAAAGTTCCAGTTCAGGCAAGCTCACCCAGCAGGATCAAGTCATAGGTAACGGTGGTCATTCCAGCTTCAAGCTCCTCTCAGCTTTGATAGCTCAAAAGCCATCTCTCTCCAAACACACTTCTCTCTTTTTACCAAATATACATACCGTATATACTCGAGTATAGGCCGACCCGAGTATAAGCCGAGGCCCCCAATTCACCCCCAAAAAACTGGGAAACTTATTGACTCGTGTATAAGCCGAGGGTGAGACATCCCTGTGTCCCGTCCGTCCCTGTGTCCCGTCCGTCCCTGTGTCCCGTCCCTCCCTGTGTCCCGTCCGTCCCTGTGTCCCCTTCCTCCCTGTGTCCATCCCTGTGTCCCGTCCGTCCCTGTGTCCCGTCCGTCCCTGTGTCCATCCCTGTGTCCCGTCCGTCCCTGTGTCCCGTCCGTCCCTGTGTCCATCCCTGTGTCCCGTCCGTCCCTATGTCCCGTCCGTCGCTGTGTCCCGTCGGTCGCTGTGTCCCTGTGTCCCGTCCGTCGCTGTGCTGTGCTGTCCGTCCATCCCTGCCTACCTGTGCCAATCTTCAGCCTCTGTGTGCCACGCTCTCCTCCTGGCAGACGGCGGCCATTCCTCTGTTCAAAAGCCGCGCCTCCCTCTCTGTGATAGGCGGAACACTCAATTTCCCAGCAGTCAGTGTTCCGCCTATCACGGACATCCTCTCATCCTTGTCCATAGTATGAGAATGAGCGGATGTCCGTGATAGGCGGAACACTGACTGCTGGGAAATTGAGTGTTCCGCCTATCACAGAGAGGGAGGCGCGGCTTTTGAATAGTAGAATGGCCGCCGTCTGTCTGCTCGACACGCTGATCGGGCAGGCAGACGGCGATGACTCGAGTATAAGCCGAGGGGGGCACTTTCAGCCTCAAAAAAGAGGCTGAAAATCTCGGCTTATACTCGAGTATATACGGTATTTGTAAATTTGAAAGCTGATTGGCCTTGCTTCATTTGAGGCAAAGTTGAGACAAACTGTGTCTTACATGCTTTTTATTTTATTCCCCAGTATGTATATAGTTTAGTGACTGTCAGGGCTGGGATCAGCCCTTCCTTCTCATAGCAGGCCACTCAGCTGTTGGTTAATTGCCAGCTCTAATCTTTCCACAGTGACTCACCTGGTGATGATATCCTGCTCGTCAGTCCTGCTGGCTACTGTCTGCCTTCGCTAGTCAACATATCAAAGGCTCTCTCCTGTGTACCTGTGAAATACATGCTTAGCTGACATCCTTTCTGGTTCTTGATCCTGCTTGTTGTTCCACTACTATGATTCAACGGTTTCCTGATTTGCTGGCTTGTCCTGAAATACGCTGATCCCCGGGTCCCTGACGTCCTGGCTTGTCTGACTATCTGTTCCAGTTACTAAACTCTATTAATATTATTAAACTAGAATGATTTTTACTTCACATCTGTCTCAGTCTGATTCATGGTTTCTGACAGTGACTCAGTTTGGTGTCATCTAGGGATAGAGGGTTTATGTTTTTCTGTTTTGATCTTTTTATTGAGATTTGTATTGCTTTTATGTAAAAACAAATACAATATAATCATGTACAATAAAGAACTGCCATCATAGTCAGTATATATAAAAATGGTGACATCAATGCAAATAAAAAAAGGGGGGGGGGGTTAATTAATGTCTCATTGAAAATTCAACAGCAAATATGAGAATCTTCACCAATGTGGTCAACTATTAGGAGTCCATTATTGTGGTGTATAACTGGCCATGTTCTAAGATGAGGCCAATTTATAGTAATTGTTTTCTTTTTTTTCATACGATCTTTGTAGTGTAGACATTTGTTTTAGGGAGTAATTCTTCTTTTGGGCTGATAACAAAGAAAAACACTGGTAATACTAGGAATTGCCAACAATTGCACAGTGAAAGACATCCCATCCCAACTGACAGTGCTGGGGCCTGGCAATTGGCCACACAGACAAGGGGTTAACATACATGGAGTTAACTGTTGTAAGGTAGGCAATGTGACACATGCTTCTTTATACCCAAAAGCACTTAGATTTGTGTTCTGCTGCAGGCGAGGAGCAGTGATGAAAGTAAACATGGGCTCCAGAGGGTTCCTAGGATAAGGAGTTGGGATGGGTTTGGGATTTATGGCAATTGCACATGTTCCATAGACACTTGCATAGATGTTCCATCCTGGCTCTTTCTGATGTGTTGATTTACCCCTCATATGCAGTCAGTGCATTTTAATCCTTCATTTATTTGTTTTAATAAAAATCTGCACTTAGATAGTTCCACCCTCTTTTTGGTTTTCCTTTTCATATGTGTTACAGGTAACTCAAGACTTGTTTACAGATGAGTAGCTTACATCCACAGAGTTCTTTTTAAGACTTATTGGGACTTTCTAACAGTATGCACCCTTTCGCCCACCCCCCCCCCCCATTTTTATAAACGTTTGAATTGAGGATCCTTTTGCACTATTATTGTGTTTCTTCGTGCTACAATCGCATTAATATACTAGACGTATCATTGTCATACTGGCACACACATGCCTCACTTCCAAAGGAGCTTTCAATCTCCAAAAATGGTATACAGGCACTAGAGTCAGTTTTCGGTGGTCATCAATAAACATAGCATTTTATTTATTTATTTATGAGAGTAAACCATTGGCTATATGACTCCAAACTCCAAACACAAAAACAATACAAACCATGTGCGGAGAAGTGTCTCTAGTGAAACCAAATCCAGGACTACAGCATAGCAGGACCGTGGTGCTAAAAACTAAAGCCCCCTTACTTCTAAATATAACTGATTATGGACATATCAAAGGCTGTCATAAGACATTGCCATTATTTTGAATGATAGTATCAGACATCACTTTAATCATTTCTGATCAATACTGTGTTTCAACATTTCCATGTTTGTCGCCTTTCTTGTTGCTCATGATGACATTTGCCAATTTCACTTTGAATGTTGCAGAACATCAGAAAAGGGATAAGGATACAAGTACGTTCAGTGTAACCGTCTATCTTTTTAGCTAGATTTTCAGTGTAGCGTGACCATTACTCCTGGAGATTAACAAAACATATCATCTAGGGAAGGATAGAGGAGAAGAAATCCTAAATCAGCCGCAGGGCTTGTGATAAAAAAGCTGGAGCTTAGTGAGCACAGTTTCTTTGTAGAGAATCTTACTGATTCCAGGACCACCCTGGATTAAACAAGTCATGAATAAATGAGAGTTTCAGCAAAAGCTCACTCGATTCATCTGTACATGAAGTTGAAGGGGCATTTGCATGCTCGACACACTCCACAGTGAGAAAACTATTTCTCTAAAAATTTAAAACCTGCAGCCAAGCATTGGATGTATTATTGGATGGGTGCAGAGTAAGAATATTGACAACTGATTCTGAATGTCTAATATTACAGGTAGTTAAGAAGAAGAAACTTTCTCGGTTTGGAAATGGGTGAAATAAATGTCATGTAACACTATTTATTATTTTTTTAAAGTTTGAATATAGTTGCAGGGCAAAGCATTGGGTTAAATGATGTGTCTCCCCCTTCCCAGTTGAGTATTTGTGCCTTCCTTTTGCTCCCCCACTGCTTAGTTGCCTATATCCCCCCCCAACCCCCTAGTTGCTTATATTTGCCTTATTTTGCCACCCTACTGCTCACTTTGCCTGTCAGAGCAAGGTTAATTAAAAGGTATTTTGGACTATCAAAAGCATGTAACTCCCGCTCTTTCTTCCCTTGATCACCGCAAGCCAGCATTGTCTTGTGGGGGCAAGGAGAGCGTTATTTGTCTTGTACAATCTCCACTGTGATGTACTTTGACCTTACACAGAACACCTTTGCCTCACCCTATCAGTCCCTTTTCCTGGTGATGGACAATTTTCTCAAACAAGTTCAAACTGTGGCATGCATGTGTAAGAGGAGCAAGGCCCAGCTGGCAGAATTTTGAAGAGGAGTGGAGCTGTGTGGGCAGCACAGTAAAGATCATGGTAGAGTGGGTACAGATTTGGTTAGGCATTTGGGTATAACAGGGATTGTTTTACTGAAAGTACAGTTATCCTTTTAGGCCTGTTAAGACTATGCATTGTGTTAGTGCACATACATTAACACAATCCATTATTGAGTGTAAAGATGTGCTTACGATTCTATAAATTATGCTCAGAGTTACTATGGGCATGTAATAAACAGAATATATTCCCATGCTACTGGACATTTAACAATACATCAATACATAATTCCATTAGATATTCATCAATAGGGATGAGCCGAACACCCACCGGTTCGGTTCGCACCAGAACTTTCGAACGGACCCCAAATTCGAACGAACTTTAGAACCCCATTGAAGTCTATGGGACTCGAACGTTCGAAATTAAAAGTGGTAATTTTAACGGCTAATATACAAGATACTGTCCTAAAAAGGGTTTGGGGACCTGGCTCCTGCCCCAGGGGACATGGGTCAATGCCTAAAATGTTTTTAAAAATGTCCGTTTTGGCGGGAGCACTGATTTTAATGATGATTAAAGTGAAAAAAAAAGTGAAATATTCCTTTAAATATGGTGCCTGGGGGTGTCTGTAGTATGCCTGTGAAGTGCCATGTGTTTCCCGTGTTTAGAACAGCCCCTGCACAAAATGACATTAAACAGAAATAACATCATTGAAAACTGCTTGCGGTTTTAATGTTATATCTGGTTCCTGCAATATGGTTGAAAACCATTGAGAAAAATGGCATGGGTAGCCCTCCCTGCCCATTACCAGCCCCTTTGGGTCTTGTACGCATATCAAGGGGAACCCTGTACCCATATTAAAAAAAGGAAATGCGTGTGGCCCCCAGGCCCTATATACTCAGAACAGCAGTATACAGGCGGTGCAAACAAGACAGGGACTGTGTAGGTTTGTTGTGTTAAGTTGAATCTGTTTATAATTTTCAACTGGTACATTTTTAAAGTGTAGCTCCAGTCAAAAAAACTATTTTTAAGCTTTTTGGAAAACATAGGGAAGGGTTATCACCCCTGTATAATTTGTTTTGTCGTACATCTTTTTTCATCTCACTTGCTGTTGTCTCCTTCCGTTTGCAAGTAGGAGATGTTTGTAAGTTGGATTTTGAAAGTAGGGGCCTGCCCTATATGCTCTGCAGAAATGGCGGAACAAGGTGTTGGTTTTGCCACAACATTGTAAGCCCTCAAAGTGACTCTTGCTGGGCGCTGGAGAACCCTGCTGTGAACGATTATATCAAGAATTGTAATTACATGCCATTGTTGAACAGTGGTAGAAAAATTGACCTTTGGTTGTTGTGGTGCTGGTGCCACAACACTATAAGTCCTAACAGTTACTCTGGGTGGGCACAGGAACGAGCCCTCCTGTGAAATATTATATCAAGAATTGTAATTACATGTCCCTGTTAAACAGGGGCAGAAAAATTGGGCCTTAGGCACTGGTGCTGGTGCCACGACACTGCAACCTCTCCCATATACTCTAGTTTTATTGCAGGAATTAGCCCGGCTGCAAAGCATTGCATTAAAAATTGTAATTAAACGCCCCTGTTAAACAGGGGCAGAAAAATTGGGCTTTAGGCACTGGTGCTGGTGCCACCACACTGCTACCTCTCCCATATACTCTAGTTTTATTGCAGGAATTAGCCTTGCTGCAAAGCATTGCATCAAAAATTGTACTTAAACGCCCCTGTTAAACAGGGGCAGAGAAATTGGGCCTTAGGCACTGGTGCTGGTGCCACCACACTGCAACCTCTCCCATATACTCTAGTTTTATTGCAGGATTTAGCCCTGCTGCAAAGCATTGCATCAAAAATTGTACTTAAACGCCCCTGTTAAACAGGGGCAGAAAAATTGGGCTGATGGCATAACCCAGAACCAGAAATGTTCTTCCAACATATCAGCGGAGGAGGAAGAGGATAGACAATCAACATAACAGGACAGTCACTCAGCATCAGCATAAGCAGTCTTGAAGTGATGTGATATTTAAAAAAAAATTATTCGGTTACATCAGCTTCAGGTGCTTGGTAGCTGTGGGTGATCCAAGACTGATTCATCTTGATGAAGGTCAGTCGATCAACTGATTCGGTGGACAGGCGCACCCTGTGATCGGTAACAAAGCCACTAGCAGCACTGAAGGTGCGTTCCGAAAGAACGCTGGATGCAGGACAGGCCAGTAGCTCAATTGCATACTGTGCAAGCTCTGGCCAGTGATCCATCCTCAAGACCCAGTAAGCCAGAGGATTTTCGGTGGGAAAGGTGTCCAAGTCTGACCTTGCCCCTAGGTATTCCTGCACCATGTAAATCAGACGCTGGCGATGGTTGCTGGAACCGATCATACCTTGGGGCTGCGGACTAAAAAATTGTCTGAAAGCATCAGTCAGACGGCCACCTTCTCCACCGCTCCTTCTGACCGATGCCTCAGCAACACGTTGTCCAGGACCAGGAGTTTGTAACCTCCCAGTCTCTGGGAACACGTTGCACAGACCTTTCTGCAAGGCCTCCCGGAGATGTCTCATCCTCTGCTCCCTCTGCGATGGCAAGATAAGGCCGGCAACCTTACCCTTGTACCGTGGATCAAGGAGAGTTGCCAGCCAGTAATGGTCCCTCTCCTTGATCCGAAGAATACGAGGATCCTTCCGCAGGCTTTGCAGGATCAGGGAGGCCATGCAGCATAGGTTAGCTGAGGCATTCAGTCCGGAGTCCTCTGGGTTTCTAAGGGCAACATGATCCGCAGCTACCTCCTCCCAGCCACGTACAAGTCCACGTGTTTCTTGGGACTGTAAATCATCCCTACAAGACTGCTGCTGCTGATGCTGAGTGCCAGCCTCCACCTCCATGCTGACACAATCATCCTCCTCCTCCTCTTCCTCCTCCTCATCCTCTTCCTGTGTGATGGGTGGCACAGCAGGAACACTGTCTGCATAAAGGGGGCCTTGAGAGCCAAGGAAGTCCTCCTCTTCCTGCCTCTGTTCCGCCTCAAATGCCCTGTCCATTATTCCATGCAGCGTATGCTCCAAGAGGTGGACAAGAGGTACAGTGTCACTGATGCATGCACTGTCACTGCTCACCATCCTTGTGGCCTCCTCAAACGGTGACAGGACAGTGCATGCATCCCTGATCATGCCCCACTGGTGTGGTGAGAAAAAACCGAGCTTCCCTGACCCTGTCCTGGTGCCGTAGTCGCACAGGTACTCATTGATGGCCCTCTGCTGCGTGTGCAGCCGCTGCAGCATGGCCAACGTTGAGTTCCACCTGGTGGGCATGTCACATATAAGGCGGTTCTTGGGCAGGTTCAACTCCTTTTGGAGCTCAGCCAGCCGAGCACAGGCATTAAATGATCGGTGGAAATGCACACAGACTTTCCTGGCCTGCTTCAGGGCATCCTGTAAGCTGGGGTACCTGCCCAAGAACCGCTGCACCACCAGGTTAAGGACGTGAGCTACACAGGGCACATGGGTCAGTTGTCCCTGTCGGAGGGCGGAGAGGAGGTTGGTGCCATTGTCACAAACCACCATTCCTGGCTTAAGCTGGCGTGGCATCAACCACCTCTCGGCCTGCCCCTGCAGAGCTGACAAAACATCCGCCCTAGTGTGGCTCCTGTCCCCCAAACAAACCAGCGCAAGCACGGCATGGCATCGTTTTGCCTGCGTACTTGTGTAGCCCCTGGAACGCCTACGGAGCACCGCTGGTTCTGAGGACAGAGCACTGGAAGAGGCCATGGAGGAAGAAGAAGAGGAGGGGGTGGAGGAGAGAGGTGTGTCACAACCAATAGTAGCATTTTGGAGGCGTGGTGGCGGAACAACCTCCAACACTACTGCACCTTGTCCTGCATCCTTCCCAGCTGCCAGAAGAGTGACCCAATGGGCCGTGAAAGACAGGTAACGTCCCTGTTCATGCCTGCTGGACCATGAGTCAGCGGTAATATGCACCTTACCGCTGACCGCCCTGTCCAGCGAGGCAAGGACATTGCCTTCCACATGCCGGTAGAGAGCCGGAATCGCCTTCCGTGAGAAAAAGTGGCGTTTGGGGACCTGCCACTGAGGAACCGCACATTGTACAAACTCACGGAAGGGGGCCGAGTCTACCAACTGAAAAGGCAGCAGTTGAAGTGCTAGCAATTTAGCCAAGCTAGCATTCAACTGCTGGGCATGTGGATGGCTGGGAGTGAACTTCTTTCGCCGGTCCAGCAGCTGGGGCAGGGACATTTGCCTGCTATAATGGGCCCGGAAGCACTTGGCTGTGACACACCTAATTCTACACCTTCATTCCTCTCAGAGCAGGTTTCAGAGAGGACTGAAGGTCTAGTGGGGTTGGAGATGCCAGCTGATGAGGAGCAAGGAGAGATCCGCTTTGTTCTTTGGTGTGGGTCTTTGAGGTACGCTTGCCAACGAGCTGCATGGCACGTCAACATATGTCTGGTCAAGCATGTGGTGCCCAAGCGGCTGATGTTTTGGCCACGCGAGATACGCTTGAGACATATGTTGCAAATAGCAGCGGTGCGATCTGATGCACTCGTCTCAAAAAAGGCCCACACCAAAGAACTTTTAAAATAACGCGCAGAGGCAGCGCCCTGCACAGGCGGAGCTCTGTGGTGTGATTCAGGCGGTGTGCTGCCCCTAAGCTGGCCTCCGGAGGGCATCCTGCCTCGTTGGACATGTGCCTCCTCCTCCTCCTCCTCCTCCTCTCTCCTACCAGGCACCCACGTGGAGTCAGTGCCCTCATCATCCCCTCCCTCTTCATCGCTGTAGCAAACCTGGCAGTATGCTGCAGCTTGTGGAACATGACTGCCAGATTGATGTCCTTCTTGAGCATCCCCTCTCTCTGCGCTCACGCTACTGCCTTCCTCTAGCTGAGTGTCATCATCAGAGTCTACAAAACACTGGGCATCCTCCTGGAGCATGTACCCAACACTGTGCTCAAAGAGTTCAGGAGACTCCTCAGGAGGACGTGGTGGGTCTAGGGAAGGAGTCACTGATGATGACATTGAGAGGAGGGAAGACGATGCGTTGGCAGCTGCTTTGCTAGTACCCTGAGACTGGGTGAGAGAGGATGAGGAGGATGAAGAGGGCTTGGTCATCCACTCTACCAAGTCGTTGGCATGTTGCGGTTCAACATGTCCAGCTGCCGAAAAGAAGGACAAGCGTGTCCCATGGCCACGTGCTGATGACAATGCACCGCGTCCACGACCAGCACTGTTGTCTATAGACACAGAGCCTGCTTGCCCTCTTTTATCGTCTCGAGCCTGTCTGCCTCTCCTTGCTGGCTTTCCAGACATGGTAATGGCCTGAAGGGAGTTGGGTAAAACAGCAGTGTAATGGAGTCACACAACACCCACTAAGCCCTGCAGATGGCTCTATTAGAGAACAGCAATAAACGGTAGATACAGGTGTATATTGTGCTGGAGTCACACAACACCCACTAACTCCTGCAGATGCCTTTATTATAGAACACCAGAGATAAAGGGGTATATACAGATGTATACTGTGCTGTGCTGGAGGCACACACAACTTCCAAAAACTCCTGCAGATGGCAAGTGGGCTCAAATAGAGAAGAGCTATGTAGGTGGATATAGAGGTGTGTACTGGGTACAGAGCACGCAGACAGCACGCACAAGCTCCTAACACTACTGACTGCAAGCTCTATTATAAAAGATAGATCACTAGCTATATAGGTGAGGTGAATATAGCGGTGTATACTGCGGTCAGGGCAAGCAGACAACAACCACTACAGAAGAGCAAGATCGAAAATCGGCCGATAACGATCGGTGTGTACTGTGTTGAAGGTACACAGAACACCCACTAACTGCTTCAGACGCCAACACACTACACTAGGCCGCCGCGCTGGAAGCCTTATATAGTGTGGGGCGTGTACTACACAGCCTGAGCTATGATTGGCCACAGGCATCCTGCCTGTGGCCAATTATGGCTCTCCTCGCTGCTGGCGCTGTGATTGGCCAAGCATGCGGGGTCACAGTGCATGCTTGGCCAATCATGAGCCAGCAATGCACTGCGATGACGCAGTGCATTGTGGGCCGTGAGCGCCACACGAATTTGGTGCGAATGGCCCATAACGTTCGGAATTCGCCGAATGGGCGAACAGCCGATGTTCGAGTCGAACGTATGTTCGACTCGAACACGAAGCTCATCCCTATTCATCAAACTTAAATATAGATTCAATAAGTATACACATTATATAAATACGCATATTTCTAGCCTTTCATTTAAATCAGTTCCATGTTTTTCTATCAATACATTCCTATACTATTTATAGAAAATTAACGCTTTGCCTTAATTGTTATAACTTTTTTTTATTTTACAACAATATTGGAACACATGTATTTATATTTCAAGAATAAAATAATAGCTTTTATTATTGTTGCAATAAAACAGTTGGCGATCTGATGAGAATTAAACAGTCTAATCTGCTGTAAAATAATAAATATTCATTTTTATTGATAGCCACAATAAGGCAGTTTTCTACATGAGTGAATTATGCTATGAAGCGGAACAGTTCCACTGGTGAAGGGAAAAAAATGTAAACATTTTTTCCTACATGAAGCATTCATTCTTTTGCTGTATGATAATGGGTGTTTTTTTTATACCTTGAATTTAAATAAAACAATATATATAGTATATATATATATATATATATATATATATATATATATATATATATATATATATATATATATATATATATATAGTCAAAAATAACAACTATAGTTAACAAGTAAAATGGTTTAGTAAACTAACTATAAACTAAAATACCGTATATACTCGAGTATAAGCCGAGATTTTCAGCCTCTTTTTTGAGGCTGAAAGTGCCCCCCTCGGCTTATACTCGAGTCATCGCTGTCTGCCCGCTCGATCAGCGTGTCGAGCAGACAGACAGCGGCCATTCTATCATTCAAAAGCCGCGCCTCCGGCTCCGCCTTCGCCTGTGATAGGCGGAACACTGAATTTCCCAGCAGCCTGTGTTCCGCCTATCACGGACATCGTATCATCCTCGTACTACGGACGAGGATGATACGATGTCCGTGATAGGCGGAACACAGGCTGCTGGGAAATTCAGTGTTCCGCCTATCACAGGCGAAGGCGGAGGCTTTTGAATTTTACAATGGCCGCCGAGGCGCCGACGAAGAGGGCACGGGACGGAGGCAAGGCAAGGCACGGCACGGGACGGGACGGGACGGAGGCAAGGCAAGGCACGACACGGGACGGAGGCAAGGCACGGCGGCAAGGCACGGCACGGGACGGAGGCAAGGAGGCAAGGCACGGGACGGAGGCTCGGGACAAAGGCTCGGGACACAGGTAGGCTGGACACACACACACACACACACACACACACACACACACACACACACACACACACACACACACACACACATGGATGGATGGATGGAGACACACACACACAGGGATGGATGGATGGATGGAGACACACACACACAGGGATGGATGGATGGATGGAGACACACACACACAGGGATGGATGGATGGATGGATGGAGACACACACACACAGGGATGGATGGATGGATGGACACACACACACACAGGGATGGATGGACGGACACACAGGGATGGACGGACACACAGGGATGGACGGACACACAGGGATGGACGGACACACACACAGGGATGGACAGGCATGTCTCACCCTCGGCTTATACACGAGTCAATAAGTTTGCCAGTTTTTTTGGGGGTAAATTGGGGGTCTCGGCTTATATTCGGGTCGGCCTATACTCGAGTATATACGGTAATTAAATGTAAAACTGCCACAAGAAAAATGTCCTTTGAGTTTTCTTCTTTTACAATTTTACGATTGCCAGAATAAATAGCGCTCCCATATCTCTGACCTCTTGTCAGTCATTGAAATTGATTTACTAAAGGAGAAAAAAGTATTGTGTTCATTTAGTCTCCCAATGTTGTTCAAGGCAAATCCTAATTTCTAATTCTTCTGCATGTGATTAAGTATCAGGCAGGAAATTCTAGAAATCATGTTGGGTTCTTACTGCTTTTCAGGGCTACATAGAGAATTCACCATCACTTCCTGTAACAGCAGCCAATAGGGGAGCACAGGTAGTCCTCCCACACTAAGCCCCATCAGATCATCAGGGGAGCTTGGCAGGGGATGCCTATAGGAAGGCCACCTCATTCCAAAACCTCCCCAGGCAGGCCATGTGTGTAAGTTCTGATCCTGTTTAGATGCTCGGTGGAGAACACAGATAATCTGTTGAATTTCCTCTTCTCCATAGCTGCTTACTCCCCCATCAGTTCAGCAGACATAGTGAGTCATTCTGTGGTAGTGAATGCAGTTGTGGCACTGCCAATCTGGCATCTGCCAAGAGCTGTCAGTCTCCTGGACTGGGCTGTAACACAGTCCAGAGCTGCTGTATATCTCCAGCAAGATTGCTGGGTTTTATCGGGTGCTTTGACATCAACAAGTAAAGCAGCAGAAGTATGCCTGTCATGGTCAGGGTGGATTGTGGATAAAGAGGCTGGCATAGCAGAAAGTGTATAGACCATAGCAGACTATAAGAAGTGACATTTGTGGCCAGGGGTCAGAACATGCTTGCATTGCATGTATGCATGTACTGGGGGGGGGGGGTGAAATTTAGGAAAAAAGTAGTGGGGCAAACATGAAGATGCAGCACTGTAGAAATCTACTGAGGCTTAGGAAAGATATGAGAGGGGGGGTTGTCATAAGGGTTTGGAACACTGTGGAGGTGTACTGGAACTTTGAACAGTTTTGAGGAGAAGGACAAGCATGAGGCTGGAGCATTGTTAAAGTGTACAGAGGTTCAGAACAAGTATGGGGATGGACATACAGCTTGACCACTAAGGAACTGAGCCATTAACAGCTAAAGTTTTAGACAATTGCTGTTGAATTGGCTGAATTTCAGTTGTGTGTAGCCCTGTAAGTACCACCCAGCTTCAAAAAGTTGATTTCAAAATTGACCAAGTCACATAGAAGGCTATTGGCCAATCACTGACTGTATCGTATAAGAAGTACCCACTGTTCTGCAATGCTGCGGCCACTGAATTCAAAAGCTAGCAGTGGAGATTTCCCCATCCATTCTGCTAAGCAGTAATGGGGGAATCAATCAATGTTCTCATATTAAGCTGGCGGGCTGAATAAGAGAAACTATAACTATGTACAATATGACTAGCTTGAGACCATAGAACATTTATAGGTAGGGGACAAACATGAGTCTGGAGCACTGTGAAAGTGTACTGAGGCTTAGAACAGGTATGAAAAGGGGGGCAGACATGGGGCTAGAGCACTGGAGTGGTGTACTGAGGCTTATAACAGGTATTGAGAAGGGGACAGACATGGGGCTGGAGCATTGTGAAGGGGGACTGGGGCTTACAACAGCTGGCTAGCCTTCCCTTATTCTGTTACTGTAGGTCTTTTTTTATTGCTCTATGTGTTTCTGTTTGATATTTGTCAGTACTTTCTAGCTGGTGAAACAGGTGTACCCGTGAGAATAGATGAGAGAAAAATGTCTCTGGCAGAGTCCTGGAAAGTTGTAGATTCTGATAGGGGATTAAACCCTTTATGGAAGCAGAGAATATTCATTTAAAAAATAAAATAAAATAAAATAAATAAAGATGTTTTATTTCAAATCCAAGAGCAAATACCCAAAGATAAATGCACACGATTATTATTATAACATTGCTCCCTAAGTTAAGTGAACATTCTATTTACTAAGCGTACATTCTTCCCCCTCTACGTAGACCAGCCACCAATCAAGAGCCCCCCCAATCTATGCTCTTCAACATCCCTGTAATGTCGCCTCTAAACTGCACAGGAACATAAACAATTTATTTCTGAATGAATGCGTGCAATTACACTACAAAGAAACTTTAAAGAGCAGAATGTAAAATCCGAAAAATTATGTGCCATTGGTATCTTTTTATTTTTATTATTGTAAAATTATTTCTCTTCATAAAAAAATAAAACATCCTCATCTGTAAAACTGCTTGATTTTGTCAGTAAAATATGTATTATTTTACTGTGCAATAGGCTGTAAAATAATAAATCAACACGGAAATATACAAGAGATATGTATTTTGTTGTAAAAGGGTTTACCTTTAGGGAAATTGTACATAGAGCACTGAGTGAACTCCATTTATAACTAATGGGGCACTCTTGGCCAAATTCCTGGTCATTAGTGTCCACTTGACCCTCTTGTTTATCATAATTATTAGCTAGAGATGAGTACACTTTAGAAAATCTCTGTTGTCCCTTATTTTACATATTTTTTTATAAGTAAGAATTTTGTCTGTCCATACTGTTTTGTTTACACTTGATAAATTGTGGTACCAACTATGTGTGGAATTCTTTGTGACTACAATGGTGTTCAATTGGATTCCAGTCATTCTAGTCCCAACAAGTGGCTACATGACTGTGGTAGGGTCATTGGGTTGTAGGCTTCTTTAGAGACAGGAACTGGTGGTATTATCTTGTATTTTAGTTTTTTATTAGAAACTGGAGAGCTAAACTACCTATGGTTTTATACATTTTGAGGACACAATTTTTGAGATATCTGTGCTTGAGTCCCCGAGGTCTGCACACCTGCTGAGGTCATTGCAAGTGGGCCCTACTCTCCCTTTTGGATTTTTACATTATTTTATTTATTCTATGTTGAATGCAATGGAAGGAACTGAACACACTTATCCTCCCTGATGGTATTCCCGAGTGTGGCTCAGGTTGGATTTTCAGTACCAAAAGCTGTAACAGCAGTAGCAGTAGCAAGCCACACTCAGGATCACCACGCAGGATCCAGGTACAGTTACTTACCTTGTCCCCAGGATCCTGCGATGTCTCCCCACTGTATGTGGTGGATGTGTCTCCACTCGATGTATCACAGAGCCAAACTCCGTTCCCTGCGAGTGTTACGATGCACGAGGACTGAGCACATCGCCAAATTCAAAAAGTGAAACACACACAATACATATAGTACACTGTAACCTTAAAGATTACATTACTGTATCAAATAATTTCACCTCTCTTTTGTCCCTAGTGGTTTCTCCAGTGCCCTGCATGCAGTTTTATATTATATACTGTTCTTCATGCCTGGAAACTGGAGATTGTCCATAGCAACCAAAACCATCCCTTTACATCAAAATTGGTTTTACACCAGCTAGAAAACAGAGATAATGAATTAGAATCACTTGCAGAATTGAGCGATTGTTATTTGTGGAGAAATTCATCAAATCATCAAACAATGAAAGTAATGATGGTGACAATTCTGCAACTGAGCAAATATCAGTGTTTTTGATTTGATTACAGTATTGAATAATTGTTATTATTATCATATTATTATTATTATTTGTTATAATTATTTATAGTTATTTAATATATTATAATTTATGACCTTGTTTTTAAAACTTTATCATACCCAGAATATCTACTAGACTCTTGTTTGGACAGATTTAAGTGAGTTATTCCTAAGAATTACAGGCCTACAATATAAAACGCCAAATTTCCATGCAAAAGAATTTATCGTTTTTGGCCATCAAAAATCTGAAATAATCCTAACACCAGGGAGGTTAATGGGTAGGAACATTACGAAATCCAGAAAGAACAGTCAGGGAGATGTTACTGTTAAAGTAGAGCAGTTGATTTACTAAAAGTAGAGAGTGCAAAATCTGGTGCAGCTCTGCATAGAAACCAATCAGCTTTCCAGCTGGTTCCAATCAACCAACAAGCTGAAGTTAGAAGCTGATTGGCTACCATGAACAGCTACACTGGCTTTTGTCCTCTATGGTTTCAGTAAATCCACCCACAGAGCCAAAGGCCCTACAAAGAACTATAATGCATAGGCAGTGGTTTCAGTGGGGAGAGCATCAATAGTTTCAGAAAACTATTAGATAAGCACCTGAACAAGCACAACAGGGATATACAATGTACAGTAATAATGACATATAATCACACACATAGGTTGGACCAGATGGACTTGTGTCTTTTTTCAACCTCACCTACTATGTAACTATGTATAATATCCATTCTTGGTGCGACAATCCTTTAAAGTAGAAGGAAAGGCTTAACAATAGGCACTTTAAATTGCCTCCTCATTGTTCTGCATAAACTGCAATGTTAGGCACGCAAAGCCAATATTCCCCCATCAACACAGACAGTTTTGACAGGGGAACCCAGCCAGGCCATTGCATTTTCCCGGCCAGCAGCTAGTGATAATCAAATGTAAAATCCAGCAGGCTAGTTTTACCCAAGTTGATTGATTGATCAACTTGGCACATTCAGCCTGACCATACATGGTTTGAATTTCATCCCCATCCTGCTGAACCGGCCGAGATTCAAATTTTCTATGGCCCGCATAAGTGTTTTGTGATCATGAGACCACACAGAAAAATCTAAAAAGTATTTGTATTAGAGTTTATGGTATAATATAATGTATGCACAGCATTATGGAGCAATGGGGAGACAACAATTTAAATTTGGTTTAATAGTAAACGTTCTATATACTTTAAACACAACATTGTGCCAAATGTGTCTGACAGTTTTTGCACAGTAGTTTAATATGAAAAACCCACTGAGATAGAAAAAAAAATCCCTTGGGATCAAGCAAAGAGGAATGAAGGAGACAGCTGTATTGCCTCATCAATGCCTGTAAACTGTATGTCAACCGTTGTCTGATAATCAATCCACCATGGACCACTTTCCATAGGGTGGTAATGTCTGCTGCTAGTGTGAAACAGGCCTATATCTAAGTAAATAAATGAAATAGACAAAGCATGCATAGAAAGGATAGCTAAGACATATGATTTATTTTTTTAACTATTTAGAGGATGATCACACCAAAACCATCACTATCACTATTATCTGCAGTCTGTCACTGGATAAAAAAATAAAGGTCTAGAATAAAAATCCAGCAGTTCTGGCAGATGTCAGAAGGACAAATATATCTGAAAGTACCTGAGGGCTTTGGTGAGCTCTTTTGGACTTCTTAGCCCCAGTAAATTATTTTTTAACACCACAGTAAAGCATATCCAGCAGATTTACCTTCACCCCCACCTTTCATGTCCGGAGCAATTTTAGATATGTGCTAGTGTGACATTTGTTTAAACTGAACTTGACATTGCTTATTTCAGGATTATCAGGCCTTCATTCTGATGCCATGCTCTGGCTGATACACTTTTCATATTTTAGCAATATGGGAAAATAAGGTGAAAAATACAAGGAAAAAAGATAACTATATATAACAAATTCCACGACTTTTCCCTATACCAAGCTGGAAACAAGCTTTTCTTTTTCATAAAAAACACGGATCTAACAGGAAGAGTGGGTCACAATATAGAGACAAGCATTATTTAGTCAAAGCATTGGCATTGTCCACTCTTTGACTAGCTTAGCAGGGATCATATGAAAATCACCCAGCTCCTAACTCTTACATAAGCCAATAATATAAAGTAGTAGATTTAACATGTTTGCATTGCTTAAAATTAACACATTATTAATTAGCATTTATAATTACATTTGTTTTCTCAAGGGCTTAACAATATTTGGTCACCTAAAAAAATGGGAATGGTGCTTCAAATTCCAAGACTACACTTATAATCAGAGCATAAATGCCAGATAGACAGCATAACACTTATTGTGAAGATATGACAACATGGGTAAATAGAATTAATTTCTTGTTTTACATAGTACATACTGCCAGGGGCTCACTCCAAGTGTAGCGCTTTAAAGACACCACCACTCGCTTTTATCCATTTCAGGGCTGGTTCTGCCCACTTTTATTTAAAAGAAAGTTCAAAACAAACACAGAAGATTCCCTCAAAGGGGTATTCAGTATTTCAGTCCTGCTACCAAAGTAAACGATTTTCAGCCCTCCTGGCTTGTAAACGCAGCTCTCCAGCTCAGGCCTTACACTTTAGGACCTTGGTCTGTCTCCCACAGACCGGACGCTCAGCACCTCAGTGCGTACAGCAAGTAGCCTCGTGCTACACTGGCTCCCACCTCTCTCTCCTAGGTGAAACCCTACTGACTCCCATGCCGAGACATCTTGTCTGCAGGGTGGAGTCGTCTCCAACCGGGAACCTAGAGCCTTGGACTGGTTATTACTTAAAACCCAGAACACAGCTGACTTATTAGTGAACTGGATGTTGATTGGGCCTGGATAAAGGCAAGGTACTGCCCTGCTATAGTACTCAGAGATTTCATCACATATTTTGCATAAAATAAAAGTCCAACATGTTAACATCTTTCTGCTCTTACTCTTCTTTATTTCAATGGATAGAATTAATTGCTACCCCAGTTAAATATTCATATTGCTTAGGCATGAGAATGGATGGGGAAAAAGTGGTTCAAAAGACCACTTACTAGTTCTATAAAATGCAGAGCATCACCCCTTTGAACAAGAAATGTGTACTCTCATGATCGTGGGAAACATTTGTCAAAATAGGGTAGTAATAAACTTTTTTGTTATAGCATTACCTAGTAATAATATACACCATCATCCATAACTTTATGTCCACTGAGAGGTTAAGTGAATAACATTGATTATCCCATTATAATGGCATCTGAAAGTTGGTGCGATATATTAGGCAGCTAGTAAACATGTTGTTATATATGGGGCTACATAGCCACAGACTGGTCAGGGTGCCCATGCTGACCCATGTCTATAGACAAAAGCCCCTACAATGGGCATGTGAACATCAGGACTGGACCGCAGAGCAGTGGAAGAAGGTGGCCTGGTTTGATGAATCATGTTTTCTTTTACATCATGTGGATGGATGGCTAGGTGTGAGTTGGAAAAGAGATGGCACCAGGATGCAGAATGGGAAGAATGAAAGTGTGGAGGCAGTGTGATGCTTTGGGCAAAGTTCTGCTGGGAAACCTTGAGTGTAGATGCTACTTGACACATACTATCTACTTAAACATTGTTGTTGATAAAGTACACCCCTTCATGGAAACAGTATTTCTTGATGGCACTGGCCTCTTTTAAAAGGAGTCCTGCCACACTGCAACAATGTTCAAGAATGGTTTGAGGAACACAACAACTCAGATAGCAAGGGTAACTTGGTACAAGTCCCCATTGCATAACTCCAGATCAACTTTCTTTGCAAGTCTTCTGCAAGTTCTGGTTCAGTTATGTTGTGCAATAGTCATCCCACCACAGGGGTCACTGTGGCTAAATTGCCATGCTGTTGACTTGCAGAACCCTTCCTGTAGACTCACCAATGCAACTTTGCTCTTGCTAGAGACTTGCCATGCACATTTTCTACAAATTGAAAAGTATCAACTAGAACTTGAGCTTCAAGTGCTCTGCAAGTATACAACTTGCAAGTGAAAATGTGCAGCAAGTTAACAGACTCACAATTCAATTCAACACTGCCACACGTTTGGGACAAGTCTTGTTCACTTGCTGCACCTTTTCACTGGCAAGTTGTACACTTGCAGCCTGCAGAGCACTTGAAGCACAAGTTCTAGTTGACATTTTTCCAATTTGTAGCAAATTTGTATGGCTAATCTCTAGCAAGAGCAAAGTTGCAGTGGTGAGTCCACAGCAAGAGCTTGTGCAATTAGTTTCGTAATGAATCAAAATTCGGCCAAATTTTTCATCTTTCGGACATTCGGATGCATCTGAATGTCTGAATAAAAAAATAACGAATTACAATGAATACGAAAGAAATTATAGCAGATATAATGAATTAATTCGACATGATTCGGTAATCCTTTAAAGATCTAATGAAACAAAAGGTCAACTCAAAGTAAATCTTACAGTCCAATAAGCGGATTCATTTTGTGCTGGAGGTTGGATTACTGGCAAAATGCATTCCTGAGAACTGAGTCAGAAGGCTTTGTATTGTATTTGAGAAGAGGAGAAGAGATATTGTCATTGTGTGTGTTAAAAGATTCAATAAACAAACGACTTTCCAAACTACGAATCATTATCACAAATATATATACATACATAAATATTGAATTTCAAAGAATACGAATGAAATTATAGCGCATATAACTCATGAACTCGACATTCTTCGAGATTATGTATAATGAATATCAACACTCTACGAATAATAACAAATTATCCAAAAACATATTAATTTAACATAACAAATATAACAGAACAAAATTATATATTTTACAAATGATAAGGAACCAAAACTAAACTAAATTTTCCGTTGTGCACAAGTCTAATCTGGAGTCCTGCAATGCAGATTGCTGCAACTGTGCAATAAACTTGTGAAGCCTGGCAAGTCTAGTAATAGCTTAGCAAGTCATTTTCAAATTTGCAGCTCAATTGCTTGCTATCTAGTAATGAGTTCAAAGTGTTGATTTGGCCTCCAAATTCTCCAGATCTCAGTTCAATCAAGCATTGGTATGATGCACTTTGAAAAACCTATCTGAGCTATGGAGGACTCTCCTGGCAATGTACAGGACTTGAAGGATCTGCTCCTGCACAACATACCTTCAGAGGTCTTGATGGGTCAGGGCTGTTGGCGGCAAAATGGGGGATGTACTCAGTTTGGGTGGTCATAAAGTTATTGATGGGATGGTGTATGCTATCTATTATTAGGTCATAGGGGCAGGGATTTTTACCACATGAGCCTGAAATGCAGTGCTGGATCCTATTGGAGCACCTGAATACACTTGATGAATGGACTTCTTGTGTTTCCCACTCTCCAAGTTAACTGGTAAGCAGCTCCTTAAACCATTTTAGTACAAAGAAGTTAAACTCTCTGGGTTTGCCAGCAAGGAAAATTGCTGCATCTATGATAATCTTGTCTCATACCAAACTATCTAGATTCACTGCATGAATTCCTACGCATGCGAATGTATGCATAATAGACCTGTATCTTCTCACAAAAAATACTTTCAATAAAAAGTGCTAAAGTCCTTTTAAGATTTTTATTACTTTGCTGAGAACATCCACTTGCATTGCAATTTGGACATAACATCAATTTCATGTTCAGATCTCTAGCAGAAAAAAAAGTGTAACCATTACAAAAAGAACCATTTTAAAATTCCCAAACGTATTACGAAAATCCTCAGGATCTGCTTGATTATTTGTAAGAGGTATTTGTATCTTACATTAACCTTATACTTTGTAACAAACAGTTGAGTTAAACAGAAGTGACTGATTGTGTGATAATAACAAATCTGTCAGAGAACAAACTCCAGCCAGTACTAATTCAAGAAATCAATGATCTAAATCCAGTGTCCAATCTGTGTTTAATCTTGCATTACAGATGTTATCCAGCAAAACGACACCTTTATGATACGCTGTAAATGCTATGGAATTAAATGTTAAGACTATAACCCTTACTCACATATTTCTCGAATTGCGGCTGATAGACTGATATTGCTCTTGGAAAACAGATGAGTTTGGCCGGTGATGGAAGTGTACACATCACTCTTCTGACAGTATAAATAAAAGTTCACACATTCCTTTAGTAATGAAAAGCTCAGATGTTTTATTTATTCTTTTTTAGTGACCGGAGGTGTTTTTCTCTGTCTTTTACCTACTATGCAGCAAGAAGAGAGGCCAAAATGTTTCATCTGGAGTCTTGACATTATTCCAATCTCACTTAAGCAATTTTTAAAAATAACTCTATTCCGAATAAGACATCATTACCAGGTCTCTAATGGTGATGCTGTTTTGATTGGTGCATTATTGTTTGGCTATTGAACAATGGCATGGTTGTTTTTGGCAAGGGGTAACGGTGCTACATTTTTCAGTGCATTAATTTTCCACCTCAAAAATTATACATGATTGAATTTTTTCCTGCCAATGCATTTGTGCCATGTATGCCCTAACTGCGTGTAATGTTTTAATGTTTTGAGACATGCTTAGCATGCTTTAACACATTAGAAAACACAGAAAAAAAGATCTCCCAACAATGATCTCAATCTAATATGAATTTTTTGGCTTACTTCTTATCTTGTCTTGTTTGTCAATATATATATATATATATATATATATATATATATATATACACATGAGCTTAAAGACTTCCTTTTTTTTATTAACAAGCATGTCATACCCACCTGCTCTGTGAGGTGGTTCTGCAAAAGAGCAGCCTAGATCCTTCTCTTCTTGGGCCCTTCACTGGCAGTCTTGGCCCCTCCTTTCTTCTGAGTGCCCCCAGAGCAAGCAGCTTGCAATGGGGCACCCAAGCAGACTTGTTTTCGAGCCATGGCCATTCACACACAGACTTGTGGCTCAACCCCTTCTCTCATCTCATTGGCTCGCTGGCTATTGACAGCAGTCTACAGAGAACCAAGGCTCTCGTGCACATCATTGGATCAAGATGGGGCTCAGGTAAGTATTAGGGGGGCTGCCCTGCCCTACTTACTAATGACCCCTGTACTCTGCCCTGCTGACCCTGTACACTGCCCTGCTGATTCAATTCCTCTGCCTTGCTGACCCCTGTACACTGCCCAACAAACTAAGGGCCTCTGTACACTGCCCAACAAATGAAGGGCCTCTGTACACTTCCCTAAAAACTGCTGACCCTATGTTTTAGTCTGTTGTCCCCTTGTACACTGCCCTGCTGACCTCCCATCCTCTGCCCCCCAGACTTACTGCACCCCCACATCAGACAATCTAGATTATGTCAACATGAGGATGAATGAGAACCAACATGAGATTAAGGCTACATTTAAACTGATAGTAATTGTAGTGGTAGGAATCTTCCAAATTCTTCTGCTGTTCTGAGCGGTTAGTTGCAGCCACCAGCCCCGATCACTATGATGACAGGTCTCCAGCAGCTGCAGCTATTTGTAATCAGCTGCAGCCATCGGTGACTTGTCATTATAATGAATGGGGCCGGATACCCACATTTAAGGAAGAAAAGGGGAAGTGTGTCTTTTTCTGCTGCTAAATGGATTGCAGCTATCTGCAGTTAAATGCTATGCATATTTAGCTGCAAATATCTGCAGATAGTTGACTTTGGCCACACCACTTTCCTTCATTTCTTAATTACAGATGAACTGTATGCTTTTAGAACAGTCTTTTAAATACAGCTAAACTTTGAAATTTAGACATTCGTGTGATTGTGGCCTAAACCCAACAAATACCAAACATAATAAGCACCATTATACTATTTATAGACTGCTACTTTATTTCTCTTACCTCTGTTAATTCAGTTATTGTTATTTAGAAGACGTCTACCTGTGCTACACGTTTTATGAAAAATTATAATAACATTCTGATATTAAAAAAAGGAAATAACATTGTGCTCAACATAAAAAAAAAAAAATTGCCAAATGTCAATGATAAATCCTAGATTAAACACCCCAAATGTTTTGACATCTGTGTTTTAGATCATATTGGGTTAGCATCATATGGAGTCATAGTGTGTCTGTGCCACCTCCACTGTAACTTTGAAAAGTTCTTAAACCCTCTTTAAATTCCAGCAATAAAAAGAAAATCCCCTTTCTGTTGGGACTTTGTAGGCAAAAAACACACATGGGTAGATTAGAAAATGTATTTATTGTATTCACATAAAATCATTGATCATTTAAACAAGAAATTATCATTTGTTTGACATATCAAAAAAATGTTATACATATTACAAAAATAAAAAAAATAAAAAAGGGAAAGACCAAAAACATGACAGGTTACATAATTTGCATGACATAAAAAAAATTACTCTGCGGTACAGGTTGTTCTCCGGTACCCAAAGCATTTCTGGTTCAAGCACAGTTGTCAGGGGTATTAGTAAGAGTGTATGCAGTCATAGTTTTGACTTACATGCAAAATGTTCTATCATGCAACTTGGAAAAAAGAATGAAGCACTGCCAATGGAGGCGCCAATAGATGACCAACCAAAGACACCAGTATCGCATGATAATATCAAAAGGAAAAGCTTGCCTATTTAGTATGCCTGGTGATAACAGGGAGTCATATGTAGCAAATTGCCAACTACAAGGTGTGTAGATTTAGGGAGTGACGCTATCCTAAGCCTCAATATGGCTTCTTATCCATATGTAGCACACCCTAAGTCATCATTGGACCTCCGTGTGGGTGAGAAAAACCTACTGCGGAGTATTGGGGGAGTATCTCCATATGAGAGCATTTTACATTGCTATTATTCAGTTGAATTTGTTGATTAGCTGTGGACTGACAACACCAACTCCCCCTGCTTTGTTCCTCCCTCCCCAAACCTACTTATGATGGATCAGTGAACTTTTAAATGAGTATTATACTTGAGAAGTTTTACCCTCGCAGCCTGGCTTACTGGACACTGCAGCCTATCCAATCAAGCCACCTGTGCCTCCAATAGACAAATGAGAGCCCCTAATCCTAGGGGCCATAGCTGAATTTGTGTACTAATGACTTAGGGTGGACCATGATATACCCACATGTTTGTTTATGTGCATCCACATCTCAATTTACAGCTACATATCCTGTCTGGGATGACCACAATCCACTGCTTAATTAGGAAGGAGGACGATAGAATATGCAATATATTGATCTACAATACTTCAATCAACTCCCATCCTTTAGGCGCCTTTCACACTGGGGCGGTGGGGCGGCGCTTTACCGTCGTTTTAGCGGTGGTCTGCGGGCGCTAGCGGGGTGGTTTTAACCCCCGCTAGCAGCCGAAAAAGGGTTAAAACCGCCCGCAAAGCGCTGCTGCAGCGGCACTTTGCCGGCGGTATTGCCGCGCTGTCCCATTGATTTCAATGGGTAGGAGCGGTTTAGGAGCGGTGAATACACCGCTCCAAAGATGCGGCTAGCAGGACTTTTTTCACTGTCCTGCCAGTGCACCGCTCCAGTGTGAAAGCCCTCCGGCTTTCACACTGGAGTGAAAGGGGCCGGTTTTTTTCAGGCGCTACACAGGCGCTATTTTTAGCGCTGTAACGCCTGAAAATCGCCCCAGTGTGAAAGGGGCCTTAGACTGTGTGTATGTCTGATTGTGTGGATGCGTGTTTTGGAAGCTTATACTCAGACCGCTATTTTTCATATTTTGTCATATTTGTTATTATGGTGTGTTTTTTCTAAATAAAATGTTATTAAATTCAACCAAGGTGTTCAGTTACTATGACCCCTTTGGAAGGCCTTGTCCTTTCCTTTTTTTTTGTGGTCACATGGACTGTGCCATGTTGTTGATACTACATGGTGAAAGGCTGAAGTAATTACTATATTAATTATCTAAATAGTTGTATACTAATAGTGCGGTAGATCCGGGCACCATAATATTTTTTCCTGTTGAACACTATTGGTGGAAAACCAGCAATTGATTATCAACTGCAGATAATGGCTACATCATTGATCCATATATTCTGGTTGAGAGGGAGTCCCTGTCAGAATACAATAGCACATGAGAAGAGATCCTTGCATCAACATTGCTTGCATGGATGCAGGGATCTGTGATTTCTCTTTTTTTTTTCAACTCATTTGTGTATATTCAGCTTTAGTCCCATGAGCACTGGCCTCTTCATAAAACTGTCTCATCTAAAAATCCCAAGGAAAAGTTCACATCTTTATAGTCACGTACGCTGCATGTTTTTTTTTTGCCTTGAAATGCCTTAATTTTTTTTCTCAATGAAAATGCTGCTGCGTAAAAGCCAGTCCCCTCAAGGGTCACACAGACTTGTCTTGCAAATCAAGAAAGGGGTTTGTGTCAGACCAGCTATGTTACTGAGGACTGATAAATGAGTGCACATTCCTATACAAGTCTATGGGAAAAGAAAATCTGCTTGAAGCAAGTCAGATGTAGGTCAGAAGTCAATTACAGATCAAATTTACTTTCCATTAATTCTGAATGATGTCTCAATGGTCTCAAACTGAAACTCTGAAAGTTTCCGAAAACACACTTGACCTCTTTAAACCTCATATCAAACCTAAAGTGTTACTTACTTACCTAATCCAGCAATGCTCATTGAGACTGTCACAGTACTGGAACAGTAAGGAACAAAATACGGAATGGGGAAAATCAGGCTCTGGATTCATCAATCCAGGAAGTTTGTGCATATTAACCGATTTGGCTATTCTGGGCCCCTGGAACCTCTACATTGAATCGGGTCCTGATATGCCGACACTCTGGGGTACTGACCATGTGCTGACAGCTCTGGATTAAGCAACTTAAGTAACAAGTCAAGTAAAGTTAAGTTAAGTAACATGTCAATCATGTTTCAAGCCTCATTTAGCCTCATTTAGCCTACAATGACAGCTTCCATACAACAATAGACTACCCAGCAAAGTTATATGAATATAACATATCTCATTTTCTATACAAGTACATTGTACATGGATGAATGAATGTGAATATTGCTTTTGTTAGCAGTTCCTTCACAAAAATGGTCTGTTAATTATCTTGTTTTAAACCATTAAAACAAATCCACCGTGTTGTTGAATGCTCATTATATATATATATATATATATATATATATATATATATATATATATATATATATATATATATATATATATATATATATATATATATATATATATATATATATATATATAGATGTTTCACATTAAATTATACAAAGGAGTTGCTAAGGCAATAATAATAGTTATTGTATGGTGGTCATTGATTTGAAGTGGCCTCACTACCAAAATACTCTTTGCACGCCCACACATACATACACTCTATTTAGCACACAGCACACAATGGGCATTGACTGTTAATACAGTGCTGGGAATAATGTCAAAATCAGTCAATCAAATATTTCTTTTTTGTTTACAAACTATTCTTATTAGGTACAAAAAGTGTTTTATCTATATGTATATGTACATATGTATATGTATGTATGTATATATATATATATATATATATATATATATATATATATATATATATATATTTTTTTTTTTTCAATGAGTCAATGAAATAACAATAATCTTTATAATTGTAATATATATATATATACATATCATATCTCATATTGTTCATCAGATGGCAGTTCTTTGTAATGTTATTCAGGGTTGAAGAAGAGACTGGAAAGGTTAGACCAGGGATCCCACTTTTTATTATAAAAATGATTAGTGTTCTGTAATGTATGGAATATTTTTTCCATAAGATTAATATTGTTAATTCTGGCTTTCAAATGTGTTAGAGGAATTGATGAGGATTTCCAATGGAATGCTATCAACCAGTGTATTGCTACACATATTGTGTGGATCAGTCTCATATTATGTGTGAAGAGTCCAATGATAGGGGAAAATAGGAATATTTCTAACTGCCTATACAGAAATGTTTCATACTGTAAATCTTTTTAAAGGCCATCACGGTGGCATAGTAGCTAGCACTTCTGCCTAGGGTCATTGGTTAGTATCCTAACCATCCACCACCTATATTGAATTTATATGTTCTCCCCATGCTTGCATGGGTTTCCTTCATTTTCTCCGTTTTCTTGTCACACTCCAAATACATTCTGATCGGTTAACTGACTCCTGTCTAAATAGGCCCTAGTATGTGTATGTGTGGTAGAGACCTGAGATTGTAAGCTCCCTATGGGCAGAGACTGATACATGTAAAGTACTGTGTGAATGGACAGCACTGTATAAATGCCTGTAGTAAAAAAAAAAAAATGTTTAGAGTGGTGAGGGATTAGAACCACCCAGGTTTTATTTGCGGTCTGTATCCCTGTTTGGGAGATTCAGTCCATCTTGTCTTGATCAGCAATGTCAAAAGGAATGAAAGTGAGGGTAAATCCTAAATTTGGAGTTACTACTAAAACCGGAATAGAGGGGATCTTCCAGGAATTTTTCAATGAGGACATCTACTATTCCTAGTATTGGAAGAGGGGGGGAAAGTGATTAGGACTTTATATGAGGCAAATGATGATGTGGATAAAATCATGACATGGTTATATTTTTATACCATTACACTATATGTTAGTCACATATTTTATTATAAAAATAATAGATGTAAACAGTTTAAACTTGAAATAAGTAACAAATAAACACCAAAGCGGTGCTCCCTTCAGTATAGCAAAAGCTAAAAAATGGACTGGCTGGTATATGGTCACCACCATACACGCAAAATAGTAAACAGGTAAATAAAGGGATGATGATATGTTAAAAAAAGCCTCTAGTGGACCCAGAGGGTATATACAGTAGATAATCGATGAGTGCACCTTTCACCAAAAATTTCTTCCACCATGTGTTCCACACACCCTCAGGGGGTTCAAACTCACCAGAGCCCGGAGGTTAACAGGCCTCAAAAAGCATCCAGCAGTATGTTCTGTTCACTCCAAATATCTCTATGGGATGTCTTTATAGGCAACTCCAAAATCCAAGAGCATGGAAAAAGAGACTCCACATAGTATAGTCCCGTTTAAGTATTTATTAAATATCTCAGTAAAATCAAATTTTCAATGTCACAATGCCAGTTCAGCAGTGACCGTATAGCTCAAGGCCAGTTATAAACGAGCTTAGACTAACCGTTCTTCTCAAAGGTGTCCAACACTTCCCCCTTACGGTTCAGCTCTCCGGGTCCTGGAATGCACAGTGTCGTGATGTGGTTTCCAGTCACCGTAAGGTCACGTGCTGACGCGTTTTATCATTACGACTTGTGGAACACATGGTGGAAGAAATTTTTGGTGAAAGGTCCACTCAACGATTATCTATTGTGTATACCAGGGATATGCAATTAGCGGACCTCCAGCTGTTGCTAGACTACAAGTCCCATCATGCCTCGGCCTCTGGGTGTCATGCTTGTGGCTCTAAGAATCTTGCTATGCCTCATGGGAATTGTAGTTTTGCAACAGCTGGAGGTCCGCTAATTTCATATCCCTGGTGTATACCATCTATGTCCACTAGAGACTTTTTTCACCTATCATCATCCGTTTATTTATCTGTTTACTATTTTGCATGTATGGTGGTGACCATATACTAGGCAGTCAGTTTTTTAGCTTTTGCTATACTGAAGGGAGCACCACTTTGGTGTTTATTTGTTACTTTTTTAGAGTTTAATATTTTTACATCTATTATTTATGTGTACAACTTTTTTTAAGTGGCTGCTGATTGAAAGATACTTTATCCTATTCATTAATTTTATATTCATTTCTGTTTATTTCCTGTGTGGAAGTTACATATTTAATTATATTAGCAGATAACCCCAGTGCCATCCCCTTCCTAATTGTTCACAGAGAGATACACGCTCTGGGGATCACTAGGTTGGAAATGGCCCCCCCGTGGGTCCTTACTTTAGCTCCCGTGGCAGATAATCATTAATGGCCACCATCCTACAGCACCACATGTTCTTGACCTTAGTCCCATGTAAGTGAAGAATTGGATATCCTCCTTCTTCTACCTCTATGTTATCTTTTCTAGTTACTTGAACACAATATTAGACCTTATTGATATTTATATTTTGCAGATAGCTGTTACATCTCCTCCTGAAGAAGTGGATTTTAACCATGAAACACATTTTAGGATGTAACTATGTCCTTTACATATTATGTGTTTTTATTTTTATCCAAAATTATTCCATTATATATCCCCCTATTGTTCTTAAACATCATAAAATAAGGACCCTTAAGCTCCATTTACATGAATGACCAGAGCACGCTGTTGTACTTTCCTTGTATAATACATCAATTGTAACCCGTTTATACCTTGTACATATTCTTACCCTATAGATATGAAATTGCTACCTTTATTGGAAATGTGCTGCTGTATATCTGTGTATTCAAGTGTAGATACTATTATGCTATATCTATCTATATATCTATATATCTATATATCTATATATCTATATATATATATATATATATATATATATATATATATCATATCTACAGGGTAAGAATATGTACAAGGTATAAATGTTTGACAATTGATGTATTATACAAGCTATATATATATATATGCTCTTGTTATGCCACATGCAAAACTGCAATAGGTCAGCGTTATATATATTTTTAATAAACATGTTATGATTTTATCCACATCTGCATTTGCCTCCTATAAAGTCCCAATCACTTCCCCCCCTCTTCCAATACTTCATTTAGGGATGGAAACACATGGTTACATGTACCTCATTCAAAGTCCCACTTACCCTTCCCATTTTACAATGAGGATATCAGTTCCAATGACAACTTTCAAAGATTAGATTAGAAAGATATCCTCTCGGTTTCTGTTGAGTTTACAGAAAAGGAAGTTACCCTAGGGACCCTAGGGCACAAATGGCAACAAAAACATACAGCATTATTTAAAACTCTCATCTACTATTTAAAAAAAAAAAAGAAGGTTTTGGCTTCAGATCTACTTTAACATTTTCCAAAACATTAAAAATGTTTAAGACAGTTATTATAGTGCGCTTATATGAAGGGGTAGTTCTCTACTTAATGCTAAGGGTTTGGTAGGCAAAGAAGCAAAAATTCTTATAGCCTCATGCTATAGCTATCCTAGGAAGTAGGATGAACCATTTTAATGCAGGAAGCTTGGCTCTAAATGAGCAAAGTGACAGAGTCCATCTGCTATCTCATTTATACTTATCTTTACTACATTTCCCAACTTTTTGACTTTGCACAAAAAATATGCTATGTTAGAGTGTTTGGGCCTAGCAAAAAATAACCATAACAAGGATAATGTTATCAACTCTGTGTAAGCTCTGACACCATCCAACATGGAGCTTACACACCCGAATGTGCAAAGTGTCTCTCTTTACTGTTAGATATCAACTAAATCATTTTTATTTTAATGGGCTGAATGGGAAAATTTTTGAGACTGAAGAAGATTTACTTTGTATCCCCACTGGGGAAATGTCCCCAAATTTTTTCCACATGTAACACCATAAGAACAACAATGGGCAGTATGGTTGTCATGAGGAAAAGGAGGCACAAGTGGCAATGAAAACAATCTCATAAGATTATATCCTTCCCCAGCCTACTAAAATGTGTTTTTGTTCATGTTTGTGTCCACATTGAAGAGATTTCCCATCACAACCTGTCCTGAAAGTAAGGAGAAACGTCACAATTAAAACTTACCAAAGACCCTGACCCTTGCCTGATATATCCAATTTTTCTTTCTAGGCAAAAGGCTGATGTAGCAATTAGAAGGTTTATATCACGAGGAAAGAAGTGACCTATAAACATAGAGGTTGCCCAAAAAATGTCAAAAACCGTTGTCCTTATGGTTGTCCTCCACTCACTTCAGCACTAACTTTAATTGATTAAGGGACATGTGTGGTTGCTCTGACAGGCACAATCTGACTAGGCTTTCACAACTGTATATCAGCGGTAATGCATAAGTAGCCGTTTCTGTTCACAGGCTAGAGGTTTATAGTGACCTTGGCATATGTGCTAACGCACAAAGTGTATGTATAGATTTTATTTTAGCTTATTTTTTCCTAATTTTGGTGAATAGAGGATGCCCTATGTTAGCTCCAAGTAGTGACCTAAAGTGTCCAAGACTTTTGCCTCGGGTTAATGATAGCACTGACTACAGCACTGTTATATGGGAGGAAGTAGAGAAAGTTCCCTTTACCTGGAAGCACTAAAGAAAATAAGAGAAGGTTAATATGTACTGCTGGAGAGGCCGCCAATAAAGTTAGCCTGTGTGGGCAAAGCAAAAGTTTTCTTAAAGCCTATAAAGTGTTAATTTGAAGTGGCAGGATATCAGAGCACAGGCGGAACAATGAAACTTTCAGAAAAGTCCATTAAACAATGCTGAAATGAGTACAGATTTCAGAAAAATAGTTTTTAGCTCTGGCTATCAAGATTAAAGCATAAGTCAATCATTTTTGTATAGAAAAGCACCTTCATCAATATGATAATGAGAACAGTGTGAGCTATACCTATTACTAAGTTTAATGCAGTATGTCATGGCTATTCAAATGCATTTCCAATATACATCAATCACTGTTTTTCACACATATAGGCTTTCCTAAAAATAACACGATATTGCCTGTGTCATAAGATTTTTTTATTTTTGCATACAGAGAGCAATTTACAAAAGTGTTGTTGTGTTGTAGCAATATAGCAAGATTTGTAAAGCTAAGCTACAGAACAACAGGTAAATGCACAGTGTATATATATATATATATATATATATATATATATATATATATATATATATATATATATATATATACTGTGCATTTACCTGGTGTATATATATATAATTTTTCATAGCTACTAAAGTTCTGTTATAATTCTGTTTGGCGAGTCTTGTCATCTAAGCACTCCTTTCTGTTTGGCTAGTCTTGTCATCCAAGCATTCCTATCCCTATCAGAAGACTACACAGCCAGACTTTTACTTTTCTTCACCATAGCTGAGCAGTACAGTTTTGGTCACATAGGGCAATTTACTAGAATTGGAACAGACAGAATCTGGTGCAGCTGTGCATAGTAACCAATCAGCTTCTAACTTCAGCTTGTTTGGTTAAGCTTTGAGCCCTGGTTCACCCTGATGTGGTGGGATTCACAGTGATTCCTGTGCATTATCGTAACCGTATCACAATTGCACTGCATTCGTGTGAACTGTAAACCTAATGACACCCCAAAAATGGTTTGCATAACACAGTGCGATTGGCAGAATCGGATAGTAGGTGTGAAAACCCACACGATCTGCTTCCAATGTGGCAAAAAAAGCACCTTTTTCGTGCAGGTGCGGTGTGATTTGAGCCATATAAAATGAATGGGCTCAAATTGCACTGCAAAGAATCACATGTGATTTGAACAGGAATGCGATGTGATTTCTGTCCAAATTGCATGTGGTTCCTCTCATTGCACCAGTGTGAACTTAGGCTGAAAATGAAATCTAGAAGCTGATAGGTTGCCATACATGGCTGTTCCAGATTCTGCTTGCTACAATCAGTGTAAATACCCCTAACTGACTCACCCCCAGCCTGTTGGTTGCATAAAGAAGACCCGAACCAATAGGGTCATTAGTCTGCTTAGCCTGCTCTCATTTTACTAGCTAGCTTCTAGCATTAGATTGACATATTGTACAAAGCAGTAGAAAATTTTGTAGCCGAGAGGCATGTTCGGCAGGTGGAGAAGATGGGCGCATAGCTGAGAGCTCCTGCTGCCTCATGCTCAAGCAACTACACAGCGACATCCAGGAGAGGTTCCCTGAGCCCTGAAACAGCTCATCTATCCAGCGGGCACCCCAAGCAGCCATGTCTAAGAGGAGAAAGGCTAACAAACATCCCTAGCGCCTCACGGACTTATATTCCGTGGTGGCACCACAAGATACACAAGATGGTTTCGGCACTTGCTCCAGCACAGTGACCTGCTCTCATCCCACCAGGCACAATGTGGTGAGTCATGCCTCTGCTTCTCAGGTGGAGATAGGAGAGCCCTCACCCCCCTCTACACCCACTGTGCGCAGCCCAGCTAAAACTAGGCATCGCAGGGAGGGAGAGGAGTTCTCCCCTGGGCTGCAGCATGTCACCTCACAGATCTCCACACAGGGCACACACTCAGGGCCCTTGATTGATGGATTCCCAGCCACAGACCAAGCCATATCAGAGAACACTATGAAAAATATGCTTTTATCCCTCAGAAACACCCTGTTTCATGACTTCTCAGATATGTTTGCATCTTTAAACGATTTTGTTCAAACGCACACTAATTGAATCCAGCACCTAGAATCTAAAATGGCTGATCTCTATACTGCTCACACTGATCTCATTGACACATGCTGATCAGGAATCAGGGATACAACACCTTCAAAATAAAATAGCAGATTTAGAAGACCGCTCCAGGTGGAACAATATTACGTTCAGAGGGATCCCCGAATCTACTCCACCAAATGAACTTACCAAATTTGTTCAACGCCTCACGAAAGCCCTCATACTGTCTCTGAATGATATTGAACTATGCGTTGACAGGGTTCACCGCATACCCAAACCAAAATTTTTACCTGACACAGCACCTAGAGATACACTGGCACACAATCACTATTATCATGTGAAAAAGTGAGTTATGGTGGCGGCCAAACAAAACCCAGCAGTCCCAGACGACTTTACTGGTATCTCTATATACATGGATATATCACAACAGACCGCATTGAACAGAAAAAAGCTTACCCCACTCACAAAGATTCTGCGCAACAATAGCGTTGTATATTGTGGATTCCCCACAAAGCTACTCGTCACCTGGAACGGCAAACTATTCCCTATATACAGCATGGAAAAAGGCATTATACTCTTCAAACAATGACAATAGCTCCCTCCAGGTACACAACCTCCTGCTCAACCAACCCCGTAACGTCTGGACACGGAGTGGACCTATACCGTTCTCCATAATCTGTAATGAGCCTCTCCCTATCACTACTATTCCTAAATAGCGTGAGGCATGGAGACCAAATGTTTGGTTTGTCATTCTCTACCATTACCTATTGCATTGCACTACTGGTCTGCCAACCCCCAAATTACCACAGCAGCCTAAGATGCCCATTGTACCTGTGTTTAACACATGTTTTTTTCACATGTTGTTACTGTTCCTTTCTTCCCTATTCTTTTTCTTTCTAGCACCCTCTGCCTGCCTAGTCACCACCTATGATGCTTCTCCAGCTACAAATGGACATGGATTATTAACTGCACTACCTACGTTGATTTCTGACATCAATAACTTGCTACCCATCGATATGAATATGATCTACTCCACTACTGTTTGCGCAAGAAGAATTCCTCTCTGGATTCCTAAATTTCCATCGCACAGGTACTCTTTTCCTCACCTTCAGTATTACAATATATCCTTGCATTGCATTATCCCAGCATATAACTAACTTCTACCATGCCTCTGAAGTTTATGTCCATAAACTCAAAGGGCCTGTAAGCGTGCTGCGCTGTTGAAGGAAGCCCGTTCCCTTAAAGTGGATATCATTTTTGCCCAGGAAACTCATTTTGCTGCCCATAAATGCCCTCAATTGAACTTTCAATGCTACTCCCATCTGTACACAGCTAACGGCCCCAAAAAAGCATGTGGAGTCTTCATTGCTATTAAGGACTTCATCATGTTTCATCACATCTGCACTATTCAAGACCCCCAGAATATCCTTCTGGAACAAGACCTTCTCAGACATAAGCGACTGACAAATGCCCCGTACACACGAGCGGACTTTTCGACATCCAAACTCCGACGGACTGAGTCCGGCGGACTATCCGATCGTGTGTGGGCTGCAACGGACTTTAGCGAAGCTAAAGTCTGACGGACTTTAGAAATGAAGCATGCTTTAAATTTTCCCGACGGAACTCCGCCGGACCCGGTCCCCTTTGAAAAATCCGCTCGTGTGTGTGCTACTCCGACGGACTAAAACCGACGCTAGGGCAGCTATTGGCTACTGTCTAGGAACTTCCTACGTCGAATCCAGTCGTACGTCATCACGTTCGACTCCGTCGGAGTTTGGTGTGATGGTGTGTGGTCAAGTCCGTTCGGTCGAAAAGTCCGCCAGAACTCCGTCGGAACTCCGGCGGAACTCCGGCGGAACTCCTTTGGAGGTCTGTCAGACTTAATCCCTCTCGTGTGTACGGGGCAATATAGATCCTAACCCTGAACTTGCTTTATTACATCTAACAATACACAAATTCTCACCCAAATTAGGAGTAGTGATAACTATCACAAGGCTGTGGAACACAGCTCAATCCCCATCTCCCAGTGATGCTATATTTACTCTAAACCACCAATGCGAGATACACAAACTGTTAGCAATCACCAACCTCAAGAGCAAATCATTTAGAGCTAAATAGGATTGCTGGCTATCCAGCCCAAGATGTACAGTCAAAGAATGATAAATTGCACACCATGAACTGATAACCCAGTTCATAATTTATATATACTTTTATTTCTTATATATAATGAATAACATAGGGTGGCTATCCTTTTCACACGTCCCCTCCCCACCTCTCACCTCCCAGCTTGCAAGTGCACCTTCCTACCCACATACATACCCGATGCAAGTACCTATGGATGTTTAATGTCACAACATAACAAAGGGTAATTTGTTATACTGACTCTTCTACCAACCAGTGCATCTTGTTACCTATACTAATTATATGTATTTCCTATTCCTTTATTTTTCTTTATTTTTTCTATTTATTATTTTTTTATTTTTATTTTTTGTCTCAACATTACTTTACTAGCTACATCAGAAGTGGTGACAATGGCAGTCGGTGTGTTGTCTCCCCTCTCTGACACAGTTTGATCCCATAGGGGTGTATGGGAGGGAGTAGACAACACTTGTTACCTGATAATTTAGCAATTGAATTCTTTCCAACGTTCACTCTATTGCTACTGGGATCTGTCCTTTGTATTCAACCGAATGATTCAACATACTTTGTCAACTGTATGACAGACAATGTTCACACTTGTTTCATTTTCTTTTGTTTCTGTGAAAAATTCAATAAGAAAACATTGAAATGCTAAAATGTTGTAGCCCTCTCCCCGTCTTGCTGTGCAGGAGATTACAGAAAGATGAAATAAAGACAGAATAAAGTATACCTAAAGCTAAAACTTTTTAGTTTTGGGATAGAATGTTGGGACAATAAACTCTGTAGGAGTTTTATTGCTGTATGCCCTCACAGGGAAGATTCACTGGGAAAGATTTACTAAAACTGATACACACAGAATCTGGTGCAGCTGTGCATAGTAACCAATCAACATCTAACTTCAGCTTTGACAATAAGCCCAGGTTCACACTGAGCTGCAGGAATGAAGCCGTGCAAGTTCAAGTGAACTCACATAATTTCACTCCCGCATGTCAGTCCCGATTTCAGCTGCGATTTCACAGACATCTGTGCGGGTTTCTGCACAGACGTCAATGGAAATCGCACCCCAAACTCTCAAAAAATAGTACAGAAACAACTTTTTGAAATTGGTGCAGCACTGCAAATGTGGCATCGCACCAATTAGGATGGTGCCATTGCCTGCAATTGCTGCCGATCTGACATGTCAAATCGCATGTCAAATTGCACCAATGTGAACCAGGGCTAAAACCTAAAAGCTGATTTGTTACTATACACAGCTGTACCAGATTCTATGCACATCAGTTTTAGTAAATCTTCTGTACTCTCTTTGTCCTCTTTGTCTTGGTCTTGGAAACCATTGTCATCAGGGTGAAAAAAGTAATGGGAAATCCAAACGTTTATAATTTTTTTTTTTATCCAGATGTGCTCCTGTTTATACAGGGTACCCCCCAACGTTCTAGCAGAAGGTGGAGAGTAATTAAAGTATCAGCTGGCACTAATAGGAACTATTTTTCCTTGCTAGCAGTCAGTAACTTGCACCACCAGAGGCTAACGCAGAGAAGAAAACCTGACAGTATCATGGGGCAAAGTATAACAATAATGGAGACATATCATTTCTATGTGAAATATTAATATTATTTAGCCGTATGTGATGACACTGCTACTGAATGTGCTGCCTAAGACATTGGATGATGTTGCCTGTCTATGGTTTCAAAATGGTAGTAAACCTCTGACATGAGATATGAACAAAGCATATCCCTCTATAGTGTGTACTTGTCTCAATTCAGAGCACTAAGTGACATTTCTGTCTGCTGGGTCCTTCCTTAGCTATCTTCATGAGTCACTTCTGACAAGTTTTCCTGGCCCCAAGAAGTAAAAAAGGTGACAGGGAAGGGATCAGCCTGGTCTCTCTGTTTCTTTATGCTGTGTGAAAGGGGGGGGGGGGGGCTAATCCCTGAAACCAGCTCTAATTGAGCTCTGCAAAGGGTAACATCTGCTTTCTGAAAGCTCAGACAAGCTGTATAAATTCAGGATTTTGAATGGCTGTAGAGAACAGAATGTTGCAGATAAACAAGTACAATTTAAGTAGGATGATTTGTTTCATATCTGTGTTACACCTGAGGCTAGTCACTTCACTGGGTATATGAAAGGCGTTACAACCATTTTAACAGCTGGAAATTTGTGAGAGTTTTGACTACAGGTAGAGCTACCCAAAGTTGGAAACTCATCTAAATTAGCAAAGTGCAGCTTGCGTGGATTTGGACTCATATTATTTGGATATAAAATAAAGCTTGAAAAAGAGAGATTTAGCATCTGCTGGAAACCTCTATCTAATGCCCTAAGCTCCACAGAAAAGTAGACATCTATTAAGTCATGTTTGAGCAATTATCAGCCACCAACAGAACCAGCAGGTGCACAGAATAAACTTTTAGAGCTAGTTTTGAAGTTCTCCATTACAGGAATTTAACCTTGTTTTGTTGTTTCATTTAAAGATAGCAGCAAATTCTGCTCCATATTTGTCTTAGCACTAGCCTGAGTAATCTTCAGGTTTTTTTTCCCTCTTCTGAGTCACGCTCTACAAAATCAGTGTTAGAGTTTTGACTCACTGGGCTTCTGTGTTAATGTAATTTCCCAGAAGTATGCTTTCCTAAATAAGAATAAGCATTTAATTCAGTAAGGCGCCATATACTCATCCATATCCATGAAATCGATCAGTCTAATGAACTATATTGACTACTAAACATGCTTCTACATGGGCTTGTAGGTCTGTAGTAGAAATCTCCCCTATAAGTCTGTGTGGTTAATCCTCAAGTGACATTTGCAATAATCCAATCTTCTTGCTTGATGATGAGCATGATAAACTCTACACAATTAACAGTAATAGAGTTCCAAATCCCTCCAATTACACCTAGCTGCATATACAGTGTAATGTAATTACACTGTAAAAAAAAAAAGAGCAAGACTGAGCAGAAGGCCATGTAAAACCTGCAATGGAAATTTAAATTTCAATTTTACTGAGCACTATGGGGCAATAAAGATAAAATAAATAAACAAGGTTGAGTGGGAGACTGCTGGTCAGTAGGATAATTGGGTTTTCAATTTCTAGAGCAATATTGATCGCATATTGTTTTTTCAGGCCACTACAAATTATACCATTTCCCATAGTTTCAATGGTGGCCATTTCTGCTCTATTTTTCATGGCATATGAGGTGTTTTGTTTTATAATAAGCACCTTGTATGAGTCTGGGAACTTTAGTAGTTTTGGTTCAACTTTACTTCAATATATATCATATATATATTTAACAGGCCCTTATTAAAATGTCAGGTTTAATTTAAGAGAAATCATTTCAGAAGTTTTTCCACCTTTAATGTGACCTATAAACTGTACAACCCAGTTGAACAGTAGACTGAAATCTTTCAGGTGGATGGAATTTAAAAAAATAAATAAAAATAAAATATTATGGTTGCATAATTGTGCATAGCCTTAAACTAATACTTTGTTGATGAAAACTATTTTATTTTATTACAACACTCATTATGAATCTATCAGCATGGCACATCTTGACTTGGCAATAGTTGCCCACTCTTCTTTGCAAAAACACTCCAAAACTGTCAGATTGTGAGGGCATCTTCTGTGCATTTCAAAATGTTTTTCTTCTGGTGAAGCCATTCCTTTGTTGATTTGGATGTATGCTTTGGGTCAGTGTCATGCTGAAAGATGAAGTTCCTCTTCATGTTCAGCTTTCTAGCAGAAGCCTGAAGGTTTTGTGCCAATATTGACTGGTATTTGGAACTGTTCATAATTTCCTTTACCTTGACTAAGGCTCCTATTCCAGCTGAAGAAAAACAGCCCCAAAGCATGATGCTGCCAACACCATGCTTCATGCTTGGTGATGTGCATTGTTGTTTTTTTTTGCGCGAAACATATCTTTTGGAATTATGGCCGAAAAGTTCAACTTTGGTTTCATCAGACCATAACACATTTTCCCACATGCTTTTGGGAGACTTCAGATGCGTTTTTGCAAATTTTAGCTGGGCTGGGATGTTTTTCTTCATAAAAAAGTCTTGTCATTCTACCCCATAGCCCAGACATAGGAAGAATACGGGAGATTGTTGTCACATGTAGCTCGCAGCCAGTACTTGCCAGATATTACTGCAACTCCTTTAATGTTGCTGTATACCTCTTTGCAGCCTCCCTGATGCATTTTCTTCTCATCTTTTCATCAATTTTGGAGGGAGGTCCAGTTCTTGGTAATGTCTTCACTGTGTTCCATGGTATATCTAATGCCTTGGAGAGTCTTTTGTACCCTTCTCCTGACTGATATCTTTTAACAATGAAATCCCATCTGCTTTGGAAGCTCTCTGTGGACTATGGCTTTTGTTGTAGGATGCGACTAAGAAAATGTCAGGAAAGACCTACTAGAACAGTTGAACTTTATTTGGGGTTAATCAGAAACACTTGTACACAGGTGTGTACTGCCTCCTATTTAACATACATTTGAATGTGATTGCTTAATTAAGAACACAGCTACATTCTCAGTTATAAGAGGATGTGCACACTTATGAAACTACATTATTTAATTTTTTTTTAATTTTTACTCCCCCTTAAAAGATTTCAGTTTGTTTTTCAATTGTGTTGTACAGTTTATAGGTTACATTAACCACTTAAGGACCACCTCACGCCGATATACATCGGCAGAATGGCGCGGTTGGGCACAATCATGTACCTGTACGTGGCTCTTTAAGTGCCCCACCATGGGTCGCTTGTGCGCTGCCGGGGGCGTGCTCACGACCTGGTCCTGATCTCCGTGACCATGGCCGCAGGACCCGTGGACCCGATCGCCGCTGGTGTCCCGCAATCGGGTCACAGAGCTGAAGAACGAGGAGAGGTCTGTGTAAAGAAACCTCTCCCCGTGCTTCCTAGCATGGCTGTCACCGATCGTCTGTTCCCTGTGTGAGGGGGTTCGCTCGGTAGCGGGTGTGTGTGACCCCCTGGATGGGTTCACAACACAAAGTCAGGCACAGCAGACAGCGGTGTAGGTGCAAAAAACAAAAGATCCGGTTTATTTAGGCTACATGCAGTGATACATATAACAGCCAAACAAAATAAAACAAGAAAATAAATCCTGGTCAGCTTGACCTCTAACTACACACATAGACTCCCTGTCTAACAACTGGGTGCAGCCTTGTGCTGCCCCAGTCCCTGTCTCTATTGTAGGGGTTTGCCACACAGGCGTTAACTCACCGCACAGAACAGATCTCAGACTCCCCAGTCTATACACACAAAACTGGTTCCAGGATGAAGCATCTCCCTATGCATGCTGGGGTTTTTTGTAGAGGTCTTAATGAGCCCACTTACTACAGCTGGGCTCATTAACTCTTCCCCTCTAATTGTAAAAGTCTGCATAAAGCCTGAATCTAGGACACACATATTTCCCATCCTGAATACAACCAGGTGATTTTACCTGCGTGCTGCCACATACCCCCCCCCTCTTGTTTCAACCTTGGGGTTGTAACACAAGCAGCCAGACACGCATGTATCCGAGACAAAGCATCCACATTCCCCATTTTAACACCAGGGCGATGCTTAACTGTAAAGTTAAATTCCTGTAGGGCCAGGAACCACCTATTTATCCTTCTATTGGTCTCCTTGTTTTGAGCCATCCACTTTAAAGGAGCGTGATCAGTCACCAGGTCAAAGTGCCTACCTAGCAGATAGTACCGAAGGGAATCTAGAGCCCACTTCACTGCTAAACATTCCTTCTCAATCGTGGCGTAATTTACCTCATGGGACTTTAACTTCCTGCTGAGGTAAATGACTGGGTGCTCTTCCCCGTTCCAGACCTGGGATAACACTGCTCCTAACCCAACGTCTGATGCATCAGTTTGTACAACAAAGTCCTTAGAGAAGTCTGGTGAGTACAACACTGGCTGGCTACATAAGGCTGTTTTTAAGGACTGAAATGCTTCCTCAGCCTCTGGGGACCATTTAACCATAACCGACTCTTTCCCTTTTGTCAGGTTGGTGAGGGGCACAGCCTGAGAAGCAAAATGGGGAATGAATCGTCGATAATAGCCAGCGATTCCCAGAAAGGCTCGTACCTGTTTCTTGCTGTTGGGACGTGGCCAACTCTGTATGGCCTCGACTTTATTGACTTGGGGTTTTATCACCCCCCTCCCAATAGTGTACCCAAGATATTTGGCCTCCTCCTGTCCAATGGTACACTTCTTTGGATTGGCCGTAAACCCAGCTTCCCGGATAGAGTCTAGGACTGCTTGTTCTTTTGGCAAATGTGAGACCCAGTCTGTGCTATGGATAATCACATCATCCAGGTAAGCTGCAGCATATTTATGATGGGGCCTCAGAATCTTATCCATTTTCCGCTGGAATGTTGCCGGTGCATTCTGTAACCCAAACGGCATTCTCTTATATTGGAATGCCCCATCTGGGGTTACAAACGCAGTTTTCTCCTTGGCCGACTCGGCCAGGGGAATTTGCCAATACCCTTTGGTGAGATCAAGAGTTGTCATATATCGGGCTGTTCCCAGCCGGTCAACCAACTCATCTATACGTGGCATGGGGTAGGTGTCAAATTTTGTAACTTTATTTAATTGTCTAAAATCGTTACAAAACCGCCAGCTCCCATCAGGTTTGGGCACTAGTACAATAGGACTGGACCAGTCACTCTGGGACTCCTCTATCACACCCAATTCCAGCATCCTTTGAACCTCCCCACGTATTGCCTCCCGTCGGGCCTCTGGTATTCTATAAGGTTTTAGTTTTACCCTTTCTCCTGGCGGGGTGATAATGTCATGCTCTACGCCAGATGTTTGTCCCGGAAGCTCAGAGAAAATCTCTTTGTTACGAAGTACAAACTCTTTAACCTCCTGTTGTTGGGGTTTCGATAAGGTGTCTGCTATTCCAACCTCAGGAACTAAGCAATCAGGCTGTACTTGTGACAAAGTCTCTGCGACTAGGGATTCCCTATCCCTCCAGGCTTTCAGCAGATTGACGTGATAGATCTGCTCCGGCTTTCGCCTTCCTGGCTGTCTAACCCTGTAGTTCACCTCACTAATTTTTTCAATTACTTCATATGGACCTTGCCATTTGGCCAGAAATTTGCTTTCAACCGTAGGGACTAGCACCAAGACCCTATCCCCCGGGGAAAAAGTACGTGTCTTGGCCCCACGGTTGTACACTCTCTGCTGTGCTAACTGCGCTTGGGTTAAATGTTCCTTTACAATTGGCATTACCTGTGCAATTCTATCTTGCATCAGGGCGACATGCTCAATCGCACTCCTGTGAGGAGAACTCTCATTTTCCCAAGTTTCCTTGGCGATATCCAGCAGCCCTCTTGGGTGTCTCCCATAGAGCAACTCGAAGGGTGAGAAACCCGTAGAGGATTGGGGTACCTCCCTAATGGCAAACATCAGATAGGGTATTAGACAATCCCAATTCTTTCCATCTCTATCCACCACCTTCTTTAACATTTGTTTTAGGGTTTTGTTGAATCTTTCAACCAACCCATCTGTTTGGGGGTGATACACAGATGTACGCAATTGCTTCACTTTGTACAACTTGCATAATTCTTTCATAACCCGGGACATAAAGGGTGTACCTTGGTCCGTAAGCAGTTCCTTACAAATACCCACGCGGCTAAAAACAAGGGATAGCTCTTTGGCTATGGTTTTGGCTGAGGTATTTCGGAGAGGAATTGCTTCCGGATAACGGGTGGCATAGTCCAATATAACCAAAATGTACTGATGCCCCCTAGCAGACTTCATTATCGGACCTACCAAATCCATTGCGATCCTCTCAAAGGGGACCTCAATGATAGGAAGAGGTACCAGTGGGTTACGGAAATGTGGCATAGGTGCCGACTTCTGACACACAGGGCAGGAGGAACAATACTTTTCTATTTCCTTCATGACCCCAGGCCAATAGAATCTCTGCAATACCCTCTCTCTGGTTTTCTCTGTCCCCAGATGACCTCCCAGAATGTGTCCATGAGCCAATTCTAACACCAACTTCCTGTAAGGTTTGGGCACTACAAGTTGCTCAATGGTTTCTTCTGCCCTTTGAGCCACTCGATATAGCAGGTCCCTTTCCATAGTGAAGTAAGGATAAGGGCAAGTCTTATCTGGGTTCACTAACTCGCCATCTATTTTCACCACATTTTCCCGTGCCTTTATTAGGGTGGGGTCTTTTAACTGTTCTGTGGCAAAATTTTCCCTGTGAACCTCAAGATCCGAAAACTCCACAGACGGCATGTTTTCATCTGAGGATGTTGGCTCCTCCCCAGTTTCTCGAGTTTCCCCCGCCAATACCGACAAGGGAAATTCAGGAGAGTCCTCACCACTCCCAGAGGAATTCTGGTCATCTTCCTGGTTTATAGGGGCACCAATGGGGGCCTCAGGACAATCCCAGAGTTCCCAGAATTTTGGAAAATCCCTTCCCACAATAGCATCATGTGGTAACTGAGACACTAACCCCACCTGATGAGAGAGGTTACCTTTGGGGGTCTCAAAAAACACTGAAGTTACAGGATACTCTCGGGTGTCCCCATGCACACAAATAACAGCCACCCTGTTCTTCCCAGAGACCTCTGTAGTAACTAATTCAGCTTTTATCAATGTTACCAGGCTACCTGAATCTAGCAACACATCAACATGTCTACCATTAATACACATTTTACATAAATGTTTCTCAGGTCCCCGAATGGCAGTGCATGCAACTGTCGCAAACAGCGACTGACGTCTCTCCCTTATAAAGTCACATTGCATAGGCTCATCCACAACTGGGCAATTGGCTGCAATATGTCCCTCTTGCCGGCAGCGGTAGCAAATAATTTTTTTCGCTGCCTCTTGCAGCATGGGCTTCCTGGGCTGCTCCCACCAGACCTTAGGTAGAACTCCCACCCTCTCACTCTCTCCACCCTCACCCCTTGGAGTCATCTTACCCGCCACTGGGGATGATCTGGTCTTAGGGGGGAAAGTCCGTGAGTCCCTGGAAGAGGTGGTCAAGTTCTCTGTAGCCAAGTACCTCTCAACCAGATCCACAAGTTTATCTGCATTTTCTGGGTCTCCATGGCTTACCCATTTTTGGATGGCAGTAGGAAGAGCTCTCAGGAAACGATCCATAACCACACGTTCCACAATGTTTGGTGCGGTCAAAATCTCTGGCTGCAGCCACTTCCTGCTCAGGTGAATGAGATCATACATTTGAGACCTGGGAGGTTTTCCAACCTGAAAAGTCCAGTTATGCACACGCTGAGCCCGGACTGCCAGGGTGACACCCAGCCATGCCAATATTTCTGCTTTTAGCACCACATAGTCTTTTGCTTGGTCAGGCTCTAGGTCATAATAAGCTTTCTGCGATTCCCCAGTTAACAGAGGGGCCACCAGTCCAGCCCATTGCTCCTTAGGCCACTTTTCCCTTTCAGCAGTCCTTTCAAATGTGGTCAAAAACACCTCCGGATCATCCTCTCCAGTAATTTTTGTCAGTAAACGGCTCACACCAAAGGTTGCGGTATTATTGTACCCACTTGCTTCATTGGTCTGCGGATGTTGCTGTATCAATGTCTCTATTTGCTGTTGAAAATTCTGCTCTTGCTTCTGCAACAGGTCTATGAAGCGGGCTTCAGATCGCTGCTGGGCTTGTTGCTGAGCTTCCAAACTCTGCTGCAAAGTTGCATTTGTCTGCTGCTGATTTGCATTTGCCTGCTGCTGGGCTTCCAAACTCTGCTGCAAAGTTGCATTTGTCTGCTGCTGATTTGCATTTGCCTGCTGCTGGGCTTGTTGTTGAGCTACAAGGCTCTTTTGTAAAGCTGCATTTGTTTGCTGCTGGTTTGCATTTGCTAGAGCCAGCTGTCTCAGTATCTCCTCCATGCTGGCCTTAACAAAAAAAAAAAAACTGCCAAAATTCTCCACCAACTGTGAGGGGGTTCGCTCGGTAGCGGGTGTGTGTGACCCCCTGGATGGGTTCACAACACAAAGTCAGGCACAGCAGACAGCGGTGTAGGTGCAAAAAACAAAAGATCCGGTTTATTTAGGCTACATGCAGTGATACATATAACAGCCAAACAAAATAAAACAAGAAAATAAATCCTGGTCAGCTTGACCTCTAACTACACACGTAGACTCCCTGTCTAACAACTGGGTGCAGCCTTGTGCTGCCCCAGTCCCTGTCTCTATTGTAGGGGTTTGCCACACAGGCGTTAACTCACCGCACAGAACAGATCTCAGAATCCCCAGTCTATACACACAAAACTGGTTCCAGGATGGAGCATCTCCCTATGCATGCTGGGGTTTTTTGTAGAGGTCTTAATGAGCCCACTTACTACAGCTGGGCTCATTAACTCTTCCCCTCTAATTGTAAAAGTCTGCATAAAGCCTGAATCTAGGACACACATATTTCCCATCCTGAATACAACCAGGTGATTTTACCTGCGTGCTGCCACACCTGTTATAGGCAAAGATGACCAATGACGTCACATGCCAAGCCACGCCCCCAACAGTAAAAAAACACACACACGTCACACATAACCCCTCCCCGCCCCCTAGTGGTTAACTCCTTCACTGCCATTTACACAGGAATCAGAGCATTTAAATAGCACCGATTGCTGTATAAATGATAATGGTCCCAAAAATGTGTTAAAAATGTCCGATGTGTCCGCCATAATGTCGCAGTCACAATAAAAATCGCTGTTCGCTGGCATTACTAGTAAAAAAAAATATTAATAAAAATGCTATAAAACTATCCCCTATTTTGCAAACGCTATAACTTTTGCGCAAACCAATCAATAATCACTAATTGCGATTTTTGTGACCAAAAATATGTAGAAGAATATGTATCGGCCTAAACTGAGAAAAACTAAAATTTTTATATATTTTTTGGGGATATTTATCATAGCAAAAAGTAAAAAATATAGAATTTTTTTCAAAATTGTCGCTCTATTTTTGTTTATAGCCCAAAAAAAAAAACTGCCGAGGTGATCAAATATGACCAAAAGAAAGTTCTATTTGTGGGAAAAAGGGACACCAATTTTGTTTGGGAGCCACGTCGCACAACTGTGCAATTGTCAGTTAAAGCGTCGCAGTGTCCAATCGCAAAAAGGAGCCTAGTCCTTTGGCTGCAAATTGGTCCGGGGCTTAGTGGTTAAAGTGTAAAAAGTTTATCTTTGTCTCATTTTTTTTACATTACAGATACCTGACATTTTAACAGGGGTGTGTGGACTTTTTATATCCAACATACATATACATATACATATATATATATATATATATATATATATATATATATATATATATATTTTTTTTTTTTTTTTTTTTTTTCTGTATATATGCATACATACATTTTGTGTTGTATAACATTTATAAGATTTAAGGACTAGAGATGATCAGTCTGGAGAATCATTAATAATTACAAAGTGGTGAAAAGTTTCCAATTTGCCAAATCTCTTGACTTGCAAATCAACTTGTGAGTCACAATTAAGCAGCAGTTAAACCATACGTTAGGGCCTATGTATAAAACATTCATTGGATGAATGTCACAAGCATCCAGCTAGTGTCTGTGACTACCCATCAGGCTCCACCCTTTAAGAGTAAAAGCTCCCCCCTGCTGTTGCGCTGTCAGGAGGAGGGTGGAGTGTTCATATATGCATGCTGGCATCAGTGCCCCTCCACATTCAGTGTAAGGCCCTGATGCATGTACTTTTTTACAAAAGGTACATGAATCTATCACCCATTTGTCATGTGCAGGCCTATCAGAATTCTAAAGCGTGTTTTAGACACTTTGTATGAATTCCCCAAAAGGTGTATTGAAAGGTTACTTGTTGTCCTCATCGGAAGCGCATGTGACAGGGTGACAATGCAGCAGCACAATTGGTAGAGAGTGACAGAGTGTTGCCACTCTATAAGGCTGGGTCCACACCTGTGCGTCAGTGCAGGCCGAGGTTTGCGCAGGCATGAGAGCCCATTCATTTAAACATGCAGAAAAGAAGTCCCGGCACAATTTTGGAAATCGCAGCCCACGTGGGAAGCGAGGTTCCCAGTGCGGGTGCGATTTCCAGTGCGGGCAGTGTGCCATTATGATTAATGGCACCCACCCACGGGTCCTGCATTTTGCTGTGCAGGTGGTTGAAATTTGTGGGGGTCCCACGATGGCGCCATCTGTGCAGGTGGGAACCTAGACTAACTGGAATTGCCTAAGCAAGGACATTAATGGCAGGAACACCATATATGAATTAGAAACTGCAGTATTAATAATAAAAAAAAATCTAAATTACTTTTGAAATAAAATTAAAATATTAAAGCTTTTAGAAGATTTAAATGATTTACTTTAGGTATTTCTTTAACATCTGTGCTACAACATCTTTATAAAGAAATACATCAGTAACGATAACAGCAATGCAAGTTAATGATAATTGCTTTCAGTGAATTGTATCAAAATAATAATTTTGTATTGGAAGAATTTTCCCTTAAAAGTTTCTGCTCTGAAAACTGCTTACAGGGCTAATCTTTATAGCAAATTAACAATAAAGGCAGAAGCTCATATGTCCTGTGGGTGAATGCTTCAACCATTACCGTTCTAAGGTTTATGACATCTTACCTGGCTTTAAAAGACTTCCACTGGTGTTGAGAATATGCCACAGCAGGAAATCCATTAAAGCACAGTCCGGGTTATACCGATTTGAAAAAAAAATAGGTCAGCTGCAACATTAAAATCTATTTTTTATGTCCCCTATAAGTTATATTGAAAGCCATAAGGATGAAAACAATTACATGATTATGATTTATATGATTAGGCCAAATGCTGCAGAGAAGATCAATAGGCATGAAACTAAGAACGATAGATAACTAAATATTATTTTCTGTGTAATGCAGGTAAAAAGTAAATGGATTTTATCTCCTGTAGCTTAGGTAGGTATTAAAAAGAGAAAAGACATTTTATTTAGGACACCCAAGTAATGGGATTTGTTAAGTATAAAGTGACTTTTAAACTTGGTCAGCTAGTGCAGTGGATCGGGTTTCTTTAGCGGGGGGGTGTTATACCTCTTGGGATATGGGAACAAAATGATGTGGTATGGAACTGGATTTCTGAATATAAAAAAAAAAAAAGATTTTCTGCATAATTCAACCTGAAATTTAAGTGGGGAAATCAACTTTACCTTGATTGCCTGCTTCGATCACAGAAAACAACAGCAGATATCTCACTTGTGTATTTTTGATTTTCCTTTTTATTTATTTGAGTATGGTAAAATGCTTATGATTGTCTTTCAGCTTTTCTATTCTTAGCTTATGTAAAATAAGCCAAGCTATTAACATCCTTTGAAGTCACATTCGTACCTAATAGACTGGTGATGAGTGATGATGTTTTCGGCAGTCTGGTTAGAAGAGTATGGAGATATATCGGTAATTTATTGGGGGTCTGTAATCAGAAAATGCGTAGGAACCCCTGCAGTAGTTAGACTTTTGACTTGAGCTCAACTAATCCACACAATAGCTAGAAGACATCAGCACAAATATTTTTAAAGGAGTATTAAACCCTCAACATTTTTTAGTTGAGCACAATAAAATAAAGATTCCTCAGTAAACTATTTGTTACAAATCTTATCCCAGCACATGCAATTTACAACATCCAATGCTGCTGGCTCCTGCCCTCTCAGTCCTATATATCCGAACCTCTGGTCTTCACAGGAAAAAATAAATAAAATAACAGTGGACAGTGCAGTCTGGAGTCACTCTTAGTTTGGAGAAGGGATGGGGAGGAGGAGTGAGAAGCAGGGGAGCCCCTTGCTATCCTATGCTATGGGGCTATACACAGTATAGGGAGACACTTGTATAGTCCTTGCATGCAAGGGTGACTCCATAGGATGCTACAAGAGAAAGGAGCCACCTCAAAACAGGAAACCTGAGCCATTGTCGACTAATCTGCTGCTGCAACTCTGTGGGGTTGAGTTACTAAAGGCAAATAGACTGTGCAATTTGCAAATTGTAGTTACACTCTGCAAGTGCAGTTGCTCCAAAGCTTGGTAAATGAGCAGAAGCTCTGCTGACTTCCATCATCCAATCATGTGCAAGATAAATATGCTTTTTTTTTAAATTTTCCTTGCACGTGATTGGGTATTCAAAGAGAAGCTTTAGCTTGTTTAGTAAGCTCTGGAGCAACTGCGTTTTCAGAGTGCAACCAGACTTTTGCAAAGTGTACAGTCTATTTGCCTTTAGTAAATCAGCCCCAGAGCCACTATGAGTAATCAGCTGTTGAAATACTGGGCCCTTCCGAGAATACTATCACTGAAACACTAGGCCATTAATGTCTGTTCTCTGACAACTGTATGTATAAACGCCCACAGTGTGGTACCTGGATACTAGTGCCCTCACTACATTAAGGTCTCTTTATGGGTTTCCATCCCCAGCCTATGAAAAGAGAAGCAGAAGACTGGTGAGGTCCTCTCTATGTAGCTCTGATCACCCCTCCTATTTGCCTGCTCTTTGCACTACAATACAACTGATTGGCTCTTCGCACTGCTTCTTCCTCCCGCAGTCTAAGCTCTGCTGTGTGGGAACTGCAAGAAGCTGATACCAGGTCAAATTCAATTTCTCACACCGCTTGTATTTAGCAAAAATACATCTAAAGAGTAAATCCACTTTTGCTGAAAAGAAAACAACTTTGTTGCAGATTCCTATCTTTTGCTATTCGGAAGAAATAGCTGTTTGTCTATGTCCATGTTCAATCTGAATCTGTATGGGAGCAGCTTTATAATTATCAATCAGCTGCTGCACTTGCAGGGCTTTAATGATGTAAGTGGCAGGGTCTGCATTTCTTTAGATGTGATTTCTCTGTGGAAGTATCTCACCAAAAATGCTGCAGGAGATGCCTAAAATATGTCTTAGTGTAGACTTCCAGGAATGACAGTGAGCCAATCACACATGCTGAAAATGACATTTTTTTGGGACGTTCTGTAGACCATCTTTATACAGAAGACCTCCAGGTAGCCATATTGTATTTCATTTTACAGAAAATTACAGAGATGTAATCAATTACTATACAACTTGTGTAGCAATTGTATATGCTATATTTTGTATGTATTTATTTGTTTTTAACCAAAAAAGTGGAGTTAACTTTTTTAATGATACAATAAATACAGAGCTGCACTAATTAGTGTCTTTTAAATCTCTCCCGGAGGTCAGATTTAATACCCTAATTTACAATTGGAGCTGAGATGATAAAAGTAAATTAATATTGGTTTTATTTTCTTAATTAACAAAATTGGAAACGACTGATGTCTGTCAAGTAAAACCTTTCACAACACCTGCAGGTCCAGAGGAAAGATGATAGAATTGAAAAAAAAATCTTTTTCACACATCTTAACACACTCTTCAATTTATTATTATTATTTATTTTTTTATTTTTTTACAAATAGATGTTATAGATATATTGCATAGTGCATGTTATGTGAGCTAGAGATACAGAGGGAAATTTATTAAAACTGGAGCAGTCAGAACATGGAGCAGCTGGGCATGGCAACCAAACAGCTTCTCTTTAATTTTCAAAGCTTAAAGGGGTTGAATGAATGAATGAATGAATGAATGAAATACTTGTATAGCGCACAATGCGAACTGAATCGCCTCTAGGCGCTTTGGCGAGCTTTGATCATCTGCTAAAAGAGGAAGGTCTTGAGTTTTTTCCTAAAAGCCAGGTGATTTTCTTCCAGGCGGATGTTGATTGGTAGAGCATTCCATAGCCGAGGCCCTTGTGTACCTTGTTGTAAAGGTAAACATTTTTTCACCTTAATGCCCCCCCCAGCCCCCCTGTTTTACTTACCTCACCCCTCAAAAGTCCCGCGCTCACCTCCAACATCCTCTTCACCACACAGCCTGGCCGTTGATTGGCTAGAGTGGATGGATTGGCTTGCGCTGCTGTCAATCATATCCAATGATGTGGCGCGCCAGGGGCGGGGCCGAGTGATACAGTAAGCGGCTATAGCCACCGGCTGTATCACAGGAGCAAGCCCGCATGTACTTCTCACCATACGAGGGAGTTCGCATGAACGTGAGAAGTACTTGCGGGGGGAAGCCGAGACAGCCGCCGAGGGACCCCAGAAGAGCAGGTTCGGGGCCACTGTGTGCAAAACGAGCTGCACAGTAGAGGTAAGTATAACATGTTTGTTATTTTTTTTAAATTAAAAAAAACCCTTTATGACCCCTTTAATTGAACAAGCTGAAGCTAGAAGCTGATTGGTTGCCATGCACAGCTGCTTCAAATTCTTGCTGCTCCAGTCTTGATAAATTCCCCCCATGATATTTTATAGCATTGATGTGGAGGATCTATAAGCTTCTTAGTGAAATGTCAAACATGTGCATGGCAAAGAAATTCAACACTTCTGTCTTCGCTCAGTCAATTTGAATTGCCAAAATAACATACTTTCAATCCCGATACACACTATCAGATTTTATGCTGATTTTTGTCTTCAGATTTACCAAAACCATATAATATGAGGTCAAACCTTAGGAGTTTAAATTTTTATGCAATCAGGCAGGCCTTTGCACTACATGATTTTGGTAACCCTGAAGACAAAAATCAGCAGAAAATCTCATAGCGTGTATGGGGCTTTAGTCTCCGTTCACAAATTTGCAACTTGGATCCCTTCTCAATGTTGCCAGTTCACACATGTACAGATCGTTCGCAGTGCGGTTTTAACCACTAGCCGACCAGCTGCCGCAGTTGTACTGCGGCACCATGGCTTGGCTGCGTGAATCACCATTATGTTACGTCTGTAACATAAACAGCCAGTAGGGGGCGATTGAGCGCCGCCAGGCTCCCGTGATTGCATGGGGCACATGGAGAAGCGGAAGCTGTGTGTGTGTGTACACACAGTTTCCGGTTCTCTGGGGAGTGAACTGACAGATCGTCTGTTCATTCAAAGTATGAACAGCAATCTGTTAGTTTCCCTGCACAGTCCCATCCCCCTGTCGTTAGAACACGTACTACGACACACAGTAACCCCTTTACTGCCCTCTAGTGTTAACCCCTTCACATTTTTACAGTAATCAATGCAATTTTAATTGCGACGATCGCTGCATTAATGCCAATGTAATCAAATCAAAAACACTGAAATATGCTGAGTTGCAGAATTGTCGCTGTCATTACTTTTAGTGTTTGATGATGAATTCCCCCCCAAATCACTATCGCTCAATTCTGCAAGTGATTCTAAATTTATTATCTATAACCACTTTTGATGTAAACGGACATTTTTTGGTTTCTATGAACAATCTCCAGTTTCCTGGCATAAAGAACAGTATTTATAATATAAAACTGCATGCAGGACACTGGACAAACCATTAGGGACAAAGGGGATGTGTAATTATTTGATACAGTACTGTAATCTGTAAGATTACAGTATACTGTATCTATACTGTTTTTTTACTATTTGAATTTGGCGCTGAACTCCGTCCCTGTGCGTCGCAACGCTCGCAGGTAATGGAGCTCGGCACTATGACAGTCGACCGCGACATGGTGGCTCGCGGATCATAGTGGGGAGACATTGCAGGATCCAGGGGACAGGGTAAGTAAACCTCTACATGGATCCAGTGATGTGACCCCCGAGTCTGGCTCGGGAATACCGCTTTTGGTACTGAATTCTCACCCCGAGCCAGACTCGGGAATACCACCAGGGAGGCTACAGAATCACAACTGTGTACTGTTTGAAATGCCATTTTAAGCAAATGACATCTTTCTTTAGATTTTGGTCTGTGCAGACAATACGGCTACTTACCGACTTGGCAGAATTCACAGACAGCTTAACTTTTTAGGACGCAGCAGTTGAATCCAACATATTTTAAAACTGGGTACACAGATACAGTTTGTTTGTTCAACCAGCAGGTTTAATGAAAAAAAAAAAAAAACGGACAGATTCCGGCAACACGAGTGATATTTATGCAGGTGTGTAGTAAAAATGGTGTAAACAATAGGTAATGATAATCTGTATAATAAATAATATATATAAAATAGTCCACAGCCAGAAAAGGGATCAGATTAGTAACCCAAGGTGCAGAAATGATAATCCAATAGCGTGAAAACAATACAATACAGTTTACAATACAGTTTATACAGGGATCTATCTCACCACAATACACTGATCAGTGCTCGCAAGCCATTGGCTGCAGGCACTGATCGAATATTAGTTTTCCATTATGCCCATTCAACAGAAGCTAGTAATTAGACTGGCTTCTGTTGAACAGACAGCTGTACACGTGGAATGAAAGCCAGGCAACCAGATGATTTTCAGCCCGTATGGACCAGGCTTTACTTCAGGTAAAGCCATGAAGAAAGTAGAATGTTCATTCACTTACTCGTCCTCTGTTCATAGTGCATTTTTCATTACTAGAAGCTACAGTACAGCTTCTATGAATGCAGGAGGGGGATAGAAAGGATGTCTCATATTAATGCCCACAGCACTGGAAAATTGCCACTACAGGGATATGGGGGAAAGCAGCCACAAGGGACCTGTGTGATGATTACAAATACCTATAAAAAGCATGCTTATCATATTTTTCTGTATCCCTGGCTGTAAATAATAAACAAATTCACCTTTATATGTTGCACAATCATACTTATTTCAAAGTTCCAAGATTATATGTTACTGAACATATATATTTTAGGATTGTTATTATGCAGAATGCTGCATATTTGTTATTATCAGTGGCGGCTGGTGCTCCATTTTTTAGGGGGGCCGCAAACAAAGCCCCGACCAACCCCATACCCCCCCCCCCCCCCCCCGGTCACTCGATAGATAGATAGATAGATAGATAGATAGATAGACACGTAGACACTGGGTGGGAGGAGAGAGATAGATGGATGGATAGATAGATAGATAGATGGACGGATAGATAGATAGATAGATAGATAGATAGATAGATAGATAGATAGATAGATAGATAGACAGACAGACAGACAGACAGACAGATTACATTTTTAGTGTTGTCTTTAAAAGGGTTGTAAACCTGAGACATGAAATAAGTACAAAACATATCCTTCTCTACTGTGTACCTGTTCCAATCAAGAGCTCTAAGGCCCCGTTCACACCTTTTCAATTTCCTGCTTGAAGCTCTAAAATGCACAACAAGCCAATTTGCATTCATTGCATTGGTCCCTGGTCACATCTAAGCGTTCTGTCACCTGAAGCAAACCGCCTGTCACTCAAAAAAAGTGTTTTTGGCCCCATAGACTTCATTAGAAACGCCTGACAAGTTTTTTACAAATGTTTTGCAGCTCGTTTTCTGCTCATATGGCAGCTCTCCACCCCTAATTTCCTCTCCCTCTCCTCCCCCTAGTGCTTTCTATTGGCTAAACAAAAATGCCTGAAGCTGAAAAACTCTTGTAATACGCTTCTAAAACTCTTTAAAATGATTGTAAAATGCTGCAAAAAGGCTTAAAAAAAGCCCAAAAATAAACAGTAAATCGCTATGCTCAGGTGTGAGTGGAGTCTGATGCCCCGTACACACGATCAAACTTTCTACCAACAAAACCGTGGAATTTTTTCGAAGGGTGTTGGCTCCAACTTGTATTGCATACACATAGTCACACAAACGTACGGCGAGCCGATAAAAAGGACGTTCAATAGTCATGTGATATCTCCATTACACTAGTTTTACAAGACCGAGCGCTTCCGGCTCGTCCTTGATTCCGAGCATGCATGTTTGTACTTTGGACTTTGTGTGAAGGACACACACTTGGAAAGTCCGACAACACACATTTGTTGGTGGAAAATTTGAGAACATGTTAGCCAACATTTGTTGGAGGAAAGTCTGACAACAATTGTCCGATGGAGCATACACAAGGTCGGACTTTCTGCCAACAAGCTCACTTCCAACATTTCCCTTTGGAAAATCCGATCGTGTGTATGTGGCATAAAGCCCCATACACACTATCAGATTTTCTGCTGATTTTTGCCTTCAGATTTACCAAAACCATGTAATGCAAGGGCCTGCCTGATTGCTACAAATTGAAACTCCTAAGGCTTGACCTCATATTATATGGTTTTGGTAAATTTGACGGAAAAAATCTGCAGAAAATCTGATAGTGTGTATGGGGCACAAGTGTCATTTCTGTCTGCTACTTCATTCCTCTGCTATCAGCAAAAATCACTTCTAATGCCACTGAAGTCGGAAGTCTCATCGGAAGAAGGTCTGATGGTTTTCCCCAGACGGAATTCCGCTCAAGCTGTCTTGCCTACACACGATCACATCAAATTCCGATTGTTTAGAATGCGGTGATATACAACACGTACGATGGGACTAGAAAAAGGAAGTTCAATAGCCAGTAGCCAATAGCTTCTGTCTCGTAGTTGAATCTGAGCATGCGTGATTTTTGGCATGTCGGGAATTGCATACACACGATTAGAATTTCCGATAGAACGTTTTTCCATTGGGAAAATTGAGAACATGCTATACATTTTTGGCTGGCGGAAATTCAGACAGCTAAATTCCGATGGAGCATACACACAGTCGCATTTTCCGATGAAAAGCTCTCATCTGTCTTTTTCTGCCCAGAATTACAATAGTGTGTACGCGTCATAACAAGATTTCCTGACACCAAGAAAAAAAAAGGGGAATGGGAGGGACCTCCAGCTGATTGACAGCCTTGGCTCTTTTCCTGTGTGTTGTATGAAAAGAGGTGTGTCTCTTCCCTCCAATCAGCTTTCAGAGCTCTACTCACTGAGCTCTGCAGAGTGTAACTTAGCTCTCCATCCCCCTTTTGGTTCAAATAGCTCAGACAAGCTTTCTAAAGTCTGGATGGCTGTAGAAGAGAGTGTAATACCGCTTTCAGATATAAATGAGTATATTGCTGTTCCACATACTATAAGAGATTCAGTCATTGTCCAGACAATCAATATTTGACTCTTTCTTCACATCAGTATATTCTAGAATGGATTTGTATTGAGCGACTGTGTGTCTGTAATAGTTTATTCATTGGCATATTATTGACAGCAGTGCTACTATAATAACAACCAGAAAAGTCTTGGTTAGTGACATACTATACAGGGGCCTTTATTACAGTACAGGCATTCTTTTTTCCTTTCATGGAAGCTGACCTCCATGGCATGACTAACAAGTTGAATTTTTCCATTTCTTTTTTTTTTTTTTTCACTAAAACTCATTAAATGTTTTTCATAATTGTGTTTTGAGTGCTGTATTTCTCTATTCTCTGAGGCACCGTTAGAGCACAATGAATCTGAAACAATTTAAACAAGATTGCTGCAGTCTGATCTGTTGCTAAGGTTGCCAGTTACTGCTGCTAATGATAACTTCCTTATCAGAGAGAACACTGAGAGGAATAAGATATGCATATGCTGACAGAATGCAGAAAATTGGTAAAGGCGTATTTTAGGCTGGTAGCTAAAGGGCAGAAAATAGCTATAGAAATGTGATATATCTTGGAAATCATCTGTGAAGGATATATGCCACAAATGGGGCTGTTGTCTTTTTTTTTTTTTTTGCAGTTTGTTATTTAAAAAAAAAAAGCAAATTTCACCTGAATTTTTATTTTATTTTTTCTGGATGCCAGTTGGCTAAATTATATAAGTAAAACTGAAGGTGTCTCACTTATCAAGCTGCATTTTCAACAAGGAGAAATAAATTGACAACTTGAGAATCCAGAGATGGGACAAAGATATTTTGATTTGTCTTGTAGAAGCATGAAAAAAAAAGAATATGAATCAGTGGGTTTTCACTCAAGAAAATTGATATTATTTTGTATAATTTAATTAAAAACCTTAAATAATTAAAACAAATTATTAAAAACCTTGCTAGGTACATCAATAGTGTGAAAAAGTCTATTAACCACTTGACCTCTGGAAGATTTACCCCACTTGTGCCTTTTACACACGGTCGGAAATTCCGATGGAAAATGTCCGATCAGATTATATTGTCGGAAAAATCCGATCGTGTGTGGGCTCACAGACTTTTTCTGTCGGAAATTCCAACGGAAAAAAATTTGAGAGGAGAATGTCAAATTTTCCGACAAAGAAATCCAATCGGACTTTTTCCGATCGTTTGTAGAGAATTCCGATTGGACAAAGTGCCACGCATGCGCAGATTAAATTACGAGACCAAAGCTATTGGCTACTAGCCTCAACGTAGTCCCGTCGTAACAAACTATCGGAATTTCTGACAGCTTTGTCCGACCATGTGTATGCAACACCAGTTTAGGACTAAATCTGTCAGAAAAAATCCAACGGATTTTGTGGTCGGAATTATCCGACCGTGTGTACAAGGCATTAATGACCAGGCCATTTTTTGTGATACGACTGCGTTACTTTAACTGAAAATTGTGCATCGTGCGACACTACCCAAACCATAGTTATGTAATTTTTTGGTTTTTGTGTTTTTATTTCTTGCACTGTCAACAAAACTATTTAAAAAAAATATATATATATTTTTTTTACGTTCTGTTATAAAACATATCCACTAAAACTATTAAAGAAATCAAATTCCTTCATAAATTTAGCCCAATATGTATTCTGCAACATGTTTTTGGTCCAAAAAAAATCCCAAAAAGCGTATATTGATTGGTTTAAATCCTTACATATACCCACTGAAGTGACAAGCTTCAGGAGTTACACAGAGATGAAACAAATCCCCCTACATAAGTTGTGCCTGTTTATCTGCAGTTCTCAATCCTCTACAGCCATCTAAAACACACAGATCAAAGTTTTTTTCTCAGCTCTGGCAGGCAGGGGGTGGTGATCTGACATCACACACTGTACATCAGCTGTGCGTACTCTTAGACCTAAGTGGGGGAATGAACATGCCCCCTCTACAAAGTCTCATAATGAAACATGCACAGTCAAAGAGGTCAATTGCCTTCTGTGTGCCGGAGGATAATGGAGCCATCGCATGAGATACTGTGGTGTCAGAATAACCTGTGAGAAGTGACTAATGCACATAGCAAAGGGACGAGGTAGGATACAGAAATCACACTAGAATTGGGACTAGACAAGACTATAATAGGGTGTGCTCTGTTCATTTTTCATTTCAGAGGTTTACAACCACTCTAATGTCTTGTCGCACAGTTTTTGAAACTAAAGCTAATGCAAGCATACAGTAGTAACTGTACAACATATATAAAATATAAGCATTTGCATTTAAATTGTTACATTGCTGTATTCTATGACTAGACCCTATATGTAGTTCTTGTAGTGGAATAAATATACAATATTCAATTTGAATTTCTGCTTTCTGGTTTTAGCTCTCCCCTTTTCACTATATGGAAATTAATATCAGTCGGGTTAGGGGTTATGGCATACAGGTGTTGATTTAGTAAAGGCAAATAGACTGTTTACTTTGCAAGTGCATTTCTACTTTTCAAGGGAATTTTCCTTTGGCTTAATGAATTAAGTGAAGCTCTGCTGACTTCCATCATCCATTTATGTGCAAGGAAACATACTTTTTTTTTTTCCTTGTGTGAGTGGGTATTATTTGCAAAGTGAATTTTCACTAAACACACTCAACGTATTGAATATTCTTGCAAACTCAACCACCTATTTGAATTTAGTAAATAAACCCTACAGTCTCCCCAAGAAGAGCCTAGCAGGGTTTCTGTGCCAGGTATCAGAGCAAAAATGTGATTGCGGATTGCAACAACTTGCTTAGATTGCCTATCCTCTCATTTCTAGTAATTTTTATTAATTTCCACCAAAATAGTTTGGATTATCTTCAGTTCCTGACCTTTGTTGGGCTTCCCCATGCCTGTCCAAAGCACCCTTCCATTTTGCCACATGCCTGTCTATTCTTTTCCACATTGTGTCATCAGAAACTATAGATGGCCATCATATACCATGACTGTAGTAGCAGAGTGGCTGTTGTTGGATTTGTAATTTATTTTCAGTAGTTGGCACTGTTTCATCACAGCTGTTGATGACAACAGAATACATTTGTAATTTTCCACTAAATTATTATAATCTGGATTTTTAGGGGTGTGTTTTTCAAGTTCAAAAGCTGTGATGGGTTTAAAATCAGCTGGAACTTTTTTGGGGATAACCAAAATTATGTGGTTGAATCTTTGCATGCAAATCTGTCTAATCTCTAAAGAACTAATCCATTCAGATTCCAAGTCATCATAACCCAATATGCACTTGATTCTTTATAGGCTAGCAAAATCTACAAAACTTAAAAATAAAAAATATTACTGATAAGCCTGGTTTATTAGTGATTGACTTTGTTAATGTTCATAGTGGGTGTGTTCATAAATGCTTTTCAAGTTGTAAACAAGATTGCCAGGGTTATGATTTGAAATGGACCATGGACCTTCTATTGGTTAAAACTGGATGGACGTGTGTCTTTTTTCAACCAGACTAACAAGGTAACTATAAAGAGCTATTGCACCCTACTACTTTGCCTCCTGGCATTCTACACACTGTCCACTTTTATGGGTGATGGGTAAGCTCATATGCAATTGTATACCTGGATCTCTATGCCTGAACATACAAACTACTCTATTGTACTTTGCACATATATATTTTTCTGTATTTTGATTTTACCGGTTTCTTTTAGATGATTTTGCTCTCTAAAAACACTCCCGAGGAAGCAGTTACTGTTGCGAAACATGTTGAGCAGAGATAGATTAACCTGTTGTGATAGACCATAAGCGTAAGCTTTTCTATGTAATTATCCACTAAGTAGAGAGCAGTTTTAATGCCTATGTATGAGCATAATCTCTGTGTATGTTTTACAAAGAGATTTGTATGCTGGTACTTTGTATTTTTTAAATAATCTTTTAGTAATAAAAATATTTTTAGATTATCTATGTGTTGTTGCACATAATACCATAATAGTACCATAATAGTCCATGTAGCCTCCAAAATCAAATTTTCTATATAAAGAGCTCTTGTTAAAATGTTTCTAAGGACTAAACATTTAAAACATTGCCTTTTCAGTAATTTAATGGTGAGCTATTACATATGAATCTATTTATTCACCACTTTCTTCCAACAGAATCAAAACACTGCCAAGAAAGCTGAATAACTTTGCCACTTTGCTGTGAATAGGCTGCAATTTGATGGAGTATTAAGAGCACACTATTAAATGAATCCCTGAGTGCAGACCCTATCACACAACAAGAAATATCTACTGCCATCCAAGAGTACTTTACTTTGAATGCCACACTGGACATATCCCCTAGCACTCTATGGTTGGCTCACAAGGCTGTTTTAAAGGGCCATCTCATTAGCATAGCCTCAAGAAAAAATAGAGAACGCTGGCAACAAATTCATGCACTGACCGCAGAATTGGACAAACTACACAAGATACAAATAGGGAATCCAACATTGTCCAACGCACAATTGGTAGCCCAGAAAAGGCTGGAGTTAGATACCCTCTTATCCACAAAAACTGAAAAGTCCCTCCGTTGGTCCAAAGCTAAATTCCTTCTACATAGCAATTTGGCATCCTCCATGTTCGCCTTAAACTGTATCAGGCTATACAACCCCCTCATCTATGTTAAACTCCATAATACCTCCAGTCTTATGGTTTCGCACCATAAAGACGTCCTGACTATTTTTGAAAATTTCTACTCCAACTTACTTTCCGATCTACCCTCCTACCCTTCCCAAACTTCGCACGACTGGCTATCCTCCCTTCCTCTACCCTCTTTAACAACCTCTCAAGTAGAATCTCTTAATGCATCCTTTACAGAGGAAGAACTCTCCCTTCCCAACTTATTCATCATATTAAATAAATGTACCTCTATCTCTGGGCTTATGGTAAACATGTCTAAATCCATAGCACTTCCCATTACTTTACCCTCTGCCCAGTGTAAGACACTCTGAGGATCCTTCCCATTCAAATGGTCAAATAACAAAATTCCGTATCTTGGCATCTACATCACACCACAATTCTTGTCCTTTTTTGTGACTAACTATCCAGCATGTGTGTCCCAACACCAGAGTCTTCTTAAAAGTTGAATTTCATATCGTATATAATTCTTGGGGAGAGTCATGGCAGTCAAAATGACCCTACTACCAAAACTCTCATACCTAATCAGATCCCTCCCTATCACTATCTCTAAATCCTTTTTTGACAAACTACAACAGGATATTAATAAATTTATCTGGCAAGACAGACGCCCAGGTTTTCCAAACACATTCTATATAAATCTCAATCCACCGAAGCTTTGGGTCTTCCTAAACATTGGTTTTACTTCTTAGCTGCCCGTTTTTTTCCAGATATATCAATGGAACATCCCAGATTCAAGAGTACCCTGGGTCAAATCTGAATCCACCTCTATTAGACCTTATTGCCTTCCATACACATTATGGTCACCCTCCAACTCCACACATAATCTTACTCCCCTTAACCCCATCATTTCCCAACCACTCACCCTCTGGCACCTGTATAAAAGCAAACTTGAACTCATTTCACCTGCACCTGTAGGCTCGTCCTTCCTAGGAGAACCATTATTTGCTTAGCGTTTCATCACCCTTAAAGTTTTGCATGGTGGAAATCCCAATACCTGGTCACCTTAGCCGCTCTTCAGCTTGGAGATACATTCAATCTCCTCCGCACACAACATCAAATCCCATTTCAGGAACACTATCATTTTATACAAATAAGACACTTTTATATCTCCCATCATAGTCTTACCCCCCACCCTTTGAACAGATCTGCATCATTTCAACTCTCTACAAAACAGCGTTTGCTTCAAATTTTTCAGATGAACCTCCACAGGGAAGTAAATGGGAAACTGACTGTATTGATACGTTCACTCCAGAGGATTGGGATACCATGCTAGAAAACCTATGTAAGGCCACTAAATCATTGACAGTTAGGGAAACGGCCTATGAGGCATTGACCAGATAATGTTACACTCCTTCCAGACTCCAGGTGATGTTACCGGGAACATCTGGGCTATGCTTTTATGACTGTCAACTTCCAGGCACCTTTAAACACATATTTTTGGATTGTGGACTACTATCTCCAGTGTGGAGAGGAGTAACTGCTGTTGCCTCTGCAATATCTAGAACTCCTCTAAAGCTCATTATCTCCTTGTGTTTACTTGGAGCAACAATCCCAGGTATACTCCACAAAGAGGAATGGCTTATACTATGGAGCCATTAGCCGCCAGAATTAGACAAAACACTGACATATATGGTTTTATGATCAATAACCATAAACATGTCATAAGCCTTTTTGCAGATGACATGATTTTAATGCTTACAAATCCGGTGTCTTCCCTGGCACATGTATCTCATCTACTGCAAGGGTACAGGAAGGTGTCATACTACAAATTAAATGACACCAAATCTTATATTTTAAATCTGGGAGTAACTCCACAACACAAACTGGGCCTACAAGCTAGATTCCGATATGTATGGAATGACCATGAAATTACCTACCTAGGGATGAAATTCACCTACCATCCTGAGCAATTATTCAAGACTAACTACCTTCCAGTTGAAAGAAAATTAAAGGAGGGATTACAAACCTTAAGCAAACATACATTAAAATGGTTAGTAAGGTTAGCAGCCTTCAAAATGCAACTCTTACCCCAATTATTTTACATATACCGCACAGTACCTATTCCAGTCCCCTGAAATTACTTTCAAGTTTTACAATACTTTCTAGATTACCTTTGGGAAGGAAAACATGCTAGAAGTGCTTTTTTCCAAGCTTAGCAAGGCAAAAAGAGCAGGAGGGGTGGGTTTACTAGTCTTAGCTGACTATCACATAGCTGCAATATTAGCACAAATTAGAGGATGGTTTCTCACTGTTCTACAATTTCCTAAATAACAAGTCTATACTTGTCAAAACAAACTCAATGCTAGCATGGGAGAGGGATCTCAACAATTCCTTTTTTGGAAGAACAATGGCACAAAGCCCAACAACACACTCAGCCTCTAAATGCACCAACCTCTGGGAACTCTCCCACAAGGTCACAGAAAGATGGTACCTGACACCATACAAGATTGCCAAATTTGACCCTTCCACACCTCCTTTGTGTTGGAGGAACTGTGCGCAGTGAGAGACCATCTTCCATATTCTATGGAATTGTGGGAGACTGGCCAAATATTGGTCCAACATATTCACAATCCTCCACCAAGTGACAGGTCTACCTATACAATACTCCCCCTCTCTAGCCCTCTTAAATATGGACATTGAAGACATACCACCTCTCCATAGGAAATTCACCACCCACCTATTCCTAGTGGCTAAATTAGTAATACTCAGACTATGGAGATCTTCGAACCCTCCTGAGGTAAAAGAGGCCATTCGCACACTGTCCATTCACTACAGTTATGAAAGTATGCTGGCATCCATAGAGGAAAAAATACCCCAAATTCCTTCCACACTGGCAACCATGGATAGAACGGTATAACGCCCAGAAGATACAATAAGAAAAATCCTTATAGGCGATGATCCTGAGCTCAACTACTCATATTCTCCAGAGAAGTCTTGAGTAATAGTACCCTAATTAAGGTTCAAGTTCTTTCTTTTCCCTTCGTCTCTGAGTTGATCCTTGTTTGTTTCCCTTTTAGTTAAGAGCTATAAGCTCTTGGTGAATGTCTGCTAATAACAATAGACCTGTTGAACCTATTACAACTGAGAGATCAGTTGATTGCATATCCCACCTGTGATTGTTATAATAGGGACAATGGCCTGCAAGGGTTGTCCCTCCACCAAGGCACAATAAGTTCCAAATGGGGTGGCTGGAGGAGTGGGGCAATGCCTTTCGCCCTATAAGTATCACTTGAAACCCATATCAATGTTAATGTAGATGCGTGACTTTGCTAGCTATGGTCATCTGTGTCACCATCTGTAGTACATGTTTATACATGGCAAATGTTGTTCGCCTTTTGTATATTGATAAAACTGAATAACAATTATTGATAAAAAATAAATCTAGTTTATTAAACATAAAAAATAAAGGTAAATAAAACTGACCAAAAGTTATATTTTTCCTTTAAGCAGTTTATTTATCTCCACTGGACAGTTTGAGGGCTAAGAAATAATAAAAGTACCAGTAGCTCTTCAAGCAAGAAAACCTCTGATAAGAGAACAATGATTTCTTTGGGCATGCATCCAAAAAGGAAACATTCCCATAGTGAAAGAAAAAGATCTTTGTGGGTGAGAGTGCCCGCTGAGTGGGAAGTAAAGAAGTTGATCTCCATCTCTCTCGGAAAATGATGAGAGAAATGCTTCTGACCAGCCTAGGTTACAGCTGATGAACTATTCCCTTTTCTAATATTTGCTAAGTATACATTTGTAGTTTCATCTCCAGAATTATTTGGCTTTAGGAGAAAGAGAAAGCATTTGACTGTCTTATGAAAGAGATTTTCTAACTGCTAAAACTTTCCATCAATGTTTTACTCTTCTGCAGATGATGCAGACTGCTTTGGAAGGTTGTTCATACATTAGACAAGCTATACTTTAAAATCATTTCTGGAACTGTGACAGATTTTTACATCTTGCTTAAGGAAGAGGGTGGGAGGTGTGAGAGAAGGCGCGGGCTGGGAGGTGAAAAATAATTCAAGAGGTGGAGTGGGGTGTAATGTAGTGATAGATTGTAAAGGACAAACCCATCAATCATACAAGATATACTATTGCATAACTACTGCATGTTATAAAGTGGAGGTTGCACTGTGTCATATGAGACAGAGTCTTTACATTGCTTTGGAACTTTTTTTTTTTTTTTAAATCTGCATGCCTTAATGTTAGATTGAATAACCCTAGGGGAATATTTGAGTGAAATTCAGTACAGTCATTGGTACGTGTTACAACCCTGTTAAGAGTACAAACTCATTGGACACATTGGATGCAGACAAGACCATTTACAATAGATTAAAGTGGTATTGAAAAACCCAGCAGCAAAGATTTATTATAGTGCAGCTTACCAGTTCCTAAATAATTTGACTGTATTCGCTTTCTTTTTAGGCTTTCTTTCATTTATTTTTAGTAAGTCAGTTGATTTTCAAAAGAACAAGCTGTCCTGCAGATGTAGCAGTTACAAGGATGAATCAAACTATTTACCACTGACAGGGATGCTTACAATGGTGATGAAATTTATCCCAAAAGGGTAAACAAATGTTTGATGTACAGTAACTGCAACAAACTAGTAGAAATGTGGCTTCAATTTATTAGTGTATCTGTATCTACTATAATATCTAACACTACCTTCCCCCCAAACTGATAATGCTGCTGTTCAATATACATGTGCATTTGTTTTTATCCGAGTGCATTTTTGTCCGTATTTTGGGTATTTTTGTTATCATTTTAATAAACGATAACGAACATGCAGAATCCGAAAACTGAAAGATCTGACATAAACAAATGCTTTATTTTCGATGTGACAACAGTTCGATATAGATAGGAGATTTGACATGACGCTGACAATAGTGGTCGAATGAGCCTAACCTTAGCTCTATTAGTCAAAGATTATTCTACATAGAGAGAAAAGATTCGACATAGAGAGAAAAGATTTGACATTATAGAGACAATAGCAAAAAAGGTTGAATTGCTTAATCTAACTCTATTAGTCCAAGATTATTCGACATGAAGATTCGACGAAGCAGTAGCTGCGAGTGGGCATTTATGGTCAAATGCTCCACCCATAGGCTACAGAAGAATTCTAATGTTGGTTGACTAGTAATAATAATTAATAACTATAATTATTACTAGTGTCATACAACATTAGAATTCTACTATAGCTTGTAGGCTGAACATTCGACCGGAAATTTATGATTGTGGCGTCGTACAGTTTAGCTGCTCTGTCAAATCTTCTTAGAACATTCGACAGACACCATAAGCCTTCAATTACAAATTTGACCTTAATTATTTTGGATTTTCAGACAAATGCATTTTTTAATGAAACAAAATAAATAGAAATGAATGAGTAACTAAATAAATACATTTTTTGGATGAAAATGAAATTCCGAAAAAAAATATTTCAGTGGGCGTGTGTCTACTGTCCAAACATGTCCCTGTGCTCATTCATCCGGAGTGCAGACACTCTAATATAGGTGGTGTTTTACTGACCAAATCACCAGGTGAAAACAGAGGGAAAAAGTCAAAAAAATAAAACTAAGGATTAGTAAGGTTCAATATATACACTGTTGGTTTTGGCTTTAAAAGGGTTGTAAACCTCAGACATGAAATATGAGCAAAACATATCCTTCTATACTGTGCACGTGTCTTAATCCAGAGCACTAAGTGCCAATTCTATCTTCTGCTTCATTCCTCTGCTATCAACATGATTCACTTTGACACGTTTCCCTGACACCAAGAGAAAAATGGTGACGAGGAGGAGCGACGGCTGAGTGTCACCGTCAGCTCTGTTCCTGTGTGCTGTGTGAGGGAAGGTGTGTCTCTTCCCTCTAAGCAGCTTTCAAAGCTCTTCTCACTGAGCTCTGCAGAGTGACATTTCAGCTCTTTGCCCCCTTTTTTAAGACAGCTAAGAAAAGCTTTATAAATTCTGGATGGATGTAGAGTAGGGAAGGCTGAAAATAAACAGGTACAAGTTATATAGGAGGATTTGTGTATAGGCTGAAGCCAGTCACTTTACTGGGTATATATTATGGTTTACAAGGACTCTAATACTGCTTTAAGAGGCTCCATTTCTGGGGTTCACCAAAAAACTAACTTTTTTTGAAGCTTAGATTTTTATACTACAAAGCAGACTTATATACTGATCTCCAAATACACGAATTGATGTGCCAGGCAATCAAGTACATAATGTGATAAAAAAAAGCTAATCTGTTGGCAATATGTCTTCTTACATAAGACTTATTGCTTTAAATTCTTAATTATTTTTCAAAATTTGTCTTCCCCCTCTTTTAGCTTGCTCCCTTAAATGCTAGCCCTGCCATCCAGTTCCAAGATTTTCCTTTTCCTTGTAAAGCCCTACAGTACCACCTTGCATGAATACTCCTGGACAGCTGTGTGCCTCTAAGTTGTGTGCATACATGAAAATATATGGCCAGTGGCAAGGAGGTTCAAGGAATCTAAACCAAGAGACCCGGAGCCAGTGGTAGTGTTTAATCAAGATAATACATGTTCGTGAGCCTACAAGTATGAAATGACGTGCTAAAGAAAGTTACCAAGGCTGCCTTTGATCCACTAGTTAACAAAAATTTGAGTATTTAATACTACTTTTACTATTTATCATGCCTGCCACAGCTCATGCATCCATGCCTATAGTGCTCAAAGTCATGTGGAATTGTCCTGCCATGTTTTTGTATACATAACTAAAGTGGAATCTAAAATCTAGCTAAGCTAATTATATTGCTCCAGTGTAATTGGCTTGAGGTGTAACCTGTAAGTATCTGTGCAGCTCTTCAACCAATCTATGCACAGCAGTAGAGACCTTGGATTCCAGGCTAAGACTTGGGTTTATACTTTCATCCAGTGTACATTAGTCCCTTCTCATATTGTATGGCCCAACTGCACTATTTTTTGCCCAATGCCATAACCACATTGGTCACTGTTTACAGTATATTAGACTGTGAATGGCAGGGGAAAGTGGGTCTCACCAGCAGGACCAAGTGTACGGCCTCGGTGTGAAATTCATAAGATCCACAGGAACAAAATGATTACTTTGAATTTATCACAAGTACTTGCAGGCACCTCAGGGTAACTTCAGTGCTATTATAAGCCTACCCAATGCTTAGAACCTGGTGTTGTAGATGTCTGAACAAAACAAATGTGCATGAATGTTTATTGGTAGATCTGAGTCCTTAATATGATTGTATGTACTTATGGGTACCTTTACCCATTTATTTTTTCCCTACTGTTTTAGCTCCAGTTAAAATGTAATCTGAACCCAAAACACTGTCATGTCAACAGATCATTGTTGCTTTTTATAGCAACCAATGAAGTTTTAGCATTGAGCTAATAAAATAAAAACTATGTATCCTTGACTCTGGATCCCTGGGTTCTATTGTTAGGTTTTGAGACTACCTCTCTATCTTTAAACATGCTAAACACATGCCAGGATGGAAATCCTCCTGAAAAGGAAACTACCTCACCCTCTTACATTGATTGGTGTCCAGCTGTTAGATCCACACTTCCCTTGTACCAACTGAATTATATGAGTAGGGGCTGCCCTCCCAAATATGATAAAATGATATATTATTCTGGTCTGCATGGCTGGACTCCATCTAATCCCCCTTCTTCTCCCCTCACAACCACCACTCCCCACACTCCATTTTTCTCTCATGTGCTTTGTAAAATAATGCTCTGTGATGGTATATACTGCTTCTTGCATTTCGTCTCTGAATTTTACCTTTCTAAAATATATACAGACTATGCATCTCTATCTATATTGTGCTTATCTATGATACTTGAAAATTTATGGTACATTTTTCTTTGTAAAAACTGTAATAAAACATTAAAAAAATAAAATAAATAAACGCCAAAATGTATTTAGTTGCCATGGGCACCACTATGATTTCCCCTTGGTAGCTGTTCACAGAAGTAAAGAAAAAAAAAATCAGTTATTTGATGTTAATACAAACATGTTATGAACCGTGACACCTTCAATACTGGATATGTAAGAAATAAAATATGATATTATTATGATAAAAATTGTATTTTCTCTTTAGACAAATTGTAAAAGTTCTGTGAAAATTCACTCTAAAGTGTATTAGTGTTGGAAAAAAATGTGAACAAATAAACAGGTATCTTGGCAGCTCGAATCCACTGAACACTCCTATTAGACTCTGAAGCCTCAAGTGTTGCTATCTGATTTCGTCTACGCACAGACTAGCTCTTAATCTGATACCCAGGAGAGATATGGATTTGGAGAGCTGCAGGTGAATCTTTTCCTAATTAACTTTAATACTGCCTAAGCATATTGAGCTACCCTTGTCTGAACTCTGTGGGATATCCTGCTAGAAGGGTTCCCATGTCAGCCATTAATCTGAGCTGTGCTACTTACAGCCCTATGTGGTAGTTCTCGCTATCCTGCATACAAAGACAGTTGCAAATCAGTTACCAGAACCATACTGAATTCTATCAGTGTATAAGGAAGGCAGTGTTCCGAACAATCCGTCATTTGCATACTGTTCAGGGTTCTACTGCAGTATAAAGACGATAAAATAAACAGACACTTTTTGAAGTCTGGCAGCTGGGCAATAATTGGATCCATTAAAGGTTTATTCTGTGTTTTTAATGTACATACATGCACTAAATATGGCTGTCAGTCGACATTTCAGACAAATATATTTAGATTGTAGACTCTGCTTCTGTCTGAATGAGTTCTGTCACTATCAATGAACATCTTATAGGAAATATTGGTTAAGTTCCGAGCTGCTCCAAGAAAATGAATGACATAAGGGGAGATGACAGCTAGGTAATGATGATCTGGGTGAATCAGAGTGACATTTATTGAATTACAGCAGTTTTCTTTTAGACATGGGAACATTGGGGTTGGATATACATTCAGACTGATCAGGATTTTCTATAACAGTTTAATAGGAAGTGTTTTTTTTTTTTAAATATTAAGTCAGAAAATTGATTGAAGTGAAAATGTTTTGCATTCAATTTCCATGATTGGCATATTAGTATGCTTGAGTAGTACTAATAATGATATTAATATTAATATTTAAATCCAGTCTAAGCAATATATTGTTTTAAAATGACAGCCCATTGAAAACACTAAATATATCTAATTAATACATAAAAAGGGAGACTTTAATGTATTCCCAGTGAGCACATACTTTGAATTATTAGTGCAATGCTTACATTAAAAGGAAAACGGTAGACTTTTTTTTCGTCTTAGTATACATATGCAAAATACTTCAGCTTGTCTTATCTTATCCACTTGAGTACCAGCCAGTATATACTCCTACATTGCCAGGCCATTAATTTTTCAGCGCTGTGAAAGTTTGACTGATAATGTTTCTGAGACAGATTGCGGTTTATTTTAATGGCATTTAATAACCACTTTTTTTTTTTATCAAATAAAGACCAATAAAAAACTGTTTCTCTTACTTACTGTTGTAACAGACATCCCCAAAAATTACCCTTTTTTTGGAAAGGTGACACCCCAAGGTGATCTAATATTTTTCCAAATTTCTTGGAAAGGAAGAAATCATTACACCCCTCTTCTGCAACAAACTACTTTGAACCATTAGTGAAATGCTTACATTAAAAGGGAAACAGTAGAATTTTTTTTTTACCCTTAGTATACATTCGGGATGAGCTTCAAGTTTGAGTCAAACTCATGTTCGACTCGAACATTGCCTGTTCGCCTGTTCAGCGAACAGTGAACAATTTGGGCTGTTTGCGGTAAATTCGAAAAGCCGGAACACCCTGTACAAATCTATGGGAGAAATCTAAAGTGCTAATTTTAAAGGCTAATATGCAAGTTACTGTCCTAAAAAGTGTTTGGGGACCTGGGTCCTGCCCCAGGGCACATGGATCAATGAAAAAACGGCCATTTTTTTCAGGAGCAGTGATTTTAATAATGATTAAAGTGAAACAATAAAAGTGTAATATTTTAAATTTCGTACCTGGGGGGTGTCTATAGTGTGCCTGTGAAGGGGCGCATGTTTCCCGTGCTTAGAACTGTCCCTGCACAAAGTGTCATTTCGCAAAGGAAAAAAGTCTTTTAAAATCACTTTGAATTGTCGGCTCCCGTAATACAGAGAACACTCAATGAGTGTTCTCTGTATTACGGAGCTGACAATTCATAGATTAATAAAAAAAATAAATTAAAAAAAGTGTGGGGTTCCCCTAAATTCAATTACCAGGCCCTTCAGGTCTGGTATGGATATTAAAGGGAACCCTATGTCAAATAAAAAAAAAATTGACGTGGGGTCCCCTAAATATCTATACCAGACCTGAAGGTATGGATATTAAGGGGAAACCCGCATAAAATTTTTAAAAAATTGACGTGGGGTCCCCCTAAAAATCCATACCAGACCCTTTATCCGAGCACGCAACCTAGCAGGCCGCAGGAAAAGAGGGGAGGATGAGAGAGCGCCCCCCCTCCTGAACCGTACCAGGCCACATGCCCTCAACATTGGGAGGATGCTTTGGGGGTCTGTGACCCCTCAAAGCACCATGTCCCCATGTTGATGGGGACAAGTGCCTCATCCCCACAACCCTGGCCGGTGGTTGTGGGGGTCTGTGGGTGGGGGCTTATCAGAATCTGGAAGCCCCCTTTAACAAGGGGACCCCCAGTTTCCAGCCCCCCTGGATGAAATGGTAAGGGGGTACAAAAGTACCCTTACCATTTCACAAAGAAAGTGTAAAAAATTGTTAAATAAGACAAACACACTTTTGAAAACTTCCTTTATTAAAAATAAAAAAATAAAGAAAAGATTCCAGCGGTGGTAATCCACTCTTGCTATCCAGCGATGGATGATCATCTCTCCGGAGTCCAGCGATGGCTGATCTGATCCAGCGATGGGTGATTTTCAGTCCAGCGCAGTCCATCCATTCGTCTTCTGTCTCCACTGAGGAGACACTGCGGGGATCCCAGCAATGACGTTTCTTATATTAGGAGGGCAGGCCACCTGTCACCTGACCCCACCCCCTCTGATGCTGGTGAGGGAAGCCAGGGGTTCCCCATGACGTATGGGTGACCCCGCCCCCTCTGAAACCTGCGCTGCATCAGAGGGGGCGGGGTCATCCATACATCTGGTATGGATATTTAGGGGGACCCCACGTCAATTTTTTTTTAAATTTGAAGCGGGGTTCCCCTTAATATCCATACCAGACCTGAATTTAGGGGAACCCCACGCTTTTTTTTTATCAATGAATGAATTGTCGGCTCCGTAATACAGAGAACACTTATTGAGTGTTCTCTGTATTATGGGAGCTGACAATTCAAAGTGATTTTAAAAGACTTTTTTTCCTTGCAAAATTACACTTTGTGCAGGGACAGTTCTAAGCATAGGAAACATGCGCCCCTTCACAGGAATACTATAGACACCCCCCGGGTACGAAATTTAAAGGAATATTACACTTTTATTGTTTCACTTTAATAATTATTAAAATCACTGCTCCTGAAAAAAGGGCAATTTTTAAAACTTTTTTTGCATTGATCCATGTCCCCTGGGGCAAGACCCAGGTCCCCAAACACTTTTTAGGGCAGGAACTTGCATATTAGCCTTTAAAATTAGCACTTTAGATTTTGAACGTTTGAGTCCCATAGACTTTAATAGGGTTCTAAAGTTCACACGAAGTTAAGGTCTGTTCGCAGGTTCTGGTGCGAACCGAACAGGGGGGTGTTCGGCTTATCCTTAGTATACATACGCAAAATACTTCAGCTTATCTTATCTTATCCACTTGAGTACCAGCCAGTATATACGCCTTCATTGCCAGGCCATTTTCTTTATTTTTTAATGTTGTGAAAGTTTGACTGACATTTTTTTTTGGGACAGATAAGCGTATCATTTTAAAAGGCATGTAATAACCACTTTTTTTACCATAGAAAGGAAAAAAGACCAAAAAAAAACCCACTGTGTCCCTTAATTTCTGTTATAACAAAAACATACAAACATCCCCAAAATTACCCTTTTTTGGAAAGGCGACACCCCAAGGTGATCCAATTGTTTTCCAAAATGTTTTGAAAATAAAGAAACACGCTAATATTGAGGTGGTTAAAACGTGGCATTTAGAAGATACAGCACATCATTACACCCCTATTCTTCAACTAACTACCTCCCTAGGATGTCCTAACCCCCATTCTAATATTTTTCCACCACTCTTTCTGCTGTGAAAGGAAGAAGAGGACTCTAAAACATAAACAGCAATATGGCCTACAAGTGTGATCAGTGTGATTCACTATCGCAGCAATCACAAGGCATAGAACTACTTTGATTGGCACTCTACATTTTTCCTGTGACCCGTGCTGTCCAATGGCAGGTGGTAAATACAGAACCATTTAAAAATGGGGCTTCCTAATATCATGTGCAACCTACTATCATTTAAAAACATAAGGCATTAGACAAGAGATTAAAGAGAATCTGTCACTTTGCCCATTCGGGGCATATAGAGAGCTTTACCCACTGTCCACTGACACTTACCTGCACTTCACACTCTAATTTAAATGAAATTATTTCCATGGCTAGCACAGCCAGGAAAGTATGAAAAGGATACAAGCTAAGACAGGCAGCCAAGTGGAGTAACGTGAGGTTACATTTAAAGTTCAAAGCAGAAGCAGGCTACATACAAATGTGAATGGGAACTGAGACAGGAAGCACAAAGGCAGCAGGTCAGCATATGAAATGTGTGGACAAAAGGAGTGCAGTGATACATGCTGAAACTGGGACAGACAGCAAAACAAACTATATAGGGATGGATTTTGTTTAAAAACACATTTTCCTTTATACAACCAGCTTCAGAAAAAAAAAAAAAATACTCAGCTCATCACTACCACTGAATTTCAAAATCCCATTTTTCAACTGTAATTTTCAAGTGCACATTTGCATTGTTTGGCTGCTGTAAATTACCCAAGGGTCCATTATTCAGATCTTTTGTACCTACATTTTAAGCACGTATTAGGTTTATTACCTGTGGCAATAAAAAAAAACATTTTTAGCCTTAAAACCCCAATTTTATCCTTACACTGCAGCCAATTTTAGTCATTGGTAGCCATATATGACTTTATAGAACTGTCAAAAATCCTAATTCATTCTCATTGCAACCATGGAAACGTTATTTAATGTGTAGATTGAATTTTTCAACAACAAAAAAAGGTTTGTCATCCCCAAACCTCCTATATGGGACATAGAAACCCCAATAAAGTCCCTAGCCTTGCAAAGTTGGAAGTATCCAAAGAGAGTATGGCCTTTCTCAAGAACCTGTAGTAAAGTTTGCTAAATGTATTTCCTTTGCAGGAAACATTCAGAATAGAGTAGATGCCCAGCTGTTATTGGGCATGTTCCTAAACAGGATGGGAAATAAACCATAGTCTGTACTAATGATGCTCTGAATAAAGTCAAAGCCACCTCTGCTTTCTGTCTCATGCAAATATACCTGCAACATTTGAAGAGAACAAAGCCTCTTACAATAGCATGTTTTATTGATTGTAGATAGTAGGCCAGTAACAATGCAATTATACTTGTCAAGGTGCAAATTATGGTGAGGAAGCTCAGGTTTAATAAGGGCATTGTAAAAATAGAAATGGTTGAAATGTTTGGTATAATTAAATAGCCTATTGCAGCCTCATGCAGTGCTATTATTCCAACTAATTTTACATTTATTGAAGAACAGAGAAAGTTCCAATCTGGACAGCAAAAAATTAAAAATAAAAATACCCTTACAGTGCACTGCCAGAGTAAAATGTTTTTGTTAAGTCTAGGGGTAGAAGGAGTAGAGGAATAGGCAGTAACTCTTTTCTTATTCCCAGTTTTTCAAAATCACAAGAAATACAATCAAGAATCCATCAGCACAGAGCACTAGCTGGCACACAATGGCTTATGGCAGGTTATATGTTCCACTGTAACAGTTTATGGCATGCCAACTGCAGAACATGGCTGAATATTAGTGACAACAAAATATCTGCAAGAAAAGTCTGTGCTACATACATATGAGTTCCAAGAGGTATAGCCCATAGTGACTATAAGGTATGCTGCTCTTAGAGTAGCTTTTAGTATCGGGCCAGCCTGGTTGCAGGAGGAATCTGGTTATATACAATACAGCTCAACTGAACACTGCAGGCTTATATCACTTAAACATAGTTCCAATGTTTCTACTATCTAGCCGCAACACCTCCGCCTCCATGGGAGGCTCCTCTCGAGTGACGCTTCTTCTCGATGACAGCTGTTATATAGCGGAGGGTGGGGCAGGAGCCTCCCACGGAAGTAGAGGTGTTGCGGCTTTACTTTTCTTTTTTTGGCTCGTCAGGAGGCCTGAGATGGACCTACATCATGGGACATTTTTATTTTTTTTATCTTTTAAAAAATGACTTGTCCTTAAGCTTCTCCTGTGTTTTTTTACATTTTTTGACACTTTTTTTGTGAAATGGTAGGGGTACAATGTATCCGTTACCAATTCACACGGGGAGGCTGAGATCTGGGGGTCCACCTGTTAAAGGGGGTTCCATATTCCAATAAGCCCCCCATCCATGTACCCCCACAACCAGAGGGCAAGGGTTGTGGGGATGAGGCCCTTGTCCCCATCAACATGGGGACAAGGTGCTTTGGGGGCTACTCCAAAGGACCCTCCCCATGTTGAGGGCATGTGGCCTGGCCACGGTTCAGTAGGGGGATCTCTCTCTTGTCCTTCCCTCTTTTCCTTCGGCCTGCCAGGTTGTGTGCTCAGATAAGGATATGGATTTTGGGGGATCCCTATGCCATTTTTTTTTTACATTTTGGCACATGGTTTCCCTTAAAATCATACCAGACCTGAAGGGCCTGGTATGGATTTTGGGGGGACCCCCACTGAGTTTTTTTTTTATATTTTGGTTCAGGTTCATACCAGACCCAAAGGGCTTAATGGACTGGGGGGGAACCCATTCAGTTTTTTTCAATGAGCTTTATCTAAATTGCTGAGATCCGACAATTAATTACAGCTGTGATCAGTTTTAAATTACTTTTTTCCTTTAGAAATGTCAATTTACTGTGGTATTGTTCTAAACACGGGAAAACTGTGCCACTTTACAGACAAACTATAAACTCCCCCCAGGTAAAATATTTAAAAGAATATTTAATCTTTATTGTTTCACTTTAAGTATTATTAAAATCACTGCTCGAGAAAAAACTGCAGTTTTTAAAACTTTTTTTGCCTTAATACCCAGGTTCCTAAACACTTTTTATGACAACAACTTGCAAATAAACCTTTAAAATTAGCACTTTTGCTTTTTCATGTTCGTGTCCCATAGACTTTAACATTGTTTGTGTATTCATTCAAATTTTTTGCCTGGTGCGTACCGAACTGGGGGGTGTTTAGCTCACCTTTAATTATAGGCTCACCTGTAGGTACAAGTCATAAAGTAGAGTTTAAGTATTAGTGTTCCTGTGCTGTGGTGAATGTATCAATGTGATATGTGGTAATATAGACTGCTGCTGTGGTGAAAGGTGTGGTGAACACAGTGCTGTCTAACAAAAGCTCCTGTGCTAAGCAACATATCACTCTGTGCAAATAGTTTTGAAACCATCTACATAGATATATATACATACATAAATATACATCAATTCATAAAAAACATCAGTTAAAGTTCATATAGTGCAACATATATCCGTGCATCTATTCAGTGCCAACAAATAAATGAGTCCTTTAAAGTGCAATCCGTGCTTCAGGTTTCATTGCCAATGATGTGCAATGACAAGCAATACAGTTCTGTGCGCCCCTCCTCATGTGCCCTCACGCACAACTCCCAATAGGTATAGCGCCTGTTAGGTAAATGACATTTATCAGATGACTGTGATGGGCAATTCACAACTCCTTCATATGTTCCAGCAGGGCAACAGGTCTCTCATATACATAGAATGATTTTACAGTGAGGGAAGTTCACACCTTCACCTTCTTGCAGGTGTTTAATGTTGTACGAAGAACACTGACCACCTATGCCGGAGCAACAGCTGAATACAGACCATCACAAAAGCATGGGCTCTGTACTGGGCAAACTGGTGGGAATCCACTGGTTTTATATATATAGTATAAGAAAGATCTGTTACCCTTCTGTAACATATGAAGGAGTTGTGAATTGGCCATTACAGACATCTCAGGATTGTCATATACCTAACAGGAGCTATACCTATTGCACTTTAAAGGACTAAATTAATCACTGGCCACTGAATAGATGCACAGATATATGCTGCAGTATATGAACGTTATTTTATTTTTTTATTTTTTTATTTATGTATTATTATATCTATGTAGATGATTTCAAGAACATTTGCACAGTGATAATATCTAGCTTAGCACAGGAGTTTTTTGTTAGATAGCGATGGGTTCACGTATTTTAATGGAATAAAGCAGAGTTTACTACCATTTCAAAGTAGTAGAACTTTACAAATGTCAATAGTTTTGACTAATTATGGCCCGTCTCAGGGCAATACCAGATTACCAAATAGGCAGAGTAGGCACTGGTCTATGGGATCCACCCTGTTGGAAAATGACAATGAAGCTTTCTTAAATTGTTTAAAGATAGAAAAAATGAACCAACTCTAGAAACTAAAACTTTACAACTCTATAGAAAAAATATTGTACTAATATAATGTACCTAGTACCAACTTACAGTAAATTACATAAACCATAGACATCAGGATCCCGTTACAGATTGTCTCTTAAAAGCTAATCTTCTTTTAGCTGTCAGTTTGTAAAAAAGTTTGATGTAACCTACATACATGTAATGTACAGTAGTGATGGTCATCTCAATCTATCAGCCGACATGCACACTACTTAGTTCAATGTTATTCCATGTGTAGAAGAAACCTTCATAAACTTGCAAGGGGGACCCCAAGGTTTCTACTGCTTGGGGGTCTCCACAGAGTTTAATCCAGCACTGGTTCAGGGCATGGGTCTATCTGGGAGAGGCTTTAAAATCCTAATTTGGAATGGAAAAAATAACTATTGCTCAAACAAACATAGGTGGCTCATTGATTCATAGTAAATAATAGGGCTAATTAAAAAACTGAAAATAATAATGGAACTATACTGTAAAGCTTAAATTGTTGAATGTTTCACAGGGGGATTCTACAACACAGCCACTGCATACAAGAATATTAATTTGTTATTGGTCATATTGATTTGTTGTGATTTGAACACTACACACATACTAGCATTGGAGTAATTAAATGAATAGGGACCAATTATGACATGCTACTGTTCGATACACGCATTTGAGGCTATCAAAATAGTGCATTATGAAGTTTTATAAATACTTATAATGTAAAAACATTATAATCCTAACTAAAAATGTAAAAACATAATATGATATAAATTATTAAATAATAATCATAAAAAAAAAAACTTTTGAATGGGAGAATATTGAAATAATCAGTAAACTCCAGTAATTTCCAATTTTCTTTCTTTCTGTCTGTGACATTTTTTAAAGTGTCTAATTGTAGCCAATGGTAGATGTGTAAATATTACTTGTGTGTAAAAAGTAACCCATAACAACATACTAAGGCTGGCTATAAACAGATCAATTTCTGAAACAGTTGAAATTCGAACTGTAGGTGACTGAACTTGGTGAAAAGTTACCGGCTAAACAGTGACTGCGTCGTTATTGGATTTAAGCCTTTTGTGACATAAAAATCTGAAGGTAGTTTTGTGTAATGTTTAAAAAAAAAAAAAAAAACACCAAAAAACTCAGTTTTTGTTATTTTGAAGCACAAATCTCAATCCAGAAGGTAGATGTGATCCTGGATAATACCTGAACAAAGATGATGCTGTTCCCCTGCAAATAAAAGCAGACAAAGGCATTGTCCGGGGAGTACTATTAGCTCTGATGTAGATATTAAAGTGCATCTAAACCCAAGAATAAACACTGATAGCATTGCAGCTTACCTGCCTTTAGATGTGGTGGCTACATTCGTTTTCTTTTCACACGTGTATTTACTTTATTTTACCTTGGTAATCCTGCTATTAACCCAGTTCCACTCCTAGGGTGACAACCATACAGAGGAGTGTTGTCACCCTAGGACAGGGAGTGTCTTAATACTAGATAACCCTGTGTTAAGACTGCATAACACCTCTCTCTGTGTTTTACTTACACGTTACCCAGCATGACTGGGTAACGTTGTAGACTTTGTAGACAAAGTGTCGATGGATTAGAACACCTGTCCGTTTTTTTTGCTATGTGTGCCCCCTTTAAGGAGATTCACCCTCTCTATTTGTCCTGTTTACCATTATCATTGAAAGTGAAAGTAAGGCCGCGTACACACGGGCGGACTGTTCGCCCAACTAAGTTCGTCAAACAATCCGACAAACAGTCCGTTCAAAATTAGCATGAACGGACTTGACCACACACGATGAACGAACAGTCCGCTGAAAACGTGCGTGATGACGTGTACAGCACGTACGACGGGACTAGAAAAACGACGTCCTATACACTGCAATGCAACCTTCGGCCGTGTAAACCCTTTCTGAGCATGCGCGATACTTAGTCCGTCCAACTTGCCTACACACGAGCGGACTGTCCGCTGAAACCAAGTTTGGACGGACAAAACCAAGTTTGAACGGACTGTCTTACGGAAATTCCGTAAGACTTTGTTCGTCAGACTGTCCGCTGAAACAGTCCGCTAAGCCCACACACGAGCGGACTGTCCGCTGAAACACTGTTCAGCGGACTAAGTTGGGCGAACAGTCCGCCCGTGTGTACGCGGCCTAAGAGTAAAAGGAAATCCCAAATGTTGTTTTTTGTTGTTGGTTGTCCCCAGAAAGGTAATAGAGGAATAAATCTTCCAGTGGGGACACTAGTTCTGGGGACCTGGGGGTCCCCAAGGAATTATTTTAATTTGCAGGGATTGCCTCTGACCTCTGGTTTGCTTATGGGACAGGAAGTGAAGGCAATTCTCTGCAATGGGAAACAGATGGTGAAAAAAAATCTGACTTATAACTCCCTTGCTCTATCCAAAATGAATAATGAAAAAAAGTTTTGCCTATGCTAGGTCTACTTAAAATGTGTTAGCTAGACCTAGCAGGCTGATATAATTTCCTGGATGTTCTCTATACAGCAGCACAGAGAGTGGAAGTGGATTGGCAGCCCTCAAACAGTACTCTGTTGTTTGGCACAGTGCTATCAACCACAGCTAACATGTTTACTGAAGATCAGAGCAAAGGGATAACCTCATCAATGAGCTTTTACACCTTCATAGTCTAATCAACAGGTGGCAGTTGAGCTCCAGGCTGCAATGTAAAAAATACAAGTCAAAAGTTGCTGACTTTTAATAAATAGCCAATCGCCTGTCTCACGATCCAGCGATGTGGTTGGCCCAGCCGTTTTCACCCTGTGTCCTCTCTCCCCAGCACTGGCATGTTTACTATGGCTGCAGCTTGCAGCTTCACAGCCAGGTGCCCACTACACATGCGCAAGTGGCGCTACGCACTGTGAATGGTCCCATTGTTTCTAGAAGATTGCAGGGAAGGAGGGGATGAAGGAGACCTGGTACCTGTCAACATCCCCAAATGATCCATTTCACAAACAGAAGTTGGGGCGGAGGCCTTAAAGCGGAATATTCATTTTTGGGTGGAGCTGCGCTGCTGTTCCATTGAATAACGAGGACCTGGCTGCACTTTCTAAAAAAATTGGCTGAACAGAACTACAATTCATTTGGCAGAAAAAAAGCAGTTCACATATATGTATTCCGACTATGTTTTTTTACTGGTTTCCTAGGGTTCACTTTAATAACTTGTAAAAAGCAATTACAGTGGGCATCACTATGACAAAAAAGTAATAGAAATTGCATAAAGATGCTGCTAAAGGTACATCCGAGATTAAATGCCATCTGTGAGTCCAAATCATCCACAGTGGGAACCATGCAGGTGCAATAGGATTATAAGTACATCAGGGGTTTGAGCCATTCCACTATGCCTCTCTTTGTTTCTATTCACTAGTCTCTTAGTCTACAGTAATTCCTATTTGAAAACATAGAAGTATATTTTCAATTAGAACCTAAAGAAGGGAGAAGCTTAGTGGGAAGAATACCAAAGACGGGAAAGAAAATTATTTCTGATGTGACACGGCTCTGTGGGTAAGAAAGAAAGAGCTCTTCAGAGAATGCTGAGACTCATAAAGAAAGAGGGATATGCAACAGATTAGAACAAGATAAAGGAAGAGCGGATAAGTATGGGGCTTACATAGAATAAAGCAATCTTGTAATGTAAATAGCACTGGCTAGACAGAGAAAAGACAAAGAAAGCTAAATACGAGCCAGACACTACTTAGATAGCACATCAATATTAGAAAACTACTTCTTTTACTTCTGTACTTGGTTTTATACTAGGATGAAACTTTTTCAAGTATAAATAACTAAAAACGTGTCTTTTCTAGTGACTTAGATTTCAAAATGATGAGAGCTTGTTTGTGTCATTTGAAGTTGTTTGATTCACAAGGCCAGCTCCTTTTAGACGTTCTATGCTGAATTTTAATGTGCTGTTAGGGCTAATGTTGGGGTGTGAAGTAGCTAAGAAGCTTACACTGGGTCCTTCATTCTGTATTGACCTCTTCCTGCTAACAGTTATCGCTGAAAGTCTCCAAATCCCTAGTAACCAACTTGCCTGCAGAACCTCGCCTTTCCTTTTTCTGTCTCGGTCAACAAATCGAATCAGTGGTGTTGGCTACCTTGGGGCATGTTGATGTTTTTTGGGTAACAGCCAGGCAACTTGGAATTTTTGAGGGACAAGTCAGCAATACAGCCTACAAATTATGCTTAGGCCCCTTTCAAAAGGGAAATCCAAATAGATCTGCCTGTCATTTTTTCACGTAAACCTGATAACACGCTCCACTTAGGTCTGTTAACAGGCAGATATAGAGGGATGCATGTTCCATTACCTCCTAATTCATCCCGGTCCAGGAACAAGATGAAAAATTCTACATTATTTTCTATTTTTTGATGTAAACAAACACAAGTCTGTTTACATACAGTCATTCGTAGATCTTATATGGGTCTGGAAAACTCCTGCAGTAAAAAAACAAACAAACATATTCATTGTTATGATAATGCACTTACAATGCAAAAACTTTTAAAAAGTCACAGGAAATGACACCTAGTTCCCGGGACACACTGTTCCTACATCATTCTGCATCTGTCTCTGGTCTCGCCTTCTGCATTACATCACCGCCAACTGGTGAAGTCACGTGACCGTGATGTAACATGTAGGGCGTGAGCAGAGGCAGGAACAGACCAAAAGTGATGGTACCTGGTATCATTTACTGTGTGTTTTTGTTTTATATTTTCTTTTCAAACATGAGTATAGCTGCATGAGTAGTCCAGAGTTTTAAAGGGACCATACTCCAGATATATTGGCTGCATTGTGCATTGCAGCAGGAGAGTCCATAGTGGAAGAAGGCTTTGGAGTGTCCATAAATTGGAGATATCTTGGTGGATGATCACATTCAGGTACGATTTTTATTGATTGAAGGTGAGAGTTCTGAGGGCACTGAGGTGCCACGTCTGTTTTTATTAAGGAGCACGTTTATACCCATATTTTTAATTGCATGAAAGAAGCAACACGATCTTAATTACTGGATGCTCAAGAAGAAACTGATCACTATACGTTGTTTAATGTCCAGCAATTTGTGTTTGAATATTTCTTAGATATTAATTGACACTATGTTTATGTCATACGTTTTATTTATGAGTTTACACACGTATTGGGATAATTCACGTAATTTAAATAATTAATTAGCAGCACAACAACTTCCTTTTCATTTATCATTTTAAGGCATGGGAACACAGATGTTAGCAGCAGCTATTTCAACCAAGTCACATTAATAATTGTATTGGTTGATGCAGGAGTCATACTAATTGTTTATCTGTTCTGTGCTGCCCTGATTCAGAAGTAAATATATTCACTGATCCCTTGCTGGTTGACCAGACACAGACCACGGCAGGTCCTGTCATGGTCTCTACCATGGTAGGGAGGGACACATTTCTGTGGGCTAAAGATCAGGTACCATGGAGAGTGTACCAAATTGCTGCAGCTAATGGTCACCAAGATAAAAGATTTAATGGTACATCTCATTTCACATCTTTCAACATCGACATCATAACATCTCAAAGACACAAATGATGTAAGAGCTGAAAGTCTTCCCTCTGCCAGAAGCTACTATATGAACACAAAATCCTAAGAAGGAGGAGGTAGCTATATAATGCCCTATGTGTGTTACTAACTGCGGGTCCCGTACTGACCAATATCTTAATAGTAAAGTACACTCAGGGACACCAGCCCAATATATTGAATTGAAGAGAAAATGTGCCCCCTACTCTTCAGTCTAGTTATTCCCTCCTTTCACACGAGCCCCTGGTGGAGACTGAAAACAACGATAATGTCACATATTGCATGGTCACTCAGGTTTGGCTCATAGGAAGAGAGGATCTCCCCTTAAATGCTTCAGCCATCTGGAAGGTCCTTGAACAAGCTGGAAACAGTCTCAGTGACCTGGTTGCTTTGTGTCTACTATGGACCCTGATATGCTTTTATCATTGATTTGTTTGTGAGTATACTTCCTTTCAATTATTATGAAAGACACCACTTGGGTAATGCACAAGGCTGGTGTGCCATTTCTTTTTTGTTTTACAGTGATTGCATGGTCACTATCAGAAGGTTGGTCCTGAAAAATGAAATTCTGCTGATGGTAGGAGGGAGCATGCAGACAGGAATTGGCAAACAAAGCTGCAGAAGTTCAGAAAATACAAATAAGGATGAATAAAATTACAATTGTTTACAGAAAAATCCTAAATATGGATGTTTTTACACATGCACCAGTGTAATTATGTATATACCATACTTGGCTGATTCCTCTGGAAGCTGGAAATCATTGTAGTAGGCACTGCTACTACAGCGATCACCACTAGCTTACAGGTCCTGTGCTAAGCAGTTGCCTGATACTTACACAACACAGGAGACCACTTTCTTGGCATGCGTACCATTCAGAGAATGCTTTTCATTTTCCCAAAGAATGCAAATCATTCTCTAATTGGATGAGAGGACGATTGTGACATCTCCAGCCTGCCTCTCTACCTCATTCAATCAAAAAAATGCTTAGTATTCATGGAAAAAATGCAAAAGGAATCTCTGAATGGTTCCTATAATGAACGGGTAACCTCCTTTGTTCACAATGCAGCACAGCAGCCCCTTAGCAGGACCCGGAAGCTGGGTACAGTTGCTATTAGACATGTGTGGTTTTTTTTGTTCCAAATAAATATTTGGACACATTTTTCATTATTCAGAGATTTGGATATATCTGAATACTTGAATTACAGTACAAACAAATGTTCTGAATAACGAAACAGAAATCGTCAGAATTTCTAAAAATCTAATTGAAATTTGAATCAAATTTTAAATCGAATTCCAGTCTAATTCAAACTGTAAACATGTTTCTGAAATCAAAGACTGTGGGGGTTATTTACTAATGGAAAATACACTTTGCACTACAAGTGCAAACTACAAGTGCAAAATGCATTTGAAATTGCACTGAAAGTGCACTTGGACGTGCAGTCGCCGTAGATCCGAGGGGGACATGCAAGGAAAATAAAAAACAGCATTTTAGGTGGCACATGATTGGATAATAAAATTAGCAGAGCTTCCCCTCATTTCAGATTTACCCCCCAAATTTACAGCGATTGCACTTCCAAGTGTACTTTCAGTGCAATTTCAAGTGAACTGTGTACTTGTAGGTTGCACTTGTAGTGTAAAGTGGATTTGCCTTTCGTAAATAACCCCCAGTGTGTGTTATTAGAGTACCATTTCAAAATAATGCTGTTTTATTTAAGCCAAAGGTGATTTAACCCCTTCCCGCCGAGCGTACGCAGATGTGCGTACTCGGCTTCCGGGGGGTATACCGGGATGATGCCCGCACCTGCAGGCATCATCCCGGTACCGTTTTTTTCAGCAGGCAATTGGCTATCCAGGCATAACAACCGTTGCGGCTAAAAGCCGCTCGGCTGTAATGCCGGAGGAGCGGGAGGGGACGTCCCCCCTCCCGCCGCTGTTACCGGTGCTCCCGCTCGATCGGGAGCACCGATTCACGTTCCGACGCCTCCGGCTGCTGGGGAGGAACTGGAACAAAGCCGTAATCGGCTTCGTTACAGTCTCCTCATCGTAAACACGGAAGCGACGTCATGACTTCACTTCCTGTTTACTCGGCTGCCAATGGCGCCGGTTTTAAAAAAATATCCGGTATTCAGAATCGCCGTTTTCGGCAATCTGAATACATTGAAGTGTAAAGGAGGGGTGGGGGGTCTTTTAGACCCCCGATCCCTCCATAAAGAGTACCTGCCACCACCTATTACTGTCACAAGGGATGTTTACATTCCTTGTGACAGCAATAAAAGTGATCAATTTTTTATTTATTTTTTTAAAACAATTTAGTCATTTTAAAATAAATAAAATAAATAAAAAACATTTTTTTAAAGCACCCGCCGTCCCCGTGAGCTCGCGAAGCAAAGAAAACGCATATGGAAGTCGCGCCCGCGTATGTAATCGGTGTTCAAATCACACATGCGATCGCCGGAGCGAGAGCAATAATTCTAGCACTAGACCTCCTCTATAACGCTAACCTGGTAACCGTAAAAAAAATGTAAAGCGTCGCCTATTGAGATTTTTAGGTACCGTATTTTGTCGTCAATCCACCACAAGTGCGCGCAGTTATAAAGTGTGACATGTTTGGTATCTATTTACTCAGCGTAACATTATCTTTCACATTATGCAAAAAAATTGGGCTAATTTTACTGTTTTTTTTTTATTATTCATGAAAGTGTCCCTTTTCCCAAAAAGTTGCGTTTAAAACACCGCTGCGCAAATACCGTGTGACATAAAATATTGCAACAATCGCCGTTTTATTCTCTAGAGTCTCTGCTAAATATATATATATAATGTTTGGGGGTTTCAAGTAATTTTCTAGCAAAAAATATGGATTTTAACTTGTAAACGCCAAATTCCAAAAATAGGCTTAGTCATGAAAGGGTTAAAGAGTCATTGTAATCATTTGATGAAGATTTTTATTTTGTTTGTTCACTTTGCCACATTAAAAAAAAATTAAACTTTTAAAGTTTTAGATTTGGTCAATTCAGAATGTATCGATTTGAACATTTAAAATTGAAAAAATCTGAAATAAATTTGAACCAGACATAAAACTAATTCCGAAGGCCTCATATCCTCCATATACAGCATACTTCATAATTCAACTGTCCCCACCGCGGAGGCTCACCTCTATATGAGGAGATGGGCCACTATTTTACAGGCTCCCTTAACCCTCTCTCAATGGCAAGACGTCTGGTTGTCTACCTCCAAGGTCTCTAGGTGTGTGGAGCAGAGAGAGACAGCCTACAAGATACTGATGTTTTGGTACAAAACTCCTGAAATGTTACACAAATACGACCCCTCTATATCTAAGATGTGTTGAAGGTGTTTACGACATGAGGGCACTCATTATCACATTTTTTGGAGTTGCCCTTTGATTGTACCTTTTTGGTCTATGGTCCAATCCCTGCTCCATCCCGTGTTGGGGATCGTTATCCCTTTAGACCCTAGACATTACTTACTGGGCCTGCCTGTTGCGACGCTATCAAAATGCGCTAAGAAGCTGACAGCATATATCCTCCTAGCTGCCAAGAGAGTGATTCCTGCTCTTTGGTTGTCCTCCTCCCCCCAACTCACTCACAGTTGATTTCCGCTATTGCAAACATACGCAGGATGGAACATATGACTGCTTTGGTACAGGACTCTCTACCTAAATTTTCTAAAATATGGGACAGATGGGACAACTCTATATCTAATCCTGAGGCAACACCCTGATGTATAGACATGAGCTTCCAGGAAATTTTTCCCATGGCTCTCTCCCGAGATCCTACCCCTACGTTACCTATATAAAATACGGCACTTGGTTTAACTATGCATCTTTATTTGCGAATCCGTGGTGTATCCTTTTCTTTTCCTTTCCCCTTAATGTGATATATTAAGATACCAACATTTGATATCCCGCCTGCGACGGTATTTGTTGTTACAGTTGCAATGTTAATTTTAATTGTATGTATCGGAAGCATATATACTTTGTTCTGCGAAAGAAAACTTTTTCTCAATAAATATACATTTAAAAAAACAAAAACAAAAAAAACAAATCCGAATATGAATTCTGAATAAGAATCCTAAATATGAATTCAATGAATCAACCAAATGTAACTAAACCAAATAACTGGATTAACGCATCTAAATGAAACAAAACAATTTTTTCATGATGCACATGTCTAGTAGCTATGAAAAGAGCCAAAGCTTTTTTGGATATACTTCTCCTAAGTGCACTTAGTTCTGCACCGCTGTGACCCATTTTGTAAATAGCTGGTCCAGGCTCTGATAAGATCTTGATCATATTGCCAGGGTCCACCCAGATGCCTGAACCAGCAGCTAGCTCTGCCACTCAGAGAGACAACATCTCCCGCCCCCTCTACAGCCCAGCAATCCAGTGAAAGTTGGAGTGGTACAGCAGAGAGCCAGACACTGACAGTCATGGTTCTCTACTCAGAACAGTGGGGAGAACTGAAAGTGTTTAATTACTCAGTTCTTACCTGCAGAGCCAACAGGGGACAGATGCATCTACCTAGAGGAGTTTGTTTTTTGTCCATACTTCTCTTTTAAGAGTACACAGTGTTTTAGCAAACTGATGTGAACAGAACTTTGAAGTCAGTGATAACAATCACTCTCAAAACCATTGCACAGTATAGGTCAAGCATTTTTATATGCATTTTTTAAGCGTTTACAGGTGCTTTGAAGCATTTTGTATGTCATTACAGGAAAACATTTTTGAAATTATTATGACAATGTTATGCCTCTCATCACAATACCATGCAGTGAACAAGCCCTATGGAAAACAATGCATTTTTTTCATGTTCAAATAGTTTGCCAGTGCTGGAGAAAGAACCTTGCAAAGAATTCTAACCTGAATGATATCTAAATAGCAAAAGAAAGCAAAAATGGTGAAACACAGCAAGGAAAACAGAGCACAAGACACAGAGGAAATGATTACTACATCCCCATGGGATTTAAGCAGCCCAGGTCTCTGTAAATCTAGCATTCAGGGCAAAAGCCATTAATTTTAATTAAATATATTTTTCTTTGCCTTTGAGGTTCTATTTCAAGGTCCTTTATTGAGTGTCAAAATGATATCCCACTGGTGTATAATAGTGATGTCTTTTGTGGTTTATTATAGAATGGCTGGGTGACAATGAATTAACAGACATGCAATAACAGGCCACAAAGCAGGATGATTAGTAAAGGAAGCTAATAATATCTCTGTCCTGCAAAAGAAAATTGGAAACATTCAGGGGCAGAAGCATTTTGAAGTGACAGTGATAATACTTTTTGACAGGAGAGAAAATTGACTTAATAGTGACCGGGGATTCTTAAATCACAACTAGATATTTTTATGTCTGTTTTATGATCATTCTCACCTCTGTAACCTCCCTCCATCTCCCCGCTAGTCTTACTTTCCTATACTCTTTTCATTTTCTTCCACATTGCTGTTTATTTCATTCTTTGTCCTTGTCATTTATCAAATGTTATTGTTTTTTTGGCTTGGGGTGGATCTGTCACTCTTGTAATTACACAGATTTAATATAATTGTATATATTGTGGTAAAGCAATATAAGTATATACTTCTTTAGAGGTGTTAGTGCACACAGCTTTCTTATTAAAGTATAAGTTCACTGAAAATATATTTCATTTTTTTTTGTTGGACAGAAGGGAATTAAATTAAAGTGTAGGATTTTTTATATTTCTCAGGGTCTCCAACAGTGAGAGATTCCCCTTGTGATACAGGGTCTACCCTTTATTTCCTCAAGGCATTATAAGAAAAAGTCAGTTGCACTTATTCCTTTAGCTAGCCACTCAATAAATACCATTAAGTATGAGACCCCTTCCTAAAGAGCTAGAGGTGAGTCTAGAGACAGCTTTGTTGGAGACCCCAATAGATGTTGCAGGGAGTTTGGTTTTAGAGTTTAGAGTTTATAAAGAGAATGAACTGAACGTTTTACTTTGTTATAGGAGCAAGCAAAATATATCGACTTGCTTTAACTTGTCTCAAAAATGTTTTAAAAAGACCCTGTTACTCCGGACATACAAGATGCAAATTTCTTTACAAATGTAGTGCTACCCCCGTAGGAGCTACTTAATTTAATTCAGTCTGATACTGTGCCTCCCTAATAACAGCCTCAGCCCCCTCTGGCACACCTGGGAATAATGTAGGTATAATGACCAATGAGAGACACGCACATTATGCTAAAACACAGAAATTGTCTTTACTGCAATATTTCTGTGGAAGAATAACAGTAACTGTATATATTCAAGGAATCAACTAGAGAGCAATAACTGAGATTTAAGAGCAATATAGCTCTCAATCCTATATTTAAGCTGCTTTCAGAGGATTCCAAACCTGGGAATGTCTCCAAGCACACAGGCACACTTAAATGACAAATAAAGCACAATATGACACTTTAAATCGGATTGGTTGCCTTTACTCAGGTTGGCTTCATGAGTCCAGGCAGGAGGAGAGCAGAGAAATTACCCCTTTTTGTGTCAGGCCTCTCTCTTGTGTCCCCTGACACCACAGGCCCATCTTTAAACACTTTATTCACATACACATGTAATGGCTTAATCTCCTAGATAAGCTGCCCCACACACACTGCATATACAAAGTCTTGAATATGTGTGTATGGATTCGTAGTAACTTCAGTTCTTTTGAAGAAAAAAGAAAAAAACGTGTCTTTAGCTACCCACTTTCATTGGTGCACTTAAATTCCTGGATAGCAGGGACAAACACACAACTGGCCCAGATTATCAAGTGAGGCAGGCAGGATCTTTCTCATCAAGGTGAAAGGACAATGATGTCTGTATACAGTGTCCCCAGAAATGAATGGCCTTATCTTTTTTCCTTGTAGCACTACAAGTGTAAGCAAGATGATTACCAGCAATCATGTCTGTATACAGTGTTCAATTATCTCCTTCTGTGGTGCAGTGTCTCTGTTTCCTGTTTCCTGAAAATGGGCAAAAGCCCCCTCACCCAGATCCTGTGGTCAAAGCCCAATCAAATGTCCTGGAACAGGCAGGCTCTCCCCTCTTCTCACACTGGAATGCTCTACCATTGGTGCATGTGGATGTGCACTTGGGATCTCCCTCTCTCAGGCTGGATGTCCCGACTGGCAGAGGAGGCCTGAATTGCCCGGTGAAATCACCTGACAGACAGCATCTCTCCCTCAGGTCTGATCTCTTCCTCTGCTTCGTGCTGACTAAATTCTCCTCAGGAAATCAAAATGGAGTCTCTCCTTTCCTGTCAGCAGAGCATGCTTGGATTTGTAGTCCTGCCTCTTTAAAAGTCAGTGAGGCCACTCTGTCCTGAGACTTAATATTCCAGAGTCCTTCTCAGCTACTGCTTGTTAACCACTTGCTTACTGGGCACTTAAACCCCCTCCTATCCAGACCAATTTTTAGCTTTCAGCACTGATGCACTTTGAATGACAATTTCACAGTCATACAACACTATACCCAAATGAAATTTTTATAATTTTTTTCCCACAAATAGAGGTTTATTTTGGTGGTATTTGATCACCTCTGCCGTTTTTATTATATGTTAAAAAATGTAAAAAGACTAATTTTTTTTAATATTTTGTTATAAAAAATGTAAAACAGGTAATTTTTCTCCTTCATTGATGTACGCTGATGAGGCGGCACTGATGGGCACCGATAGGTGGCAGTGATGGGCACTGATGGGTGGCAGTGATGGGCATTGATGGGTGGCAATAATGGGCACTGATTGGTTACACTGATAAGCAGCACTGCTAGGTGGCACTGATTGGCACTACTGTTGGGCATTGATAGGGGCACTTGTGGGCACTGTCTGGTGGCAATGGCAGGTGACACAGATGAGGCATAATTGCCTCTTCGGGACCAGTGTCCCTTGTAGATGAGCCGTGATCGGCTTTTTTTTTCCCTCATGCTGTCAGCATGAGGAGGAAAAAAATCGATTACTGATCTTTTGTTTACATCATGTGATCAGCTGTCATTGGCTGACAGCTGATCACATGGTAAGGGGCCAGGACTCAGATCGGTGATCACTCGAGTCTCAGTGACTCCGTGATCACAACGCGCTCCGCTCCTGCAGGGCACTTGCACAGGGGAGGCCATCATATTACAGCCTTCCGGAAATTCAAGTGCACACTGTGGCCGTCATTTGGCTATAGCGCGGATGCCAAGAGGTTAAAGCTCCATGGATTGGCTCCTCTAACTGTTCCTTTAATTGGCTTTCTTCCTCCTGTCAATAGGAACACAGGGGAGGAACCGAATAGTCTGATGCTTGTGTGTGTGGGAGAAGTGAGGGAGGGGGGTGAAAAGCCCATGCAGACACTGACAGGCAGCCCTCTCCCTCTTTCAAGCTGGAAAGCCTTTATACATCACAGGGTCTTCGGCTTCGGCAGGGTAATGGAAGAAAGGAGATACCCGCTACACAACCATGGTTTGCATAAAAGAAATTTGCACGATTCCCCCATCAACTCAGACAGTACTGACAGGAGAATCAACAATTGTCTTCTCCTGGCAAAGGGAGGAAGGCGTCCTCACCAAGAGAAGAGGGAGGAAGGCATCCTTGCTAGTGGAAAGCCTGTGTATATTGCAGTGGCCAGCTTGGTGGGGTTACGGAAGAAAGGAGACACCCACTACACAACCATGGATTGCATGAAAGAAATTTGCATGATTCCCCCATCAACTCTGACAGTGCTGACAGGGGAATCATCAATTGTCTTCTCCTGGTAGAGGAAGGAAGGCATCCTCGCTGAGAGAAGAAAGTGATTATCGTTAGGGGCTAAAGCAGCCACTTGCAATAATTGGTTGTGAATCTGGCACGCAGGATGTACCCAAGTTGATTTATCAATCAATTTGTTACATCCAGCCTACCCATTAATGGTTTGAATCTCATTCGCTTCCTGTCTTAGGTCTCTAAATGCTGGTCAGGAGGAAATAACCAATCACACACCAGGAAACACAAGTATTTGACATATTTGTTGAATGTCAAAGAGGTTTTCCAAAACTGCACATGGGAACGAAGGAGAAATGGGCCACCAGAAGAGATGGACACTGTTTTTATTGCAACAACCAACTGATTTACAAGGGTAATACTAACTAATCTTAAAAAATACTCCCTCCCCCTTCCTAACACCAATGCTTACCTGTGTCAAAAATATGTTTATACAGCACTTACCTATTTTTAGGCTACTGAAATGTAAAATGTTGACAGGGTTAAAATGTGTTAGTTAATGTAGTAGGGTTTTAGCTTCATGTCTTTGCATGGGTAAAATTGGATGGTGTGAGGGATAATATATACATATTGTAAGTTTAAATTATATGTTATATTATATGTATAATGTCCTTCCGAAGTGCTTCAAAATAATGCCAGGATAAAAATACTAAAGCACTAGATTTGATTTTGAAACCAAAGGATTCCAAGAACTTTCAAGCTGTGGGCTGTGAAGGTTTTCATTTAACCAGGTCACGATAGTAGTTAGTTGTTAGCTACATTCAAATTGACTTGTTCAATCTGTCTGTTGTACTGTAAGATGAAGGCACGTCATAGCCTCTCCAACCCACTTCTTCAACAGAACTATAGAAGGGGTTTGAACAAACCAAATGATGTCATCAACATTTCAAAACAAGTCCAGATTTGAATGTGACCATCACTACTCATCATTCCATGCTTCACATCTTTTCCTACATAATGTTACTTTCTTCTTTATCTAATGTGGCTGGAGAGTTACTGATAAACCGTAACAATGTTGTCAGCCTAATTACATTGTAAAGCCCAGTTCCAGAAATGTGATGATGGGTTTGAACATCACCAAGGTATTTATTGCTGTCTGTGTCCCAAATCAGGAGATTTCTCCTTATTTTCTGTCATGGTTTTATCGGTACACAAAGTTAATATACATTTTTGCAAAGGAAACAGAGCTAGGATCAAAACACTGGAGTAGAGAAAGCACCTCTGTTGATTTTAATGTGTATTTTTTTTATGGGTGGCACAGTGGTGTAGTGGTTAGCACTCTCACCTAGCAGTAAGAAGGGTCGCTGTTTTGAATCCCAAACATGACACTACCTGCCTGGAGTTTGCATGTTCTCCCTGTCCCTGCATGGGTTTCCTCCCACACTCAAAAGACATGCCCTAGTATATGAATGGGGACCTTGGATTGTGGGGTCCTTAAGGGTAGGGACCAATGTGAGTGTGCAATGTACAGAGATAGGGACAATTGTAGAAACTCACTCAGAATGAACTGGATGGACTGGTGTCTTTATTCAGCCTAACTAACTACTGCTGTGTGCGTCTATCTGGGCTAGTGACCCAGGTTCTGCTCGCTTTTTATCCTAATGTTATAGGAACACAAAAGTTTTTGTTTGGAGCTGGGTTTTAATGGAATATATATTAATATAACATTAGATAGCAATGCTGACATCTACAATTTTTATGCTGACCTATTGCTAAGAATTGAATATTGAGCAGAAAAATTTATGTTAAACTTGTTTTTCCACTGTGAAAGAAAAAGATAAAATATTACATTTCTCTCTCGTCTGTAAAATGGACCTAAACTATTTACAATAGTCTGTTTAAAATAATTTCCCTCAAGCATCACAAAAACATTACAAAGATTTGTCAAATAGTTACATTCCATTAATCTTGTAAACTCTTTTCTTCCAGTGCAGGTCACATAACCTAACCAGTGCCAATTACTTTTTTCATTTCAGCCACTCTGCCCCCTCCTTAGGTTAAAGTCCATTACTGATCAAATTGTAGTGCCACTGCCCTATCAGTAACGTTATCTGTTTCATTATCAACTGCCCTGTGTGACCAAAAGACAAAAGTCCTTTCTATGCCATGTCAATGACAGGGGGCTACCTCACCATGGTGTGATAGTATAGCACATGATACCAAATTAAAACAACAATTATATTAACTAGCAAGAGCATACCATGCCACCGCTGAAATTATATCAGCCAGTCAGCCATTAAAAGTTTAACAAACTGCAACACAATTTTAAAACAATTAGTTGTGTTGGATCAAATCACATTACATTTTGTATACCTCCCTACTTTAACATTCAAGAAATTCAAGAAATAAAGATCTATGAGAATAAGATAAACATATTGTGGCAAAAAGTTTCATATCTACCCCTTAGATTTACAGCGACTGCACTTCCAAGTGCACTTTCAGTGCAAAGTGAATTTGCCTTTCGTAAATAACCCCCAATGTGTTTGACTATTAAAATGCTGTTCCACAGTCAAAGTTTAACAAACACATGGCCTAGGACTCAAAAACTCTGAGGTTCTTATTCAAAATAAATGGACTGTCTTAACGTTCATCAACGTGAGACCTACAGCATGTTAACATGCATGCATTAACACACCACAAATGTGTGTAGAGGGCTAATTGATCACACAACAAAAGCAAACTATACACCCCCATCTTATTATAACTTACCAAAGTACTATATGCAATCATTAATCCATAAGCCCCAGACCAGCAATATGCCACCCACAGGCCTAGCACCATGATATGCTCCCCATTTGTCTCTCTCTCTTTCCTGCCTGAGTAGTAGTGCAGGCATTGTTAGCAGGGGGAAGAACATGTTGAGAGATGGTGCCGATGCGATCAGATTAATCACACTGGCCACCGAGCTCGTTTTGTGCTTTATTGTGGGGCTCACTGGATGATTGGTATGGTCTTCCAGGTCAGCCTGTCCAAGCTTAGCTCATGAATCCATAACTGTCTCTTAGCAGTGAAAAAAGTCTTATGTTGTTAGTCATCTAAGTCTAGAAATGTAACACCGTGTAAAAAAATATATATATTTTCTTTAAAACTGTTTTTAGAGTTAGCTTTTCTGTTCCAGTGAGGATGTCACATCCTATTCTTTTTCAGATTTTTTTATTTTTTTTACTAACCATCAGCCTATATTATTAGTGGTCCACATTGCCCTGGTGGAGGCATGCTGTGCCATGTATAACAGAAGAAAAGTAATTTTGTAGAAAAAAATAATCTTTTATTTTGTCATTGTCAGCTTCCTGACTGGTCCTGTGTTAAACAACCTGATGTTTTATTGCGCAACTACAATATAAAGTGAAAAAAAAAAACTCTTTTAAGCTATACAACGTTTCTATAATTTATAATGTTCAACCTCCCCAAGATTCTGAAGGTGCCTTAATGCCCAAAGCAAAACACATATTTCACCTGAAATATTTTCTTCTGGACATCTTCCAAGATGTGTGTTCAGGTGAATAGGGGGTGATGTGTGGAAATGTAGAAGTATTTTTTTCTTCTTTCTCATAAAATAAATGCACCGTTTTAACCCTATATACAGTGGAAAAGTATGCATACCCCTTGAAATTTTCCACATTTTGTTATGTTACTACCAAAAACGTAAATCTTTTAGTATATTTTAGGGGGATTTTATGTAATAGACCAACACAATGTGTGAAGTGGAAGGGAAATTATAAATGGTTTTCAATTTTTTTTTTACAAATAATTCTGAAAAGTGTGGCGTGCATTTACTCTTATACCCCTAACTAAATTCTAGTGGAACCAATTGCCTTCAGAAGTCACCTAATTAGTAAATAAAGTCCACCTGTGTGTAATTTAATCTCTGTATAAATACAGCTGTTCTGTGAAGTACTTTTTTAGAGAACCTTAATGAACAAACGGCATCATGAAGGCCAATTAACACACCAGACAGGTCAGGAATAAAGCTATGGAGAAGTTAAAAGCAGGGTATTAAAAAATCCCAATCTTTGAACATCTCATGGAACATTATTCAATCCATCATCCAGAAATGAAAAGAGTATGGCACAACTGCAAACCAACCAAGACATGGCCGTCCACCTAAAGAAGAACATTGATCACAGAAGCATCAAAGATGCTCTGGTCAGATGAGACCAAAATTGTACTTTTTGGCCTAAAAGCAAAGTGCTTTGTGGGGCTGAAAACTAACATGGCACATCACCCTAAACACGCCATCCCCACTGTGAAACATTGTGGTGGCGGTGTTAAAGTCGCACTTAGAATAAGGTGAAATGATCTGGTCATAATACCAGAAGGAACCTGTTAATGGGAAACCAGGTCAAACCAATAGCTGAAGACACTCTTACTAGGTAGCCAGCAGAAGGAAAGATGGGAGCAAGGGTGGAGAATTCTGAAGTAAACACTGCAGGAATCATGGAGCAAGGCAATGCAAAAACATGTGGGGAAAGGGGCATGGTCCTGAAACACAAATGGTCCTTGCAGTGTCTACTCTTGTTCCGGTTTCTCTTTCTGCCAACTACGTAGCAAGAGTGTCCCTTCTCTTACATATTTCTGTATTGCCTTGCTCCAAGGTTCCTGCAGTGTTTCCTTCAGAAGTTTGCACCCTTGCACACATCAATCCTTCTGCAGGCTACCTAGTAAGAGTATCTTCAGCAGCTGTTGGCTCCTTCTGTAGGATACCTAGCAAGAGTGCCTTCAGAAACTGTTGGTGTGATTGGGTTTCCCTTTGGAGAGGTTCTTCCTGGTGATACACCATGAGCAATCACTTTATTAATTTGCAAGGATAAGCAGATTTGTTGTGGTTCCAGTAAGGAGTGGTATTTTTGAAGATTGTATTGCATGCTTTTAGCCAACCCACCACTCCACCAGAAGACACGCCTTGCAAAAAGCAAGGCATGTAAAGCTTCAACTGAATAATGGATGCAATTTTTGTTTTCAGTCTTAGGCAGCTCAGCTATGGAAAGCTGAAAAGTACAAGTACTGCATTTACAGGCAAATAGAGGCATTTGGTAAATATAAAAGTATGTATTTCTTACACAGAACATACCTTTGGTGTTATGGAATGGAGATATACATGTGATTGAAACTATCTACCGATAAAACATTCAAAGCAAAAGTTCTGCCTTTTGAGAAAACAGCACAAGATTCCTGCCATTACTATTGTAAGGCAGACAAGTTTCTTCTGCACACTCCTGTGATCTTAGTTTCAATTGGTTTCATATATATTTTATCCACTGAAACCTTAGACTGAGCTGCTCCATTAAGATGATTCAATGCTATGACTTAAAGCGGTAGTAAAGTAATTTTTTTAACTTTGACCTACAGGTAAGCCTATAATAGGGTAGGTAAAAAAAAAATATCTCCTAAACCTGTACGGTTTAGGAGATATTCCTCTTGCATGCAGCTGCTGACTTCAGCAGCACATATGCTCTGAGTTTCCCAGCTAAAAGGTCCGGCAGACGACATTGTGGATCCGGCCACTCACAGAGCCGGACTGACAACATTGCGGCTCCGGCGCTGTGAGAATACCCAGAAAACCCACCAAGGGAAAATGTCAGCTCCCTTGGTGTGGACCGAGACCACCTGCCGATGCCTCATTCTAAGGTAATGCATACTAACTCATTATGCCATTTGCCTTACAGGCTTAAAAAAAAAATCTGCGGGTTTACTACTGCTTTAATTGTAAGTATACATTTTAGCTTGGGCTACTGAATTCTGTAAACAAAAGGCTATTTACAACATAATAAAGATACAGAAGTGAAATGTGAATAGTAGCTGAGGGTCCCATTTGAATAACAGAACCAAGAATACAGTATATATTATTCATGTGTATTTTTTCTGTATTAACCTTACTACAAAAAAAAGAAAGAAAATATGCAGAATGCCACAGCACATGCCCTTTAATGGATAGGGATGTCCACGTTCCTTAATCCAGTGTTTATTAAATACAGTCCTCAAGGCACCCCAACAGGTCATGTTTTCAGGATTTCCCTTCAGATGAAACAGCTGTTGTAATGACTAAGGCAGTGAAACTGATCAAATCACCTGTGCAAAATAATGGCAAGCTTGAAAACATGACCTGTTGGGGCGCCTTGAGGCCTGGAGTTGAGAAACACTGCCTTAACCCCACTGATAAAGGACTGCTACATTTTCAGTCAGCCACCAATTGAACTGCGTAGCTGATATTTTCACATCAATGGGAAGGTTTTGTCTTGTCAATGTCTGGTCATCAGAAAGCAGAGTCTTTGATAAGCAACCCAGTTTCTACAAGTGTAGTTGAAGACCAACAGGTAAACCACCAAACTCATGCTAAAGTATGGGTTACATTAGGGGTGATGACACAGATATTGTAGTTGCCCTTGTCTGAATGTCTTAGCCCTTGTACACAAGGTCGGACATTCCGACCGTGTTGTCAGATAATCCGACAGTGTGTGGGCTCCATCGGACTGTTTCCGTTGGAGTATCCAACGGACCAAGTTTTCCAGCTGGGCTATAACATTTTCCGACAACATGATCCGATCATGTGTAGAGAATTCCGATCGGACAAAGTGCCACGCATGCTCAGATCAAATTCCTAGACCAAAGCTATTGGCTACTAGCCTGAACGTAGTCCCGTCCTAATGAAATAACATCATCACGGTAAGTACGATCGGATTTTCTGACTACTTTGTCTGACTGTGTGTATGCAACAGTTTCGGACAAAATCCGTCAAACAAAATCCATCGGACAAAATCCGACGGATTTGGTTGTCGGAATGTCCAACCGTGTGTACAAGGGCTTAGTTAAATAAAAATTGCACACTCTAGTGGTTGTTACTATAACACAAGCTGCCTCTATGCTTACTAGCAAATATCGTTTTTTCAAACTTCTCTCCATAGCAACACACGTTGAATGTAGCAATAAAACCACCAGTGCTCAGTATATAATGCAGGCCAAACCCACTCTTCACTGCTTGGGCTGAGCAGCGCACTATTTACAGGCACATATCCCTGTTATTATTCATAAATGGAAGAAAGGTTTTATTACTAAGCCACAAAGCTGGCTTTGCTAAGCTATGTAATAACACTTCATAATAATCCTCCCAGTTTCAGAACTAGGTGGACATTACAGAATACATAGCTTAGTCTTTTTCACGCCTGTCGCGTGTGAATAGGCTGATTTAGTTATAAGTGTAAGCACTAGTTAAGTGCTTTTTGTTTCTCTCCTTTTCATTCTGCTGGCTCTCAGTTCCTCTGAAAGGCAGATTACTTATCTACAGAGGTGCATTAATACAATAGTCAATCTAACCTGTTTACTTTTTACAATATATAATGGTGTGAATTGTAAAGAGCAGAATGGACTTTGTGTCATACTGTTTCCATTTATTTCAGTAGTACTTACCCTTGTAGTGACCTTGTAATGTCTTGTTCACTCAGTGGAACAAAGGAAGAAAAATGGGTTCAAAAGCACATTACTAGTGACAGTTTACTGTCATCTTGGTGGGAAATGATGAGGCTACAATCGTTCTTACATCCTATTATCATTAGAGCCAAGGCAATGCAAGGAAACGTGTTTTCCTTCCAGCAAGGTAGCATTTTTAATTTTACTTCTATTTTGCAGTAACTGTATTAATTCCTTGTTCCTTTTTTTTCCCTTTTACGTTCCCCAAATGTAATATATCCACTCAGCTGGCTGAATGCCATTAAAGCATTATGAATGATGCTTAAATTATATCCTCTAACATCTAAAATTGACAGATAATAATGTTACCATGGGAAAAATTGAGTCAGATCATATAAAAATAATGCTACAGTGAACTGGAAAAAAGTTGTGGATCAGAAATATATGAAATTGTGAGTTTGTTTAATAAACTGTAAAGGGCAAGAATGTACAAAAAAAACCTTTTACAACCAATCAGAAAAAAAATTCTGCATCTTAAAGCGAAACTACAATGCTAGTAGATACAGTTTTTTGGTAGAAGAGACGCTGAGGGTTATTTACGAAAGGAAAATCCACTTTGCACTGCAAGTGCACTTGGAAGTAAAGTTGCTGTAGATCCGAGGGGGACATGCAAGGAAAATAAAAAAAACAGCATTTTAGATTGCATATGATTGGATGATAAAATCAGCAGAGCTTCCACTCATTTCAGATTTACCCCTTAGGCCGCGTACACACGGGCGGATTGTCTGGCCAACTAAGTTCGTCAGACAATCCGACAGACAGTCCATTCAAAATTTGCATGAACGGACTTGACCACACACGATGAGCAGACAGTCCGCTGAAAGCGTGCGCGATGACGTCTACAGCACGTGCGACGGGACTAGAAAAACGACGTCCTATACACTGCAATGCAACCTTCGGCCGTGTAAATCCTTTCTGAGCATGCGCCATACTTAGTCCGTCCAACTTGCCTACACACGAGCGGACTGTCCGCTGAAACCAAGTTTGGACGGACAAAACCAAGTTTGAACGGACTGTCTTACAGAAATTCCGTAAGACTTTGTTCGTCAGATTGTCCGCTGAAAAAGTCCGCTGAAGCCCACACACGAGCGGATTGTCCGCTGAAACACGGTTCAGCGGACTAAGTTGGACAGACAATCCGCCCGTGTGTACGCGGCCTTAGATTTACAGCGACTGCACTTCCAAGTGCACTTTCAGTGCAAAGTGGATTTGCCTTTCGTAAATAACCCCCAATGTGTTTGACTATTAAAATGCTGTTCCACAGTCAAAGTTTAACAAACACATGGCCTAGGACTCAAAAACTCTGAGGTTCTTATTCAAAAGAATAGGTTTAGAGTGACTGCACTTGAAAGTGCACTTGCAGGGCAAAGTGGATTTTCTTTTCATATATAACCTCCACTCTGTCTATTTTCTACCAAAAAATTCCTTACCATTTTTCTATTTTTACTGATACTATCTGCCCCACACCCAATAATATGAAGAGTGGCGCTCTACAACTACATATTTTGCCAAAGTTGTCCCCTCTTGGTAAAATCTGATAGTGTGGAACAACTAAATGTGCATGCTTCTCTATGACAGCTATTTAATAGCCAAATTCCTGTCCAAATTGCATAGGGATGATATAGCTATATACAGTGCCTTGAAAAAGTATTCATACCCCTTGAAATGTTCCAAATTTTGTCATATTACAACCAAAAATGTAAATGTATTTTAGTGGGATTTTATGCGCTAGACCAACACAAAGTGACACATAATTTGGAAGGAAAATGATAAATGGTTTTCCATTGTTTTTATACAAATAAATATGTGAAAAGTGTAGGGTGCATTTGTATTATCTCCCCTGAGTCAATACTTTATAGAACCACCTTTCACTGCAATTTAAGCTGCAAGTCTTTTTGGGGATGGCTCTACCAGCGTTGCACATCTAGAGAGAGACATTTTTGCTCATTCTTCTTTGCAAAAGAGCTCAAATAGTGGCACGTAATTGTGAAGTGGAGGGAAAATTATAATTTTTTTAAATTTTTTTTTACAAATAAATATCTGAAAAGTGTGGCGTACATTTGTATTCAGCCCCCTCTATATCCCTAAATAAAATCTAGTGGAACCAATTGCCTTCAGAAGTCACATAATTAGTAAATAGAGTCCACCTGTGTGTAATTTAATCTCAGTATAAATCAATCTGTTCTGTGAAGCCCACAGAGGTTTGTGAGAGAACCTTAGTGAACAAACAGCATCATTAAGGCCACGGGACACACCAGGCATGTCAGGGATAAAGTTGTGGAGAAGTTTAAAGCAGAGTTAGGTTATACAAGAATATCCCAGGCTTTGAACATCTCATGGAGCACTGTACAATCAAAGTAGTATGTATGGCACAACTGCAAACCTACCAAGACATAGCTGTGTACCAAAAGTGACAGGCCAGGTGAGGAGAGCATTAATCAGAGAAGCAGACAAGAGGTCCATGGTAACTCTAGAGGAGCTGCAGTGATCCACAGCTCAGGTGGGAGAATCTATTACTTGTCCACTCCACAAATCTGACCTTTATGAAAGAGCGGCTAGAAGAAAGCCATTGTTGACAGAGAGCCATAAGAAGTCCCATTTGCAGTTTGTGAGAGGCCATGTGGGGGACACAGAAAACATGTGGAAGAAGGTGCTCTGGTCTGTTGAGACCAAAATGCTACTTTTTGGCCTAAAAGCAAAACGCTATGCGTGGCGGAAAACTAACACTGCACATCACCCCAAACACACCATCCTCACTGTGAAACATGGTGGAGGCAGCATCATGTTGTGGGGGTGATTTTCTTCAACAGGGTCAGGGAAGCCCATCAGAGTTGATGGAAAGATGGATGGAGCCAAATACAGGGCAATCTTAGAAGAAAACCTGTTAGAGTCTGCAAAAGACTTGAGACTGGGCGGAGGTTCACCTTCCAGCAGGACAACAACCCTAAACATACAGCCAGAGCTACAATTGAATGGTTTAGATCAAAGCCTATTCATGTGTTAGAATGGCCTAATCAAAGTCCAAGTCCAGACCTAAATCCAATAGAGAATCTGCAGCAAGACTTTAAAATTGCTATTCACATCGCCAAAAAGACTTGCAGCTGAAAATGCAGTGAAAGGTATTGACTCAGGGGGGCTGAATACAAATGCACGCTACACTTTTCACATATTTATTTGCATAAAAAATTGGAAAACCATGTATCATTTTCCTCCCACTTCACAATTATGTGCCACTTTGTGTTGGCCTATCACATAAAATACCAATAAAATACATTTTCGTTTTTGGTTGTAACCTGACAAAATTTGAAAAATGTCAAGGATTATGAATACCTTTTAAAGGCTCTATCTATCTATCTATCTATCTATCTATCTATCTATCTATCTATCTATCTATCTATCTATCTATCTATCTATCTATCTATTATATATATATATATTATATATATCTCTATATCTATATCTATATCTATATCTATATCAATATCTATATCTATATCTATATATATATATATATATATATATATATATATATTCTGCGCTCAATGTTTAAATTAGGCATCCTTTTTACAAGTCTAAGTGTGGAAATAATCACATATGCTAATGTCATTTATTATCTCACAGCTGAAATTTCATAACTATATTCTTAAGGTCCACAGAGTAGATTCACGGCTTTTTAATGGCCTCATCATTATTATACTTTTTACTGACTGTGTTCTACTCTGCAAAGTGTCAATGAATAACATTATTTAGATGTAGTCCTGAAGTGTTTGTCTATCAATTCGTTTTTAGTGATTGTGAAAGCTTAATTACTTAACAGCTTTACTATTTGCCAAACTCTGCAACAACTACAACATAATCTATGGGGAAAAATACTAATTGTGTCCACACTCCTTTAAAGCATGTCAGCACTTATAATTATAATAATGCTTACCCTAAAACTCTTCAACCTGCCCTGCTAAAGGTCTTAACCACTTCTGCACTGCCGCACGCCGATCGATGTACGTCCCTACTTTGAGGACGGATATCATTGTTATGGCAGCAGTTAGCTGCCATAACCCTGTTACCCCCCTGTTCGGCTGGAGGTCCGGCACAAGATAAATGTGGTCTCTGTGGTGGATTCACCATGAGATCACATTTTATTGGTGGCAGGAGAGGGGCACCCCTCCCGCCGCAATCTGGTGCCCTCCGCCACTTACCGGAGCCGTCGGCAGCAGTGGAGGCGTTCAGATCCTTCCTGTGGCTGTGCATGGAGATGAGTGAGGGGAAGATGCCCCATCTCCATGACACTGCAGGGCAGAAGCAAAGACAAAACGTCACTTCCGCTCATAGCTCTTAAAAGGACATTTTTTTCATTTATTAAATGACATTTTTTTTTATTGCATTTTAGTGTATATATGAGATCTGAGGTCTATTTGACTGAACTTGATTTAAGAGGTCCTGTTTTGCTTTTTTTTCTATTACAAGGGTTGTTTACATTCCTTGTAATAGGAATAAAAGTGATAGCATTTTTTTTAAAACAGTGTAAAAATAAAAAATAAAAGGTAAAATAAATAAGAATTTTTTTTAACGCGTCCTGCTGAGCTCGCGTGCAGAAGCGAACGCATACATGAGTAGCACCCACATATGAAAACAGTGTTCAAACTACACATGTGAGGTATCACCATGATCGGTAGAGCAATAATTCTAGCATTAAATCTCCTCTGTAATGCAAAACATGCAACCTGTAGAATTTTTTAATTGTCGTCTATGGAGATTTTTAAGGGTAAAAGTTTGTTGCCATTCCATGAGCGGGCGCAATTTTGAAGCGTGACATGTTGAGTATAAATTTACTCAGTGTAACATTATCTTTCACAATATAAAAAAAATTGTGCTAACTTTACTGTTGTCTTATTTTTTAATTCAAAAAAGTATATTTTTAAAAAAAAAGTACACTTGTAAGACTGCTGCGCAAATACGGTGTGAAGAAAGTATTGCAACAACCGCAATTTTATTCTCTAGTGTATTAGAAAAAAAATGTATAATGTTATAATTGTTATAATGTATAATGAAGTAATTTTCAGGCCAAAAAAAATGTTTTTAACTTGTAAACATCACATCTAAAAAAGAGTCTTAAAGTGGTTAATAGGAAACTAATACGAGCATATGTATTTATTTATTTTTACAATGCTTTATGAATTCCTATTTATACAAATGTGTTTTGTATTTGTGCATATATGTGTGTGTGTGTGTGTGTTTGTGATCCTTGTTTTTTTGGGGTTTTTTTTGCTAATAAACATGAGAAAAGATCACCAGAAACAGGAGTTAGCACAGTTGTCGATTACCTGCTTTGGGTGGTGGAGGATTTACTTCTGATTCACTGTGTATACATTTCAGCCTTGAGCTAATAAGCTCTGCAAATAACAAGGTGTTTACCAGAATTGGGAAGGAGGGGAAAATTTACACCTGTCTATAAATAATACATAAATAAAATAAATAAAAAAATAATAAATAAATAAATATTTTATAGTTCCCTCCTCCTAATCTAATTTCTATTTTCAAACTTGATTCCCCCTCCTGCCCCTTTTCCCATATTTTGAATAAGAAAAATATTTTACAGCACTTCCCGGTATACTTTACGAAATGCACCACATGTCTTTTTGTTTAAGATCTTACTGTGGGGTGGTTTCATGCTCTCGTCATAACTTTTAAGTGGAGTTTTTCCACCCTTTCGGATTCTTCTGGATCGTCTATGTCCTGATTTTGGATTAACTATTCCAAATTTGTTATCTTTTATAAGTTTTATATTTTTTTCATGTTAGCATTGCTGTTTTTGTATAACTGTAATTGCTAAATGAAGAATTAGGAAAAATCCATATTTACATATATACACTATGGATATATATACGTTATTTTGTGAATGCTCACCTTCATAAATAAACGCAATATGTAAAGGGCCTCATTCACACCATATGTGCATTAAAATGTTGGAAAAAATGGGAAGATTTGACTTAGCATAGGCTTAGTCACACCATGTGCAGCGACGTGCATATTTATTACACATATGCAAAGACAAAAAAAAAAGTTGTTTTGTATCTTCCATGTTCACATCAAAATGTTGATGTCATATGATTATTTTTTTTTCTTCTCAGAAAACTACATATTGTTGCAGACTTCTGCACAGGAATCTTCATGTTTTACCAGTGTTGTGGTGGGTGTGAACATGTCACATAAAGAACAGTTATTTTCTTTGCGCCCTTGCAAAACAGGTGCAGAAAATGTATATGCACATGGTGTGAATGAGGCCTAAATCAACTATACATTCCATTGAAAGGAAACACGTGGTAAGAAAAAATGGAGGCTGACATTTTTTATTTCTTCTGAATTCAATTGCTTTTATTTTCCCATGGATCTAAAACCTCTGTCTGTCTTCACTCTTACACCATGGAAGATCAACATGTTTTATTTTGGTTTGAGGAGGTAGGATGGTGTCTTTTGAGTTTGATTTTTTTTTCTTATTTGAACGAAATGGAGACTGATCTGGGAGCTACTTCAAGAAAGCTTGAAAAGGGAAAAATGGACATTAATTTTACCAATGTGTACTCAACATGACAGCCAACATGTGCAAACAATTTACTGCATTGTTAATAGCCTGGATGTTGCTGCTTGTCAGTGAATGTATTTACTCTGCATAGCTGGTATTTTTAGCTTAATTAAAAAAGAAAAATTCTATTCTTTTTTCCAGGGTTATGCTTGATGCAGCATGGGCGTGCTGAGCAGGTCATGTTACATACCACATTTCTCTACTGAATTTATGCTTGCTATGACCTTGCTTTTGGGAAATCATAACCACTGTCCCTGTGTGTGTGTTTTCTGTTGGACTCAGCACTAGCAAAGATAGCAAGTGCTGTGAAAAGTCAGCTTACTGGCAACTAAAATAATCTGTTGTTGCAACAGCCACTTGCTATAAAACATGTAATTAACAAATGCTGCTGCTGTTGTACTGCTAATGATGGAAGAGTGTAATAACAGGACTCTTCATCCAGGCAATGTAATAGATGTTATAGTGGACCACCATGTCAAAGCAGCACTGTCTGACAGGAATTCAGTAACAGAGCACACTGGAAACAATTGTGGTGTTCTGATGTGCTAGTATATAGAATGCTGTATCTATTGATAAAACCTCTACTGACAGGGTACCACAAAGGGCAGGGGGGCAGAAGTATACTTGTAGAGACAAAAGGGACTCAGGTTTGTTAGCTAAACATTACAGCACGCCACAATAAAAGATATGGAACTCCTACAACAGACATGTCATGATAGCATGTTTTGTCCCACATACTGCCCATTTAATCCTTCATAGTGGCCCTCAGACAGTCTAAGAATTTCAAATGAATGAGGTCCTGGTCTTTCATATAACTCATTAATGTGATGCTTCCCTTCAGTATTTTACAGTTTAGTAACTTAAACTTTTACGAGTATAAAATGTAAAAGACTAAATATTTGTTAATAGTTTACAGTGTTCTCAAAAGCAAGAATTTAAAATCTGTACGTTAATCCCCCAAAAAATGCTATGATAACATCTTAATTAGATAAGTGTGGCCCTAACCTAATGAACCTCCTTTTGGGTTATCCTTACCACTCAGTTTAATTTGAGCTTGCCATGCTAGTTAACAAAATGTCTGCAGCCAGAGAATAAACCCAACTGTATTCATTAACCCACCACTACTTGTTATTGGGGCTGAAGTTATCATCCACAACTATTTGGGGTTTATGCCAGATTTTGATGTTCATAGACTGGGCTAACCAAAGGGCCAGTTTGACCTGCTTGCCTGCATTAACCTCTAGCTTCTATAAAAATATGCTTAAAAAATGTGTGAATAAGTGTGGTGCAACAGGTATGTGAACAAATACAACTAATTATACATAACCTTTTAAAGTAATATTATAAATGTCTGGAGCCTGCTAGTAACTCCTCAACGCAACATATTATAAACACCTAAAAATGTGAATGTGATTCCACATATCATAAAACCAGTGCCAATAGTGAACAACAATAATCTCATAACATTCTGTGTAATTGCTAATGTGCTATACGCCTTCTTCATTCTAGACAGTGCTTCTGGTGACCCAACACCAACAGGTAAAGTGCTCGCTCACCTTAAATATTTGACCCCACTACAGATTTAAATAAGCCTTTAGTATACTCTTCCTATAGAGAATGTAGCCAGATCTCTGTATCTTCCCATCTGGGTATGCCTCTACTTCCTCTCCCTCTTGAATCTCTGATCCACAGTATATTAGGCAATAAAACAGAAACAACATAGTGCTCTCCATTCACCCATATATATTGCAAAAATCAAGATTAAAAACACTCACAAGAACATCGGGATAACAGGCATATAAAAACCTCCAGCTCTCCCAGCTGATAGTTGTATGTAATGTATGATGTCATGGGCTTTGGCACCTCCCAACTGGGCTTTCCTCAGTATTCCTTATTACTATGCCAACTAAATTACAGCTTCCCCCTTCCTTACCAACTGATGATGTAATTGATTGCTAGGATGCAATTAACTAATGTAGAGCCCCCCCAAATGCAAGTGATGTGGGTCAGGTCCCCTTAAAATCCATACCAGATTTATGGGTCTGGTATGAATTTCAAGGGAGTATCTTATACAAAAATAAAAAAATAATTGAATCCCCCAAAATCTATGCATGACCATCATCCAAGCTTGTAGCCTGTCTGGACAGGAAAGTGAGGGAACAGTGAATGAGCACCCCAATCCCCTCCTTGTTTAACCACTTGCTTACTGGGCACTTAAACCCCCCTCAGTCCCAGACCAATTTTCAGCTTTCAGCGCTGATGCACTTTGAATTACAATTGCGCGGGCATACAACACTGTACCCAAATGAAATTTTTATCATTTTTTTCCCACAAATAGAGCTTTCTTTTGGTGGTATTTAGTTACAGCTCGGAGTTTTATTTTTTGCTAAACAAACAAAAAAAGATGCAAAAAAAAAAAAAAAAATCATGTTTTAATAGTTTGTTATAAAAGTTTGCAAACGGGTCATTTTTCTCCTTCATTGAAGTGAGCTGATTAGGCGGCACTGATAGGCTGCATTGGTGGGCACTGATGGGCTGAATTGGTGGGCACTGATGGACTGCATTGGTGGGCACTGATAGGCTGCATTGGTGGGCACTGATAGGCTGCACTGGTGGGCACTGATAGGCATAGTTAAGGCGGCACTAATAGGCACAGATAAGGTGGCACCGATGGGCACAGATAAGGCGGCACTGATGGGCAAAGATGGGCACAGATAAGATGGCACGGATGGGTGGCACGGATAAGTGGCACGGATGGGCACTGATAGGTACCACTGATAGATGGGACTGATGGGCACTGATGGGCGGCACTGCTGGGCACTGATGTGCAGCACCTTTGAGGCAGATTGTGGGCACTGTGGGTGGCACTGTGGGTGGCACTGTGGGCACTGCTGGGTGGCACTGTGGGCACTGCTGGGTGGCACTGACGGGGGGCACTTACTTTTATTCAGGATGGCACTGCAGGGGGCAGGTGGGCACTGGCAGGGGGCAGGTGGTCGCTTGCATTGCTGGCCATGATCGGGACTGATGTCCCGATCACGGCCGCCGGTGATCGGCTTTTTTTTTTCTCCTCGCGCTGACAGGAATACTAGCCGATTACCGGCTCCGTTATATCACATGATCAGCTGTCATTGGCTGACAGCTGATCACGTGATAAGGGGGTCGGGATCGACCCCCTGCATGGATCGGTGATCAGGCGAGTCTCATGGACTCGCCGATCACAAAGCGCGCCGCACGCGCCCCTCAGGGGGCGCGCAGGCCGCTCGTACATGGGACTACGTCTATTGACGTCGTCCCGGAAAAGGAGATCCGCGCTGTAGCCGTCATTTGGCTATAGCGCGGATCTCAAGTGGTTAAACCATACCAAGCCACATGCCCTTAACATGGCCACCCACCAAGCCTTATTAAAAGAGCTGCTCCCCAAAGAACAGTATTTTTTTTTCATTGATACACGTCCCCTCTGGCAATGCCCAGCTTTCAAAACCCATGAAAACAAAGAGAATTGATTTCCAGGATTCACCTCTTCACTCGAGTTTAAATTATAATGCACAATTTGTGAATTCTTGGACTTGTTCACAGAGCATGCCCGTAAATCACAACACAAGCAGATATGTTACTTATTATGTGTTCCAGTGCTATGAAACCACATAAAGACCAACAACAATTAAATCCAGTTTTAGAATTCAGTTGTTTTTTGACAATGGAAGGCCATGGTAATCATTTGCCCGAAGAAAACTTATTGTAAAGAGCAAATAACATTGTTTTGCAGGCACATTCATCTTGATAATTTTTCATTTTACATTACAAAGTACATCTTGTATTGATTCCCTTGTGCAAACTCTGAGCTAACTAAAGAGGTGAATACATTTAATATGAAATTTTAAATATAGTTCAATTGGAAGTCTATTTTTGCAGACTCTCATTACCTTATCAATGATTTAATCTTGACACCTTCTTTTGTGCCAGGATCTGATGAACTGCTAAACTTGTTGACAACTAGCATAATGATCCGTAGGAATGTTAACTTATTTAGCAAGAGATGTTGCAAAAAAAGTCTTGATTGCATAGTTACAGAAAAAGTAGAGAAGGTTACAGTATTTACATTCCACATTCTTATTGTTACAATGAAAGAACATACTTTATCTTGCGTTAACAATTACACTAGTTTATGTCTACTTTTGCCATTATAGATTTAAGGGTATCCATGCAATTATTCAAGAAGATTATGGGTTATTTACTTTAGTAGATGTAAATCTGTGCTGATTTCTAACACAAAATGATGTACAGGGAAAGGTAAAAAAATAGAAACTTCAATCACCACACGTGACATGATGATTAACAGAGGCGGGTGGAGAGAGGCAGGCACCAAAGCAGAGTAGATAGGTGACAGTCAGGAAGGATAGAGGGTAAAGAGTTTGGGAGGCCAGTCCTGACTCCTGGGCTGAAAAATTATAATAAGTACGCCCAGTTGAGTGACATTGGTGAAACCAGTCAGGGACCAGCACTGCTGGAGCTGAGTCACTCCCCTAGCTGCCAGGGGGATGACTTCTCCAGTGAGGGTGGGAGTAAAGCCAAGGGAAAGGAAAGACAGATTCTGGTGGTAGGGGACTCAATTCTTAGAAGGACAGAGAGGGCAATCTGTCACAAAGACATGAAGCGCTGAATTGTATGTTGTCTACCGGGCGCTCGGGTTTTGGCACGGATCTAGTGGACAGATTAATGGGAGGGGCAAGGGAAGGCCCAACTGTCATGGTGCATGTTGGCAACAATGACAAATTCAGAGGAAGATAAGGTGTTCTAAAAATTATTTTAGGGACTTAGGCTCGGTTCACACAAGGGGCGACACGACTTGCCGCGCCGCGACCTGCCGCGACCTCAGCGGCGACTTGCAAACGACTTCTGTATAGAAGTCAATGCAAGTCGCCCGAGGTCGCCCAAAAGTAGTACAGGAACCTTTTTTCTAAGTCAGAGCGACTCGAGTCGCTCCTCTTAGAACGGTTCCGTAGTACAGAACGAGGGCGACTTGTCAGGTCGCGGCGCGGCAAGTCGTGTCGCCCCCTGTGTGAACCGAGCCTTAGGAGATTAATTGAGGACAAGAACCTCCAAGGTAGAATTCTCAGAAATACTACCGGTACCTCAAGCCACACCAGAAAGCCAGAGGGAAATTAGGGAAGTAAACAAGTGGCTAAGGAGCTGGTGTAGAAAGGAGAGGTTTGGGTTCCTGGATAATTTGGGCAACTTTTCAGTCGGTTACCAGCTCTATAGAAGGGATGGACTGTACCTACACTGGGAAGGTGCAGATCTGCTGGGAGTGAAGATGGCTGAAAAGTTAGAGTGACTTTTAAACTAGGCGATGGGGGGTGGGTCCAAAGATAGAGATAGTCAACGTCAGAGGGTCAACGTCAGAGGGTAGTGTTGGGGGCATTAATAGTAGGTTGACGAAAGTACCTAAACCCGAGGTAAGTATAGTAACAAGTCCTATTTGCAACCCCAGAGCACTCAATAAGGAGACAGTATGCGACTGGTCTAAACTATGTGGCATGTTCACCAATGCCTGGAGTCTGGCATACAAGATGGGAGAACGAGCGCTACTGTTGTACGAGGAAGATTTCGATTTTGTAGGAGTTACAGAGACTTGGTTCAACAGCTCTCATGATTGGCTGGCAACCATTCAAGGGTATTCCCTATATCGCAGGGATAGAGAGGGTAAAAAAGGGGTAGGGGTATACCTGTATATCAAAAATGATGTACAAGGGAATGTAAGAGATGACTTCACTAAGGGAGCACTCTCCGGTTCTTCTACCGATCTCCGGTTCTTCTGCCGGGCTCCACCACTATCTTCTGCTCTTTTGCCGCTCTTTTGCTAGCATTGGCCCGGTCTTCTCCATTGTCTCCTTCCCTGTTCTCTTCTTCCGATGTTCACACAATGTTCTCTCCCACTGTAATGCCATGACAGGCGGTGCACAATGACTTATATAGGCAGGGCGCATGGTCACCGGGTGATGTCACCTGGTGACCCATCCCCTTATGACATCACAGCCCTGGGGCATGTGACATCTTAAGGGGCAGGGCCATCGGGTGGCATCACCCAGTGACCCCGCCCCGTGCCTATATAAGTAGTTGTACACCACGGGTTACAGCGGGAGAGAGCATCATGTCAACATCGGAAGAAGAGAACAGGGAAGGAGACGATGGAAAAGACCGGGCCAATGCTAGCAAAAGAGTGGCAAAAGAGCAGAAGATACCGGAGGAGCCCAGCAGAAGAACCGGAGAGCGGAAGAAGAACTGGAGACCGGGAGAAGAGGCCGGAGAAGAAACCGGAGAGAGCGGAGGAGTTGGAAGAGACCCCCGAAGTCGGAAGAGACCCCCAGAGCTGCCTAATAAATTACATTAAAAACCTGTCTAGTTTGTTTTTTTATTGACACTTTTTTGACCCCAGGTGAATGGGTAGGGGTACTATGTTATGAGGAAAGGTTATGAGCACTGAACATATTCTCTCTGGAGAAGAGACGCTTGAGAGGGGATATGATTTCAATATACAAATACCATACTGGTGATCCACAATAGGGATAAAGCTTTTCCGCAAAAGGTAGTTTATTAAGACACGTGGCCATTCGCTAAAATTAGAAGAAAAGTGGTTTCACCTTATACTGCATAGCGGGTTCTTTACTGTATGAGTGGTTAGGATGTGGAATTTTCTTCCACAGGCAGTGGTTTTAGCGGTTAGCATTGATTTTCAAAAAAACTATTAGATATGCACCTGAACGACCACAACATTCAATGTATTACTGACATAAAATCACACACATAGGTTGGACTTGATAAACTTGTGTCTTTTTTCAACCCCCCCTACTATGAAACTATGTAACTATGTAACATTCATATAGGTGTACTTTACTTTTGTAAATGAAACATACTGACTGCCAGATTTTTTAACACTTTGTCTGAGTCCTTGGGTTTTTTGTGGCTCTGAATTTTCAAAGATGGTTTTAGTCTGACTTAAAAAAAAAAAAAAAAACTTGTCTGGTAAGGCTTTACATTCATTGGTATTGCTTCTATCTGATAGAAGGGGGAGGGAAATAAAGAGAACAAGAATGGAAAAAGAGCATGCCCATCCAGGAACCCCTCCGACCACCAATCCGATGTTGACCTCAGATGTCGATAAGGGAGCCAGGAAGTCCATAACCTTCAAATAGGGATTGTTTATCCTGCAGGACACTGAAACGTTGTTTGTGTAACATGATTCAGGTAAGCTTTCGCTTCATTAGGGCTAATCAATCACGGGGCTTTTCAAAGCAGTAACAATAGCTATTTTAGCTGCCAGGAACATGTAGTATATTAGAGATGTTTTTCACGGGTTCATTGAGTAGTTCGATCCAAGGATATTTTGTAATTTTAACCGTAGTGACTGAGTAGATTAGGGAGTGCAGCCATATCCAGAAGCACCAGACCTTTTTTTTGCAATCTGTGTCCCATCGGGAATATTTTCCTTCACTGCCTTTCCCGAAAAATTAAATAAGAGGAAATTCCTCCAAAAGTGAGGGAATCCCTGTGTGTCGCCAGGGTCAGCAGAACTAGTGTCCCCATTGGACGATATTTCCTCTGTTAGTATTCTGATGTTAACTCACAATTTGGAATTTTCTTTTACTTTCACTTTTCATGATAACAGGATGAAAATTAATAATATAATAAGTTCCCTTTTGGATTAATAAAGTATTCTGAATCTGAAATAGAGAGGTGTTCGAATCCCTCTGAACTTTATCCAAAACTAAAAAAATAAAGTTTTGCCTTTAGTTAAACTTTAAGAATATATTAGGAGAAGTGAAGGTAGATGTAAAAAAAATATGATCACGCTCTTCACGCTTAACTGTTTTGTATCCTTACCTTGCCAAACTTTTTCCTACCTTGATATTTTGTCTACCATGTTGCACAACTTTGTGCTGCATTCTGTCAGCATTATTCCATGGGTTCAGTATTATGGTACCATTGAAAGATGTGCAGTTCAGCTTTCAATGGGAATAGCAGGACATTTATCAAGCAAAAAAGCAACACAATTAGTCTTGAATCAGGCTGCATCTTCTTCAGCAAAGTTGCTGTGACAGGTTTCCAGCTTGCGCATCTGTATTACTGTGCAGCCAAAAGTGACAGTTTGCAAAGTGCAAAGACAAGCTTATTACTGAACATAAGACAGATTTCCACATTAAACAGACAGATAATGGAGAAGTGGTCAGGGTCAGCTTTTATTCCGTTTCAATTGCTTTAGAATAGTCAAAGGAGGATTTATAACTCAGGCTGTAGCTTTGTAATTGTTAAAATAGACAAAATCCTGTGTTTATCCCACAAAAGCAAATTAAATTGTGAAATATTCAAAACCTCACACAAAAAAAAAAAAATCGATGAATAACAAATGCACAATGGAAAAATACAACCAAGCATAAAGGTGTATTCAAAACATATTCAAACCCACTAAGAAAGTGGCTACCCAGTAAGCCTGAATACAGGAATTAAAAAGTCAGTAAAAAAGTGACCAGGTGTGCATCCCAAACAAATCATCAGCAAAAGCATATGATTTAAACTTTAGATAATATCACAATTTTCATAAGAATCCATTCATGTAAATAAGAGTGCCATCCAAACTAAAATAAAAACGGTCCATTTAAATTAAAAGAAATTGTCCCAGTGTTTCAGAAGTGCAGAAAGACAGCTGCAGCAAACAAAGGCAGGGTATTCATGCAAAACCATAGAGATCAAACCTGCTTTTTGTTTCCATGCATCCTTGTGTGTCTGAGAAGACATAGGTTATCATCCGTAGAGGGTTCAGACATATGCGCAACCAAAAAAATAATGGGTATTTAGCCCAGCCAATGGAGAAAAGGGGTCCTCAATTTTTCTCATGCAAAAGGAACAAGGAAGCACTTCATAGTGTAGTATTTAAAAGCATTCCGATTTATTGCACATAGAATCGCATTTACAGTTATGAAGTTCCAAAACAGCAAATTGAGACACAAACAGACACGGCCATGGACTTTGTCAACTGGCTCATGCATGCATATGTCACAGAAGTGGTTCCCTCTGATGTGTTTCCCTGTAGCAGGCATCAACTGGGAAAGGGGGCTTGCCTGCAAGGTCTATTGCATTGCCTTATATGCATTTCCTTACAGTATGTAGCTTTGTAATAATATAATTTAGCAATGAGTTGCCTTGTGACCGGATTGATAATTGTCCCCAAATTTATAGCAAAACAATAGTCACACCTTAAGCAGCAGAGTGGAAGCTGACATTTGTCAGAAGTCTACTTTCCCCTGAGCTCAATGGCTGAGGACGATCTAACAAATGGTGGTTATGTGACCACTTTTAAAACATTAAATAATATAACTTTAAATTGGGATTTATGACATTATTAACAGAGATTATTTTATAATTTAATTAATGGATGTTTCTATATTAAGTAATTTACTGTATCAACAGTGGAAGAACAGCCAAAAAGCGCTGGACCATGTACACTATCTGACTGTAAGGGCATCCATAATGAGATATATCAGTGATCTGTGATATATCATGTTCTATTTAATCTGCGCTTTATCATATAAAATGTTAAGTTCTAAAGGAGCAGGTAGCAAGTTACAGAGCAAACGCACTTTCTCCTGTACCTACAGGCTCTGGATTCACGGGCGCAATTTTTGAGCAGATTTGCTCAGGAGTTTTTTTTTTTTTTTTTTTTTTAACCATAACACACAAGGTGACTTTTGAACTATGGGCAACAGCCTTAGAAGGGAAAATAAGGGGGTTTTGTATAACCCAGCCCTCTCACTATAAAAGGGAAGGGGCACAGTATATCCTTAGGCTTCATGTACATATGATGCTTTTAAAACCTCTAGTTATAGTAACTAGTGATGGCCGAACGGTTCGCCCGGCGGTCGTTTCGCGGCGAATTTCCGACTTTCGCCGTCCGCGGGTTCGAACGCCTTTTTCCGTCGTTCGCCCCGGCGGACTTACGTGTTTAATGTATACAAGAACTTTAACCTTTCGTGACACGTTTATCATGTGTTACAGGACAACCAATTGAGACATGACAGCTCATGGACACTTGGACATTCCCCCTAACCTATAAATACACCCGATCCGGTGGCCATTTTACATTCTTTCTTCTGTCACTGTAGGGAAAGGATCCTGTGTGGAGTAGGGACAGAGAAAACGCTAGCTATTTGGTACACAAAAGTTCTTTTCAGGACTGGTATAGGTGTTAGGTCAGCAGCCTGAGTTTCTTTTGTCAGTTTAGATAAAGGGACAGAGCGCTGTATGCTGCTATTTTAGGGACAGCTCAGCCAGATTAGTCTTTCTTCATCATCATCATCATCATCATCATTAGCTGTTACTATCAGGTCCACAAAAGAGCTGTTCCAGCTAATCGTTCCAGCCTACTCTTTTTTGCCAATTTGTATAGGGACAGGCAGGAAGCAGTGTGTCAGGCAGTGAGGATAATTTTAAAGACTTGCTGTTACTATTAGTTCCACAAAGGTTCTTTTCAGGACTGGTATCAGTGGTACGGTAATAGGCTTGTACACGTATAATATTCTTTCTTCCAAATATAGAAAGAATATTATACTTGACTGCTGCCCTTCTGCTGCAGTCTGCTAATCATTCACAACTCACTTGTTCCACAAAGCTCTTTATCAGGACTGGTAACTTGGTCTGTCTAGGGTGCTACGGTACATAGGCTTGGGTGCGGTACAGTCTGCTGTTCTGTAAGGACCGCTATCGGTCCACAATACATAGGGTTGCCGTGCACTACTGCTGACCGCTGCCCTATACTGCAGCAGTCCTTCATTGGTATAGGGACTGACGTACAGTCTGCTAATCACTAACACACAACCTGCTTGGTCCACAAAAGTTCTTATAAGGACTGGTAACTTGGTATAGGGTGCTACGGTACATAGGCTTGAGTGCGGTACAGTCTGCTGTTCTGTAAGGACCGCTATCGGTCCACAATACATAGGGTTGCCGTGCACTACTGCTGACCGCTGCCCTATACTGCAGCAGTCCTTCATTGGTATAGGGACTGACGTACAGTCTGCTAATCACTAACACACAACCTGCTTGTTCCACAAAAGTTCTTATAAGGACTGGTAACTTGGTATAGGGTGCTACGGTACATAGGCTTGAGTGCGGTACAGTCTGCTGTTCTGTAAGGACCGCTATCGGTCCACAATAGATAGGGTTGACGTGCACCACTGCTGACCGCTGCCCTATACTGCAGCAGTCCTTCAGCGGTATAGGGACTGACGTACAGTCTGCTAAACACTAATACACAACCTGCTTGGTCCACAAAAGTTCTTATAAGGACTGGTAACTTGGTATAGGGTGCTACGGTACATAGGCTTGAGTGCGGTACAGTCTGCTGTTCTGTAAGGACCGCTATCGGTCCACAATAGATAGGGTTGACGTGCACCACTGCTGACCGCTGCCCTATACTGCAGCAGTCCTTCAGCGGTATAGGGACTGACGTACAGTCTGCTAAACACTAATACACAACCTGCTTGGTCCACAAAAGTTCTTATAAGGACTGGTAACTTGGTATAGGGTGCTACGGTACATAGGCTTGAGTGCGGTACAGTCTGCTGTTCTGTAAGGACCGCTATCGGTCCACAATAGATAGGGTTGACGTGCACCACTGCTGACCGCTGCCCTATACTGCAGCAGTCCTTCAGCGGTATAGGGACTGACGCACAGTCTGCTAAACACTAACACACAACCTGCTTGGTCCACAAAAGTTTTTATAAGGACTGGTAACTTGGTATAGGGTGCTACGGTACATAGGCCTGAGTGCGTTACAGTCTGCTGTTCTGTAAGGACCGCTATCGGTCCACAATACATAGGGTTGCCGTGCACTACTGCTGACCGCTGCCCTATACTGCAGCAGTCCTTCATTGGTATAGGGACTGACGTACAGTCTGCTAATCACTAACACACAACCTGCTTGGTCCACAAAAGTTCTTATAAGGACTGGTAACTTGGTATAGGGTGCTACGGTACATAGGCCTGAGTGCGTTACAGTCTGCTGTTCTGTAAGGACCGCTATCGGTCCACAATACATAGGGTTGACGTGCACCACTGCTGACCGCTGCCCTATACTGCAGCAGTCCTTCAGCGGTATAGGGACTGACGTACAGTCTGCTAAACACTAATACACAACCTGCTTGGTCCACAAAAGTTCTTATAAGGACTGGTAACTTGGTATAGGGTGCTACGGTACATAGGCTTGAGTGCGGTACAGTCTGCTGTTCTGTAAGGACCGCTATCGGTCCACAATACATAGGGTTGCCGTGCACTACTGCTGACCGCTGCCCTATACTGCAGCAGTCCTTCATTGGTATAGGGACTGACGTACAGTCTGCTAATCACTAACACACAACCTGCTTGGTCCACAAAAGTTCTTATAAGGACTGGTAACTTGGTATAGGGTGCTACGGTACATAGGCCTGAGTGCGTTACAGTCTGCTGTTCTGTAAGGACCGCTATCGGTCCACAATACATAGGGTTGACGTGCACCACTGCTGACCGCTGCCCTATACTGCAGCAGTCCTTCAGCGGTATAGGGACTGACGTACAGTCTGCTAAACACTAATACACAACCTGCTTGGTCCACAAAAGTTCTTATAAGGACTGGTAACTTGGTATAGGGTGCTACGGTACATAGGCTTGAGTGCGGTACAGTCTGCTGTTCTGTAAGGACCGCTATCGGTCCACAATACATAGGGTTGCCGTGCACTACTGCTGACCGCTGCCCTATACTGCAGCAGTCCTTCATTGGTATAGGGACTGACGTACAGTCTGCTAATCACTAACACACAACCTGCTTGTTCCACAAAAGTTCTTATAAGGACTGGTAACTTGGTATAGGGTGCTACGGTACATAGGCTTGAGTGCGGTACAGTCTGCTGTTCTGTAAGGACCGCTATCGGTCCACAATAGATAGGGTTGACGTGCACCACTGCTGACCGCTGCCCTATACTGCAGCAGTCCTTCAGCGGTATAGGGACTGACGTACAGTCTGCTAAACACTAATACACAACCTGCTTGGTCCACAAAAGTTCTTATAAGGACTGGTAACTTGGTATAGGGTGCTACGGTACATAGGCTTGAGTGCGGTACAGTCTGCTGTTCTGTAAGGACCGCTATCGGTCCACAATAGATAGGGTTGACGTGCACCACTGCTGACCGCTGCCCTATACTGCAGCAGTCCTTCAGCGGTATAGGGACTGACGTACAGTCTGCTAAACACTAATACACAACCTGCTTGGTCCACAAAAGTTCTTATAAGGACTGGTAACTTGGTATAGGGTGCTACGGTACATAGGCTTGAGTGCGGTACAGTCTGCTGTTCTGTAAGGACCGCTATAGGTCCACAATAGATAGGGTTGACGTGCACCACTGCTGACCGCTCACCTATACTGCAGCAGTCCTTCAGCGGTATAGGGACTAAGAGTTTTGTCACAGGGTCATTTAAAAAATGACATGCAGAGGAAGAGGCAGGCCCTTCCGCAGGGGTGGTAGGGGTAGGGCAGGAGCAACAGGCTTGAGCCAAAGTGGGAAGTTGCAGAAGGTGCGTTCAATTACTTTAAAGGATGCACCAGACTTGGTTGAGTGGCTCGCTCAGCCTTACTCTTCTGCACCCTCCTCATCCTCTCGATCTGCACCCTCTTCTTCACTCTCTGCTATGTGCACCCCCAAAGACACTACCACCAACAACACGACCACCACCACCACCACCACATACCTTCCGCTTGAGTCACTGGAATTATTTTCCGATCCATATCAAGAGGACATTTCTGATGCGCAGCCACTCTTGGTATTGGATCAGGAAGAGGAGGTAGCAACAAGCGCTACTCAGCAGTCTGACGCCAGTACCCAGATCAGCCCAAGGAGGAGGTTGGTCCCCGGTGTTGCTGCCTACTCTACTTATAGCGGTGGGGAAGGTGACGTTGATGATGACGTGTCTAGTGATGTCACGTGGGTGCCCACAAGAGAGGAAGAGGAGGGGAGTTCAGAGGGAGATATGGACCAGCAGATAGGGAGGAGAAGCAGCAATGACTTACATTGCACAGCAGGGACAAAGCAGACTGCAAATGTATCAGGAGCGAGTCATCGACCATGTACGGTCACATCTGGCGCTCCCAGGACACCGGCACATGGCTCCGCAGTGTGGGCTTTTTTTAACGTGTCCGCTGCTGACAATAGCGTTGCCATCTGCAATCTTTGCAGTCAACGCGTTAGTCGCGGTAAGCCCAATACTCACCTAGGGACGACCGCCTTAAGAAGGCACATGAGCAGCCATCACCGAGCCCAGTGGGAGCAACGGAACACACAAAGCCACACTGCAGGCTCTCACCGTCCAGCCTCGTCTTCTACTTCTCCTTCTCCTCTCTCCTCACAATTGTCCTCCACTCCACCTTCCATCACGCCAAGCTCACATTTTTCTGCAAAAAGGCAGGCTTCCGTGGGCCTAATGTTTGAGCGTAAAAAAATGATGACGCCGGATAACCCTCTTGCCCAACGGTTGGCGGCTGGCTTGTCAGAACTCATAGCCCGCCAACTACTGCCATATAAACTGGTGGACTCGGAGGCCTTTCGCAAATTTGTGGCCATTGGAACACCACAATGGAAGGTCCCAGGAAGGAAGTATTTCTCAGAGAAGGGCATCCCAGAGCTATATGGCCATGTTCAGCGGCAAGTGAATGTATCTCTGGCACACAGTGTCGGTGCCAAGATACATCTGACCACAGACACGTGGTCTAGCAAACACGGGCAGGGAAGGTATATCAGTTTTACTGCCCACTGGGTGAACCTTCTGACGGCCGTCAAGCATGTAACCCGTGGCACCCGTGTAGATTTGGTTTTACCGCCACGGATTGCATGCAGGCCTGACTCTTCTTCTCCTCCTCCTACTCCATCCTCCTCCCTCTCCTCCTCAGCTGCCTCCTCCTTTTCCGCTGCTAGCGTCTCTTCCACTGCACCGCCCAAGCTCCCCAGAACCTATTCCACATGCCAGGTGAGACGTTGCCATGCCGTGCTGCGTCTGTTGTGCCTGGAAGCAAAGAGCCACACTGGCCCGGCACTCCTTTCAGCTTTGCGTTCACAGGCAGATGAGTGGCTAACACCGCTCAATTTGACAGTTGGTAAAGTGGTGTGTGACAACGGTGCCAATCTGCTTAGCGCATTGAAACAGGGCAAAATCACGCACGTGCCGTGCATGGCACACGTCTTAAACTTGGTCGTGCAGCGATTCCTTGTCAAATACCCTGGGGTCCAGGACATCTTGCGGCAGGCAAGGAAAATCTCGGCCCATTTCAGAAGATCTTACACGGCCATGGCTCGCCTTGCTGACATTCAGCGGCGACACCATCTGCCGGTCAGACGTCTTATTTGCGATTGCCCGACGCGATGGAACTCAACCTTCTATATGCTTGATAGGCTGCTCCAGCAGAAACGTGCAGTTAACGTCTACCTGTATGAACTCTGCGAAAGAAACGGTTCTGGGGAGCTGGGTTTTTTTTCACCGCGCCAGTGGCTGCTCATGCGCGACACATGCAGACTTCTGCGGCCATTTGAGGAGATCACCAAACTGGTCAGTCGCAGCCATGGCGCCATCAGTGACATGGTACCTTATGCCTTCTTTCTGGAGCGTGCATTGCGTCGTGTCATTGATCAGGCTGTGGAGGAGCAGGAGCGGGAAGATGAGGAAGTCGCAATGCTGGATGAATTCCCAGGGGGGGCTACTCTATCTGAGACAAGTCAACAACAGGAGTCTGATGAGGAGTCAGAGGAGGATGGTGCCGGGGCGGATGAGCAGGAGCAAGAAGAGCATGCTTTAAACCTTTCTGGGATCCCTGTTGTGCGAGGATGGGGAGAGGAGAATGAAGAGGACGACATTATCCTGGATGATGAGCAGGAGCCAGGCCACCACACCGCTTCCACTTTAGTGCAAATGGGGGCCTTCATGCTCCAGTGTTTTAATAGGGACCCCCGTATAAAAAGCATGAGGGTCAAGGACCAGTACTGGGTGGCAACGTACTTAGACCCCCGGTACAAACACAAAATGGCGGAAATGTTACCGCCGTCGCAGAGGGCTGTCAGAATGCAGCACTTCCAGGCCTTGCTTCGAGAAATGCTGCATTCTGCTTTTGCGTGCGCTGGCAGAGGAGCAATTCCCACTCCCAGAGAAGGATTTGCGGGTACCAATCCAACAGCGCCTGCAAGAAGAGGCCGGTTTGAAGATGTGTTGGTGACTTCGGATATGAGGTCATTCTTTCAGCCGACCCATCGACAGGTGTCATCCGGATCCAGCATCAGGGAACGCCTAGACCGTCAGGTGTCCGACTACATTGGGTTAACGGCCGATGTGGACGCTCTGAGGAGTGATGAACCCCTAGACTACTGGGTGGGCAGGCTTGACCTCTGGCCAGAGCTTGCCCAATTTGCAATCGAACTGTTGGCTTGCCCCTCATCCAGTGTCCTGTCCGAAAGGACGTTCAGCGCAGCAGGGGGGATTGTGACCGATAAGCGTACTCGCCTAGCTCACCACAGTGTTAACTACCTCACATTTCTAAAAATGAATGAGGCATGGATCTCGGAGGAATTCAACACATGTGATCAGTAGACCATGTATATGTCTATAAACAATTTTTGGAATCAAGCACACAGACCTTCTTAATTCATTTGGCTCACTTCCCTGACCCAAAAAAGCACACCGTACTATATGCCCCTACCCTCCTCTTTGAAGAGGTTGAGCGGTGTCATATTTCTACTGGGGCTGCTTATTATGAGGGGTTCCCACCATCCCTGTGCTGTGCTGACTTCCTCCTGGGTGTTCTTATTATGAGGGGCTCCCACCATCCCTGTGCTGTGCTGACTTCCTCCTGGGGGTTCTTATTATGAGGGGATCACACCATCCCTGTGCTGTGCTGACTTCCTCCTGGGGCTGCTTACGGTGCTGCTGTCAGCGCTGTATGTCACGGAGCTGCTGTCAGCGCTGTATGTCACGGAGCTGCTGTCAGCGCTGTATGTCACGGAGCTGCTGTCAGCGCTGTATGTCACGGAGCTGCTGTCAGCGCTGTATGTCACGGAGCTGCTGTCAGCGCTGTATGTCACGGAGCTGCTGTCAGCGCTGTATGTCACGGAGCTGCTGTCAGCGCTGTATGTCACGGAGCTGCTGTCAGCGCTGTATGTCACGGAGCTGCTGTCAGCGCTGTATGTCACGGAGCTGCTGTCAGCGCTGTATGTCACGGAGCTGCTGTCAGCGCTGTATGTCACGGAGCTGCTGTCAGCGCTGTATGTCACGGAGCTGCTGTCAGCGCTGTATGTCACGGAGCTGCTGTCAGCGCTGTATGTCACGGTGCTGCTGTCAGCGCTGTATGTCACGGAGCTGCTGTCAGCGCTGTATGTCACGGAGCTGCTGTCAGCGCTGTATGTCACGGTGCTGCTGTCAGCGCTGTATGTCACGGAGCTGCTGTCAGCGCTGTATGTCACGGAGCTGCTGTCAGCGCTGTATGTCACGGAGCTGCTGTCAGCGCTGTATGTCACGGAGCTGCTGTCAGCGCTGTATGTCACGGAGCTGCTGTCAGCGCTGTATGTCACGGAGCTGCTGTCAGCGCTGTATGTCACGGAGCTGCTGTCAGCGCTGTATGTCACGGTGCTGCTGTCAGCGCTGTATGTCACGGAGCTGCTGTCAGCGCTGTATGTCACGGAGCTGCTGTCAGTGCTGTATGTCACGGAGCTGCTGTCAGCGCTGTATGTCACGGAGCTGCTGTCAGCGCTGTATGTCACGGTGCTGCTGTCAGCGCTGTATGTCACGGAGCTGCTGTCAGCGCTGTATGTCACGGAGCTGCTGTCAGTGCTGTATGTCACGGAGCTGCTGTCAGCGCTGTATGTCACGGAGCTGCTGTCAGCGCTGTATGTCACGGAGCTGCTGTCAGCGCTGTATGTCACGGTGCTGCTGTCAGCGCTGTATGTCACGGAGCTGCTGTCAGCGCTGTATGTCACGGAGCTGCTGTCAGCGCTGTATGTCACGGAGATGCTGTCAGCGCTGTATGTCACGGAGCTGCTGTCAGCGCTGTATGTCACGGAGCTGCTGTCAGCGCTGTATGTCACGGTGCTGATGTCAGTGCTCTGTATTACGGTGCTGCTGTCAGTGCTCTGTATCTCCTGCACCCTCTTGTTTGCCTACCCTGGTCCCTGACCTTCCCTCTCCTCCATTGCCTTCATTAGCTCCATAGTCCTGAATTGTCAGAACAATTTCCCAAATAAAAAAAAAATGCTTGTAGTTATCGATCCCAAATTCACCTCATACATGTATTATGCTATTGTCCAGGTGGTGGGACTACGTGCTACCCCCTAATAATTACCCCGTGGCCGCAAATTCGACCTAAAGGTTTGCGAAATTCGCCTCCCATTGAAGTCAATGGAGCCCGCGGCGAACGGTCGTTTTCGCGAACGTTTGTGTCCGTTCGCGTTTCGCGTTCGCGAAACGTCCCGTCGGAAGTTCGTCCATCACTAATAGTAACCGATGTTTAAAATGCCGCTTTGTTACATTTAAATGCTGCATTTTTATTTCTTTTTTCAGATATCCAAAAATGAAAAACGCCGGGAGTTACCGAGTTGACACACGTTTACAAGCTTTTACAGGCATTTGGCATTTCAAATGCCTCTGAACAACCACCCTGAACTCATTTTTTTGCATTCCAAAAATGCTTTTAAATTTATCTGCCTAGAAAGTAGAAAGGACTATAAACGGCCCTGTGTACATGTACTGATAAGATAACATAGAGGAGAGTTCAGGGACAGCTGAAAAAAATTGCTCATAAATGTCTGTTTACCAGCAGCAGTGTACATGAGGCCTAAGCCCTTGTACACACACTCGGAGAATCTGTCGGAATGAGTCTTATCGGACCGCGTCGTCAGATAATCCGACTGTGTGTGGTATGCATCGGACTGATTCCGTCCGAATCTCCGTCCGATCCAAATTTCCAACATGTTGGAAATATTTCCCGACCAACTGGGCCGGACGGACCTAATCCGATCATGTGTAGAGCATTTTGATCGGACCAAGTGCCACGCATGCTCAGAACAAATTCCTACATCAAAGCTATTGGCTACTAGCCTGAATGTAGTCCCATCGTAACGAAATTACGTCATCACGTTCTGAAAGATCCGATTTTTCGCCAACTTGGCCCGACCGTGTGTATGCAACAGTTTCGGACACAATCCATCGGACTAAATCCGACGGGTAAAATCCGACGGATTTGGTTGGCAAAATCTCCGACCGTGTGTATGTGGGCTTAGTGTTAGTGTATTGGAAGTTGCTGCTTGTTCCTGTTCATCAACTTTTATTTTTATTTTTTTGCTGCAAGGTAGACTATGAAGTGAAGAAATTCTTATTTGAGTTTTGATTTAATGCAAATATCTGTTCCAATGACCTTTGAAGATTCAGATCTTTGACAGTGTTAAAGAAGCTTGAGTTTTGTTCTGCAACCTAGCAATGCTCAGTTTACTGTCTACTGTATTAACCACTTTCAGACCGGACCATTTTGCTGGTCAATGACCAGAGGTCTTTTTACAATTTGGCACTGCGCTGCTTTAACTGGTAATTGCACGGTCATGCAATGTTGTACCCAAACATAATTTGCGTCCTTTTCTTCCCACAAATAGAGCTTTCTTTTGATGATATTTGATTGCCGCTGCGATTTTTATTTTTTGCGATATAAACGTAAAAAGACCGCAAATTTTTTAAAAAAAATGATATTTTCTACTTTTTGTTATTAGAAAAATCCAATAAACTCAATTTTAGTCATACATTTAGGCCAAAATGTATTCAGCCACATGTCTTTGGTAAAAAAAAAGTCAATAACTGTATATTTATTGGTTTGCGCAAAAGTTGTCACCTCTACAAACTAAGGTACGTTTTCTGGAATTTACGCAGCTTTTAGTTTACGACTGCCTATCTCATTTCTTGAGGTGCTAAAATGGCAGGGCAGTACAAACCCCCCCAAATGACGCCATTTTGGAAAGTAGACCCCCTAAGGAAATTGATAAGAGGCATGTTGAGCCCATTGAATATTTTATTTTTTTGCCTCAAGCGATTGAATAATGACAAAAAAATATATATATTTTTTTTTTTACACAAAGTTGTCACTAAATGATATATTGCTCACACATGCTATGGGCATATGTGAAATGACACCCCAAAATAAATTCTCCTGCTTCTCCTGAGTACGGGGATACCACATATGTGGGACTTTTTGGGAGCCTAGCCGCGTACGGGGCCCCGAAAACCAAGCACCGCCTTCAGGCTTTCTAAGGGCGTAAATTTTTGATTTCACTTCTCACTACCTATTACAGTTTTGAAGGCCATAAAATGCCAAGATGGCACAAAACCCCCACAAATGACCCCATTTTAGAAAGTAGACACCCCAAGCTATTTGCTGAGAGGCATGTTGAGTCCATGGAATATTTTATATTTTGCCACAAGTTGCGGGAAAATTACAAACTTTTATTTTTATTTTTATTTTTTCACAAAGTTGTCACTAAATTATATATTGCTCACACATGCTATGGGCATATGTGAAATGACACCCCAAAATAAATTCTGCTGCTTCTCCTGAGTACGGGGATACCACATATGTGGGACTTTTTGGGAGCCTAGCCGCATACGGGGCCCCGAAAACCAAGCACCGCCTTCAGGCTTTCTAAGGGCGTAAATTTTTGATTTCACTTCTCACTACCTATTACAGTTTTGAAGGCCATAAAATGCCAAGATGGCACAAAACCCCCACAAATGACCCCATTTTAGAAAGTAGACACCCCAAGCTATTTGCTGAGAGGCATGTTGAGTCCATGGAATATTTTATATTTTGCCACAAGTTGCGGGAAAATTACAAACTTTTATTTTTATTTTTATTTTTTCACAAAGTTGTCACTAAATTATATATTGCTCACACATGCTATGGGCATGTGTGAAATAACACCCCAAAATAAATTCTGCTGCTTCTCCTGAGTACGGGGATACCACATATGTGGGACTTTTTGGGAGCCTAGCCGCGTACGGGGCCCCGAAAACCAAGCACCGCCTTCAGGCTTTCTAAGGGGCGTAAATTTTTGATTTCACTTCTCACTACCTATTACAGTTTTGAAGGCCATAAAATGCCAAGATGGCACAAAACCCCCACAAATGACCCCATTTTAGAAAGTAGACACCCCAAGCTATTTGCTGAGAGGCATGTTGAGTCCATGGAATATTTTATATTTTGCCACAAGTTGCGGGAACATTACAAACTTTTATTTTTTTTTATTTTTTTTTCACAAAAGTTGTCACTAAATGATATATTGCTCACACATGCCATGGGCATATGTGAAATGACACCCCAAAATAAATTATGCTGCTTCTCCTGAGTACGGGGATACCACATGTGTGGGATTTTTTGGGAGCCTAGCCGCGTACGGGGCCCCGAAAGCCAAGAACCGCCTTCAGGTTTTCTAAGGGCGTAAATATTTGACTTCACTCCTCACTACCTATTACAGTTTTGAAGGCCATAAAATGCCAAGATGGCACAAAACCCCCACAAATGACCCCATTTTAGAAAGTAGACACCCCAAGCTATTTGCTGAGAGGCATGTTGAGTCCATGGAATATTTTATATTTGGCACAAGTTGCGGGAAAATTACAAACTTTTATTTTTTTTTATTTTTTTTTCACAAAGTTGTCACTAAATGATATATTGCTCACACATGCTATGGGCATATGTGAAATGACACCCCAAAATAAGTTCTGCTGCTTCTCCTGAGTATGGGGATACCACATATGTGGGACTTTTTGGGAGCCTAGCCGCGTACGGGGCCCCGAAAACCAAGCACCGCCTTCAGGCTTTCTATGGGCGTACATTTTTGACTTCACTCCTCACTACCTATTACAGTTTTGAAGGCCATAAAATGCCAAGATGGCACAAACCCCCCCCCCAAATGACCCCATTTTGGAAAGTAGACACCCCTAAATTTAGGGGTACACTAGTGAGACTCACAGGTAAAAAAGAAATTAGGCTGTCAGCGACTGTATCAAAACGCTACAAGAAAAACTGTTAGCGATCGCAGGGATCAGGCCTGACTCTGCGAACGCTGCAGTTATGCGTGTTGTGTTTTGTAAGTGACAGTGATCGATCGATACTGCACTTGGGTGGGCTGGTCTGGGCTTGGCGGAGGGGCTAAACGCAGGTGCTAGCAGGTATCTGGGCTGATCCCGCTAACAATGCGTTTTGGGAAACCTAAACTGCTGGCGACACTAATATAGATCTGATCAGATACTATATTACTAAGGGAGGTGTATGCTTTGTGCGTGGGTGTTAGTGGTACTGGCACTAACCTGACGCTGCCTGGGGCGACGCAGACCTTATCTGACCCTCAAACTTATATCACCCGCCGGGTGATCAGGGGGTTAAACCTTTATTAGGTAATAAATGGCGGGTGCCCTGAAACTATAAAAAAATAACTAACCAACCAGCGGTTTTATGCGGTAGTATATGGGGGTCCCTGGCGCTATAAAAAGCTGCGGCGAACCTAAATACCTACCTGCCTAACTAGCGCCACCTGTGACACTACTACAGCGATCAGAAAAACGATCGCTTATTAGGCTGGGTTCACACTGGAGCGATGCGGGAATGCCACGAATCCGCGGCGGGTTCCCGCATCGCATGCCTCCCGGCGGAAGTTCACACTGCCCTATGCGAACTGCTGGGAGTGTCAGTGAAATGTTAATGACACCCCCAGATCAGTTCGCATATCGCAGTGCGATCTGCAAACTCGGATCGCATGGTGTGAACACCCATGCGATCCGATTCTGCTGTGGACCAAAAAAAGGGTCCCGTGCGAGTTTGCGGCGGGTGCGGCGGGTGCGACGCAAATTCAGCCATACTATCTGTATGGCTGAACTCGAATCGCACAGAGATCGGATGTGATTTGCACTGCAGTGCGATGCGAATCACATCCGTTCTCATAAAACGCTGCAATGTGAACCCAGCCTTAGTGACACTGGCGACGGGGGGTGATCACGGGGTTAAACCTTTATTGGGGGGGTTAGGGGGGTACCTTAGAACTAAAGGGGGCTAACCCTAACTGCCCTAACAGTTATTACAGTCACAAATGACACCCGCCGGGTGATCAGGGGGTTAAACCTTTATTTGGTAATAAATGGCGGGTGCCCTGAAACTATAAAAAAATAACTAACCAACCAGCGTCACCTGTAACAGTTATATGGTGATCACTGGTGAAAGGGTTAACTAGGGGGCAATCAGGGGGCTTTATGCGGTAGTATATGGGGGTCCCTGGCGCTATAAAAAGCTGCGGCGAACCTAAATACCTACCTGCCCAACTAGCGTCACCTGTGACACTAATACAGCGATCAGAAAAATGATCGCTTATTAGGCTGGGTTCACACTGGAGCGATGCAGGAACGCCACGAGTCCGCGTCGGGTTCCCGCATCGCATGCCTCCCGGCGGCAGTTCACACTGCCCTATGCGAACTGCTGGGAGTGTCAGTAAAATGTTAATGACACCCCCAGATCAGTTCGCATATCGCAGTGCGATCTGCAAACTCGGATCGCATGGTGTGAACACCCATGCGATCCGATTCTGCTGCGGACCAAAAAAAGGGTCCCGTGCGAATTTGCGGCGGGTGCGGCGGGTGCGACGCAAATTCAGCCATACTATCTGTATGGCTGAACTCGAATCGCACAGAGATCGGATGTGATTTGCACTGCAGTGCGGTGCGAATCACATCCATTCTCATAAACCGCTGCAATGTGAACCCAGCCTTAGTGACACTGGCGACGGGGGGTGATCACGGGGTTAAACCTTTATTGGGGGGGTTAGGGGGGTACCTTAGAACTAAAGGGGGCTAACCCTAACTGCCCTAACAGTTATTACAGTCACAAATGACACCAATGCAAAAAAAAAAAAAAAAAAATGCAATTGGTGTCACTGTGACTGGGGGGGCAGGGGGTGATCGGGGGGTGAAGGGGGGGTGTGAGTGTGCCTGGCATGTTCTACTGTGTAGTGTCGTGTTGGTGCAACTCACCGATCCTCTCTCCTCGGTGCCGGAACAAAAAATACCGACACGGAGGAGAGATTACATCACTTCCTCTGCCTGTGTTTACATTACAGGAGAGGAAGTGATGTCACGCCTCACTTCCATTCGTCAGGAGCGATCGCGAGGGGGTGGCCATGAACGAATAGCCGCCCCCTCATCCCGGATCGCTCCTGTACGGATACCGACCGCCGCTGGCACCGGGGGGGGCCCGATCGGGCCCCCACCCGCGGGAAGGCAGGGACGTATATATACGCCCATATGCCTGCCCGTGCCATTCTGTCGACGTATATCATCGTGCGGCGGTCGGCAAGTGGTTAAACTTCTTTTTTGCTGCTAGTCTTGTTTTTGAAAAAAGTAGGCTTTTGTTTTTAGGTGTAGTGTTTTGGGATTTTCATTTCTTTTTATTTTTACTGCATCATTTGAAAGGTAAATTCTAGTAAAATTTGGCTTATGCCCCGTACACGCGATTGGAAATTCCGCCTGCAAAAGTCCGATGTGAGCTTTTGATCGGAAATACCATGTGTATGCTCCATCTGACTTTTTCTGGCAGAATTTCCCCCATCAAAAGATTGAGAGCAGGTTCCCAATTTTTCAGTTGGAAAAAGTTCAGATTGGAAATTCGAATTATCTGTACACTTTCCGACGCACAAAATTCCTACTCATGCTCGGAAATAATTTGACGCATGATCTAAAGCATTGAACTTAATTTGTTAATCTCATCATAGTGTTGTATGTCACCGCATTCTTGGTTGAAAGTTAAGAGAACTTTTGTGTGACCGTGTTTATGCAAACCAAGCTTTAGCGTAATTCCGTCGACAAACCAGCTTGTGTGTACGAAGCTCTAGCCTTGCTCATTAAAGATAAAGTAGTGTGCACCTAAACCCCTAATCCTTTTTGCTTCAGGTTTCATACACCATAGAGATGATTGGGGAAGGGAAGTGTCTCCTTTGTCTCTGTGGTCAGCAAGCACAACTGCCCACAGCAGTCATGGGCTCTACGGTGGGACTGGAGGGCCTGGAAATGGCAGAATGCAGATGGATAGGGGTGTCCCTTCTAAGGCTTGTAAAAGGCAATGGGTAGCTGTTTGGCAGCCCAGATCACTTTCACAAAAAAGGGCATCACTATCTGAAAAGAGTGATATCTGGATCATGGCTGCAGACATAAGCATATATCATTCCGGTAGTGTTTAACCACTTGCCGACCAGCCTCTGTCATTATACTGTGGCAGGTTGGCATGATCCTGCAAACTCTCATAGCTATACATTGGTCCCTTTAAGTGGGATAGCAGGCGCGTGTGCCTGCTGCATAGCGGGGGTGCCGATGCTCGTGGCCAGCGGTCGCAATGACTGCTGGCCACGAGCGATCGCAGGTATGAGAGGCAGAACAGGGACGTCTGTATGTAAACACACATCCCAGTTCTGTGAGGAGAGGAGAGAGAGATTTTGAGTTCCTATGAGCTGGGAAACACGATCTCTAGTCCCCTACCCTGCCAGTGACATGTATACAGTAATCAGTGCATTTTTATAAAAAGTGTCCAATGTGTCCACCATAATGTTGCAGTCTCGATAAAAAATCGCAGATCGCAGATAATAAAAATGCCATAAATCTATCCCCCATTTTGTAGACGCTATAACTTTTGTGCAAACCAAACAATATACACTTTTTGCAATTTTTATTACCAAAAATATGTAGAAGAATACATATCTGCCTAAACTGAGGAAAAAATGACCTTTTAAAAAAAAACTTCTATCAGTGCCTGGTTAAAGCTTGTAGGAGGAGTTTTCATACTGCACTGGCTGATCTATAAGAATGCAAGACCCCTGACCCTCTGCCTGGACAGTGCTGATAGGAGAATGCATGTGATCAGCACAGAGCCAAAGAAAAACTCTCTAGCAATACACACCAAACTGAGCATGTGCAGCCTAACTCCAGTAACTCTGTCTTATCCAGACATGTTTTGGAGACAATGCAAGAAGGGGAGGATCTGTGCATACAGGATCAAACAGACTTTTTACACAATGAAGAGGATTAACCTCTAAGGTTCCACAGTGAGTATAACAAGCATGCTTTACTGCATATACAGTGATTTTACTGTTGTGAGTTTAGTAACACTTTAACAAGATTTTTCCCATAAACTTCAGTCAAATTTACTTATTAGTTCGGGTTTGCAGAATTTCAGACACGACTCACCTAACCTTTACAAAATCAAACCTGGATAAATTTTCCCATCATTACTATTTTTTGCAAATGTTTGCCTTTTCTATTATGTTTTTTTGTTTTTTGTTTTATTTCTTGCATACATTGACATCTTTACCAAGACTTCTTTTTAAAATTGAAATGTCTTGCCTTTGTTCCCAATACCTCCAATCAGAGTCAACCTTTCAAGTTCATATTTCAATTAAAGGGAAGAAAGAATGGTCTGTTATACTCCTTGAGCTCTGTCCATCATATAGTGGGCAAAACACAGAGAAGTCATAAATGGTTTCTATATTTTTTTAAGCAATTATTTTAAAACCCTGACAACTTTAAGCATTAAGAGGTTCTCTAGCCTAGCTTCAGGATTTACCACCTTAATGACAATTGCACAGTCGTGCGACACTGTGCACAAACAAAATTGATGTTCACAAATCAGACAATTGATGTTTCACTTTAACTGACAATTGCGCAGTTGTGCGACACTGTACACAAACAAATTGATGTTCAGAAATAGAGCTTTCTTTTGGTGGTATTTGATCACCTCTGTGATTTATATTTATTTATTTGTTGCGCTATAAACAAAAAAAGACTGACAATTTGGAAAAAAAACTATATTTTTTACTTTCTGCTAAAAAACGTATCCAAAAATAAAATAAAAATATTCATCAGTTTAGGCCAATAACTATTCTTCTACATATTGTTGGTAAAAAAAAAAACAATTAGTGTATATTGATTGCTTTGCGCAAAAGTTATAGCGTCTACAAAATAGGGGATAGATTTATGGGCTTTTATTTTTTTATTGTTTTTACTGGTAATGGTGGCAATCTGGAATTTTTTGCGGGACTGCGACAAATCTGACCCCAAGTGACACTTTTTGGGGACCAGTGACATTATTACAGTGATCAGTGCTAAAAAAAAATGCACTGATCAATGTAAAAATGGCCCTGGCAAGGAAGGGGTTAACAGTAGGGGGTGATCAAGGGGTTAACAATGTTCTCTGGGTGTGTTATAACTGTGTGGCGGGTGGGCTTACTAGGACAACACAGAGATCGCTGTTCCTAATCACTAGGAACAGCAGATCTCAATGTTGTCCCCTGTCAGAACGGGGATCCGCCTTGTTTACATTGCACCCACTGTATATCATGCATGGACGGAAGGGCAGGTACGTCAGTTTGCACAGTTGAGCCACCTTGCCCCAGTATATATGCGGAAGGCAGTCGGCAAGTGGTGCTAAGGACCACTGTTAAAATATTGACATAGTAAAATGAAAATAGCGTATATACAGTTAATTTGTATTGCTGCAATATATTGAAAATATTGAAAAAAGTCCAATAGATAATGTACATATATTTTTCTGGTATCAGACAATCATATGTCTATTTATTCCATTCCTGAATTTTCAGTCATTCAAATCATTAATACACCATCTCTTCATACAGTCCATGCATAGTCACATCTTCATTAAGCTACACAATCAGAAACATATGACGTACAAAAGGTGCTTTTCTATCTTGCAATCTTCTAAAAAGTGATTCCACATCCTTATACAAATAGACATTTTACAATCTTTCTGAAACTGGAGGAAATGCTTTCATTCTAACCAATTATGGTCATTGTCAAGGGCATATGGTATAAACTTTATTGTGTAGAGTACGTGACTTTTTCAAGTATGTGGCTTGTTTGAAGATACAGTTATAAAAAGATAGCATGCACTGTTGTAAGTATTTTGAAGACCACGCATCAACATATAGCATATTTATCAGTGTATAACACACATCGTAATTTTAAGAGGGACGTTTCAGTAAAAAAAGCGTATTTTTTAAATAAACAACTTTGAAGTAAATTAAGGGTCAGTGTCCATCAATGTCCATCTGCAGCCAGATCAATGCCCATCTGCAGCCTGATCAATGCCCATCTGCAGCCTGATCAATGCCCATATGCAACCTGATCAATGTCCTTAATGCAGCCTGATCAATGTCCTCAATGCAGCCTGATTGATGTCCATCTGCAGTTCATCAATGCATAAATGCAGCCTGATTAATGCCATCTTTTTTATATCTAATTTGCAGCCTCGCCATCTCTCATCAAAGCAGCCTGAACATCAGGAAATAACTGAGCCGTCATCTCCTCTCCACTCAGCTCTCACGTCACACACACACAGCCCCGCCTCCGCCATCGGCATTGGACCAGATCCTGTGATAGACAGAACACTGGCCTAATGCCGGAGGCGGGACTGTGTGTGTGTGACTTGAGAGCCGAGTTGAGCGGAGATGGCGGCTCGGTGAATTCCGGCACCGCTTGTGCCCCTTCTTCCCCTCCGAAGTATTCTATCATGCACCCCTGATTTGTCCCCTATTTTCAGGGTAAAATGAATGCATGTACTCTTTTCCTAAGTCACTACCAGCAAAACTATGTCACTCTTCTCTTATGGGACTATGAAGTAAAGAACTCTCAAAATCGAAGTAAATTACTTTTAACCACTTGCTTACTGGGCACTTAAACCCCCCTCAGTCCCAGACCAATTTTCAGCTTTCAACGCTGATGCACTTTGAATGACAATTGCGCGGGCATACAACACTGTACCCAAATTAAATTTTTTTCATTTTTTTCCCACAAATAGAGCTTTCTTTTGGTCGTATTTAGTTACAGCTGTGAGTTTTATTTTTTGCTAAACAAACAAAAAAAGATGCAAAAAAAAAAAAATCATGTTTAATAGTTTGTTATAAAATTTTGCAAACGGGTCATTTTTCTCCTTCATTGAAGTGCGCTGATTAGGCGGCACTGATAGGCTGCACTGGTGGGCACTGATGGGCTGCATTGGTGGGCACTGATGGGCTGCATTGGTGGGCACTGATAGGCTGCACTGGTGGGCACTGATAGGCATAGTTAAGGCGGCACTAATAGGCACAGATAAGGTGGCACCGATGGGCACAGATAATGCGGCACTGATGGGCAAAGATGGGCACAGATGGGTGGCGCGGATGGGTGGCACGGATGGGTGGCACGGATGGGCACTGATAGGTACCACTGATAGATGGGACTGATGGGCACTGATAGGTGGCACTAATAGGTGGCTCTGATAGGTGGCACTGCTGGGCACTGGTAGATGACACTGATGGGCACGGATAAGTGGCACTGGGGTGCAGCACCTTTGAGGCAGATTGTGGGCACTGCTGGGTGGCACTGTGGGTGGCACTGTGGGCACTGCTGGGTGGCACTGTGGGCACTGCTGGGTGGCACTGACCGGGGGCACTTACTTTTAAAACATTTGGCACTGCAGGGGGCAGGTGGGCACTGGCAGGGGACAGGTGGGCACTAGCAGGGCTGGCCATGATCGGGACTGATGTCCCGATCACGGCCGCCGGCCGCCGGTGATCTGCTTTTTTTTCTCCTCGCGCTGTCAGCGCGAGGAGGAATAATAGCCGATTACCGGCTCCGTTATATCACATGATCAGCTGTCATTGGCTGACAGCTGATCACGTGATAAGGGGTCGGGATCGACCCCTTGCACGGATCGGTGATCAGGCGAGTCTCATGGACTCGCCGATCACAGAGCGTGCCGCGCGTGCCCCTCAGGGGGCGCGCAGGCCGCTCGTGCACGGGACAACGTCAAAAGACGTAGTCCCGGCAAAGGAGATCCGCGCTGTAGCCGTCATTTGGCTATAGCGCGGATCTCAAGTGGTTAAATAATATATGTCTTCCTATGTCAGCAGTTTTTTTTTGTTTTGTTTTTTTACATGCTTATAATAATAATAATAGATGCCTACTATTAATATAATAGATGCCTAATATTTTATTAAGCCTGCTGGTAGTATTTCTACTTGACTTGAAAAACTATAGAATATTATTTTGTAAAAAGCATTTGTTATGAAAAAAAAAAAAAAGCTCTCTTCTAACAGTAATAAAGAATGAGTAGTTCCATTTCCAACAAGAAACAGTGATGCATTTATTGAAAATCAATAAATTTATATTTGCAACTGACATACACTATATTACCAAAAGTATTGGGACACCTGCCTTTAAACGCAAATGAACTTTAATGACATCCCCGTCTTAGTCTGTAGGGTTCAGTATTGAGTTGGCCCACCCTTTGCACATATAACAGCTTCAACTCTTCTGGGAAGGCTGTCCACAAGGTTTAGGAGTGTGTCTATGGGAATGTTTGACCATTCTTCCAGAAGCGCATTTGTGAGGTCATGCACTGATGTGGATGAGAAGGCCTGGCTCACAGCCTCCGTTCTAATTCATCTCAAAGGTGTTCTATCTGGTTGAGGTCAGGACTCTTTACAGACCAGTCAACTTCCTCCACCCCAAAACTCGATCAAATATGTTATACTTACCTGCTCTGTACAATAGTTTTGCACATAGCAGCCCCAAAACTCTTCTTCTCAGGTCCCCCACCTGTGCTCTCAGCTCCTCCTCTCTTCCAAGCAGCTTGGTATGGGGGGGCACTCATGCAGGCTCGATCCTAAGCCTGGCTTATACACACACAGCAGGGTTTGACTAACACATACACATAAACACAGGCACAACGCTTGACCAAGATAGGACTCAGCGGAGTATTTGGAGGGGCTAGGGGGAGCTGATCATGGAAAGTTTTTTTTTTTTTTATCTGAAGCAGAAAACGCATTAAGATAGGAAAAAAAACTTTAGCCTTTAGCTCCAACTTAAAAAGCAACCTGGCCAAGTAAATTAAATAATGGTAGCAGCCTATGAAGCAGCCGGGACTCAGAGAAAAATAGTAAGGCCCCTCTTTGTCCTGCTACTTCCTATGGCTCATAAGACCCATGGCTTCACCTACTGATCCAGTGTATATCTGATAAGTATCATGTGATCTTTCAAGTACTTGTCCATATGAATGTTTGCTAGCATGGGAAATGCATGACTTTGGTTTAAATAATCTGCAATCCTTTTTGTTTAACTGGATGAACACTGAGGGTTATGACTTTACCCAGCAAGGATGATCTTGTGTATATTTGATGAGTATCATGCGCTTCTCCAATGACTTATCCATATGAATTTTTGTTCTAACATGAGAAATGTTTGACATTGGTTTATAGTTTATACAATCTGCAATCTCTCTGTCCAATTGGAGGAACATTAAAGACTCTTCCTTCATACCAGTTTTATTGTGCATGTATAACATCACATATGCAAATATGCTATATACTACATCATTGGATGATCCTTGCATTATGGATACTGTAAATCAGAGCTATCTTTGAGTTTGCTGAATGCATACTCCTGTGAGGGAGGGAGAGTACACTAGTGTGAGGGACATCTCTTTCATTACACACACTAGACCTCCTCTGGACCAGGAGTACCGTGTACGTGTGATTGGGACTGTGCCTTACATACATCTGTGTGAGGGAGGTGGAGTGTCATACATCATTGTAGGGACAACCTCCATACTTACACTCTGAACTTTACAGTTTACCTCCTCTTGATCACAGTTGATGAATTTACAAGCTTTCATTTTTTAGTGCAGCCTCAAAATATGGTATATATGGAGAAGGAGTCTTTATGCAGTCCTTGTAACAAACCTTATAGAGGATTTAATTCAATACAAGTCATGCCAAGGAAAATAGCACATTTGATAAGAATCTCATATATTTAAAGCAGATTCAATATAAATGTGTCCCTCTAGTACAGTGAGATTACCTATGCTACAATAGCCATTCAATTGATAGACTTCCTTATGGCAAATACATGTCAGTTCTGTGTCCACCCACAATGAAATAAGCAATATATGCAATACCAGTTATAATGTATTTTTCCATACATTTTTAGAGCCTTGCTAACGTATAAGTGAGCCACATGGTGGGAAGAGGGCATGTGCAGTCTATGTGTATAATTTTAAACATTTTCAATAAAGGTACAGTTTTTATGCAGATGGGAGTTGTCATATATATTCATATCCATGGCCCACTGTCTTTCTCCTATTGAAATATCAGAGTATCTGAAATTATAGGTAATAGTTTGGAATTAACTTGAGTAAGATAATAGGGGTTGAGCTCATATCCATTGTTCTTTATTTCGTCTGCCAAGTAAAATTAACCAAATATAAAATGGTTCCATCCTATATAACATAGGTTGCCTATAAAGTACTATATAATACACAAAGGTATAATAGCCTCTTATAATTCATTGTTTTGGGTTAGAGCCCATGCACGCCAGAATACAGCCATTTGATACGGGTTAGAAATCACTGGGGTTATTCATATACTTAAAATGTAATTTTTTTCCAATATGCCTCAAATGCTGGCTGGTAACTTACATTGCAGCAATATCAGATAGGTGACAATAATGGCAAGACTAAAGCCTAGTGCACACTACTACATTTTTTTTTCCATTCAACCCAGCAGGGCTGAACAAAAAAAATAGAAGCTCAGGATAAGCTACTGTACTAACTACCTGGCTTTGGTACAGCGAACCCCCTGCTGTTCTTCTGTGTTCTTCAGGGAAGGCCCATGCTAGAACACTCCAGTCAGCTCTCTCAGCCATTGGCTGAAAGTGATGATCGGGAGCTGATTGGCAGACCTTTTTTGCTTATGTCAGGCTGGCTTCTGTTGCACAGTACCCATGGGCCAAATGTCGGCTGGTTTCTATTGAACCAGCTGATGTTACCCAACATTTGGCCCGTGTGTACTAAGCTTTAATTACTGTCAACTGGAAGGACCCTTAGGTGCAGATAGCTTGCAAATTGTAACACTGTGGTTGTGGTCTATGTGCTGGTCTATGTCTGGGGCTCCTTTTACTATATAAATTCAAAAAAGTAGAGCTGGCAACTACGATAATCCTTATTCCTACTTTATTGATATATGAAAACAAGTAAAAATATACAAGGGCTCACGCATTCTGGCTAACAAGTCTTGATCACAGCCCTATATTTTTACTTGTTTTCATGCATCAATAAAGAAGGAATAAGGATTATCGGAGTTGCCGACTCTACTTTTTGAATTTGTTTGCCCATTGATATAAGAGGGAACACCCACTGTGGTTTTCATTACAAGCCTGCAAAAAGATTTACACTGATTTGAGTGCTGCACAACATGTTTCCTTTTACTTTATATCAGAAAGACTGTTAGAACTGTATGGAGATGATTGCAAGAACATATTTATGAAATCTGGTTGTTTAAAGAGGAAATAAACCCTGATGGGTTTACTTCCTCTTTGATTCCCTGCAAAGGTAAAGCATAATGGACTACTATGCATCGCATAGTACGGACTTCAGGTACCAATGAAATATCTATCCAAACTTTAAATTAAAAGAAAATGCTAATGTAACTGTTAAAGTGTCAACATTGGATTAAAGTAGATATAAATCCCAACTAAATTACATGTATTTTAAAATATTATAAACAATTAAAACAATATTGAAATACTTTTTTTAAACTTTTTTTTCATTGTTAGTGCTGCCGATCTCCCAGCAACTTAATTTCCACATGCACTTCAGTAATGGCTGCATGTCAATTTTTAGGGTAGGATTCCTGATAGCGATGATAGTGAAGCTTCTATAATTTTTGTATAGCAGTACTCACACACTTTAGTCTTGAGAAAAAAATAATTTTATTTTGAGCAGCCTATCAGCATGGTCTGGCACCAACTACAGAAATAAATGTAAGCCACAGAAGTGCTAACTATAAGCAGTGGCAGATATTCATCTTTATGTCTTTGAAATGGAAAATGCAGTCACCAATTGTATACTTTAACACAAGAGCTGTTAATGTTGACTGTTGAAGGATACATAATGATTATGAATAAGCCTATTGAAACAGATGATTATTGCATAAGCTCTTGAGATAAGGACTTTGGGAATATCATAAAACAACTAAAACAAATCCTGAATTGCAGAGACATTGTATCATATTAGTTCACTTCAGTATTGTTTAAAAAAAAAAAAAAACTCTTGCCTCTGCTACATATTAATAAACATTAACTGTTATTTCCACTAGACAAAATAAGGGTCCATTTCACTATGTTTAGTGTGATATTATCATTGTTCTATGGATGTGAATTGTGTGGGTGTAACAGGATAACAGATTGATGACCCGAAGACCCGTTCTTAGAAAATGCATGAAGGTTACCATTGCTGACTACAAATGGCAGCTGACTGGCTGTCATGTTTATGAACCAAGAGAACAGATGCTGTGAAAGAGTGAAACCATGGCCATTGCCAATAAAAGAGGAATTTCATTCTCCTTTTTTGTTTTTGTTTGTATTTTTTTTTTATTTTATGTCGGCAAATGCGGCAAAATGAGTGAGTTGTCTTTCTGCTGTAAAACTGAGGGCAATGTTTGGGAGATCTCAGCATATCCCAGAGGTGAAAACTGAACTCCCTTCTTACTTTTAGTCTTATGCAATTTCACAAGCTTTTACCCTGTACTGAAAATACTTATTCACTGCACACTGCAAGAAATTCACAGTGTGCATTGAAATCAGACTAAACCATCATGATATTTGCATAATTTCTCAAGTTCCAACCACCTGCTTGTATTAAGGTGATGACTCTTGAGATGATCACTAAGGCAGGGTGTGATGATGTTTTTAGAAAGCTATGTACAGCATTCTGTATAGTCTAGTACACACAGGCCAAATGTCTGTCAGCACTGGCCTGTGTGTACAGAAGCCAGTCCCACAGAAGCCGCCATTTGGCTGGCTTCAGTCGAAGGTTCATGACCGAAAAAGTGGATGTGTAAATAGGGAAATAGGAAATAGGGGGAAATAGGGGGAAATTTAGGAAACAGGGATCACAGGTCAATTAGCTTCAGTATAAATCATACAAATAGGAAACATAAGGGGAATACAAAGACACTGAATTTCAAAAGAGCCAACTTCCCTAAGCTATGAACCTTGTTAGAAGGCATGAATTGGGATACAATCTTAGGAACAAAGAACACGAAGGAGAGATGGGTTTGCTTTAAGAGCATATTAAATAAGGGCATTAGCCAATTAGCCAATGCATCTCAATGGGTAATAAATTGGGTAATAAATTTAAAAGAGCGAGTTAGTGGCTTAACCCCAATGTGAAAATGCATATAAAAGCAAAGGAGAAGGCCTTTAAAAAATACAAGGCTTAGTGATCATAATCAGCATTCAGACTTTATAAAGAATGCAACAAGAAATGTAAGGGTGCAATTAGGGCGGCTAAGATAGAACACAAAAAACGCATAGTGGAGGAGAGCAAAAAAAATCTCAAGAAATTCTTTATATAAACAGTGAAAAAAGGGAGGACAGACCATATTGGTCCCATAAAGAATAAGGAAGGGCATCTGATTACAAAGGATGGGGTGATGGCGAAGGCATTGAATTTATTCTTCTCCTCAGTCTTCACAAAGGAATCGGGGGGCTGCAGTAACCAAATCTGCAGTGTTTATCCTTATGACACATCACAGGAAGCATCTCCATGGTTAACAGAGGACAGAATTTAAATTGGACTTGGGAAACTTAACATTAATAAATCACCGGGACCAGATGGCTTGCATCCGAGGGTACTTAGGTACTTAGTGAATTCAGTCAAGTAATTGCCAGACCATTGTTCCTAATTTTTACTGACAGTCTACTGACTGGAATGGTACCAGGTGATTGGAGAAAAGCAAATGTAGCACCAATATTTAAAAAGGGCCCAAAATACATCCCTGGGAATTACAGACCAGTTAGCCTAACATCAATAGTATGCAAGCTCTTGGAGGGCATGATAAGGGGCTATATACAAGATAACGGTATCATTAGCAGTAATCAGCATGGATTCATGAATAATCATTCTTGCCAAATCAATCTATTAACCTTCTATGAGAAGGTGAGTTACCATCTAGATAAAGGAAGGCCCATAGAAGTGGAGTTTCTGGATTTTGCAAAAGCATTTGACACAGTTCCCCATAAACATTTACTGTACAAAATAAGGTCAGTTGGCATGGACCATAGGGTGAGTACATGGATTGAAAATTGGCTACAAGGGCGAGTTCAGAGGGTGGTCATAAGTGGTGATAAATGGGGAGTTCTGTGCTGGGACCAACCCTTTTATTTTGTTCACAAACATCCTGGAGGATGGGGTTAACAGTTCAATCTATGTATTTGCAGACAATACTAAGCTAACCAGAGCAATAACTTCTTCACAGGTTGTAGAAACCTTGCAAAAAGATCTGAACAAATTAACGGGGTGGGCAACTACATGGCAAATGATGTTTAACCACTTGCCGACCGCCTCACGCCGATGTACGTCATCAGAATGGCACGGGCAGGCATAAGCACATATATGTACGTCCTTTGCCTCCCGCGGGTCGGGGGCCCGATCGGGCCCCCGCCCGGTGCCTGCGGCGGTCGGTTTTCGTTCGGGAGCGATCCCGGACGAGGGGACGGCCATTCATTCATGGCCACCCCCTCGCGATCGCTCCCGACGAATGGAAATCCCCGGTGACATCACTTCCTCTCCTGTAATGTAAACACAGGAGAGGAAGTGATGTATTCTCTCCTCCGTGTCGGTATTTTTCGTTCTGACACGGAGGAGAGCGGATCAGTGAGTTGCACCAACACATCCCACACACAGTAGAACATGCCAGGCACACTCACACCCCCCCTTTACCCCCCGATCACCCCCCCAATTACCCCTGCCCCCCAGTCACAGTGACACCAATGTCATTTTTTTTTTTTTTTTTTTTTTTTTTGCATTGGTGTCATTTGTGACTGTAATAACTGTTAGGGCAGTTAGGGTTAGCCCCCTTTAGTTCTAATGTACCCCCCTAACCCCCCCAATAAAGGTTTAACCCCGTGATCACCCCCCGTCGCCAGTGTCACTAAGGCTGGGTTCACATTGCAGCGGTTTATGAGAACGAATGTGATTCGCACCGCACTGCAGTGCAAATCACATCCGATCTCTGTGCGATTCGAGTTCAGCCATTCGCCGCACCCGCCGCACCCGCCACACCCGCCGCACCCGCCGCAAATTCGCACGGGACCCTTTTTTTGGCCCGCAGCAGAATCGGATCGCATGGGTGTTCACACCATGCGATCCGAGTTTGCAGATCGCACTGCGATATGCGAACTGATCTGGGGGTGTCAGTAACATTTCACTGACACTCCCAGCAGTTCGCATAGGGCAGTGTGAACTGCCGCCGGGAGGCATGCGATGCGGGAACCCGCCGCGGATTCGCGGCGTTTCCGCATCGCTCCAGTGTGAACCCAGCCTAATAAGCGATCATTTTTCTGATCGCCGTATTAGTGTCACAGGTGACGCTAGTTAGGCAGGTAGGTATTTAGGTTCGCCGCAGCTTTTTATAGCGCTAGGGACCCCCATATACTACCGCATAAAGCCCCCTGATTGCCCCCTAGTTAACCCTTTCACCAGTGATCACCATATAACTGTTACAGGTGACGCTGGTTGGTTAGTTATTTTTTTATAGTTTCAGGGCACCCGCCATTTATTACCTAATAAAGGTTTAACCCCCTGATCACCCGGCAGGTGTCATTTGTGACTAATAACTGTTAGGGCAGTTAGGGTTAGCCCCCTTTAGTTCTAAGGTACCCCCCTAACCCCCCCAATAAAGGTTTAACCCCGTGATCACCCCCCGTCGCCAGTGTCACTAAGGCTGGGTTCACATTGCAGCGGTTTATGAGAACGGATGTGATTCGCACCGCACTGCAGTGCAAATCACATCCGATCTCTGTGCGATTCGAGTTCAGCTATACAGATAGTATGGCTGAATTCGTGTCGCACCCGCCGCAAACTCGCACGGGACCCTTTTTTTGGTCCGCAGCAGAATCGGATCGCATGGGTGTTCACACCATGCGATCCAAGTTTGCAGATCGCACTGCGATATGCGAACTGATCTGGGGGTGTCATTAACATTTCACTGACACTCCCAGCAGTTCGCATAGGGCAGTGTGAACTGCCGCCGGGAGGCATGCGATGCGGGAACCCGCCGCGCATTCGTGGCGTTCCCGCATCGCTCCAGTGTGAACCCAGCCTAATAAGCGATCGTTTTTCTGATCGCTGTATTAGTGTCACAGGTGACGCTAGTTAGGCAGGTAGGTATTTAGGTTCGCCGCAGCTTTTTATAGCGCCAGGGACCCCCATATACTACCGCATAAAGCCCCCTGATTGCCCCCTAGTTAACCCTTTCACCAGTGATCACCATATAACTGTTACAGGTGACGCTGGTTGGTTAGTTATTTTTTTATAGTTTCAGGGCACCCGCCATTTATTACCTAGTCTCACTAGTGTACCCCTAAATTTAGGGGTGTCTACTTTCTAAAATGGGGTCATTTGGGGGGGGGGGGTTTGTGCCATCTTGGCATTTTATGGCCTTCAAAACTGTAACGCCCTTAGAAAGCCTGAAGGCGGTGCTTGGTTTTTGGGGCCCCGTACGCGGCTAGGCTCCCAAAAAGTCCCACATATGTGGTATCCCCGTACTCAGGAGAAGCAGCAGAATTTATTTTGGGGTGTCATTTCACATATGCCCATGGCATGCGTGAGCAATATATCATTTAGTGACAACTTTGTGAAAAAAAAAAAAAGTTTGTAATTTTCCCGCAACTTGTGGCAAAATATAAAATATTCCATGGACTCAACATGCCTCTCAGCAAATAGCTTGGGGTGTCTACTTTCTAAAATGGGGTCATTTGTGGGGGTTTTGTGCCATCTTGGCATTTTATGGCCTTCAAAACTGTAATAGGTAGTGAGAAGTGAACTCAAAAAATTACGCCCTTAGAAAGCCTGAAGGCGGTGCTTGGTTTTCGGGGCCCCGTACGCGGCTAGGCTCCCAAAAAGTCCCACATATGTGGTATCCCCGTACTCAGGAGAAGCAGCAGAATTTATTTTGGGGTGTCATTTCACATATGCCCATGGCATGCATGAGCAATATATCATTTAGTGACAACTTTGTGAAAAAAAAAAAAAAAAAAAAAAAGTTTGTAATTTTCCCGCAACTTGTGGCAAAATATAAAATATTCCATGGACTCAACATGCCTCTCAGCAAATAGCTTGGGGTGTCTACTTTCTAAAATGGGGTCATTTGTGGGGGTTTTGTGCCATCTTGGCATTTTATGGCCTTCAAAACTGTAATAGGTAGTGAGGCGTGAAATCAAAAATTGACGCCCTTAGAAAGCCTGAAGGCGGTGCTTGGTTTTCGGGGCCCTGTACGCGGCTAGGCTCCCAAAAAGTCCCACATATGTGGTATCCCCGTACTCAGGAGAAGCAGCAGAATTTATTTTGGGGTGTCATTTCACATACGCCCATAGCATGTGTGAGCAATATATCATTTAGTGACAACTTTGTGTAAAAAAAAAAAAAAAATTTTTTTTTTGTCATTATTCAATCGCTTGAGGCAAAAAAATAAAATATTCAATGGGCTCAACATGCCTCTTATCAATTTCCTTAGGGGGTCTACTTTCCAAAATGGGGTCATTTGGGGGGGTTTTGTACTGCCCTGTCATTTTAGCACCTCAAGAAATGAGATAGGCAGTCGTAAACTAAAAGCTGCGTAAATTCCAGAAAACGTACCTTAGTTTGTAGATGTGACAACTTTTGCGCAAACCAATAAATATACAATTATTGACTTTTTTTTTACCAAAGACATGTGGCTGAATACATTTTGTCCTAAATGTATGACTAAAATTGAGTTTATTGGATTTTTCTAATAACAAAAAGTAGAAAATATCATTTTTTTTCAAAATTTGCGGTCTTTTTACGTTTATATCGCAAAAAATAAAAATCGCAGAGGCAATCAAATACCATCAAAAGAAAGCTCTATTTGTGGGAAGAAAAGGACGCAAATTTTGTTTGGGTACAACATTGCATGACCGCGCAATTACCAGTTAAAGCAGCGCAGTGCCAAAGTGTAAAAAGACCTCTGGTCATTTACCAGCAAAATGGTCCGGTCTGAAAGTGGTTAATATAGAAAAAATTTAAATAATGCATTTGGGTGGCAAAAATATGAATGCAATCTATGTACTGGGGGAGAACCTCTGGAGGAATCTAGGATGGAAAAGGACCTGGGGGTTCTAGTAGATAATAGGCTGAGCAATGGCATGCAATACCAAGCTGCTGCTAATAAAGCAAACATAATATTGGTATGCATGAAAAAGGGGATCAACTCCAGAGATAAAACGATAATTTTCCCACTCTACAAGACTCTGGGCTGGCTGCACCTAGAGTATGCTGTCCAGTTCTGGGCACCAGGAAGGATGTCCTCAGGAATTTCTGGGTACCAGTCCTCAGGAATTTACATTTTTCAGAAAATATTCATCATAAAATCTTCCCTATGATGAAGATTTTCTGAAAAATTTAATTTCCTTGGGGTTTCATTTACTTACATGTGGTTGTTACCTGTAGATGTGAGGATGGTCTCTGTATGCATACATATTTATATCCTTGCAGTTGATCAGCTGCTGGTTCTATATGATGTTTTTTAATGAAGTTGTATTAATGTATTTCTACATTTATAATATCTTATGTGATGTGTAAGTGCCTAAAAAGTCCCTAATCTTAGCCAATTGTAAACTATTCTACATAGGGGATATGGTACCTAGCAAGATCAGACTTAATGAATAAATGTTTAATGAAATACAACAAAAGTGAAACTGTAGGTCCTTGTGGGTGAGATGCACAGAGGGATATGCAAATATTATTATTGTAAATTTCCCACAAAAGGGACCAATAACAGACTTCAACAATTTTACAGGCAATTATTATCATTATTATTATTATCTATTGCACACTATTTTTTGCCCACATCGTTTATGTGTGATGGTCAGGTACTATAGATTCCATTTAAGATCACTGAACTAACAGTTGTTTCTATTATCTAATTTATACAGTGAAATTTTCCTACTGCATACCTTGAAATGAAGAGAGCATGCCCGACAAACAGCAGTAAAATGCTGATGACTTCAAACACAGGCAACAATGTAAACGTACAATGCTGAGTACAATGGCAATGCATCGCTGAAACTCTCAACAGAAACCCTCGGCATAACTCTCGGGGAAGAAATCTGATTATTTATGACCTAACAGCAGCACAGTTTAGAATAGATTAATGTAGAAAATGTTCAATATCGAGAGGAATGAAAAAGATGGATATTGCTAGATGAAAAAGCCTTGCAGTGTGTTCCCTGTCGCAACCATGAAATTATGTTGCCAAAGCAATGGGAGGCCAATAGGATTTATTGTAACAAGTAGGTACTTATTCTTGCTCCTGACCTAGAAACCTCTTAAACGAATAGAGATCGCATAATGTTTGCAGAAACTCTAGGCGCACACATAGCTTTAACCCAGCACAGGAGGCAGAAAGATTGTCCCTCGCCTTCCTAATAATTACAATGCTATTCATTGCACAAGCATCAGTCAATATTCCCCATTGTTACCAGTGGGATAAATTGCACGATATTGGTGTCATGCATGGCATCATATATTCGAGAATATTGGCCTTGAACTTTGAGTAATTTATTCTGAAAAAAATCCTTTTTAAATGCTGGTTGCAGCAACACGCTGGTAAAACTAGGATTTCTCATACTTTTGTAAGCTAGTGTTTTCCAATGATTCACAGTTCGGCTTGTATGAAAATGTAAAATACATTTCAATAATAATCAAAAATAAATATGCTACATTTTCGGGAGCTTATCAAAACTGAATTTATTTAAAGAGAGCCTGATGTTTTGAAAATCATATTTATCAGTAGGGTGTAAGTTATACAGTATGTCATTTAAACAGAGTTAGAATACTTTTTAACTACTTTTCATATAAACATTTGTCTGTCTTTCTACTAAAAGCTTGTTTTACTTTTTTGACTTTATATCAACTTTAAACAGAAGTTTAGACTCCTGTATTTTAAATCATATTAAAATCTAACTGTGGGCAAGAACTTTTTCCAGCCCCTACCTTCCACCCTCTTCTAGCTGATTGATTTATTAATAAAAATTATATCTAAATACCCTTTTACTTATGTAAAGCCATGGTCACATGACACTTGAGGCCAAAGTCTTCTCTAACCTACTGTTTACGTCCAATGGGGTCCTTCTCCAAGTGTCCATGTTGCTGTCTATGTAACAGTGACAGAGACACCTATTAAAAGGAAGAGTTCTCTCAGGAAATTATGGGGTTCATTCAGGAAGACAAGTGGCATCATCATGATGGGACTATTGAGAACTGCATGGCGTATCTGGAGCACTAATTAGTGCCCCCACATTATATTTGCTATAGGTAAGTATACCTTACTTTTCTTACTAAGAAAAAAAATGCAAAACGGGTGGAAGGAAGGTGTTTTAGATTTGTACCAGAGCTTGACTTTATAATTTATTACAGGGCTGGGTCTAACCAACTCTACTACATTATTGCTGATAGAAACCAAGGTATAAGCAGAATGAGGGAGCTGATTATAGTGTCCTGCAATAGGAATGCTGAACAGTAAATCAGCTGCTCATAGTAATATACTGTCAGGTACAAATATAACTTTATTTTAAAGGGCAAACATCAGTTAACATACTTGAATCCATCTTGAATGTAGATAGGTAAGGGTTAATGCAACTTGGACTTGACTTGGACTTGGGTGCAAATTAAGAAAAGAGAACGAAACAGGACAAGGAACGGTATCTGACCCTAGTGTGCTCTTCCTTGTCTGCTGTGTACACCCACACCTATCAAGTGCTATTTAAAACTCCAATAGACCCAGAGGCGCTGCGTAATCGCTGGGGTCTGCTACATACTCATTGCAGAATATGGGAATTGGTGGGGCGCAGGCTGGGACGACCCGCTACGCATTCGCATACCCCCTTATGGCACAATCCGGGACTACGAGAACTATTGTCAATACCAGACTGTGGCCTGTGGTTATCCAGGGGGGTGGCATACCTCTCAGATGTTTATAGTAATCAGGTTCTTAAATCTTTCTAACAGCTTAAAGATGAATTCCACGTCCCCAACCACATGTTCTTTAGATTTCTCCAGCTTCGGCACGCCCTTCAGACCCAATTTCGGGACCATCCCCCGAATCTGGAACGTACGAGCATTCTAGATACCTTACTGGGACAGAACCCCTCCAAACTAATCTCCCTCTTCTACAATGATCTTCTCCGTCCCGTAGCAACCACCTCTGCATACAAACTGAGGGATAGATGGGTAGGGGACGTGGGACAGTTGGAGGATGAGGAATGGGAGGATGCACTGAATACATGTAAAAAGGTGTCTACCAAACTCTCTGATCGCCTGACCCAAATATACATCATTCACAGGGCCTATATAACCCCATCCCGCCTCGCTCAGTTTAATCCGGCACAGAACCCCAACTGCCCTAGGTGCAACGGATCGCCCGGTACCTTTTTTCACCTTTTGTGATCCTGTCCGGCAATACATGACTACTGGTCCCACATTGTTAAATTCATACACGACGAGATCGGATCCCCCCTGACCATGTGTCCCAAACAATGTTTATTGGGGATATTCCCAGATCCAGATTTTGACAAGCCCCATATCACCTTTCTACAGGAGGTACTATTCATTGCCAGGTTATTGGTAGCAAGGAAATGGATGAGAGAGACGCCCCCGAGTATGCAAGAATGGATAGCTACCATTAATGGTGTCCTTCCATATAAGAAGGAAATATACGCACACAGGGGCTGCCCAGCTAAATACGGGAAAATTTGGGACATATGGTTAAATAATGCAGCTACTTGCAACACCATCGAGGTCAATCCCTGATCCCAAATGTGCTAGCCCTTTAGAGTGCCCGGCCTGTTTGTTTTCCCCCCTCCTTCCCCTCCTCTCCCCAGGACTTACCGCATTGATGGTTTGTAGCTCCTTTACCGATCTGCCCCAGGGCAGTGCTCTAACTCCTATTTCTGTGACCTTGTTAGCAGCTCTGCGATGCACCCTCTCCATCCGTTTGGTCTCTGATACTTCCTGCTCCCATCCAGCATGATGTATTTTTGATGTATTTCTGCTTTAACTGCCTACTGTATGTATTTTGTACCCTGTATTTGTGGATCTTCTCAACTCAATAAACACTTTCTTTGTAAAAAAAAAAAAAGAAAAAAAAAGAAAAGAGAACGGCCGCACACCACAACAAAGTCAAAGTCTTTGAAGCTCTTTATTGTCACCGTGCCAGACAAGAGACAGGAACACTGTTAACGTGTTTCACACAGGTGATTCATGCTTACTCATAATTCATTTTCATGGTGGCGAGCCAGGGAGAGCACCTGCAGCGGTCAGCAGCTCATCAATTGACTGAGAGGTGTGCACATTATGGTAGGACTTCTCAGTGGGCAGAACTCTTCTCACCCCCACTCTCACATAGTTGTGTCAGGCAATTAATTCAACTCACAAGCTGTCATGTATATGTTCTCTTTAGAACACTGATGACAAAAGTCCTGTTTTTTAAGTGTGGTAACCAAGATATGATAGCAAATGCATAATGCATCTAAAGAATTCATATAGTAACTGCAAGATGCAACTAGACTCTCAGATGGGAATACATCAAATTTTGCAGTTCTCTACCTCTGCTATTTACAAAAATACCTATCTGTAGATATAAGGCCATTTGCAAGGTTCAGCATGTAATATTAAATAACTGAGAACAGCTTGCAATAAATAAACGATCACTGATCAAAAATTATATTTAAGTTATGCGTAAACAGAATATGGTGTAAAAAATCAATTGGGGATTCAAAAGGCTGCCCACCCCTGCCACAAAATTAATTCAACCTGTAAAGGCTAGAGGAGTTATCATTATATTTACTATAATCATGATTATGCATCCATTGTTACAGGAGTGGGAAGAAATACATTTTTTGATTTAGGGTTAGAGTTGAACATATTGCTGCTTTTCTTTCCTGTCAATAGACCACTTTACAGTAATGATATTGAGTGTACCTTTAAAGATAGAATTTATGTTGCTATTTTGGTACTTTTTAATACACTCTTCAGACTTTTATAATTCTCTTTCTTAACCCACTGGTAGAAGTCAGCCTGATTCTCTTATAGATTTACTCTCGCTGACAATGCCTCAGCCTGAGTCGGTCACATAAGTGAAAATCCTATAGAGCAGCATCTATTTTGGCCTTAGGTGTTCTTGGTTCCATTTGGTATGGAGATATAAATTTGTTTTCTGCCACAAGAATATTGAAAGCTTTGTCATCTTTAAGTGTTTCTTGAGGCTTGCAGGAATCCAATTAGCCTTTGATAAAATAACACCGTAGGGGAATTTGATTTATATTATCTTATAGTAACCTATGTACCCTTGTGAACTGAAGCTTCTAAAATGTTACTTGAAAGTGCCCTAATAGAGTCAAGGTCTGTCATAAGGTCCAATTAGCTCACCTTTAGCCTTGTATACCTTCAGTTCAAGCTAAACTTTCTGTCTCATCATTTATTTTTTCCCAAATAGGCATTGACTTAACAATACACATTGGATGAATATGTGTAAAGTAATAGAGATATTTGGTCACTAGTAAAACTAGTGCCTGTAAGTTGGTAGCATACACATTTAAAGCGATCTTCAGCAAATAATAAGCAATATATATATATATATATATATATATATATATATATATATATATATATATATATATATATATATTTGTTTAACCACTTCCCCTCTGGAAGATTTAACCCCCTTCCTGACCAGGCCATTTTTTGTAATGCAGTACTGCGTTACTTTAACTGCGTTTGCCTCTGCAGTTTTTATTTTTTGTAATATAAACAAAAAATGACTGACAATTTTGAAATTTTCTGCTATAAAACCTATCCAATAAAAAAGAAATGAAAAACCAAATTTCTACAATAATTTAGGCAAAAAATGTATTTAGATACATATTTTTGGTAAAAAATCCCAATAAGCGTATATTGATTGGTTTGTGTCTACAAACTATGAGATATATTTATGGAATTATTATTTATTTTATTTTTATTTTACTTGTAATGGCCGCGATCAGCGACTTACAGTGGGACTTACGATATTGAGGCGGACAAATGAGACACCTAACTGACACCCGATGTAGCGTGGTGATGATGCCTCCAAACAGCACACCCTACATACGTTCCGTTGTTAGACGTCTTCACGGGGCAGTGACGAAACATACATAGGATGTGCTGTTTGGAGGAATCATGACCACGCTACATCAGGTGTCTGCTTGTGGGATTGACAGATCCAGAGCAAGCCCATATATATATTTATGCTTATATGCCAGTGTTGACAGACACCTTCACATGTGAGCATAACATGATTTTAATAAAATAAGGATTTTATGAAAGGATTTTATGCTATGCTGCACTTCTTTTCCATATATGTGCCCCATATATGTGCCCTTTCCTGGAGATACTGATCTGTAACAGCGGAGGATCTCTGGGATAATGTATCTCAGATCCACAGAGTATTGTGCCCTGCAAAGTCTGCCTGCTGATTATCAAATCCATATGAAGTACTGAGAGAGAAGAAATGTGAATATCTACCTTTACGAAGCTACATATTATTGCTCCCTGCAGAGGGAAATGTCTGTCTGCTGGTGGATCTAATACCAGCCACTAAACATCGGTGAGTGATCTCGCACATAAGTGGGGAAGGATTAGTTGCTATATACGGTGTTCAACACAAGAAGATGATTAATATGTCACCTGTCATATTTGGATATACATAATTGGGAGAATCATAGGGTGGATTTTGAGAGTCACATACAATTTTGGATATGATTTACAGATATACATTTTGTTATTAGAACACTGACTGATTTTTTTTTCTTTGTTTTTAGTTTTTTTTTAACATTTGTTTCATGTGTTTTGCTTGGACCCTTTTTTATTTATTTTTTGATTATAGGTTGTTTTAAATTTTAATTTATATTTGCACGTGTTATTATCATTGGGTATAAATGTTTAGATTACCACTATCTGGTTATAAAGGATCATTATATAGGATTGCTGGTTAATAATAATTAGTATTATCATCACAGACTGCTTGAGATTATCGCATTTATTTATATTTATATACACTTGTACATAGCGCTGTCCTTTTTTTATTTCAAAATATTAAATCCAAAATGCAAAATAAAAAATGCTAAGTTTTCACCAGAAAAATAATAAGGGGGATATCTTCCAATGGGGACACTTGTTCCAGTAAGCACTTTGGAGAGATTTCCTTTAATTTTCCTGTTCTGTCAACAGGACAGAAAATAAGGGTGATTTTCTCAATGGGAAAAAAGACCTGACATGGATTTTACCCATTCCCTACTCCAGTGGTCTCCAAACATTCTAAACTTTTGGGGTTTTAAGGACCTCTAGCTTGGTTGTCTGTGGGAGTAAAAAATTATTCCTTAATACCTGTGGTCATTAGGATGAGGAAAAGTGCCCCATCATAGGTATTAGTGGTAGGAACAATGACCCGTTGTTTTGATCAGTGGGGTGTCCCATTGGTGGTATCAGTGGGAGGAACAGTGTAGGCGGTAGTAGGAGGAATGGTGCCTATTGTTATTATCAGTGGTATTAAAGGAGAAGTACAGTGGATCACAGGAGTACAGTTCATTCTGCACTTCTGTGACCCATTTTAAGTAGACAGATGGCTGAACCCGGCTGTCGGCTGATGTCACGGAGTACAGGCACAGGCAAGATCACAACAATGAAGTCAGGATTTGCTCACATGCCTGGCTGGCACACAGCTCAGCCTCTCAGTGATCCACTGGGAGCCTTAACCATTCTATCGTCCCTTCACAGCCCAGAGCTCTAGTGAGGGAGAGGAGGGGAAAGAACAGAGAGTGATGACAGTCACCAACTCTCTGCTCAGGGAGCCCATAGAATCGAGTGATCGACTGTGTTTGATTGCTCGGTTCTCAGTGTTAGAGGTGGCAGGGAACAGATGGATCATTGGACTGATGCTGCATCCACCTAGGTAAGTATGGTTTGAAAAAAAAAAAATACATACTTCTCTTTTAATGCCCAGTTGTTGATGTCGGGGGGGGGGGGGGGATAATGTCCTATTTCTGGTGTCAATGAATAGCGCCTTGTATCCATTGGAGGAATAGTACCCCAAGGGGATGGATAAAGGCAAGCAAATGCCTGAATTTGGACCGTGGCTGGCAGTTTGGAGTTTAGACTGATGCTCTACTTTATCATAAGTGAAAAAAAGAAAAGTTTGGGCTTTAGAAATACTTTATAGAAACATGAAATATGAAGCCACCAAATTCAGCATTTCTTTTTCATTTTAAAGAAATTACTGTATAAGTTGTGCTGAAAACTGTATTATTGATTACAAGCCCCACAATGGCAAAACTGTGTTTACAAATGTTAGCAAGGCCCCATTCGCACACCCTGCATTGGCCAGTAGTGATGGACACTTCACCCTTTGCTGCATTTGATAACAGGCTCTTTAGAGCTCATTCACACTATCCACACACAAAAAAATATCAGATTTCCTGTGCAGGCTGCTGTCCATGCTGTACAGCGTTAAGAGTTGAGGGGTAAGGGGGGTAAGGGCAGTGTTTTCCTTTTTTCTTCTTCTTTTTTGTTAACTATATCAAAATGTCACAAAGCTGAGGTGTATAGAAATACACAGCCAGAGCAAGAGCTCTGGAGCGGTGCAGAAAAATGCAGACATGCTGCAAATGCCCTCATGGCTCTGCACTGAACCTGATGCCTGCATTCAATGTGAGCAGAGCATATAGAGGTAATTATTTTCTGTGTGCCCTAGTGGAGGCCTGTGTTTTTCTAGTACAGAAAACATGCAGGTCTACACACAAGTGTGAGCAAGCACTAAGGCTGGAGATGCCTAGTATGTTCTAAGTCATATCAATTGTAAAAAAAAATTGGGATGAGTACAATAAAATGTATATAAACCAGCATACACATATTTTTATCAAGCTAACCAAGCTCCACCACAAATGTTGCACAAGCATCAGTGAAAGCAACACTGTGTACACAATAACTATTACAACAGCACACAACTATGGTCGCCTAACGTTGTCACTACTTAAACATGAGTCTGGATGCAACAACGAAACTTACCTTTGCCTTTATTCCTCACAGCTGACACTGGTATCAAGGAAATGATTGCATGCGAGGAAGAGAATAAATAGAAAATACACATTAGAAAGATGCTCAATTAACACAATTAGAGATTATATCAAAGGTCAAATCACCCAAAACTGATATTTCAATTTGGGTACATAATAAATGGTTCCATAAACCATAGGCTTTTTTGCATCTTTTGGGTAACAAATGAACAAATAAAATGGTCAAAGAAAGATGTGCAGGCAATCTGAATGATTAACAAATAGTAAAGAGACTGTTCATTTTGCTTACTAAGTTGGGGGACCATTCACTTCAATCAGCCAAATATGCGCAAGAAAAAATCATTTTTTTTATATTTTTTAACTCCTTTTGTATATGGTTGAGTAATAAAAGTAGACATAACTTTACATAACTTTAAAGGTAATAGCTTTTACCCTTTAAGTTATTCACCCCCTATGATTCCCCAGAAAAAAAATTCAACAATTGTATATATATATATATATATATATACACACATCACCAGCACAAAATCAATATGTCAATTGAGGATTCTACCTTTTTTATTTTCTTTTTCAATTTTTAAGTGGTGGTTCTCTCCTTCAACTTTCCACTTTCCATAGCCTTGCACAGGTACATGCTCCTATCACAGTGGTTACTAAGGTTTTCACACACTGCCTGTTGGATTTTTAATGTATTGTGGACTTCATGTCCTTTCAGAAAATAAATCTTTTAACCTATTTCTACAGCAGGTGAATGCAAGATCCATGAACAGTAGATACATTTTTTAGGAATTCTAATGCACAGAGCCCATACTGGATTTTTTTTATAGTGATATAAGAAATTGGAGAGTGATTGAGACCACCAAAGCGCATCAATAAAAAGGACACATGTTTTTGTTGAATTTAGCATTCAATTTATTTACATTTTTGTTATGCAGAACTTTAGAGACCAGCCTACCACCTGAAGAACAGTAAATGCATCAGATTTGCATTACACCGAAAATCTGCAGTAGTTGCCTCTTATAGAGCAAACATACACAAACAGTGTTCATTATAGCTTCATAAATTTATAGTTAGGTCATTCATTTTTAAAGGAAAGTGGAAATATGACTTGGCTGACTTGACTTGGTATGATGCAAATGTGCATTGTGCTCCTCTATAGGAAATGATTTTCATAGAACATCAAGAGAAGTTATACAGTGGTTGGCCACTTACGAGATTCCATTCAACTACATCAAAAGTGTAGATCATCAATCGCACATCAAAAACACATGTACACAATTGTTCCCTTTTAATATGATAAGCAGGTCTCAATTTACTGATCTGAATAGAGATGCATTCTATTTTAGAAAAATGTATGTACGTCTGGATGGACGGTTCAGGTAATATTTAGACAATGCTCAAAAAATATCAATAAGTGTGCATATTTGCAATGAGCTAAATGTGCTCATTTACTATTTATATGGAGTTGTGAATATATTAAGGCTAAGTTCACCTTTTAGGGTAGAATTTCCTTTTTTTAAATAAATAGAATCCTTTTGTAATATAATTGCTACCCTAGCAATCCCATTGCTCTTACCTCTCAATTACCTCATCCACAAAAGGTTTGCAATGTCATGTTTCTGTAGTCTGTCATGTTTCAGTTTGAAAACATTCTTTCTGCTTGCATCACTTCCTGTAGGTCAGCTCCCATCATGCTCTGTGTTTTTGCATCACAGAAAAGGGTGTGATAGGGCATGTGTTACCAGTCAGGACCACACCTCCCTCATTAATATACCACCACCTACTTCTTCCCTTAAGGTGACCATACACATTGCAATCTGGTTGTACAATCACCTTTAGCTCTACCATCAGCTATGTAGTGCAAGGGCTTGTCTGATTTGATACAAATTGAATACATTGTTCAGGTGGGTCCTCCTATTCCATAGTTCTGGTAAATCTAAAGGAAGTTGTACAGAGGTTGTACAGTGTATGGTCATCTTAATACAAGTACATAGGAGGGAGCGGATGTAGACACCCAGCTGTCAGACTCCATCATGTCAGTTCACATTTTCACATAGCAGGAACTCACGTTCACACACACATTTTTTTTTGGGGGGGGACATTTTGGTGCATTTCTGCTAATCACGCATAGGACAGCTCAATCACTTGAACAGGCTGCCCTGTGCACAACAATCACCCCAGAGAAGCCCAAGAACTTTTAATAGAAAGGAGCATGGTGGATTCTTTTTACTGTGCTTTTTGATGCGTTTGTCACCTGCTTTTCCATGTTGCAAACTGTGTGTTTGCTTTTGTGTTTGATGTGCCGTTAACAATTAATTGCACCGAAAGCACAACTAGTTAATTTTAGGTGGCCATAAGGGTGGCCATGCACTATACATTCTCCTTTAGATTTACCAAACTTATGGAATCACCTATCTATCCACCTGTGCAATCCCCTGGCCGCATGCAGCCCCGGAAAGTTTAGCATGCAGACATAGCAAACATAGCAGCTGTGGCAGCTTACATTGATAAGCCAGACAAATGCACATTTGGAGGGATGTGGGGGATGTTGTGCAAACATAGTTGATGGGTAAAAGGTGTGTGTTAATGGGGTCAGCTCGTAAACTCCTTCTTATGTCTTACTAGTTTTTTTGTCCCAAATCTACAGTATATACCAGGAAGTGATGAAGCTTTCTAAGAAATACAGCAGGGGCTAAGGTATGGCTGTATTTTAAAAATCAAAGAAAGATTTTATTTTTTCTGGTTGATGGTATATTGGTACATAGGGAAGCTGGAATTTAGAAAAAAGATTATTTTAGCCTTTAAACAATAGTTATTTGACAGCCTAAAATTGTGCATTTTTTTCTGAGAGCTCTTAAAAATGTTTGCTTACTCTTTTAGAAGCCAATATTAATATTTTTATGGCAGATACCTACAAGTTTAATCACACAATTTCTTTGAACTTCTGGAGACTCTAGTGGTGATGTTTCTGATCTGGATTTTCCAGGTCAAGCCAGCAAGCAGGTTCCCTACAAATGGTCTTACTGACCATGCTGGATTTTTATGGTATTTAATATTATGGATAATGTTGTATAAACAATGTAGATTCTGCTATTCAATTATAAAAGTGTGAATGGTCTGTTGGGCCCCTCATTGGTTCACTACTGCATAATTAAACATACGTCTGGTTTATAAGCAGATGACACTGCTTTTGATTATTGAGAGGATGTTTAGCTTGTTTTTAGGTAAAATGACATCACAGTGTAACAAAATACGAAGCTTTCAAAAGCGGAGGCAATATACTTACCTTTCTAGTGGCTTGTGTGTTGAAATGTTGTTGCTTCACTGCTCTCCATATACTGCATGCATTCCATACTTCTGGGAATGTGGACAATCTGCTCCTCCACCACATGATATGGTTCTATTCACCAGCTCCTACATCATTACGGGATGTAAAACTGGTGAGAGGAACCGTTCTGTGTGGAAGGGGGTAATAGGTGTTTGAGCAGTCCGGCAACTGGGAAGCAGCAAAGTGGCATTTCAACACACAGATCAGAGGGAAGTTTAGTGCCTCTTCTCTTACAGATTTGGTATTATGTGCAAGTTTTCCTGTGAGTCACCCTAAATGGCATAGGGGTTAACAGGGAAGGGGCCTAGTTCACTGGGGCTAAGGGTAGTAGCCTTTTTACCCAAAAGTAGATGTTGCAAGGAAACAAAACTGCATAGTGATAAAGAGCATCATAAGAAAATTTTCTAAAGTAGCTTTTAATATTTGAATTAGAATGCCTAAAAAATACATGTTTACCATTTAAAAAAATCAGTGTACAAAAGGTCATTATAACATTGGGATGCTTTTATTAATAGAAAATTAGAAAATAATTGTGCAATTGCAAAATAAATGCAGGGTCAAGTAATGTAGTGCATTAACACTAATTTGGAATTATGCTGTTGTCAGTTCCCACTATAATAACAATACAATATTAATTTAATCTAGGAAAGTGGTTCTGTTGATTAAGAGAAGTGAATGTCCACAATCTGATAAGTCTATTGAAAAATAAATACTAGATACATTAAAAAAAAGTAAGTACTGGCAATGTAGGCAAAAATATAATTTATACAAAACCCAAGAGGGAAGAATTTTTTTAAAAAGTGCAGGCATTTGATAACTTAATCGTTTTATCAGGACTAGTAGGGCAAGTGCACATAATTTAATGACATTAATAACCAAAGAGACTCAGATCTGAACTGGGACCTTGTGGCCCAAATAAGTCTGAAAGTCATAAATAAGCAAGGGACCTTATAAAAGTAATGAAATACGCTCTAGGAATATTCTACTAATGTCTGACCTACTTGACATGGAGCTGAATTACTTTTTTCATTACCAAAAACACATCTCAGCACAAAGACTGGGTATTTTATATTGATTTAAGAAACGGAAAAGCAAATTACTACGTGGAAAGCTTACAGTCACCAAACAGTTTAACTTAAATGGCAAACCTTGACTTTACTTTGCAGAGGAGATTACAGAATTCTTAATTAAGTCTTATAGAAAAGCACCACTGGACTGCTCTCAGATTGTTGATGTACCCAAAGTAAACTTGGAGTAGACGACTAAGGGACTCAAACTTGCAGGATCCTGGTTTCATGACCCTTGATCAAAAATCTTTCATAGTCACCATGTAAAAATCAAAGTCTTTAGTAAGGTGCCCATAAATTCTTCCAGCTCTCATCTAATTTTTTTAATATTCTAAACATTGTTAAACATGCTGTGTTTATATTGTTATCATCATTTCCACTAAAGGATATTTCTACTCAAGGCTGAATATTCAGCCCACCAAAGTTGGCATAGCTCCAGGCAGAGGGTAAACACTTCGATTAGTAGCTATGGGTGCCCAGACAAGCAACAGGATCTGTCTTTTTCTACACTGACTATATGGCAAAGATTCAGGTTGCAGTCCGCTAAGGTTTTTTTTATTTAATTCAGTCAGCTCAAGTGTAACAATTATTAAACCTCAGTAGACAGCACTCAATTGTGTTATTCTGGTGCTATTATAGCTATTACTATTAATCAACTGTGTGAAACAAATACATTTAATCATTCGCATAAAGTGATCCTGTGAATGAATAAATAGAGAAAAAAAATACAAAAATTGTCTTCCCTATCTCATTAGTGAACTCAAACATAATAGTCTATATGCAAAGTGTCCAATTGCTTTCCAATGGTGTTCCTCTGTAAATCAATCAGTGATGTCTATTTTCAAAGTGCTCTGCAGTACCAAAAAATGGTATACATGTATTTTCTTCTGTGTTTCTTATCCTATACTGTGCATCAACACCACACTTGAACACTAATCAGGTGACCATTACCTCTCTGGAAAGAGTATGGTCAAAATGCACTTTTCCCCTAAGGGGTCAATAATTCTAGGTAGCAGCTTTTCCACTCCAGGGTAATTATTGCCATACAATGAAAGAGAGAGAACTCTAATAGTGTAAAATATTTAAATATAATCTGAAAAAATTATTATGCACTTACAATATAAAGTGCTTTCCCACAGCATTCCTCTACCTAATGTCTGAGAATTCCTCAAGGACTCCCGACCCCAAAGACTCCTCCCACTCACTGCAGCCATGTATTTACAAGGCTGATCCACCACGTGCCTAATTCAATAACCCTATAAAGCCCAAACACCATGCCCCCCCCCCAAACCCTAACATGTAACATACCACACTTAAAGTGGTTTCTCAAAATGTTAAAGAGCTAATAATCCCTGAGAAGCAAAGTCAAATCTTAAACATGATATCTAAACTGAAGGTGGATGTGGTATTTCTTCAAGAAATTCACTTTTGCACGAATAGCATCCGTGAACTTACGAACTGTATGTTGCCGAACTTCTTCCATGGCACCAATTCACTAGCCAAAATGAAGGGAGTCTTGATATTGCTTTAAAAAACCCTTCCCTGGCAACTGGCAGATTCCCTCATAGACCCTGAGGGTCGTTACCTATTATTAAAGGGCATCATACACAATCGTACGGTCGCTTTAGCCAATATATATAGCCCCAATACTGCTCAGGTACGCTTCTGTAGCTCTATCGCTAACCCCCCTTGTTGGCTTCCAATTGGGAACTACAGCCATTGGAGCGATTTCAATGTGGCACTACAACCCCTCCTAGACTCATCATCCGGATCCACAGACCTGCCTTACAGAGCACTAAAACAAATTAAAACATAAATACATAAACTCCTCATAAACGATACATGGCACACCTTACACCCGAATGAGAAAGACAACACCTTCTTCTCTGCACCCCATAATAAATATTCCAGGTTAGATTACCACATTCTCTCCCAAAAAGACCCCTCCTTCTTAAAATTTGGCACTACAACCCCTCCTAGACTCATCATCCGGATCCACAGACCTGCCTTCCAGAGCACTAAAACACATTAAAACATAAATACATGAACTCCTCATACACGATACATGGCACACCTTACACCCGAATGAGAAAGACAACACATTCTTCTCTGCACCCCATAATAAATATTCCAGGTTAGATTACCGCATTCTCTCCCAAAAAGACCTCCCCTTCTTAAAATTTGCTACCATTGAACCCTTATTCTTCTCAGATCACCACTCGATTACCGTCTGTGATATTAACCACATCCGCACCAGCCTAAGTAATTACTTTCAGGAGAATGGCAACCCCGAGACAGCACCACTTACCCTTTGGGAAGCACACACATGTGTCATTTGAGGGGAAATTTTAATACTAAATTCTAGCTGAAAAAAGCACAACAGGCAACAATACTAGAACTAATTAACAAAATAAGGGGACTAGAGCTAGCCAATAAACAGTCACAAACACAAGAAACTTACCTGGAACTCACACAAATTAGGAAGTTACTCCTAGAAATACTCAATACAAATTTACACTAAATCAAAAACTCTTCTATGAACAAGGGAACAAATACGGGAGATTACTGGCCAGAGCTATCCAAACTAAGAGAGCGAGCACCAACGTCCACATCATAAAAGATGACTTAGACAAGGCGAGTTCGGCATCTGCTAACTTAGCATCTCAGTTTGGGCGATTTTACATGGAACTCTACAACCTACCCCACCAACCCGATGCTCCTATAGGCCAAAATATACAAAGAGCACTTATTACAGACTTCCTAAAGAAATTCAGCCCCAAACCCATCTCCTGGGAAGTTGCCCATGAGTTAGACAACCCTATATCCGAGTAGGAGCTCAAGAGAGCAATTAAACAACTAAAAATGGACAAGAGCCCTCACTTCATCGACCATACCTATCCACAGATTACTGGAGGCGCAGATCACGATCATACCAAAAGAGGGAAAGGACAACATGTCAGTCACCAGTTATAGACCAATCTCCCTACTTAATGTAGATCTTAAATTATTTAGTTATTTTATTTTTTAGTTATTATCTACCAGATCTTTACACAAAAAACGTCATACTACTGATTCACACTATTTCAGATGACCTGTGCAAATGGAATAAACTCCATTTCTCTTGGTTTGGTCGTGCAGACATTCTGAAGATGAATATCCTTCCCCGTATTCTATATTTGCTACAAACAATTCCTATCAAGCTCCCCATAGCATTTTTCCAGACATTTAAACGACTATGCATACATTTTTTATGGAATCACAATCGCCCAAGAATACGTTTCGCCCAATTCTCGAAACCCAAAACTAAAGGGGGAATCGGTCTCCCGGACCTTTGAAATTACTCCCGAGCTTGGGAAGAATAGTGGACTGGACAGTATACAAGAGGGTTAAAGGCTGCGTGTGACTAGAGGACTCTTTCTCACACTTATCAATGAAAGCTATCCCTTGGATCCTTCCTTGCCACGTCCCTAGAATCTTAAAAGAACATTCCCTGATTGAGGCCACCTTAAGTAGCTTTAGAGAGGTGTGTAAGAAATTCCAACTTTCCTCTAATCCGGGTCTCTCACACCTATTCGACTTAATCCAGCTTTTGCTCCTGGGATGTCCAACCAATTCCTGATGGGAGCATGGCCACACAAAGACATGCTAGCTCATCACTTCTTTAAAGATGGTAACTTTCTAGACCGTAACTCACTCCAAATAAATTGGACAACGATCCCTTCCCTTACTGGACTTATTTCCAGATACGCCACTTCTTTAAAACAACAAACCCAAGTTCATCCATATCTCGAGCCCTAACCACATTTGAAAACCACTGCTTTCAATCTAAACCACAGAAACACATGATTTATAACATCCATTCCATGCTCTTTGCATTGATTTCTCTCAAAGACAGGAAAGCCTGCTAGAGATGGGATAGACCTATCTGAGGAGAACTGGGAATGCATTTTTATAATAGCACACAAAGGCTCACTCAATGTCGCGACACAAGAGAATAAATACAAAACCTTATCTCGGTCGTACCGAACACCTGAAATACTCAACAAATTTAGCAGATACATCGGACAAATGTTGGAGATACTCAAATGAAACAGGCACACTCTTACATGTTTGGTGGTCCTACCCACTACTTCAGACTTTCTGACATCACCTCACAAGTGACCACATACCCTCTGGATTACACTCCAGCTCAGCTTATTCTTCACCACTCCTCCGCATCAGCTCACTCATACAGGAAATCATTGGGGGTACATATGATTAATGCAGCTAAACTATGCAGTCCAGCACACTGGGGCTCACCCCATGCCCCAACTATCTCCGAATGGCTTACCTGTGTGGGAAGAATAGCTGAAATGCAGGAACTAATCCATATTGCTGGACCCACTTCTGTACCACAGAGCGATATGCCTCCACCATGGGCTTAAACCATCCCAAACCCTCCAACAGCTAACTGAGACACCCCAATTGGCTTTCTTTAGAAGAACACCCTGCCAATATGACACACAGAATATTCCACTTCCCTCCAAAAGCCAATCCCGGGAGGATACCCCTCCAGACAAGGATCCTTGCATGAGACCCTTCATGCAAGGTGGAGACCGAGGAAGTGACACCCTCTGTCCTCCTTCTCCCCCTCATGCTTCTCCCCCTTCCTCCCCCCTTTTTTGCTTAAAGTGGCTATCCTGCTTATATCCAATTACAGATCTCAGATGATGATGAGAACCTCTGTTTTTTTTTTTGATTGGCTTATTTGCTTCACTATGTCCACGCTAGTAAGGTCACACCAACTCTATATATGTTTACGTTATTTAATCACCTTCTGTTTGTATAAAAATTGTCTCTTAACACTTTGTTCTCAATAAAAACTTTTATGAAAAAAAAGTGCTTTCCCCTTCCTCCCATGTTGTATCGCTTTTGTATAATCGGCCAGCTCCTTTATCTCTCAGTGTCAGCGCCATTTATAAAGTGACCACAGGAGGTAAAAAAGGACCAGGCTGCAACAAATATACAAAACGTCTTATCAAATTTATAGACTATGAAGGAAAAATGGTTATATTTAATTTAATTATTTCAAAACCTTACAGTATGTGCTATTACATTTAATAGTACACACTATAAGTAAGGTTGTAGTGTTTTTATAAATCTGGCACTTGACATCAATTTGAGATGCCATTTTCTTTCTAATTGATTGTTGATAGATCACAGGGTAAACATAACTGGGACAACATTGTGAATGTTTAATTATAGGATACAGTGGTTAAAACGTGAGGTGCTATTGTAAGATTGGTTACATATATATTTTTTGCAATACAGCTCTCAGAATATCGGTGATCACTTTCCCTGAAGATGTCCTACTGGGAGAAACATGTTTGGAGTGCCTACCTTTGTACCACTGTGAAAACAAGGGCAACAAGACCATGTTTACAGCTCAACTTTTAATGTTGCTATTAAATAAATTATGAACTTTTTATGACTTAAAGAGGAGTTCCCCTTAAAAAAAAATAAAAAAAAATAAAAAAAAATAACTGCAGCTGCTAATAATAATAATAACACTTACCTGTCCCAGTGTCCAGTGATGCGGAAGCCCCGCTCGTTCCTCCCTCCGCTCGGTGCCACCGGCATTCTATCGCGTGCCGTGGTTGGCTGAGCAGTCATCTGGGACCTGTCATGTGTCCTAAATTACTGACATGAGGGAGGGGCAGAGCTGATGTCACCAGCACTTTTTTGCAATTCGGCACTGCGTCGCTTTAACTGACAATTGCACGGTCATGCAACGTGGCTCCCAAACAAAATTGAAATCCTTTTTTTCCCACAAATAGAGCTTTATGTTAGTGGTATTTGATCACCCCTGCGGTTTTTATTTTTTGCACTATAAACAAAAAAACTGCGATAATTTTGAAAAAAATACATTATTTTTTACATTTTGCTATAATAAATATCCCCCAAAAATATATTAAAAAAACAATTTTTTTCCTCAGCTTAGGCAGATACGTATTCTTCTATATATTTTTGGTAAAAAAATTGCAATAAGCGAAGTTATAGCGCTTACAAAATAGGGAATAGTTTTATGGCATTTTTGTTATTTTTTTTAAATGGCGGCGATCAGCAATTTTTATTGTGACTGCGACATTATGGCAGACACATCGGACATTTTTGACACATTTTTGGGACCATTTCATTTATACAGCAATCAGTGCTATACAAATGAACTGATTCCTGTGTAAATGACACTTGCAGTGAAGGGGTTAACCTCTAGGTGGCATTGTAGGGGTTAAGTGCATCCTAGGGGTGTGTTGCTAGCTGTGGGGGTGTGGCTGTGTTTTACAGATCACTGGTCTCTGCTCCAATCACAGGGATCAGCATCTCCCCCTTCTTGCAATCCGTGAGGTGATCACGGGTATCCCCACAGCGATCGAGTCTGCAACCGGACTCACAGAGCTTCCCGCGGGCGCAGGAGCATGCCACCGGCGGCGCGCACACATGCCCCTGGCGCCTTTTGAGGGGCAACATACAGGTGCATGATTTTGCCTGTTTGTGCCCTTCTTCCGAGGTATATCAGCGTGAGGCAGTCGGGAAGTGGTTAAGTTGTGCAGTCAATAATTATGGTGTAACTCATACAGAATGCCTGTTAATAGCTATAAAAAGAATCATATATTGGTGCATTTTAAGTCATTCACATTTGACAACTCATGTTAATAATGTGAAAAAAGTGATCCATTTTTTCCTGGGATCCTGAACATTCTGGTATGCCCCTAATTTTGAGGCAGATCATTTTATTACAGAAGCACCAAGTATTTTTATGGTTCTGAATTTTTCATAAACACTCTAGTCACAAGTATATATTAATTTTGTTTACAATTTGGTGATATAATGGTATAATAAAAAAAGTATATGTACAGGGAATAGCTGTGAGATGCAGAGATATAGCCAGATTCCCTCCCTTGACAAGATCTGAATGTTCCCCTATACTTACCAAATTAAATAAAGGCAGAGAGTACACAGCACATTAACCTATGTAAAGCAATCAGAATTCACTGCTTAGCCTTCTCTCTTCAGAAAAGGGACCACTGACTAGTTGCTATCGGTTACTGCTCCTTGATCATCATTGATGCTGATTGCGTTGGATTATTCAATATGCTTAGATCGATTTCTTTCATTGTAGATGCAATTATGCCCTTATGAGTAGCTCTTATGCAACTGGATGCTTTTATGTTATGTAACAGGAATTGGTATAGCTAAAGCCAACACTTTTTTTGCTTTGTATAGGGTGGAAAATGATTATTTTTCTATGTGTCCTATTAGTAAGATTTCCCAGAGACACAGTAAGAGATGAGACACATTTCTCTAAAGTAAGAGAAATCCTCTCTTAGACACCTGTGTCCTTATTGGAGTTATTAGAAAATGTCCATCTACCATTGTTCATGTGACAACTCAAAATTGTGGATTTGCCCTACCACCTCTTTGAAACTTTGGGCTAATGGATGAAAGGGAGGTAAATGTTGTATTTGTTTGTGGGTTCAGTTTTGGCTGTTGTAACAACATTGTATTGATACAAGGATTATTACAGTAATTCAGAAATGCACAATCAAGTGACTAAATGAAAACTTACTGTATGAATATATAACAACATTCTAAGTGTATCCCATGTTCAAAGACTTGTAATTTGGTTACTAGAGTAAAAGAGCCTAATGCCGCGTACACATCACCGGATTTTTCGGCAGATTAGGTCCGACGGAATCAGTCCGTTGGACAATCCGATCGTGTGTGGGCTAATCCGATCATTTTTCATTTTAAAAATCCAACAGACCTAGAAATAGAACATGTTTCAAATCTGTCCGACAGACTCAATTCCTATCGGGAAAACCGTTCATCTGTATGCTGGTCCGATGGAATAAATACGATGCAAGGGAAGCTATTGGCTACTGGCTATTGAACATTCTTATTTTAGTCCCATCTTACATCATCATGTTCAAAATGAACGGACTTTCAAATGGACTTAGTCCATTTGTGTGTGGCCAAGTTCAGAAATCCATCAGAACTCAGAAAGACCATCTAACCTTTTCTGATGGAAAGTCCAGACGTGTGTAGGTGGCATAACTCTGATAAAAGGGATAATATTTGGTTAAAATGTACATTTATAACCTTGTCTAGGTTCATCAAGCTACTAAAAACAACATTCTAGAATCAACAATACATTACAAAAATAAAAAAAATAAAGGAAAGACAGCCACTTGCAAATCATAATAAAAAAAAGTGTTAAGATGACCTGCAAAATGAAATTCTCCATATCCGGTCGAAGCTATTGTATCTCGCTTGATGCATTCATTATAATAATTGCAACTAATTCTACCTTGTGCTATCAGCTGCCATCACAGACCTAATTTGCAGTGACAGCTGGTTTGCCCATGTATGATGTTTTACACAAAAAGCATCATAAAGCCTTGAGGCACCCTCTGCCTAAAATGTTCTCAGCAGACATTGTGATATGTGTTGGCCAAATCATTTATCGCATACCATGCATAGAGCTACCAGCTTTTTAAGTCCATCAGTCTATCAATATTTAATAGAGATCCCCGAAACACTGCCGACTACCTTGAAAATTGCGAGTGTCAGGGATTTTTAAAAGCATATTAGACATGGCTTAATGAGTATTTTGTATGGATATTTTTTCCATTATCTTTTTTTTCTAGTTGATAATAGAATTCAGGCTATTTTGATTCAAGGTATCTTTTTACAGTTCACTAAACAAATAAAGCTCTTTAAAGTGTTGGCTCAATAAATAATCCACCAGAGAAAATGACTATATGCTTGATGGCAAAAGAACTGATAACTTAGACAATTTTTGTACTGTCGACAAACTCTCTGAATTATATTTCAAACTTTTTTTTAATGAATTGTGCCGGTTTATCTTGTTTTGATGGTTTTTGCTTCTAGTGAAAGCATAATGCAGAAAATATATATTAATAAGTAGAGAGCTCAAAGCATTGTCAATCATATGACCTCTTTCTATTCTAGCATACTTATTTAACTTTAATTCTTATTTATTAGTATCATTTTTTTGCAGTTTTATTAGTAAGCCTAAAAAGAACTGACAACAAGTAAGGGATTTGTTACCTAATGCTTATGTTTTAAGTTTTCCTGGAAAAGGGATCATACTATTATTTTGAGAACTCCTTTTAAAATCTGTTAAATTACAGGAAATCATAGATATGCAATCATTGCTTGGCCTACAGGGTGTCTTAAGTTATGCAATGCATTCTTTGGAGCGCCACTATCAAAAGAAAAGGCTAATAGATAGTTTGGAATTTTTAGGGGGGGGGGGTGGGCAGCACCATCAATGGAACCCTGGATATGCCCACCAAGCCTGACCTTATTTTGAGTTAGATCATACCCAAAATTGTGGGCTTGTGGGCTTTAAATGCCTCCATCCAAAGATCCAAAGTCTCCTAGTCAATTCACATGGTTTCCCTGAGGCGCCTGTGGGTCCCGCTGCACAGGGCATGCGCACAAGTTGTTGCCTGTTTGATGTGGTCTCTGGTGCATCCATTTTGCCTGTGGTGGCTGGATGTCTGCCTATGGGCATTTACAATGCCATCATTGTTGTTGCTGCCTGCGTATGCTCATTGACATGCTGAGGATTTGGGGGCCACTTTCAATCTGGGTTTATGGGCTACCTATATAAAACCAGGCTCATTAGGGAGTGGATGTTCATTGCTCGGACCACACTACATTATGAATTGTTACTGTTTCTTACATTTACAATTTCCCTCACTATAATAGACATCTCATATTATCCCCATAAGGGCAACTTGTTTTTTTGGACCCCATTTTAGACTCTTATGATGTGTATCTTTTGGACTTTTCTTCTTAGATTAGTGGAAGAATGTATTCATCTTCATCAATCGACTTGGGTACAACCAGCATGTCAAATTTGTACACATAGGTTACACCTAATATTTTAATCCTTTTTTGAATAACTAAACCCTATGGACTTGTTGCAGTTTTATGTGCCTTTTGTCATGAGCAAGAATATGCCTTTATATGTGGCTGTGGTTTACTAACCTGGATTTCTATTCTTACCAATGACCATAAGCTACAACATTTTACTGGAACAGAATGAGTGGACCTGGGCAATACCGATAAACTAAAAATACAAGATGTGATCTATAGCATAAGAAAGCAAAGGATACACTATGCCAGGGAAATGCAATTAGCGGGCCTCCAGCTGTTGCAGAACTACAAGTCCCTTGAGGCATAGCAAGACTCTGACAACCACAAGCATGACACCCAGAGGCAGAGCATGATGGGACTTGTAGTTTCGCAACAACTGGAGGTCTGCTAATTGCATATCCCTGCACTATACAGAACTATAGGACTGTTATTTTTCTACACCCAACTTACTTTAGCTACTGGGCAGGGAATCTCTTCTCATCCTCTACTTGCCTTAAATGTCTGCTAACACAAAAAAATTAGCTGCATCCAGCAACACAGAAAATAGTGTAAAATATTTCCACTTATATTGCCAATTAGAACTTCACAAATATAACCATTTTATAGCTTATTATGGTAAGGCATTTTCTGTTTCAGCTTTAAAGACTTTTCTGCACTTGGCTGTTTTGCCCTTTATTGTGTTTAATGAAGCACTGTAGCCCAATGATCTCTGTAGGTAATATTTATTAATATAACCCTTATTTTCAGTGGTGTATGTTGCAGATATAAATATAAAAGTTACAAGCATTGAACCATACATTGGTTTTATATTCTTGTGACAGCTTTCTCTATGTATATTTGTTTCAGTTTAGCACTATGCTTTCATAACCAGAACACTTTACTAAGGGTGGATTCTGCAATAAAATGTAAATGTTGACAGATCTCTTTGTAAAGTTCTACCATGGTCCTCTAAGTGTATATGATTGCTGTGAAGATTGGCATTTTGGAAAGGGCATTGGTCTGTTAAGTGGTATATTGATTTGTGATAAAACAAGCACACGCAGCAGGAAGCACATTACATTAATCCACGAGCATAAAGGTGCCGTGATGTAGAATACTTATTTCCCATTCAGTACGGATTAATTTATATGGTATAACATTTTTTCTATGATTGTGTTTTTATTAAATATTTATAAAGGCAAATGGTTTTCACCAGTATGCAATGCTGCTCCATATTTTATTTTATTAGGTCTCAACATATGACATCAGCCTTTACAGTACACATGCTATCATTAACATCAGTCTAAGAGCACAGAGGGGCCTGAGAAGTAATGTCACTTCTATTGTCAAAACATTACTCAATAAATGGTCTGACCACCAAAATTATTATTTCAGGTTTTAATAGAGATTGGTGGGCTGAAACATCTATTTTCTTCTCTGAACTTTTGTGGGTTACAGAGATGATATCTCACTCATATGCTTCCTGCCTGATTTTTGGGGTGCCTGGGGCAGCAATCAGTTTTCCTGTTTTATTTTAAAATACATAACTACTCTACTATTATTCAGCTGAGTGTGTCATAAAGACATCAGAAGATGAATAAATATTGATATCTCCTTCAAAGTTCCTGAAAAAAAAAATATATAAGGTGGACGCTTCATTCAATGATAAATGTTAGGCTTCCAACAGGCTTATGGCAGCTGTCACAAGTGTGTGAATGACCTGACACTGGCTGGGCACTAAGATTGAGTGGTGGGTCTATGAGCTGGAACATTATTCTCTGTTTCATAGTGCGTGTGTGTGTGTGTGTGGTGTAAAGAGTAGTGTTTGCAGATGCAAAAAAATTGTATGTGTATTCTAACCCCCTTTATTACTTTCATCAGCAAAAAGCAGTCCGAATCCTATTTCTTAGCAGTCCAAGAATGTTAATAAAAATCCAATGCCTTAAAGTTGAATCCAAGTAAAAAACTAATTTTTTCCATAGGCAGAATAAACTGGTTGCTGGTTACTGTACAAACCTTTGTTTCTTACAGTCTGGATACTACAGGCAGCACTCTTCTTCCAGTGCTGCTACCGACAGTTCCAGCTATGGTACAGTGCAGGGATCATTTCATTTTTGTAAATAGAAGAGGGGAGATGATGGAGGGGTGTGATCTTGAAAGCTAGGTTCATGCTTATGTGGGTGGTTACAGGGGCAGGACAGTGTGTAAAGTACACCTGTTCCTGCCCCCGAAACCACCAGCAGTCAAACAGTGCTGCTCCTTTGCATATGCATGGGGCTGCCATTCATTCTTAATTGCCCCCCACACATCTGAAAGTGAGTTTCTGGGTGCAGGAAAGGACATGGTGCAAATGCACAATGTGATTTCCCTCTGGCTGAAGTCTAATAGAGAAGAGGAATGCAGCAATAATGAAAAAGTGTTATTTTAATCACTTAAGGACCAGCTGCCACAGTTGCGTGAGGTTGGCTCTCTCGGGCAAATCGCTGTCATTGTACATCGGCTGCTTTAAGACCTCTAGGGGGGCTCACGTGCACCTGCGGTGCAATGCCAGAGCAGATGTCCACCGGCCACCCGCAGTTGCTCATGAGAGAGACAGAACGGGGATCTGTCAAAGTAAACAGACAGACTCCTTTTCTGTCAGTGGAAGAGAAACAGATCTGCTGTTTCTAGTGATTAGGGACAGTGATCTGTCTCCTCCTCCAGTTACTACACTATCCCCACAGTTAGAAAAACCTCCCTAGGGAACACTTAACTCCTTGATCACCCCCTAGTGTTAACCTCTTCCCTGCCAGTGACATTTATACAGTAATCAGTGGCTATTTTTAGCCCTGATTGCTGTATAAATGTCACTGGTCCAAAAAAAGTGTCAAAAGTGTCCGATCTGTCCGCCACAAAGTCGCAGTCTCGCTAAAAATCCCTGATTTTACAATTACTTTTTTTAAAAGATGGCTTTATTAGCATTTTTTCTCCCCTTTTCATTTACAATATTGCTTGAGACTTTCCTGACATGTATGCCCTTATTGAAAGCTATGCTACTGCCAGAATAGCTCTCAGGATCATTTGAGTATGCAAGCTATGTTAAAGATGGGGTAACCATTTTCCCTGGTTTCCTTGTTCTGTTGCAGTGGCCCTTGTTCGTAAAATTAATAACAACAGCAAAAATGTGTATTAACTGTATTATTCACTTTCAGACATGATGTAAAAAGCACAATTTATATGATCAAATTATCTTGTCACTGTGTCATTTTAAATCTCACCTGAAACTAACGCAACTAGTTAATAAGCACAAAGCATTAAAGATTGAAAGCATTATTAATATAGAAACACTGAGCTAAAAACAGCTTGCAGGTACAATCTCATAGAAAATCCAGACACAAATGTGTCTGCTTCCCCTATAACTTTTTAAAGAACCTTTTTCTTCAAAGGTACTTATGAATAATGACAATTAAATAATTAATTCCTAGAATTGCATATGCCAATCTGAAAAAAAGTGTCTTCTATTTCAGAAGCTCTGATCAAAAGCACTCATCAGTCATGTTAGTGGCATTTGTATCCACTCTAAACAAACTGTATTTGCATGTGAATGTTGTTCATTGAAATGAGATACACAATGGCAGCCAAAGCCCAAACTAAAAGGCATTTCATGCCATTTATATTCCGTTAAATTAAAGACTGCATAAATTGTCAAAAGGTCTGTTCTCAGTGCAGTAATTAGGCACATCATAAGTAAGAGACATTTTTTTTCATTAGATTGGGCTCACCAGTTGTCAGGAATTTTTACAAAGCATACTAATAATGTATAACCTCTCAAAGAACAATTAGCAGACAAAGCCATGAGTCAGACATAGTTCCGTACTAAGGCATTTGGCTCTCTGTGTTTTCTTTTATTTGTTTGCATTTTACCACTTTTAGGACTTTGCTGAATGACTGTTAATTTGGAATTACATATAATTTAATCAACAGGATGCTGAGATATACGTGGTTTCTGTATTTCTTCACTTTGCAATGGAAAGTATTCAAGGTTGGAGAGGATAGAATTTATTTAACAAAAGACCAATTTTAGTTCATGAATTCAGAAACCTTTAAGTAAAAGATTTAAAAAGCAACCGCAATAAAAAAATTAATAGGCACCAACATTTATGCTTTTAATTTACCTTTTAAATAAGAAATACAACCCAAAGAAATAATTAAATGTTAAATGTAATCTCTTATGTTGCGTATATGCCTATCTTCTTATATGAATCACTGCTTGAATACATTGGGTTTGGTTTACTAAAGTAGAGAAGAGAATGTTCACTTAGTTTATTCAATAAAGTAAAGCTATGTTCAACTAAAACATCCATTCATATGCAAGGAAATATCCATTTTTAATTCCCTTGCAGCTTACTTTATTCACAAATATAAGTGAATTTCCCCTCCTACTAGCAACTATTCTTTAAGCCCAAATAATATATTAATATTTAAAGAAATATAAATGTTTTATACTGACCAATCAGTTTTTGACTTTATTTATACCTCAATATACACTGTTTTTATCAACAGACATATCTTGCATTAATTTTTAGATAAGTGCAAATTGTGTGTATAAATTGCTAACTCTTTCATTTTCCTTTCTGTATGAGAGGACCAAACTGTATAGGTATTAGCTTATCATGGAGGCCTCTAAAAATTCCAACAAGTTCACTTTAATGTACACACATTTTTTTTCAAAGGTAAGCGCTATCAGGCATGAACATTTTGCATTTAAAGTAATCCTGCAATTCTTCAGCTCCAATCAAGTGACTTTTCCTAGACTTTGATGATGTTATCAGTCTGCATCAAGCAAGAGGAAGCATTTCCTCCCTCCTCTCCTCCCCCTGAGTATTGACCCTGGCATGTGGGCATACATTGGATGAATATGTCGGTACACTCTATGCTACGTATATGTAAGCACCATGTTGTTGCTTAGAGCAATATAGGATGCTCATTATAATACAGCCTGTGTTTAGCCTTTTTATTCCATATATTTAATCGAACAATAATAAAGCTGAGTTTATCTTATACTAAATAATGTGTTGTCTGCAATCTACTGTATGGTACCATTAAAGTCCCTTTCACCCATTTTTCTTTTTGTCTACCTTTAACAATATTGGGATGTTGGTACCATGCATAGTTTCAAGTCACACTGTTGAATTTTTAAATTTGAAGTGGGAATGTACAACCTTTAAACCTGTTATGTATATTCAAAACATCAATACATACAATGTTATAACAGTGTGACGATGCTGACAGCCCAGTAATCATTCATGGAGTCAAAACACTCAACATTTGAAACAGTCTGCATACATATAACTCAAGTTTGTATTATTTAGAATTGGCTGGCATCCCACTTTAAAATAAACCCATCAGTATCTAGTAGTGCTTACATGTACTTTAACGCACTTCTTGATGGGATGAACATACCCGAGCCCTTGAATAAGAGTCTGGTGTAAATTTTTGGTGGGAACCTCACTTTTTTCTTGATTTCCCCTATAAAATCCATACCAGACCCATAAGAGCTGTAATGAATTATGGGGGAACCCCCACAAAATGTATTTTTTCAAACTATCTTATCCAAGGTGTATAGGTGCCGACAGGACCACCTGTCAATTGTTATTAATAATAGAGAAGAATGGACAAAAGAACAAAATAACAAACCTGTTTACTCACCTAGGTGGACGCAGCATCAATTCTGATGCTGCATCTGTCCCCCACTGTCCCCCACTGGCTCTGCAGTGAAAATAGAGCGATCAAACACAGCTTTTTGCTCAGTTCTCCCCTCTGCTCAGAGCAGAGAGCCATGACTGTCAGTCATTGGCTCTCTGTTCTGCTCCTCCAACGCTCACTGGAGCACTGGCCTGAGAGGCTGAGCCAGGTGGCGGTCCAGGCATCTGGGTGAGTCCTGACTATATAGGTTGGATCTTTGCATAGCCTGGACCAGCTGAGTGATATTTGCTGTCAACTGAAAATAAGTCATAGGAGTGCAGAATGAAATGTAATTCTGTGACCTACAGAAGAAGTATAGCCAAAATTGCTTTGGTTGTATTTCTCCTTTAAGGAAACAGCACTTACAGTTTTATTAACAAGCATTGACAGGAAGAACAAAGTTATCATATATAGTAGTGGAAGAAAAAAACACTTTTATATATGATTGGCACCTGCCAAATTGGCTGAAAATACAGTGTTCAGACGATTCATAAACAAGCAAAATTAAGTCTGAACCTGGAAGCTCATCCCTATTCCTGATAACATCTATAACTCATCAGCCTCCTCCCTACTTCTACAAACAATTTTTGGTAAATTACTGGCCAATATAAATTTTCAATAGGAGTCTGACAAGCTCCTGGCTCTATCACCAATGAGGAAATTATACTTCTGCAAACTAAAGCTGGCCATACAGTGATCATATTGTTTCTGGTTTCTGATTAACACCCTATTACACTGATAGGTTTTGATACAAAAAAATGGAGAAGCTGGACATATTTTAACCTTACTGTGCCTGCAGTCAAACAGCTGCAGTCACTCTTTGGCAACACCAACTGTATTTTGACAGCGGCTAGTTCTGGCTGAAGAATACAGTAGCATCAGTGGAAGGTTCAATCACACTGCTTAGCATGGCTAAAAAAAAATGTTAGTGTATGGACACTTTTTCATGTTTTTTACACATGCGTCTTTCACTTATACACTCATTGTTTATTCATTTTTCACACATTTCACTCATGTATATTCCTTCACATTCTCACAATTCATTTAATTTAAAAATATTTATTATTTCATCATTTTTATTTTCTATTTTCTTATTTTCATTTTTTCTTGTTCTCTTACTCTTTGTTCTCCCTGTTTTTTCCATCCATTTTAGAGGAAGCCTCACTTCATTTCTCACACTTTCAATGCAGTTTTCATTGCAATCACATGCACATGTGTCACTCCTTCACTCTTCACAGCCGATAATGTATAAATTCTATTTCCTGCTCTTACTCCCTACCCCTATGATTAAGCCTTGGTCGGTAGGGCGAAACATGTCAGGGGACATGGCAGAAGCGGCATTGAGTGAGGCTTTTACAAGTATACATCCATACTAGGATTGGCTACAGTGAGTGGTGTTTTCAAGAAAAAGTGCATGGACATCTTTATAGCGTCCTGTGTCCACAGAGAAGCCTGCATTCCCAAGAAGATTAACCACTTGCTTACTGGGCACTTAAACCCCCCTCATGCCCAGACCAATTTTCAGCTTTCAGCGCTGATGCACTTTGAATGACAATTGCGCGGGCATACAACACTGTACCCAAATGAAATTTTTATCATTTTTTTCCCACAAATAGAGCTTTCTTTTGGTGGTACTTAATTACATCTGGGAGTTTTATTTTTTGCTAAACAAACAAAAAAAGATGCAAAAAAAAAAAAAAAATCATGTTTAATAGTTTGTTATAAAATTTTGCAAACAGGTCATTTTTCTCCTTCATTGAAGTGCGCTTATGAGGCGGCACTGATAGGCTACCCTGGTGGGCACTGATAGGCTGCATTGGTGGGCACTGATAGGCTGCACTGGTGGGCACTGATAGGCATAGTTAAGGCGGCACTAATAGGCACAGATAAGGCGGCACCGATGGGCACAGATAAGGCGGCACTGATGGGCAAAGATGTTCACAGATAAGATGGCACGGATGGGTGGCACAGAGGGGTGGCACGGATGGGTGGCACTAAGGGGCACTGATAGGTACCACTGATAGATGGAACTGATGGGCACTGATAGGTGGCACTGATAGGTGGCTCTGATAGGTGGCACTGCTGGGCACTGATGGGCAGCACTGATGGGCACTGGTAGATGGCACTGATGGGCACAGATATGTGGCACTGGGGTGCAGCACCTTTGTTGAGGCAGATTGTGGGCACTGCTGGGTGGCACTGTGGGAACTGCTGGGTGGCACTGCTGGGTGGCACTGTGGGCACTGCTGGGTGGCACTGTGGGCACTGCTGGGTGGCACTATGGGCACTGCTGGGTGGCACTGACAGGGGGGGACACATTTTTTATTGATGTGGCACTGGCAGGGGGCAGGTGGGCACTGACAGGGCTGGCCGTGATCGGGACTGATGTCCCGAACACGGCCGCCGGAGATCGGCTCTTTTTTTTCTCCTCGCACTGACAGCGCGAGGAGGAATAATAGCCGATTACTGGCTCCGTCGTATCACATGATCAGCTGTCATTGGCTGACAGCTGATAACGTGATAAGGGGTCGGGATCGACCCCTTGCTTGGATCAGTGATCAGGTGAGTCTCATAGACTCGCCAATCACAGAGCGCGCCGCGTGCGCCCCTCAGGGGGCACGCAGGCCACTCGCGCACGGGACGACGTCAATAGACGTAGTCCCGGAAAAGGAGATCCGCGCTGTAGCCGTCATTTGGCTATAGCGCGGGTCTCAAGTGGTTAAATGATACTTACACCAACACCATATTATACAGTAATAATTTCTCCACTTTCTGGACACATAGAAAGCACCAGAGCTGTCCCATGGAATTAGATTGAAAGTCACAATCATGAGCATACATAGACCTCCTTCTATTTTTTTCCATAAGCAGAGAAGTGGGGTTTCAAACAAGAGGTAAGCATTTGTAGGGAGCAGAATTAAAGTGAACATGTTTATTTGCCATACTGATTACAGCTTGACTCCATTGCTTTAGGCCTCATATTTAACCGATTCATGAAGATAAGTGAAAAGATCAGTTAGATTATTTGATTCATTTTCAAACTTGCACTGGTAAAATGGTATGCAGAGTCAGATTGGTTGTTAAAAGGAACACAGTCATTCACACACTTTGCTACACAGAGACCATGCATTCATTCCACCAAATTCTGTAAAAAAGTAGCAAGGCGTGCAAAGACTAAGCACTGTCTTCCAAGTACTAATACCATTTCTGTTATGTCACCTAAGAGCAGGGCATCATGCTGCTATCTGCGTGATCATTCTATGTATGGCTTATGCATTGCAAAAAGACTGAATATTGGATGAATATCAATTGAGACCTTAATGATCTAGAGACAAATTAGGAGCAACTTAATATAATAACATAGTGAGGTTATTAACCAATGCAAATAATGCACAGTTCACCGTGAAATCTGTTTAAAAAACATCAACAGCTGGTCCCTGATAACAGACCTAATGAACAGGAATGAATAATAATAACAATATTATTTTTATCAGCATTTTAATCTCATTATTACTTCTAACAATTTTGAGTAAAAACTGTATTTCCAATACGAAATCACATACGTAAACCGAGAAAGCTTGGCCTTGAGTGAATGTTTTACATTCTCGCCTTTTCTATTAAGAATTTTATTCCTGAGTCTGACATACATAGATAGAAAGTAATGAAATATTAAAATTTTATTATTATTTTATAACCCAGGCAGATCATTAGAATAGTCCTTGTATATTCTTTTTATTTTTAATCTGCTCTAATAATCACTAGGTAGGTTTAACTTTGCATTAATTTAAGATGCTCCCCTAATGAATTTCTGAGTCAATTGCATATCACTTTCATTAGACTGCATACTATGTTTTATTAATTGCAGGTCTTCACAAACGTAATTAAAATCAATAAAATTCTGCTGGTTCTGACGTTGTCCATAGCTATGTAATTTGTACAGAAGAAGAAATTAGAGCAGACAGATAAGAAGTTTTGAAGACACACGAGGATTAACTATGTAACTTAAAGTGAACCTCCAGCCAAAACACTCCTTTTTGGTTCAAATAGAAGGGTGAAAAATGAAAATCCTTGTCAGTTTTCTGCCATAATTTGTGTTTCTGTTGGGCAGAATTCCCCTCACTTCTACTCCTAGTGACACCCTTGACTGGAAAACCAAAGTTTGTGAATGAAGGCAATACTAAAAAATCAAACTGAACTTTATTTTGGTCTATCTGTTGGTGCAATTTCCCCACTAGTGACATCTTTCCATGGAACAAGAATGAGGGAAAATGCTAACAGCAATAAACCAATGTTCTAACCATTCCCCACCCTAGTGAAAAGGCATTTTTTGCTTGAATTGGACTTTAACTAAATGCATATTATGAACAGAGACACAAATGCAGAGATGGAAGACGTTTTCTCATTGACTTGGTCCTAATGGCCATATGGGTACTAGGGCTTCTAAAATTTTACTATTGTCTGAAAAAGTAAGCTTTCAACAAATGCTCCTATCAAACATGAGTCATAATCAGCACCCAATTACACCATCAAAACAAATGATACTGAGACATCTCAGTGTTTACAAAAATATAAATCGATGATTCTCAATATACAGTAGAATGCAACTGTGAAAAATATTTCCAGTGCTTAAAATGTAGGAGAGAAATAAATAGCTGACATTCTTGTAATACTTTCATTGACTTGTAATCAACATGCAGCACATATAAAGTCACAAATGCTGGTCTGCATACTGCTCCAGTGTCAGTGAATTCGATATTAGTGAAACTATAGATTCAACGGCTGGGCAGCTTACCTTTTCAAGTGGGGCTACTAATAAAGCCCTGCATACTTACCACAATAAAGGTTCCTTTAGCAAAAACAAGTAAATCAAGCAAAATCACAATTATGACCTTTAACATTTTCCTTTATTCTGTCATCCTTTGAGAAGTGAAATGTGATTGTCTAATATGTTCTCTTTCTCAACAGAATTTACCTGCAGACACACTGTTCTGTGCATACAAAGATATATCAAGAAAGTATCCATTGCATTCCTTTACAGGATTGGTGAGAAGGGAGGAACAAGGAGCATGCAAACTTAAAGGGATTTTAGGGACATCCGTTTACATTTAACATTGTAAAACAATGCAGCTCCTTCTCTTTAGATCAGATGATGATGATACCAATAATATTAATGTTTAATACATTTTCCATTTATCCAGGTCTTATTTATTTATTCATTAAAATGCTTAACCTACACAGTTTTAACCAAAGGCCTCAATGCGCAAAACAAAAGACTTTGACATTAAAAGAACTTAAGGGAACTAACATACCAGCATGGCAACATACACAATAAAAGCCAGGGAGTCCTTCACACCCCAATTAAAATTAGGTGACTCCTAAAGCTTGTACAAAAAGTACACTTTTTCAATTTCTTTCAGAATTTCAAAAAGTCATTCTCAAGTCTCAGTTTCAGAGGCAAGGAGTTCCAAGGTTCAGCTCCTTGTACTTCACTCATTCTCCCTCCGCATGTTTTCTTTTTAAAATTTGGAATCTTTAATATGGCCAAGTTCACCAATCTCAAGGATCAGGTAGGCACATTATTATTGCTTATGGACAAGACATCCCATTTTGAACAGAACCCATTCTTTCACGGGCAGCCAATGCCGGGCTCTAAGGGATGGAGTGATGTGGTCACAACAACCAACACCTGTCAGTAACCTTGCTGCAGTATTCTGAATCAGTCTTTATTCTGAATCAGTCTTGTATAGCTCATAGTAATTATTCAGTAGTTGTTAGTCCCATTATTGTGGACTTGTTCTGTATTGCTGAAGATGCTTCACTCTTATCCGTTATATATATATATATATATATATATATATATATATATATATATATATATTTATTATATCTTTCCATGTGACAACACTCTGAAGAAATTACACTTTGCTACAAGTGAGTGCTAGTAAGTGTAAGTGCTAGTGAGTGTACAGCTTGCATAACATTGTAAATTTGCCGACCTCTCAAAATAACCCAACAGACAGCCATTAATGTCTAAAACGCTGGCAACAAAAGTGAGTACGCCCCTAAGTATAAATGTCAAAATTGGGCCCAAAATGTAAATATTTTGTGTGGCCACCATTATTTTCCAGCACTGCCTTAACCCTCTTGGGGATGAAGTTCACCTGAGCTTCACAGGTTGCCACTGGAGTCCTCTTCTACTCCTCCATGATGACATTACAGAGTTGGTGGATGTTAGAGACCTTGCGCTCTTCCACCTTTTGTTTTGAGGATGCCCCACAGATGCTCAATAGGGTTTAGGTCTGGAGATATGCTTGGCCAGTCCATCACCTTTACTCGCAGCATCTTTAGCAAGGCAGTGGTCTTGAAGGTGTGTTTGGGGTTGTTATCATGTTGGGATACTGTCCTGTGACCCAGTCTTTGAAGGGAGGGGATCATGCACTGCATCAGTATGTCACAGTACATGTTGGCATTCATGATTCCCTCAATGAACTGTAGATTCCCTGTGGCGGCAGCACTCATGCAGCCCCAGACCATGACACTCCCACCACCATGCTTTGTAGGCCACACTTGTCTTTGTACTCCAAGTCCTCACCTGGTTGCTACCACACACGCTTGACACCATCTGAACCAAATACGTTTATCTTGGTCTCATCAGACAACAGGGCATAGTTCCAGTAATCCATGTCCTTAGTCTGCTTGTCTTCAGCAAACTTTGTGGGCTTTCTTGTTAATCATCTTCACAAGAGGCTTCCTTCTGGGATGACAGCCATGCAGACCAATTTGATGCAGTGTGCGGCATATGGCCTGAGCACTGACAGGCTGACCCCCACCCCTTCAATCTCTGCAACAATGCTGGCAGCACTTCCCAAAGACTAACTCTGGATATGACGCTGAGCATGTGCACTCAACTTCTTTGGTCGACCTGTTCTGAGTGGAACCTGTCCTGTTAAACCACTGTATGGTCTTGGCCACCATCCTGCAGCTCAGTTTTAGGGTCTTGACAATCATCTTAAAGCCTAGGCCATCTTTATGTAGCGCAACAATTTTTTTTCAGATCCTCAGAGAGTTCTTTGCCATGAGGTGCCATGTTGAACTTCCAGTGACCAGTATGAGAGAGTGTAAAAACACCAAATTCAACACACCTGCTCCCCATTCACACCTGAAACCTAACACTAAAGAGTCACATGACACCGGGGAGGGAAAATGATTAATTGGGCTCAATTTGGACATATTCACTTAGTGGTGTACTCACTTTTGTTGCCAGCAGTTTAGATATTAATGGCTGTGTGTTGAGTTATTTTGAGGGGACAACAAATTTATACTGTTATACAAGCTGTACACACACTACTTTACATTGTAGCAAAGTTTAATTTCTTCAGTGTTGTCACATGAAAATGTATAATAAACTTTTTACAAAAATGTGAGGGATTTACTCACTTTGTGAGATACTGCATATATATATATATATATATATATATATATATATATATATATATATATATATATATATATACTTTTTTTTCAAACTGAGGAAGCCACTCCCATGAGTGTTGAAACATCTTCAACATTACAGGACAAGTGAAGTTACGACTACTGCTTACCTTACATTTTTTTTCTATTTTCTTGTTCAACCAGCCTATGGGTTCATCCATGCAAACAAGGTCAATGAAGGAATCCCCACCCCCCATTCTCAATAAGGCACCTGCAGCTCACTGGTGGCAGCCACTGATCAAGGACAATTGTCCAACGTATCCCATGACAGACGTCAGTCAAACAATTGACTTGTACAGGGGCAGCAAAACACTGATATAAATTTGGCAGGTTCCTGCTGAACTAGCTCAATTTTGATTAGTGCATGGCTAGCTTAACTACTAATAAATAATAATGATGCTATAATTTGTATTCTTACTACTACTGCCTTTGCTACTGAATCAGAAAAAAATTGCATAACTGTAAATATAAAAAAGAAAATAGTACTACATCTATCAACTACTATAGTTTAAAACATTGTATTATTTAATTATTGATTGATTACCTTGTTCTTTCTGCCTTCTTCATTTTATTTTATTTTTTCTTACGTTATAGTTTGTGTTCAAAATGTATAATTACTAACTTAGAATATATAGCACAAACACAGTTTTACAAGTGTTGGAATGGACTGTTTACCTGTTATTCATAGTTATTTTTTGCCACCTCGTACATTCATTAATTCACTGAATGGAGCATACTGTATGTAAAATGGTATTAGTATATTGGAAGCACCCATGGCTTCAACACCAAGGATGAAAGCTACTCTTTTTAATAATATTTGCCAATAAATCAGAAATTAGTAAATAATGGTTACTTAATCTTCGTAATTTTTTTAGATTAAATCAGTGTGTCATAGCATAAAATAGCATCTCTTAAATAATGAGTTTGTAATAACTCAATTTGTTTATGCATGTCAGACTTCTTCAATTATTTAATACTTTAGTGCAGAAAAGAATTTCCACTTGTGGAAATGTCATGACCTGTACAAGATATGCCCATTTGCTTTAACGTATTTTTACTTTTCTCCTTTTTCTATTTTGGATAATTGATTGTTCATGTAACTCCAGTAACCTCACTTACAAGTATGAACTCTAAAATTCTTGCTCATTACTTTGGATTTATAATTACTAATGTATTTCCTTCTTCCCCTAGCTATGAGTGAGCAAATATGTTACTTTCTATGTGACGGATAAAACTAATAGCATTTTAATTTGAATTACTTTAAAACTCAGGGTTAAGAGAAGAAACAAACATACATACTCACATAGGTGAATGCATCATTGATCTGATGCCCCATTTGTCACCTGTCTCCTCGACACCAGGGACAGAATGATCAAAGACTGCTGATTGCTTAGTTTTTGGTCTTCAGTGAGCAGAGAGCAGTGATTGTCAGTCATCAGCTCTCTGCTCTATCTCTCCAGTGTTCACTGGAGCTCCAGGCAGGGGAGGGAAAGGAAGCGACTGGCTCAGGCTCACAGAAGCACTGAGAGGCTAAGCCATCTGCCTCTTAGGCATGTGGGTGGATTCCAAGAATAACATCAGCTGACAGCAGACTTTAGCCAACTGTCAGCTGCATCTGATCACAGGAGTGCACTTAGTTCTGTTTTGGTCCTGCCTTTCTTTTAACTGATGGTTTTAGAGATAAAATAATATAAAGTTCTATTAACCCCTCTAGCGGTATTCCCAAGTCTGGCTCAGGGTAAAAATTATGTACCATTAGCAGTAACCCTGAGCCAGACTCGGGATAACATCGCTGGATCCAGGATGAGTTTACTTACCTTATCCCCTGGATCCAGCGGTGTCCCCCCTCTCTGCAAGTGGCTTGTCCTCCGCCCTCCGCTTGATTTATCACAGAGCCGAGTTTGGTTCTGTGCGAGTGTTGTGACGCACAGGGATGGAGAACGGTGCCAAATTCAAAAAGTGAAACACACACATTACATACAGTATAATGTAATCTTACAGGTTACATAACTGTATGTAATTATTTCACATCCCCTTTGTCCCTAGTGGTCTGCCAGGTGTCCTGCATGTAGTTTTATATTATAAATACTGTTCTTTCTGCCTGGAAATTGTCCATAGCAACCAAAACTGTCCCTTTACAGCAAAAGTGGTTTTAGACCAGTTAGAAAACAGCGATAAATTACAATCACTCGCAGAATTGAGTGATATCGATTTGTGGGGAGATCCGTCATCAAATACTGAAAAGTAATGACATTGACAATTCTGCAACTGAGCAAAGTTCTGTGTTTTTGATTTGATTACATTATTAAATATTTTTTTATTATTATTATATTATTATTTGGTATAATTATTTATATTTATTTATTATATTCTAATTTATGATTTCATTTTTCAAACTTTATCATACCCGGAATGTCTACTAGACTCTGGCTTGGACAGATTTAAGTGAGTTATTCCTTAGAATTACAGGACTACAGTATAAAACAGCAAATTTCCATGCAAAATAATTGTACTGCTTTCAGCACCAAAAATCTGAAATCATCATACCGCCAGGGAGGTTAATAACAATAGTAATAATAATACACTTCTTCTATTGCTATTAACAATTGTTAATAATTGTATTTTTAAAGACACATTGCAGTCAAAGTTGAAAATCATTGTTTGGAATGCACACCAAGCAACTGACCGTGGTAATGCTGATTCTTCATTATGGGTGAACAAGTGGTCCCAACCTTAACATGTGTAGCCCAAGGGACAGATGTTGTACTGTACAGAATCATCTAAATGCCCTTTTAGCTGTCTACTGATTATGGCTGCATTGGATTCTATAATATTAAGGGAAAGGAAATGGGATCCTCTGTCGTTATCATTGCTGCAAATTTTTACTGGACAGCATCAACAATTCAGATTTTACTAGTTCTAAGTATTCTTGAATTTAGCACTATTGTGGTCTAACTGCATGGTGCCTTTAAGTTCTTCCCCTTTTAGTTATTGAAGTATGAGAACCAAAAGATTAAAAAAGGTCATATGATTGTAATGTAACCACTAACAACTTTCAATGCTATAATCTGCTACATATATATCTGTAATCTTATATGGGCCCCACTCTGTGCCTTTCTCAATAAACTTTTATTGCTCATCGCTAAGCATTGGCAGGTAACCAGTGAAAAAAACAGAAATGTGGGATGCCACTGAGAAGATCCTCAATGGTATAAAAAATGGAACATCAAGGCATGGTCCTAGATCAGGGGTCTCAAACTGGCGGCCCTCCAGCTGTAGCAAAAAGTCCCATGAGGTATTGCAAGGCTGACAATTACAAGCATGACTCCCACAAGAAGAGGCATGATGGGACTTATAGTTTCAGCTGGGGGGCCGCCAGTTTGAGACCACTGTCCTAGATGTAGCTGGTGATGTGGATAATGACAGAACTCTGGACGGCCGCACTCCAATGCTAAAACTATGCTTTATTCAAATAATATTTAGGACACAGTAAGTGACATCACAGCGAAAGATGCTAACACTGACGCATTTCGCACTAAGGCTAGTGCTTACTCGTAGCTGGTTGATATATCTGGTGCTTCACCAACTGCATTCAATATAGATTTGTCAGTTGATGTAAACTATGTAGTGCCCACCCTGGCAGGTGTACCTCTTTATGGTTTGGAGAAAAAGCCTGCAATGTGTAACAGCCTTTCTCCACAACTGGATTGGCCCAATCAGGCCATAGAGCATGTATTTTTGTGCTGCACATGACAGTGAAGTTAGACATTTTTACAGTTGGATGTCACATAAAGTACACTACTCTGTCTCTATGTAGCCCCTATCAAATATAAATTATATTGATGTGACAGTTGACTGTAGAAAACAAAATTTAGTTGATTGTGTCCCATCTGTTGTCAAGAATAAAGGGGGGCTACCAATGCAAAAAGGCAACAGACAGCAACCCTCCTTCATGTATATTGTTCCAAGCTAAACATAAAAATGTAGTTAAAAATGGTAAGTCATTTTGAAGGTGATAGTTGCTTATCATACAGGTTTACAATTTTTACAATCCCACATGGACCATTTAAAAACAAACAAGCTTGTCACTGTATATCATTAGTCATCGCTCTATGCATCTCAATTTTTAAACTAGCATTCTGACCACGTATGTTCTCCTTGGCCAGCCTAACTAGCTGTTCTTCTCCACCACAAATGACAACTGAGTCTTATGCTCATTAAACATGCATGCAAGGTTAGAATATAAGAAAGAATGATCAACTACATTAATGCATTGACCTTTTTGCTACAATGACAAAAAAAACTATACACTCTTCATTATTATTAGAAAAAAAAATGAAAGGTACCTTATTTAACTATGGAAACTTTTATTGGCATTTTTCAAGCTTTTGTTTAATATAAAAATAAAGCTGAGTGCATTCCATACAAATGGGGCCAGAGAGGTGAAGGATTTATTCCTGAAATGAGTGCCAGGTAGTGATGAAAGTTTCTTAGTAGACAAGCATAAACTCTGACTTGGCTGATATTGTTTAATTAAAGATTGAAGATAACTGGGAACAGTATCTATTGCAGTATTTATGAAGCCAAAAATCAACATACAATGGTCTTAGCAGAATTTGCATTTACATAAGTAGTTACATTAATGGCTTGGAACATATAATTATATGTGATCTACACAAGTTAATAAGGATCAATAAATAGTGACCGTGATTTACTGTGGAAAAGTATAGAGAGCAATTCATTTACACATAACATACGTTTCTCGTTTGCTTTTAAGTTTTTAAGAATAATTCTATCTTTAAATGATAATATTTTTTCACACAGATAGAGCTTTGGTGGTATTTAATCACCCCTGGGTTTTTTATTTTTTCATGAAAAGTCTAAAAAAAGACTGACAATTTTGAAAAAAATGCATTTTCTTTGTTTCTGTTATAACATTTTGCAAATAAATAATCTTTCTTTATACATTTTGGCCAAAATGTATTCTGCTACATTTCTTTGGTGAAAATAACTCACATTTCAAAATTCAAAAATAAACCCAGTTTATATTATTTAGTCTGTAGGAAAGTTATAGAGTCCATAACTGTACATATCTGAAAATGTATCAGTCCTGTGATACTGACGGCCTAAATGTTTGAGGCACGAAAACCCCAGGGCAGTACTAATATCCCCCAAATGACCCCTTTTTGGAAATATGCTTTTTTTCCTAAACTAAGGAAGAAATTTGTATTTATATATTTTTTGGGAAATTTATTATAGCAAAAAGTAAAAAGTATTGCTTTTTTTTTCAAAATTGTTTTTTTTTTTTTGTTTATAGCACAAAAAATAAAAAACACAGAGGCGATTAACCACTTGACTACTGGGCACTTAAACCCCTTCCTAACCAGACCAATTTTCGTCTTTTGTTGCTCTCACAATTTGAATGACAAGTACTCAATCATGCAACACTGTACCCATATGAAATGTTTGTCCTTTTTTCACACAAATAAAAAAATCTTTGTTTCTGTTAAAATATTATAGTATAGTATTGACAGAGTATTGGCGAGTATTAGCAGAGTATTAGCAGAGTATTGGCAAGTATTGGCAAGTATTGGCAGAGTATTGGCAGAGTATTGCAGTATTGCACAATATTGGCAGAGTATTGCACAGTGTTGCAGCGTATTGGCAGAGTATTGCACAGTATTGGCAGAGTATTTTACAGTGTTGCAGAGTATGGGCAGAGTATTGTCACTGAGCAGCGCTGTGGGCACTACACATCCAGTCCACAGCGCTGCTGCCATCTCTCCCCCTCTCCCCATACTGATCGGTACAGAGAGGGGAGGGAGGAACCGGCGTCATGACGTGATTGCTCCGTCATTTACGGGGTGATCACATGGTAAACAGCCACTATCAGCTGCCATTTACCATGATCCGTGATGCGCCGGGTCCTTTTATTCTGTTGCTACTAAGAGATTTATCTAGTTTTTGCCAGTTACCTGAACAGCTATCCAAAGCTACACAGGAGATGTTTCTGCTACTAAGATTGCTAGCAATTTAATCACTAGGTGTAGCAAATAATCGCTAAACAAAATTAGCAAATGGCTCTCTATGAAGTAAGGTACACATGTAGCATCTTGTAGCGATCAATTGCACATAAAAGACCACTTATGTAGTCATGCTAGATTGATTACTAATACATGCTTTTTGTGGAGCCTGCTCTATAGGGAGGAATTTTTACCATTTGTAAAGTGATAATTTGTTATACCTAGGGAATAAATCACTGGCAATTTCATTAGCAGGCTTGAACCACTAAAATCTCCTGTGTAGATTCTATTCAGTTGAAAAAATAGTTAAACCTCTTATTAACCTATGGGCTGGCAGTTGCAAAGAAAGCCCTCCTTTATAGTATATGTTAATGTACTTAGATGTTTATTTATTCTACATAGAAAGATGGAAGAAAAAAAATAATAAAAAGTTAATGAAGCAACATCATTTTTTTTGTATATACTATAGAAACAGCTTAGATTGTGAATTGTACAACATGCAAGAAAACTTGTCAGCCCTGCAGTTGTAAGATCCATATCCCCACCTGCACTAATCATGCAGTTAGCTGAAACACTGCAATAATATTACTTTTCTTCTTCCATCTCTGTGCTTTTTTCTGCCTCAATCAACATGCATAATATATAGAACACTTTGACACCTGTAGGAATATAACATTAGCTCACACATCCGACATTCACTTTAGTCCATTACAGATGCAAATTGTTTATTGCTGGAAAATGCATTCATGAAAAATACTTTCTTATTTGATATCACAGTAGCAGAGAAACATGCCTGTAGACATTTATAGAATTTGTCATGATTCACTAGTTCTTTTCTATACAGCTGCACAACATCTGCATGAGCCTAGAAAATAGAGGTTCACACAGCACTGTAAATAAAAACAACACAGTATATTGTTGAAAAAGGTCAATGTACAGTGAAACAGACTATGTATTTTATCTTCAGATACAGACGCTGATTCATTAAGAGAAAAAGAAACAAGCACAAGAATGGAGCTGTTGCCAGCGGCAGCCAGTCAAGTGTCACCTGCCACTTACAGAGCATTTTGATTGGATTGATTAGGCAACGGCTCTTTCTTCTCCTGCTTTAATAACTCCCAGAATCAAGTCAGGAATAAGACTACAGCCAAAAAAGCTAAATTTGTTGATTTGGGGTAAAACAAAACATATATTTTTGTTATATTTATATACTGTAAGAGTATCTAGATGACGCTACTTCTAGTATCATGGTCCACAATTATCTCCAGTTTAAAAAAGTATTTGTGTTTATAATATAGTGCATGGCTGACAGTTATATAGCTACTACAGATAAGTGGATGCAGATGTAATGCAAACTTTGTTTGAAGGTCTCCAAGAGCTAGCACTAGGCTCTAGGCTGCTTTCTCAAACAACAGGCAAGCCTAGTGGCTTAGCAGCCAGGACAGGTGCCGTGAAGTTAAACAAAACCAAACAGAATAATCTTACACACTCTACACACGGTCGGACTTTCCAACGGAAAAGATCCGATTGGATTATGTTGGTGGAAAATCCGATCGTGTGTGGGCTCTATCAGACTTTTTCCATTGGAAATCCAGACGGAAAAAGTTTGAGAGCTGGATCTAAAATTTTCAAACAAAATCCGATCAGATTTTTTGTAGAGAATTCCGACGGACAAAGTGCCACACATGCTCAGATTAAATTATGAGACCAAAGCTATTGGCTACTAGCCTCTATGTAGTCCCGCCGTACGCAACAAACGCTACCTCGTTCCGAACTATCGAATTTTCCGACAACTTTGTCCGATTGTGTGTATGCAACACAAGTTTTGGATAAAATCTGTCGGAAAAAATCCGACAGATTTTGTGGTCGGAATGTCCAACCTTGTGTACAAGGCATTAGCCATACTACCTCTTACATTGTATCTATCTGGAGATTTGCTTTTTTATAGGGCACATCTGTAAGTGTTAATTGTGCCTAAGCAGTGCTCCCAGGAAAATGAACCCTTTGTTTGGAATTCCTACACAATGATAGTAGAGCACTTTCTGTGCCTACAGCCTTGCAGTTTCATATCTACAGTGTGAGAGGCATTATGCCTCTTACTGCTAGTCTCATGAGATCTTGAGTGGGACTTCATGATGTTACTACTATGCTGCCCATAGTTCAACTTACTGAAGAAGAAGCTGTACCCCAGGGCATGCCTGCAAGCCTCTCTAGGCTTTTGATTTACTATTTCTGTGGATATAAGCTTTCTTAAATTCTATTTTAGTTTTTTGATTATACTTCAATTACTTATCAGATCACCAGTCATCAGGAAAGCAGTTTTGACACAAGAAAGCAAAGCCCTGTCTCTAAAAAGATTGTCATCTCCACACAGAAACTTATGATGTGCGATAAGTCAGTAGCAGGAAAAAGGTCAGCTGCAGAGAGCACAGAAGCAATACTAATGACATTTATTTTTGCATAATTTGGGCACAGTGTCTATAGTTCACCTCCTCTTTTAGCAGCACATGCTTTTCCTTATCAATACTCCAACCTATGTAACCCATGTTACTCAATTTCAGCAGAAGGTATTAAATAGGAATCATAGAAAAAAAGGTGAGTTGTGGGGTAAGCAGAAGCATGTATTAATTGCCAGTGATTAGTATTTTGCTGGAGGTATATTGACACACAGAGCACAAACAAAGCTATTTGTTGACTCTACAGGCCATTGGTCATACGATTGCAGAGAATTATATAATGTCCACATGTTGCATGTGCTGTACAGAGGTATTTTAAAGATTACTTATAAGTGTCCTTGAACTCTTTTCATTATTGCATTTGCCCATAAGTGTCATATAGTAGGCAAAGACATAAAACAAACAAAAACAACAACATTGAGATTTGGTACAATTGATTAAAGCTGGCCACACATTGGACTGACCAAATTCCAATCAGTACATGGGCTCCCCAACTCGAATGTCAAATTGTTTAATTGCCGTGTTGAAAAAAGGTTGCATAGATCAGTGGCGGCATCACATGGCACAGTGCTGCAGTATATGGTCAGCTTTATTCTACTAGTTAAAGTATAATTTCCTTTTTTACTAAACAAAATTACATTGTAATTGTTCTAGTAACATGTCAACACCAATAGGCTACCCTTGCTAAAACTAAATGTAATTTCAAGGATTATTGTGTGCTGCCTCCTGATTCTAAAAACATCCTGAATCATCCATGTACTCTGAATAATCTTCCCCTGAGAAACGGTTATTTATATAGCTCAATGTGGTGCAGGACTCCTGTTTCAAAAAACATCCTCCTTTTTTCCAATCGAAAAAAAACGTTTTTTTTTCAGCCAATTTAAATACAGAGTCAAGCCAGTGTTGAACTCTCCATTAATAGCTGTAAAATATTGTAATTATGAATATATTTCATTTATCTTGAATCTGTGTTAGGCGTAACATATGCTCTTCACAGAAGTCTCTGTTAGATCAGACAATTCGGTGCCTAGGCTTGTGTATCAAAACAATGGGACCCAAACCTCATTGTTCTACACATATTTACTTCCAAGGATTCCATGTTTGGATATGCAATGAAGAAAGACCAATCCACCATCAATACTTAACAATCCAGGAAAAGGTCAAGTTAATCTCCTGCTCAGACTAGTAACAAGGATTTGCAATAAAGGGGGCTGACTTATGCAAAGTATAGGGATTGGAGATGTAGCCAGTCCTTAACAGGAATAGGGAAGCCCACCAATCAGAGCCATGCCATACCAACCAATGAGGCATCAGCCTGTAATGATATACACAGACTAGATGGGAGAGAAACACGTAGTCTATGGCAGAGCAGTCACGTGAATGGAAATTCTATGAATGGAAATCTCCTTTGTACATGTATCTAAATATGTTGGTCTGATGTATTTTCTGTCCTACTGTTTGTAGATTAATGTTTTAAGGAATATACTCTGCATTCCTTCATGTAATCCATGATTTTTACCCTTTTCCTGTACAATTAGCTTGATGTGTATTAGTCTAGGCCTACTTTACTATATACCAATACATTTTTGTTATTGTGTTAAAGCGTTCACTCATGGTCAAAGAACTCTCATTTAACCCAAATCATATTGAGAGAAATTAAATCTTAAATACAATATATGGGTAACACCAGTTTCCTTTAAACTTATGTACAGTATTTTCATCATAGCTCATCTTAGTGGTATTTTTATAGGCTGCAGAGACAAGTATCAGTGGAATTTGTTCCGTGAAATTACAAGCTCTCCACATTAAAGTCACCTGAGAAAAAACTTTATTTTTTTTAGTTTTGAACAGTTTGTTAAAATATTAGAACCACTGTCAAGTTTTATTGCGGTCTTTTCCTGTGTGCGGAATTCATCCTCTTTAATCATTCTACCACCCATTGTACCCTGGGCAAAGAATGATGGAGAATTCAACTTTTTCACGCTTGTCAATGGAATGGAAACCTGTTTCTTATCTCTCTTTAACTGTATCTCTGGAACAAAAAGTGATCACCCTAATGTGACACAGAAAGCAGATAAATGCCAGTCAAGATGTTTTATAAATACTTATAATCTTGTAAAGAAAAAAAGTATATATATATATATATATATATATATATATATATATATATATATATATATATATATATATATATATATATATATATATATATATATATATATATATATATATATATATACACCAGTACAAAACCTTTGCTTGGATACCTTTGGTCAAACATCATAGATCTGTTTAAAATATAGCAGTTTAAATGAATCTAAGGCCGCGTACACACGGGCGGACTGTTCGCCCAACTTAGTTTGTCAAACAATCCGACAAACAGTCCGCTCAAAATTTGCATGAGCGGACTTGACCACACACGATGAACGAACAGTCCGCTGAAACCGTGCACGATGACGTGAACGGCACGTATGACGGGACGAAAAATACGACGTCCAATACACTGCAATGCAACCTTCGCCGTGTAAATCCTTTCTGAGCATGTGCGACACTTAGTTTGTCGAACAAGCCTACACACGAGCGGACTGTCCGCTCAAACCAAGTTTCAGCGGACTGTCTTACGGGAATTCCGAAAAACTTTGTTCGTCAGACTGTCCGCTGAAACTGTCCGCTGAAGCCCACACATGAGCGGACTGTCCGCTGAAACACTGTTCAGCGGACAAAGTTGGGCGAACAGTCCGCCCGTGTGTACGCGGCCTCAGAGTTTGTTAAAAACAACATATAACTGGATCATAACTGGTCTTTGGTAATACAGCCTTGAAAGTAAGATGAAAAATGCAGTAGAAGGCATTACTACATTAAACTAGAATTGACATATCACTATTTTAATTAACTTCCAGTCAATATATGATACAAATTGCACCCAAACAGTACCTAACTCGCAGAAACATACTTACGCATTAAAAAGTAATATATTAGAGTCAACAAATTGTTTCAGAAATCCAAGTGTTTATTAAGGTACCAGCTATATTTAAATATGGACTAATGAGCTTCTGAAAATGACTAAGGTGGAAATGCAACAATATTATCATATTCATGAGCTACTTTGCATACAGTTTTAGTTAAAATGTCCTGTACATCGTTTGTCAGCCTTGTAAGGTAGACACTTGGCCAGGCTTAATGAATGGATTTTTACAACAGTTCCTAAAAATATATGCACCTAATTTGCAATCAAATACTGAATTAAATACAGTATTCAATATCGTATATCCAGTTGCCCTTGTCTGTTTATTTATAAGTCAGTTTCTAAAAAAATAAAAATTCTAAGAGATAGAAAGATGTGCAAAATAGACAGAGTCAGGTCCAGTCATTTGGAATAAAATATTCAATATTTTCTCCTATGAACAAAGTCCATTATTTAGATGTTGTTTTCCATGGAATAAAAACTGGCAATTGAGCTTTTCTGACTCTGTATAGTAAGGAAAAGAGAAATTAGACTGCACATGCAGATAAAAGGGTCATGCATTGTTCATGATGTGCTTAATATTTTATATGTATCGTATAAAAGTTTAAACCAATCAAAATCTTAAATAATATTGGCTTGCCTGTAAGTATTTTTATTGAAGGTTATTTGTTTTCTTCTAATTATGACTTTATTCCAGACAAACTTTGGCTTCCCTAATGATTTTTTGTGATGTTTTGACAGAGAGTTTTACATGTTTTTCCCCATTCTGAATGGTGTTTCAGAGGCTGAACTGTGATCTATCTCTATACAAAGGAAAGGCAGCATCTCTTTAATCAGGTTCTGCCAAGAATCTTTCTAAATCTTCCTGTGGCACATTTTCTCTGATGTCACTGTGGCTGTATATACCCACTGAACATTTTTTTATTTTATATAACACATTGGAACAGCCAAAGACAAGAATACTACTTAAGGCAGGCCACAAAACCTATGGAGAGATATAATATGAGGTTTCTTCAAAAAGTTTCTGCGCTTTTTTTAGATTTACTGTATATATAAATATATAAAAATTCAGAAACTTTTTGAAGACCCCTAATATTTTAACTACCTAAAGGCCGCCCACCACAGATATATTGTGGCAGGGCAGCTTTATTGCACAAAACTACGTACCTGTACGTCATTTCAAACAAAAGATAGCAGGGGCATGTGCTGTTTGGCCAGAGGGTGGAGGGGGAACCCACCAATCATTCCTCAGAAAACAAGGCAGATCGCCATTCTGACAGTGAAGTACACAGTGATATTGTATTCCTGCTAAGCAGGAACATGGATCTCTGTGTTCTTTCAGTCAGTCCATCCCCCACACAGTTAGAAAGCATCCCCTAGGGACACACTTAACCCTTTGATCATCCCTGGTGTTAACCCCTTCCCTGCCAGTGTCATTAGTACAGTAACAGTGAATATTTTTAGCACTGATCACTATATTAGTTTCACTGGTTCTCAAAAAAGTGTCAAAAATGTCAGTTAGGTGTCTGATTTATCTGCCACAATGTGGCAGTCCCGTTAAAAATCGCTGAGTGCCACCATTACTAGTAAAAAAAAAAAATTCTATAAAAATGATCCTATAGTTTGTAGACATGAGAACTTTTGTGCAAACCAATCAATATATGCTTATTGGGATTTTTTTTTTACCAAAAATATGTAGCAGAATACGTATTGGCCTAAATTGATGAATAAATTATATATATTGTTAAAAGTTATTGGATATGTTTTATAGCAGAAATTAAAACATATTGTTCTTTTTTCAAAATGATCACTCTTTTTTTGTTTATCACACAAAAAATAAAATAAATGCAAAGGGGACCAAAAACCATCAAAAGAAAGTTCTATTTGTTGAAAAAAAATGGCCTGGTCATGTCATTAAGTGGTAAAACCTTCAGGGGCTTTTATATATATATATATATATATATAGTTCAATGGAGAAGGCCATAACACAAGCATTACAACCATATGCTGTGGAAGCACAGGCTATTACCCTGTTATTGAGGTGCTATTATTGCAGACTAAAAGAACTGTTACCGAAATAGGGACTAAGATTTATTGACTAATATATCACGATGACTAATATGATAGAGAAATAATGGTAAAGAATAAGCACATTAATCAGGAATAAGGTTTTCTTTTATTCCCATGAATGCTACTAATAACCAATCCACTCATACTTATATTCCCTATTTGTGTTGTGGATATCATTCGTTTGCGTTACTCATACGCTATTTAAAATTGAGTAGCAATTAAAAAAAAAAAGTAATAGTAAGAAAAAAAAAGCGAGGTCTCCTAACCCTTCTTTCCCCATCTACTTGGAATACTAAAAACAGCAGAACCAATTTTTTTTGTGTGCCTGAGTTCAGTAGTGCACCTACACTAGTCAGCTGCCATACTAACCACCCATACTAACGTGTAATAAAACATACAAGAATACATACAAAAACAAATCAATTTATCCTCTTGGTTGGCATATTAGCAAATTTCCTAGAATATGTTTTAAGAAGGATCTAGAAGACAATGAAAAATACATAATTCTCAGTTTCATAAGAGGAGATTTAAGAGTATCCAAGTAAGGATCAAAATGTTTGACTCTTTGTGAATAAACATCTGTTGTGGATAAACATGGAAAACATTGGGTGTCAGACTATAAAATTTTTACAGATCACCTTAAAACAATTAATATACAATTTTGGAGTACTACTGCCAATAATTAAATGAACAATGTATTTAATTCCTGGTTGTATGGTTCAAAGGGAGATAACCACACAACCAAAACCACACAAAGCACAATTCATATCCAGGCTAAAGTATGAAAATTGCAGGCAGTGTTAAGAGACAGAAATTGAATTTTCAATGACTGACTTACTAATTTAAAAAAAGTAAATGCTAGTCTGATTCACATGGTCCTGGTTTAATATCTCTTATTAATGCATGTCTTGTGTCATCTAAACGTACTGTTACTAGGGCATATCAAATCTGAAGGGAAACTGAACTTAATACCTCTATTAAAACAGAAGATTGGCAAGACATCTGGCAAATTATGGCCAAAAGCTATAAACATCCTTCTTCGTGAATATTGTTCATAAAACCCTTTATCAATAGTACTACACCCCAACTCATTTGGCATGTTTCACCCTATTCTCATGCAGGTATGATGCCACACATATGGTGGACAATTGTGAGCAGACTCTGCAGGGTTTATTATATTTTTCTCACTACTTCCAACTAATCTTTACAAAGACACCTATGAGGCTTTGCTATAAACAATTCATGCAGCGCTCACACACAAATCTTTTGTGCAAAAAGTAACATAAAATAAATAAATTACATGTATAACAATAAAACAAGAAACTTACTCTATACTGCCAGCTGCATGTTGCTTCTGAGCTGTGTTGCTTCAATGTTGTTAATGTAGTGCAAGCATGAGTATGCCTAATAACACAATAGGAGCAGAGCAAGGAAGAGGAGCACTTATCAATTTAACACAGACAGGCTGGGCCCTATCCACTGACAACAATACTGCCTGTATACAATAAAAAAAATAAAAAAAACAGTGAAAACAATGGAAGCTTCCTTGAGAAAGATTGGTGTAATCAAATTGAAAAATGCCAGTTTGGCAGGAGGTGATGTCACCAGTACAAGGACATTGATGTAGCATGGACACTGTTATTAGAGTTAGGCATTAGGCAAACACAGGCTTGCTCTGCATTAGCAACATTGAAACAACTCAGCTCAGAAGCAACATGCAGGAATACAGAGTGGGTGTCTTGTTTTATTGTTATACATGTAATGTATTTTGTTTTTGTTTCTTTTTGCACAAAGGATTTGTGTGTGACCACTGCAGAAATTGTTTATACTGTTTAATTTGTGCTACTTTCGAAGGATTAGCACAGAATGTGCACTGGTTTTTCACATTCTCACAGCCACCAGTGGTTCTCAACTCCTGTCCTCCTGTTCTCAACATGCACATCATCAATTTTTTCCTTATATGGCAACCTTGGATATCTTATTCTCAGCCTCTGTGATTTAATTATTCTCTACTTACCAACTAATCTCAATATGAGCTGATCCCCTGGGACTCTTCCCCTTCTTGTCCTTTCCCTTACAACTTTGTCCTACCTTTCTTCTTCTATTTGACCTGTGAAGAATCCCTTCTATATGTGCAGGTTACATTTCTTTTCCTCCAGGCGTAAAGCATGCCCCTTGTCTTTTGTAATTACCTTAAAGTGATTAATTGTACACCAAGTTCATTATATTACCGATTTATGTATTTATACATGATGAGCATATCCTCCCTTCAGCAGGTAAAACAGTTCCCAGCGACGCATTTCAACTCTGTATTTATCAGTGTATATTTATGAACTTAACAATACAATTGCCGATAGACCAACAATAATTAGAATTAGTTGTTAACAATTGTTTCCTAAACTTTCGCTCTTAGGAGTTGTTTTTTGCAAATTTTGGTCATCTTCATTGTTAAGCACACTGATTTGCCGAATAAGCATGATTATCTTACCTGGTTGAAAATGCACATCAGATTTTGCAATATATATATATATATATATATATATATATATATATATATATATTGTATATTGCACTGTATATACTGGATTAATATGTGACATTCAAATGAGAATTTAAGCCTAGCTAAAAAAAAAAAAGGGTAGAACACAAAGCTTCTACTGTTTTTTTTTCCCCTGATTGGTTGAATGAGTGAAAATGAAAGTATGGATTTAGTTGCTCCCAGGGTACAGAGTAATTATTTAAATGTGCTTGTGAGATTCATTAGAACCTTAAAAAAATGTTTCAATGTTAAACTTACAGTGTCTATTCATGGCTCTGTTTTGAATCTTGAACATAGAAAGAGCTGATTGATCTCAAACGGTCTCTAAACACTATTTCTCTCCTTGCATTTGCCCATTAGAAGCAACAGAGATCAACCTGTCCCCTGCTGCTAGGCTGCATACTCTGAAAACCTTAATCAAAGAAAGTGTGAGAATGATCAAAGTGTGAGAGTTTGATTCCTACATTCAATGTTTGACATAGCTGTGAACCGCAGAAGAACAAGGGGCTTCTATGAAGACTATAAAGGACGAGGCAGAAAAAAATGGCAGTTGCTTTAATATGCCCATCTTGAGTTATAAAGACTAGATAAAACAAACAGCCTGATAAATGTCCTTGAAAAGAGATAGCAATATCCACATATAGAAAGGTACTCTATCAAACAAACTACTGCACATGATATCCGGCTTCCAGTAAACAAAGCAGGTAAGGCCGTATAGAAGGCCGTATAGAAAGTGTGTGCTCTGTGTGAGGCAAAGGTTTTTTATCAAAACCTACCTGTGTTTTTACATCTCAGTCTATAGCCACCTCAGCTCTTTTCTTGCCTAAGATCAAGGTGACTTTTGAAAAAGGTACAAGCTGTCTCTTGAAAATAATTTCTGTGCAGCAGATAAAAATATCATCCATGAACCTTAACAGTCAAGTATTAGCTTTCCCCTCCTAGCAGGGCCAGCAATTAATATTTGGCCATAAAGGGGCCACCTAATTTGACAATTAAAAAAAGTAATAAAAAAAATAAAATAAATGTGTATCTTTGATGTTACTGTAAATTTTCAAGGGCCTTGACTGATTAAACAAAAGTTTCAGAAAAGATAAAAGCAAGCTGCCATGTGTGTTGTTTGTTAATTAAGCTTTAATTTAGTCATGACTTTCACATTGTGACTTAGGGAAGGGCCTGTCATATTACAGTTTATTTATTTGTTTAACAATTCAGCTCTGGAAGATTCGACCCCCTTCCTGACCAGGCTTTTTTTTTTTGCATTACTACACTGTGTTGCTTTAACTAACAATTGTGCGACCCAAATAAAATTGGTGTCCTTTTTCTCCCACAAATAGAGCTTTCTTTCGATGGTATTTGATCACCGCTACGGTTTTTATTTTTTGCGCTATAAACAAAAAAATACAGAAAATTTTGAAAAAAAAACAATATTTTTAACTTTCTGCTTTAAAACACATCCAATAAAATTGTTTAAAGAATCAAATTTCTTCATCAATTTAGGCCAATATCTATTCTGCTACATGTTTTTGGTAAATCCCAATAAGTGTATATTGATTGGTTTGCGCAAAAGTTATAGCATCTACAAACTATGGGATACATTTATGAACTTTTTATTTTTTCTACTAGTAATGGCAGCGATCAGTGATTTTTGTGGGACTGCAACATTGCGGCAGAAACATCAGACACCTAACTGACACTTTTGACACTTTTTAGGGGGCAGTGACACCAATACAGTGATCAGTGCTAAAAAAAGCACTGTCTCCGTACTAATGGCACTGGCAGGGTTAACATCAGGGGTGATCAAAGGGTTAAATGTGTTCCCTGGGAGTGCTTTCTTACTGTGTGGGGGAAGGTTTAACTGTAGAAAGACAGAGATCTGTGTTCTTGCTTAGCAGAAACACAAGATCTCTGACTTCCTTACTAGCAGAATGGTGATCTGCCTTGTTTGCATAGGGGTTCTGGTGGTGCATGCACACCCCAGAGCTGAAGGAAAAAATCCAATACAGATATGTGTTTTTGCACTTAAGGTCCACCCTGTCACAGTATATGCAGTTAAAAATTGCCATTTTCTACCTTTTTTTGGTCTGGGAAATATGAAATGTTGCATATTATCTTCTAATCCCATTTTGAGCCAGCAGGTGATGCATTAAGCTTCTATCACCATTCTTTCCATTTTTTTTTACCACTTACTGGATTGAAATAGGCTCCGCCCATCTAGCCATGTCTTTCATTCACATTACTCTGTGAATGAGAAACAACAGGTCCCGACAGCCTTTGAGGCTGTCAGCTTGTAGTTCTCAATGAACTACCACAGCACTGTTGAGCACTGTGATAGTTCATTCCTTCTTCTTGTCAGTGAGTATCTGCCTGCCCATACGAGGTATGACCAAACAGATACAGGACTCCTGTAAACCTGTAGAGTGTATGGTACCAGCGATCTGCTGATTGCAGATGCAATGCTTTACGGGCTCCTAAAACAAAAAATAGTAAATGTACATTTTTTTTTAGCAGTGGCTCTGCTAAGTTTAGGTTAAACAATTCCAATATATGTAGCTGCCACAAACTAGTAGAGACATTTCCAACCTTCCAACCTGAAATCAGCAATCCTCTGTACAGCACCACTCACCACCCAGGAGAGGAAAAGTCAAAACTCAATCAGGCACTACAGTATTGCACAGCACTGCCAGTCAAACATGAGGAGTTTCCTGAAAGGGGAGTAGGATGATAATCATACTAGTGTGCTGCTGCTCCTTCATTAACCAATCAGCTGATTTCTACATTAAACTTAATTGCAGACTGCAAAGTAGTTTCAAATGGGGTTAGACTCGTTTGTACCATCTGATAGTGGTGTCTCAAAACAAGACTAGCTAAACACAATTGCAAATATTTTGGCACAGAAGAAGTTTGTATACCTTTTTAAACGTCAGCATCAAATAAGATTTTAATAAATATTTGAAAGCCATGTCCTTATGAAGTATAATGTAATGAAAAGTGTAACAAAATATATCAATTTCTTCCCATTGCACAAGCTATAAAATATTTGTAATTGAAAAGTTCTAAGAGAATATAGAGTATGTATTATTATTTTGATGTCTACAAGATTACTTAGCAAATCTTGGTGATTGGCACAGCAGCCCAGGTAAAAGGCTAAAATGTTAAAATGTATGCTAATGCTACATATAACAGGCTATACATTAGCAAGCCAACCATGAAAGGAGGAGAAGTGATTGAAAGGGCTTCTCGTGCAGAATTTAGAAACATAGCAACACAGCTGATAGAATCCCACACACAAGCTGTCACCCAGGCAGAAATAAAATGAATGACCTAAGAATCTCCAGAGGGGGGCCTAGGAATAGACTGACTTGTGTACAAGCTTCACTTTCAGCTGAATCATACTTCCATGACCCTGGTCTGCCATTCCTACTAAATAAAACAGGGAAGAAAAAGAGAAAAACCTCTGGGTGAAAACTTGCTGTCCACAACCTTTCCTGTGTAGCTTCCCAGGACAACGTTTAGTAATTGCAGATGTCAAAGTGAAGTAAAACCTACAAGGACGTCTTAAATAGCTGTCTGTTGTAAGTTAACAACACAGAAAGTTTTGTAGAATTCTGTGTATGAAGCAAAATCTCTACGGGAGGGAGGCATGGGAAGAGGAACACTGTTGTGTGTGTGTGTGTATATGTATATATATATATATATATATATATATATATATATATATATATATTAATAATAACCATATTATTGTTTGTACTTTTATTGTGATATGACATGATATGATTTTAACCCCTTCCCGACCAGCCTCCGAAGTTATACTGCAGCAGGTTGGCTCCCCTACGCGAACAGTTGTAGCTATATGCTGGCGCGTCATTTGACCATTGGGGGTGCGCACCGGCGGAGGCACGCTTGCATGCCTGTGGTGTCCCACCCAAGCTGATGCCCACTGGGCATCACGATGCTGATGACCACTGGGCACCTGTGATCACACCCATGATCGATCCACACAGAGACAGAACGGAGATCTGTCAGTGTAAACAGACAGATCTCCCTCGCTGTCAGAGGTGAGGAGAGCTAACTGTTGTTCATACTAAGTATGAACCTTTAGAATTACTAACACAGTTAACCCCTTGATCACCCGCTACTGTTAACCCCTTCCCTGCCAGTGACATTTACACAGTAATCAGTGGATTTTAATAGCACTGATCACTATATAAATACCAATGGTCCCAAAAATGTGTCAAAAGTGTTCGATCTGTCCACCATAATGTTGCAGCCCTGTTAAAATCACTGATCACCGCCATTACTAATAAAAAAAATAATAATAAAAATGTCATAAACCTTTCCCCTATTTTGTAGATGCTATAACTTTTGCACAAACCAATCAATATACGCTTATTGTGATTTTTATTACCAAAAATATGTAGAAGAATACATATATTCCTAAACTGAGGAAAGACTTAGCTTTTTAAAAAAATAAATGGGGATATTTATTATAGCAAAAAGTACAAAATATTGTATTTTTGTCTCAAAATTGTCAAATTTATTTTGTGTATAGTGCAAAAAAAAAAAATGCAGAGATGGTCAAATACCACCAAAAGAAAGCTCTATTTGTGGGAAAAAAGAACGTCAATTTTGTTTGGGTACAGCGTTGCATGACTGTCAGTTTGTCGATTGTCAGTTAAAGTGACACAGTGCTGTATCGCAAAACATGGCCTAGTCATCGAGCAGCCAAATCTTCTGGGGCTGAAGTGGTTAAAGTCCATGTCTTGGCATAAAAATAAAAACATCCAGGATATCTTATCTCTGTAATAAATGCACATTTTCCATGTTTTGCTCAGTAGTGGCCAATACACATTATAGTTTTTGTTGATTTGATAAATTGATAGCACTATAGGGATTTACAGGCATTATACATCGTTCTACCTGTAAAGGTCCTTCTTTTTACCAGGACATTAGGTTAGCAACGAGCTCCCCTACTTTAAGTTTTTTTTTTATTATTGTTGAAAGCAATGTTTTATTAGGCCATGCCCATAATCTTGTGTAACTGAGCTACACCTTACTTCATGTTTCTATTTCCAAGAGTTAAGGTTAATGTTGTCTGTGATGCTTCTTACTTGTGGGTGCATGCATGTGTATGTGTGTGCATATGTGTGCTTGTGTTTCCTTCCATTGAATGAAGCACAGTAAACCATGTGTGTTGTTGTAAGGGATTGTTTTAAAGTCATTTTAGCATGGGGTGAGAAAAAAATGTTGCCCTCCCATTACCGCCACCTCATCCCTTATTCTGCCAGTATAAGGGTGTCCTATCTTCTACTCTGTCCCCATCCATTATTTCGGTAGAAAAAAGGTTGCAACCCTACTCCTCAATAAGGAAGATTTTATTACATCCTTCCGAAAAACCCTTAGCCCTTGTACACACGGTCGGACATTCCGATGGAAAATGTCCGATCGAACCATGTCGTCGGATAATCCAACAGTGTGTGGGCTCCATTGGACTGTTTCCGTCTGAATATCTGACGGACAAAGTTTTAGAGCTGGGCTATAAAACTTTCCGACAACATGATCCGATCAGACTTGGTCCGATTGTCTGTAGGGAATTCCGATCGGACAAAGTGCCACGCATGCTCAGATCAAATTCCTAGACCAAAGCTATTGGCTACTAGCCTGAACATAGTCCCGTCGTAACGAAATAACGTCATCACGTTACGTATGATCGGATTTTCCGACAATTTTGTCTGACCGTGTGTATACAACACAAGTTTCGGACAAAATCCGTCGGACAAAATCCGACGGATTTTGTTGTCGGAATGTCCGACCGTGTGTACAAGGGCTAACACACTATCCAAAACATAATAAAAGACAATGCATGAAGCTTAGAAATTAAAGCCCAACTAAACCTTAAATGTTTGACTGCTTTACAGTAATAAATGCAGAGGGCTCAACTGAGCTTTAATTCCTTTGTTTGATTTATAATGCATTCTTCAGAACTGCAAGTGACCTGGAAGATAAACGGAGCATGGAATTATATAAAAAATAAGGAGGTAAGAGCATGGTTTATTTACAAAGACAGTTTCCAGGGTCAAAAGTATGCTTAAAAAATAAACAAATACTGGCAAAACTTTACAAGTATATTGTACATTATTAACAGTAGCCAAATGCAAGAATGACCTCAGACATACTGGCAGTAGGTCAATGCAGATTTTATAACCTATTACTTAATAAAAATGTCCTGACCTGACACTTGAAGTGCATTACATGCATCACCTAATAAAGCATTATGTACACATGAACATTCACTTACTCATCACGTACTGCTTTCTCCTTTGAAGGAGATTAATGTTCTATTTATTTTAAAGTGCATACCTTCAGCCTTGAATAGAAGGTGACATTTTACAGCAGGCACAAAACCAGCTGCAACTTTCTTTAAAAACTTGTATTCCGTATACTACTGTATTTTTCTATCTGCTAATAAAAAACAAAAACACACACACGCATATATTATATATATATATATATATATATTGAATTTTGAATGTACTTCAAAAACTGATTATATCAAATCGCTCACATGTAAGACAAGAGAATGTGCAGTTTGCTTTTACTTTTTACCGTAAAGCAGTACTGAAAGAAAAATATACACACAAGCTGCTGTTGCTGACCTGCTTCTGAAAATACTAGATGCCTGGTTGTCTCTGGCTTCAATAGAGTCACTGATCTGGAACAAGTATACAGAAACGGAGGTCAGAGTAGTCAGAACTCCTGATTTTCCTAAATGTTCTAGGTTAGTGACTCGGAACTTGATCCAGAGATTTAGGTTCATATAGGCTTTGCTCTGTTACCTGTGACTCTTTGAATAGGCTCATTACAAGTGAAATGCATCAGATGGTAGAGTTCAGGTGGTCTGTCTTAACCCGAACTATTCATTAAATCCTCAATCATGGTTCTTAATTTTTGAGTGCAGTTACCTTTCCTTGCATTTCCCTCTACTGTCAGTGGTGTAGACCCCCATCAGCAAAAGTTTTCCTTCTCAGAATGGATTCCCTTTCACGCACTTATGTTACATCCTGTTTTAAAAGTGTGTTTTTGACATGCTTCCTTAATGCACTCACAGTCATAACCTTTAAATTGAACTGCACATGCATGAATGTGTGCTAAAAATGTGTAGGTGTGAATCGGCCCTAAGTGACATACCAAAGGTTATGGTGACTTTGGTTAACATTTTTCTGAAATAACTGAACAGAATGTATCTTCCAATAAACTATAAAGTTAATGGCAGAAAACTGGTTGTGTTTGCTCTTTGGGTGAACTTTTAGTTTAGAACCTTTAACCAGGCAGAAAAGTTTACATTAAGCTTTTTTTCCCATCTGCACACACAGGCTATTATGGTAAAGTTTACCTAAGATAATAGATAAGATAATACCTAAGATAACATAGATTGGAGTGAAGTTTGGTACTTGGAATGGTATACTGAGGCGATAGACTGAAGTAAGCAAAAGCTATAGAGAAAAAACTGGAGGAAGATACCGATGCTAATACAAGGTGGCACATCTCACATCCCATTCTCTCTCAAGATTTCTTTCTGAGTCTTTATTTCTTTCACAAAATAACAGCTGTGCTGTCATATCTAAGAACGCGGCTACATATGGCATTTTTTTTAATCTCCTGGTAGTAAAAGAGTCTGTTTTGACAATTGTCTTATTTATCAAGTCCTAAAATTCCACCTTTTACAGAGAAAATTATAAATGCACATATAATTGCAGCAAATACAATTTTCATTTATTATTTCATTCAAATCATTGCAACCATGATCCGTGGATTGCCGGTGCAATGCCAAACTTCTGCAGACACTTCTAGTCCTATTTTTTGTACCAAGATATGGACTTTCAGTTAGAGAGCTGGAGAAAGTGCCAATAGACTACAAGTGCAGTGATAACCACAGTTGCAAACAGAACTTGTAGTTGATTCATTCAGAGATCTTTGTAAAAAAAAGACGGGGCTATGAGGGTTCAGTTTTGAGGGTGGGGGTGCCCCCATTGCACCATGCTAAATAATACACTCTACAGGTGTAATATGTAACATGGTCCAAAAGGTAGAGTCAGCCTTTAAATTGGTGTGTTTCAAATGTAGAAATGTCTTATTGCATTTGAATTCTTCTAACCTGAGCTCTCAACATGCTGTGGAAATAACAGGATAAGAACAAACCTGTGATTTACATAAAACCTGTAATAAACCTGGGCAATTTAAACTGAGCATATGCTGAAAAAATGCATAAGCAGAGATCACCTTCAGTGAAAATCACAGTGATAAAATATTGGCTCAAGACACATAGTCAGCAGAAGATACATACAAATCCTTTCCTTGTAAAGAGGTGGGGCCAAGCTCAACTATAAGCCCTTGTACACGCGGTCGGAGATTCTGACAACCAAATCCATCGGATTTTGTCCGTCTGATTTTTTCTGATGGATTTTGTCCGAAACTGTTGCATACACACGGTCGGACAAAGTTGTCAGAAAATCTGACGTGATTACGTTATTTCGTTACGACGGGACTACAATCACGCTAGTAGCCAATAGCTTTGGTGTAGGAATTTAATCTGAGCATGCGTGGCACTTTGTCCGATCGGAATTCTCTACACATGATCGGAGTATGTCCGATCGGAGCATTTTGTCGGAAAATTTTACGGCAAGTTGGAAAAGTTGGTCCGTCAGATACTCCGACGGAAACAGTCCGATGCAAACCACACACAGTCGGAATATCCGACAAAATGGTCCGATCTGACACATTCCGTCGGACTCTCCGACCGTGTGTACAAGGGCTTAGAAAGAAAATTGGCTCTTTCCAGGCCAATGGTCCCATGTAAAGTATACTACTGTACACTTATCTGACTCTGTATGTACACCTTAAAATCCTCAATAAAATTCTATGGAAAAGAAAGAAAGTTGGGACTTGAAATATATTGGCTTTCTACATTTTTGAACCTACTCATTATTTTGATGTGTAATTCACACTGAAGGTAACCTGTGCTTATGTATTTTTGTCTATTATAAGCTCATATTTTAAACAACGTCTACCTGTATCCCATGGCAACATAGGCAGAAACAGAAAAGTGCAAGTAGTGTGCAATGTTTATTGAACAGTAATATAAGTATTCCATAACTTACATATAGGTAAAGGATGATGAGTAAAAGGAATGAATTCTCCTGTGATCATCAACAAGAACATCTCCTAAGTGAGCTGGGAACCCGCTGCGAATACTGTGGTGAAACAGGAAGGGATGCCGGCTAATCATGTAAGATGAATGGGAAACCTGTAGTGATTAGCACGGAGCATGACACCTTTTGGCGTGTGACGTCACTGGGGTATGGGGAACCACAACACATTTCAGAGCATGCGAAAAGCTCGTACAGAGCATGCACACTTTGTTCTCGAGTTATATGGGGAAAGGAAAGGAACAGGTTTTATATGCTCTGCACAAAAAGGAAGTTAATTGGCCAATTAACTATTGGGTTGCCAATAGCTAAATTGCGAATGCAAGGCTATGCATAGAACAGGACCAATGTTAAGAAATCCAATGGATAGAATTAATATAGTAGAAAAAATGAATTCTTGGATAAAAAAAATTATAGATAATAATTCATAGATAAAATATATCTGAAAATTTGAAATGATATGTATTTCTATATAGAAGGGAATTCTTATTTGTGTATTAATATGATAGTTGTATAATAATAGTAATAATACTGGATGCAGCACGCCATATAGTATGAGACTGGCTCATATGTGTTCACATAGAGTGGGGGGGGGGGGGGGGGTTGGTTGGTTTGCTTTGTTTACTAATGTTATGAAATCCAATGGATATCATTTAATATATAATTTGGTGGAGGGGGGATTATGTTAAGAAATCCAATGGATAGAATTTAATATATCATTTCGTGGAGGGAAGATTATGGTGTGGGATTGTTTTTCAGGGGCTGGGCTTGGCCAATTAGTTCCAGCGAAGGGAACTCTTAAGACGTCAGCATACCAAGACATTTTGGACAAATTCATGCTCCCAACTTTGTTTTGTTTGGGGATGGCCCCTTCCTTTTCCAACATGGTTGCGCGCAAGTGCACAAAGGAAGGTCCTTAAAGACATGGATGAGTGAGTTTGGGGGGATGAAGTTGACTGACCTGCACTGATAGAACTCCTTTGGGATGAATTAGAGCAGAGACTGTGAGCCAGGGCTTTTCATCCAACATCAGTACCTGACCTCAAAATGCGCTTCTGGAAGAATGGTCAAACATTCCCATAGACACATTACTAAATCTTGTGCACAGCCTTCCCAGAAGAGTTGAAGCTGTTATAGCTGCAAAGGGTGGGTCAACTCAATATTGAACCCTACAGACTAAAGCCCCATACACACTATCAGTTTTTCTGCTGAGTTTTTCCTTCAGATTTACCAAAACCATATAATATGAGGCCAAACTTAGGAATTTCAATTTGTATGCAATCAGGCAGGCCCTTACACTACATGGTTTTGGTAAATTTGAAGGAAAAAGTCAGCAGAAAATCTGATAGTGTGTATGGGGCTTAAGAGTGGAATGCCATTAAAGTTCATGTGCGTGTAAAGGCAGGTGTCACAATACTTTTGACAATATAGTGTATATGTGTACAGCCAACAGGAACAGGTTAATGCAACAGGTATGGTAGTTGTATTAGGATCCTTTTGGTGGTTGGGAATAGCCACATGGTGATCAGATTCCAACTACATGTCTTTAAACTTAAAGTTAAATGTAATATTAATCTTTTGCATTTATACATCATATAAGTTGGGCTTTGTGGTTAGACATGTCCAGTTGATAGAATTCTGCTTCATGTTCCTGTTTATCTTAAATGTGTCTAATAAATATTTTCTATGCATCACTGTGAAATAGTCATGACACAGCTTTGGGATGACAGACAGTAACAACACAGTTGTTCAGGGAATATATTTGATTTTGTCTTTTTATGTACTCTGTGTTGCCTCCAAGACCAGCCCAGTGATCTAAAACTTAAGACTAAAGCACTGTCTAAAGCTGAAGACAACTGGGGAAGCAGAAAACGAGATTATTGAAAGTACAGACTAATTCTGCATGTCTGATTTTGACTCAGGCCGCGTACACACGCGCGGACTGTTTGCCCAACCTTGTTCGTCAAACAGTTTCGGCAAACAGTCCGCTCAAAATTTGCATGAGCGGACTTGCCCACACACGAGCAGACTGTTTCAGCAAACTGTTTGCCAAACAGTTCGCTCAACTTTTGAAATGAACGGACTCGCCCACGTAAGGAGGAGGCAAATCCGCCCATTTCGAGCGCGTGTACAGGTAGGCGGGGCCCGCGAAGGAGACGTCGCGGGCTCCGCCGCCTGGAATGGGCTTAAAGGGGAACCCCAACGCCGAAAAAAATCGGCGTGGGGGTTCCCCCAAAGTCCACACCAGACCCTTGTCCGAGCACGCTACCCGGCCGGCCAGGAAAGGGGGGCGAGCGAGCGCGCCCCCCCTCCTGAGCCGTACCAGGCCGCGTGCCCTCAACATGGGGGGGTGCCTTGGGGAAGGGGGGGCCGCGCGGCCCCCCCACCCCAAAGCACCTTGTCCCCATGTTGATGAGGACAAGGGCCTCTTCCCGACAACCCTGGCCGTTGGTTGTCGGGGTCTGCGGGCGGGGGGCTTATCGGAATCCGGGAGCCCCCTTTAAGAAGGGGGCCCCCGGATACCGGCCCCCCACCCTATGTGAATGAGTATGGGGTACAATGTACCCCTACCCATTCACCTGTGAAATAAAGTACAAAAAAAAACACAACACAGGGAAAAAATATTTTATTGCACAGCTCCGGGGGGTCTTCCGTCTTCGGGGGTCTTCTCGCCGGACTCCTCCGCTATCTGTGTGTAGCTCTTTTACTAGCGGAGGAGTCCGGCTTTCTTCCTCCCCGCCGCCGGCCTCTTCTCCCGACTTCGGGGGTCTTGTCCCCCTCTTCGGTTCTTCTGCCGGGCCACCGCGCCTTCTTGTAGCTCTTTTACAGGCGGTGGCCCGGTCTTCTGTCGCCGCTGCCTTCCGTTCTTCTGTCGCCGCCTTCGGTTCTTCTGCCGGGCCACCGCGCCTTCTTGTAGCTCTTTTACAGGCGGTGGCCCGGTCTTCTGTCGCCGCTGTCGTCGCCGCCGCCGCCGCCGCCGCCTTCCGTTCTTGTTCTTCTTGTTCTTCTTCTTCTTCTTCTCCTGGAGATGTTGACTCGACGAGCTCTCCGGCCGGAATGCCAGAGCCGCGCTGTGCGGTCACTTATATAGTGACAATGGGGCGGTGTCACATGGTATATGTCACATGGGTTGGTCACATGGTGACCCCGCCCCCTTACGATGTCATAGTCCCCATGTGACATCAACCCATGTGACCAACCCATGTGACATATACCATGTGACACCGCCCCATTGTCACTATATAAATTACCGCACAGCGCGGCTCTGGCATTCCGGCCGGAGAGCTCGTCGAGTCAACATCTCCAGGAGAAGAAGAAGAAGAAGAAGAAGAAGAAGAACAAGAACGGAAGGCGGCGGCGGCGGCGGCGACGACAGCGGCGACAGAAGACCGGGCCACCGCCTGTAAAAGAGCTACAAGAAGGCGCGGTGGCCCGGCAGAAGAACCGAAGGCGGCGACAGAAGAACGGAAGGCAGCGGCGACAGAAGACCGGGCCACCGCCTGTAAAAGAGCTACAAGAAGGCGCGGTGGCCCGGCAGAAGAACCGAAGAGGGGGACAAGACCCCCGAAGTCGGGAGAAGAGGCCGGCGGCGGGGAGGAAGAAAGCCGGACTCCTCCGCTAGTAAAAGAGCTACACACAGATAGCGGAGGAGTCCGGCGAGAAGACCCCCGAAGACGGAAGACCCCCCGGAGCTGTGCAATAAAATATTTTTTCCCTGTGTTGTGTTTTTTTTTGTACTTTATTTCACAGGTGAATGGGTAGGGGTACATTGTACCCCATACTCATTCACATAGGGTGGGGGGCCGGTATCCGGGGGCCCCCTTCTTAAAGGGGGCTCCCGGATTCCGATAAGCCCCCCGCCCGCAGACCCCGACAACCAACGGCCAGGGTTGTCGGGAAGAGGCCCTTGTCCTCATCAACATGGGGACAAGGTGCTTTGGGGTGGGGGGGCCGCGCGGCCCCCCCTTCCCCAAGGCACCCCCCCATGTTGAGGGCACGCGGCCTGGTACGGCTCAGGAGGGGGGGCGCGCTCGCTCGCCCCCCTTTCCTGGCCGGCCGGGTAGCGTGCTCGGACAAGGGTCTGGTGTGGACTTTGGGGGAACCCCCACGCCGATTTTTTTCGGCGTTGGGGTTCCCCTTTAAGCCCATTCCAGGCGGCGGAGCCCGCGACGTCTCCTTCGCGGGCCCCGCCTACCTGTACACGCGCTCGAAATGGGCGGACTTTCCGAGCGGGAACAGTCCGCTCATTTCGAAAGTACAGCGGACAGGCCCACACACGGGCGGACTGTTCGCTCAAACACAGTTTCAGCGGACAGTTTTTCGGAATTTCCGAAAGACTTTGTCCGTCCAACTGTCCGCTGAAACTGTCCGCTGAAAGCCCACACACGAGCGGACTGTCCGCCCAAACACTGTTCAGCGGACAAGGTTGGGCGAACAGTCCGCCCGTGTGTACGCGGCCTCAGAGGACACAGTTTATGTGCTGAATGTCTATAATATTGATCCTGACATGCAGTATATATTTTGCACCTGGCTGGGCCTGCTAGCTAAATTCCAATAGATGGCAGTTTTCTCACTGGAACACTCTTCTTTTTCATTGGAGTATAAGAGGGAGGTTGCACACCACAGAATATAGTGACAAAAGGTTGGCTTCCAGTCCAGACACATCTGGGCTGATTTACTGAAGACGATGAAAGATTTCACTTTATAAATGCACACTTGGCAAAGTGAGAAGGCTTAAATTGTTTCGTAACACCCCCCAAAAAATATTGATCCTGTTTCTTTAAAGCATGTTTATACAGCACAGTGCTTGTGCTGTGTAATTTGGCCCTCTATATCACCTGAAATTCCTGGCTGATGCTGCCAGTTTCTGCCCTCCCCTCTGTACGCTGACCATGATAATCAGGGCTGCTGAGCCCTGACATCGTTTTCAGTGTCTACGTGCCTCAATCAGCCACAGCCCTGCTCTCTGTGTCTGTTTCTCCTCTGTCCTCCTCCCCCTCCCCTCCCTGCTTGCCAGCTCCCTGATCCTCCCCTCATGTTCTAAAAAAGTGTTTTTCTTCTATAGTTCCATCTATAAAATAATGTTAGGCTCCCCAGTGAATGTCATTTTTAAAAATATGCTTACTTCAGAGCACCGTTTGGCACTCACTTGACTGCTCGCCGGTCTCCTCCTCTCTTCTCTTCATCTCAACTGACATCAGCGGGGGGTTTCCCAGCACCTCCCCCTGAAGCTATCAGATTGGGACAGGAGACCGGCAGGCAGTCAGCTGAGCGCCAAACGGCACTCTGAAGTAAGCTATTATACCGCATATATTTTACAATGACATCCACTGGGGAGCTTAGTGTTATATACCAGAGGAAACTATAGAAAAACATTTTTGACCTTAACAAACAATTTAAGCTATGTTTACTTCAATAATTCAATCATATGAATGGAAAAAGACAATTTTTTCTTGTATTCGATTTAATATTCCATGTAGCTGTATCTTATTTACGTAACAGAATAATCCCAAATTGTCGGATACCAGTGCCTGTACCTCTAAAAGAGAGATATTATATAATTCCCCATCCACTGCTTCTGTTTAATGAATGGTTGCTTTAATAGCTGGATCGTTGCTGCTGATAGTATGCATTTGCTGCATGCACAAAGATGATGATCGGGGGCCCTTTGGCCTGTGGACCCTCCTGGAACCAGATATTGAGGGCCCTGATCCTGAGTTGCAGGAATGTTTATTGGCTATCCTGTGTTTCATATCCCTGTTATTGACTGGAATTTTTTAACACTTTCTCACGTAGACAATTAACACGAGTTTCCAAAGACAGCAAACATATTTTGAACATAATGAGAAAAGAAAAGTAATTTGGGGACTTTAAATGAGGCAGGAACCAAAGAAGTAACTGCCTCTGTCCCTATCATCGATTAAAATTGAGAGCAAATGGTGGGACTTTATATGAAGCACACAGCAGCTGTGCTGCTGTGTGCTTCATACAAAGTCCCACCATTTGCTCTCAATTTTAATCATATTTTGAACATGTCTAATTGGGCACAGTGGATATTCAAGAGTTAATTCAATTTAACTGAAACAACTGTCTAGAAGTCAAATGTATAAATAGATCTCTAAATACTGTATACCCATAGAATAAAACATGCTAACCTGATAACCTATAGAGCATTTCTTTAAATATTGAAGGCCCAAAACACCTTGTGTACTCATTCTAAATGTCTTTTAAATATAAAATGAGAGTTACATAATGTGAGAGTTACTTGTAGAGTCTTGTGCTCTTTTCTGTAATGTTAGCAAAGAATGAATAAATTAATGAATGTTCTGTAATGAAAGCAAGACAAACCAGGTGTGTAACTGAGGGAGGCCAGCGGCGGTAATATGGAGGCATTCAATTTAGAAAGAAGTCAGATTTGTTGAACAGAAAACATGCTTTCAGTGAAAATCATTTAAGACAATATTGCAATGCAACCTATTAGTGTTTTCCTTTACAAGCTATATTGTAGCTTTGATTCATGTTTAATTCACGTTGGAAATAAGTTATAGCAATAACACTGCAAAGTTCTTCTCTAATCAAGATGAGATTTACACTTCATGTCCCTCTAGAACAACTGTCTTGTGCCTCTACTCTCCATCCATTCCTCAGTGAACTGCCTAAAGCTGGCCACGGCGTGATAAAAAAAGTAGCTGTTCCCATTTGAGAGGCGTCAACCTAGTGATTAACTCATTTAGAATGGGAATGTTGTAAAATTTGTTTGATCAGCACATTCAGCCAATCAACTGAAGTCTTGATCAGTGTACTCTGGCACCAAAGTCCCACTGTCAGAATACAATAGAGAAGTGGGGAGGTGGGGCAGATTCCTTCATCCACCTCAAATGGGTGGATGGTGACTCTGTTTAGGTTTTTTTTTTGATCAGCTAACTGCTTCAGAGTCCATTCACAGAGGGGCAACTTTGGATCCGACTTGAAGTCATCCCAAGTTGCCTCCAGTCATGCAACATGATAAAATCAATGTAAGTGAATGAGAGCCATCTTAATGTATACTACTGAAGTTGCTCCGACTTCAGAAAAGGTTCCTGTACTACTTCAATCCGACTTCTAGGCAACTTGTACCCATTGATTTCAATGGAAGTTGAAGCAACTTTCCAGGAAGTAAAAATTGTTTTATAGGCAAACCCCTCCCTCTCATAGAGCTGATTATTATGTGATTGGCCACTGGCAAAGTCCCCTGTCCTGGACAACTTCAAGTTGCCTTGTAAGTTGCCTCAAATCGTGATGTGATTCATACTCAAGTCATGTCCAAGTTGCCTCCCAAAGTCTCGCTGGAAGTCCTGTTGCCCCTGTGTGAATGGAGTCTCAGTACACCTTATACTGATGACCATGTGTAGGGCAAACTGTGATCTACTGAACAATAAATAGACTGTTCAATCTATCTCTAACAAAAATTCCCAAATGTGTTACTGACATTCAGCAACATTACTTATGGGAGATAGTATGCTGCTCCATCCAGCTCATATTCCCTAGGTCAGTCATGGTGAACCTTGGCACCCACCCCTGATGTTTTGGAACTTAATTTACCATGATGATCAACTACACTGCAGAGTGCATGAGCTTAATGGGAAATGTAGTCCCAAAACATATGGGGTGCCAAGGTTTGCCATCACAGCCCTAGGTCATTATTATTATTATTATTATTATACATGATTTATATAGCTCCAACAGTTTGTGCAGCACTTCACAACATGAGGGCAGACAGTATGTTTAAAATACAATTTAATACAGGAGGAACCAGAGGACCATGCTCTATAGAGCTTACAATCTAAGGGAGAAGTGGTCAAGTGATACAAAAGGTAATAACTTTAGGGGATGAACTGATGGATAAACTAAAAATACAGTTGTTAGGTGGAGGCAGGATAGAGAAGGGTTTTCAGGGTGACCTATGATGGCCTTCAGTGCTGGGACAAGGCCATCTAGAGCCCAGGGCGAACAAGCCAAATTGCACCCCCTCCCAAAGATGTATAAGCATTATATGTCAGAGAAATTCCCTACCACAAAAATATAATTGAGGATTAATCTGCACACCCACCCCCTAAGCATCAATTTCCCACCCTCCTAGTATAAATATGCCCCCTTGCTGAAATCCCCCCAGCACAAATCTTTGCCCCCCATCTCAAATCCTCTCTCTCACCATATGCCCTCAGCACAAATTCCCCCTCCTAGCACAAATGTTCTTCCCCCTCAAATTTCCCCTCCAGGCACAAATCCTCCTCCCACAGTCCAAATCCCCCTTTCAGCACAAACCCCCCCCCCCCACACACACACACGCACACATTTACCCTCCTAGCACAAATCCCCCCAATCATCCCTATTAGCACAAATTCCCCACTTCCAAAATATATATATATATATATATATATATATATATATATATTTCTGCTCTACCATATTACTTTTATAACACAAACACCCCAAATCCCCCTCCTAGCACAAATCCTCTCTCCCCCTCCCCACTCCCAACACAAATCCCCCCAATTCACCACACCTAGCACGCCTCCCCAAATTTGCCCTCCTAGGACATATCTTATCCCCTGCCACTCCTTAAATTTCCCTTCTCAACACAAATTCCCTCCCCTCCATCTCTTTGTGGTGCCCTCCCCACCTCACACAATATCACCATGCCCATGGCAGCTTCCCCTCTTGCCCACCCCTTATCCCGGCCCTGATTTGCAGAACATTGGACCATCTCTCTCTATTAAAATGTTACTTGAATATAAACCACCAATATTCTTGTGACAGACCTAGCTGGGACCGAGGCTTTTTGAGAGGACTGAACGTGAGCCTCTTGCCGATGGATTATGGGCCCTGGATTTTAAGGGGCACAGGGTGAATGAGAACCCCACTATAATCTGTGCTAGTCAGATTCAGTTCTGTATATATGTATATATAATGTACATTGCCTCATGCTGTTGGGACACAAACTGTTAGATGCTAATGTCATGAACTCCAGCCACCTGTCTGTTGTGTAAATGAGTCTAGTCTGAGTATTGAGTATTCACACATTGTTGTTTGTGCTAATTAACCCTGTGTTTATGTTTATGGTAATGTTTATTGAATTGTTAGTGAGCTAGGAGCCAAAAAGTCTTATCCCTCAGTCAACTAGTCTGAGTGTTGATTTAGATAATTAGCTCATGCTAATTAGGTTAGGTTTTAGTCTTCTACTGTATTATTAATACTTGGCATTTTGGTTCTAATAAATGAGTCCATGTTGAGCAGCTAAGCGAGTGTCATCTTGCTTTGTTCTTGTGAGCGGTTGGAATATCTGATCTCTATATTCAGACTTAGGAAGCGGTATACTGACGGAAGCACTCAATCGGAGTGTGGGATTGGTTCCGTCACAATTCTCATCTAACAATGTGCTGGTACTATCATGAAACACAATATGTAGGTGGCTCATCACAAATATAAATATAGTGTGAGTGGGTATTGTTACACCACATCCCTAAATGTAAGAAATTAAAGCAAAATATGAGACTTTATGCTCTGCTAAATGCATCTCAGGAATTAAAAGACATACATGATGGTTAAACCAGCTTTTTACAATGTATCGCATACAAAATATTAAAACCATTCCAATATAAGGTATGCATAAAAAATAGCTATTAGTCCACTATATCTAACCATACAAAATAACCATGATAATATACAGTATATACAGGAATGCTGACTCTGGCTTAGTGGAACTTTCAGCAGCTTAACATCTCAACACTTTTCACAGTTTTTGCTTCTTCTTGTTATGCTGGTAATAACCAAGTTTGTAGTGTTTGTTTTGTGTAAACATTAAAGCTTCACTAAACCAGAGTCAACATATATTATTATTATTATTATTATTTTCCCCATAGCTTAGTGAAGGCTGTGAAATTTCACTTTGCAAAGAATACCCAATCACATTCAGGACACATGTAAAAAACAGCAATTTTGCTAGCACCTGATTGAATGATTAATCTCAGCAGAGCTTCGCCTCTTTCATTAGGCTAAGGGAAAATTCCCTTTCAAAGTGCAACTTCGCTTGTAAAGTGACCAGTCTATTGGACATCTAGGCCTGCTAAAAATAGTTCAAATACCATGCATTTTATTATAGTTTTAAAAAATTCTCCTGGGAAAATCTGCACATCTAGGCCTGCTAAAAATAGTTCAAATACCATGCATTTTATTATAGTTTTAAAAAATTCTCCTGGGAAAATCTGCACATGAGTAAATCAGGACCATGAATCTCAAGCCTGTAAGATTCACCTAGCACCAACTGTATTGGGGAGCCTGAACCTCTTTCCCAGATGGCACACAATCTTTAGTTCCTCAAGCAACATGCCTGTGCTAGGATCACCTCTTTAACACCAAATACATTCTTGTTTTACTGGTCCTAACTTGGGGCTGTCATAGCTAGACATTCCTTTCTTTGAGAATTAAGTGGGGAAGGAGAGATTAGATAAGTGGTGATGCCTGCCACAGCAGTCTGTAGGAGGAAATTGCTTTCTAATGGGACCAACTGACTGTTTTCCCAGACAGTAGCAAGCTAGTGAGGTCAGCCAACATATGTACATCATCAAGTTCAGAAGCCTTTACTTTATAATATAGAATATTTAACTGTCCACAATTAGTGTAAATGTGGTAAATGTGTGTGTTTTTTTTATAAATTCAATAAACTCATATTTTGGAATAAAAAGTATTCTTCATTTTCAAATCAGTGATATACAGTAAACTGCAAAGAAAACAACATACCTAGACTACCTAGACATATCTGTTGTTATTAAGGCAGCATTTGAAAGTCATTGATCCAAATGATTGCTTATCATGACTGAAAAAACTTTAATTTGGATAGATTAACAAGAGGAAGTTCGCATTCCATAAAATAATCATTGAGTTAATCATGGTAATTTAACAATGGCTGCTCCTGCTGTAAAATTGATTATCATTGTCTTTTTTATTCATTTTGAACACCTTAGTCTTTAACAGGAAAATATTTATTTTACTTATCATAAAAGAAAGTTGGTGAGGTGAAATTTTACTTGCTCAAGTAAGCAATGCATAATTCTACTCTCCAGCTGATTCAGGTGCTTTCTGATTTTAATATTTTCATATTCATATTCTTACTATCAAGATTTTTGGAAATCATAATGTAAAACCTGTCTTTCTTTTTTATATCTTTGGAAAAATACATAGATATGTATTATGTAAAATAATATAACCAGTTGCAACCAATTTCACATACCTTTTTAATCTTTTTAGAATTTAAAATGAGAACTAGGTTGATGTATACAGGGTGCACTGATAGGCTTGGGTTTTATGCTAGGCTTGGATCTTAAGATGTTATAAGACCAAGAACAGTTGGCTATTCTGCACACCTGTCAGCTATACTAAATTTCACATGCCTTATGGTAATCCCTACACCTATTACTGAATGCAAGTAAAACAAAATCCTTACTTTGCTTATGGAAAAAAAAATATTGATGTTAAGAAAACAACTGCAAAGGTGTTCAAGTTAGAAAGTCCATTTAAGTTATTTAATGTAAACTGGGTGGTCATGTTGAACATTTTAAAGGCTTGCCTTAAAGCAAAGAGACATCATAATGACCCTGATTTACTGAATGAGTACAGCATTCTGACTTTTAAAGTACATTTTTTACTTTGCAAAGTGAATTTTCACTTATATTACTGAATGAAGTGAGACAAAGTGAAAATGCTCTTTGAAAGGAACACCTAATCATGCCCTACGTGCAAGGACATTTTGAAAAAAAAAAATGATATTTGCTTGCACATGATGAGGAGGAAAAATTTCACTACAGCTTCACCTCATTAATTTAACTAAGTGAAAATTCACTTTGCAAAGAGAAAATCCACTTAGCTTACTGAATGAGGTAAAACTGTACTGACTTCAGTTAATTCTATTATGTGTGAGGATAAAACCTTGCACATAATTACTTACTCTTTGAAAACAGTTTTTACTTTGTTTCACCTCATTCACCAATAAGTGAAAAATCATTTTGTACAGTAAAGATTTGCTTTGGAAGTGAGCTCGTGCTACTCCTTTGGTAAACCAACAACATTGTCTGTTATTTTTTTTTTTAACCAAAACCACTTTTGTGTCCACCTTTAGAACAATTTTCATCAAGTTTCATTTGATGCTAGAAGATTGACTACACCTTGGAAATTGCTATCCACCTGTGCAATGAGAGTGCCTAGTGGACCAATAAACCCCTGTAACAAAGAGCTGGTGGGGCTTAATTCTAAATTGAGGTGAATCCAACCCCAGCTATTGGATTCAATTTTACTTTTAAATGTTAAAAAGGGCTGACAGACTTGCTTTAAACTTTTTTTTGTGGTCAAATGCACTCACCTATAGCAGGCATCTGACCGGGTTGGCAACTAACCTCCAATGTACATGGGTTAGATAACACTGATTCTGTTTTCAAGAGATCAAATTCTGGGCCATTCAGAAGATGACAACAGTTATCATAGGAATGTAGTTACTGGGACAGCCAGGGGTGGGCTATCACAATGCCACTATAAAAATAAGAGCAAGGTCCGCTGATCCTAAATCATTTTAAATGGTATATGATAATGTTTTACTGTATCATGCTCTTAAAACTGATAAAATACACCAAGTTCAAGTCTTAAAAGAAAAGCAAAATAACATTCATTAACATTGCCTCTTCTCCTGTGTTACTTGTCCATGTTCTTTCATCTTGGGTGCATATGTCATATTTCTGTTATGCTAGGGAAACTCAATTACTATCTAACTTTTTATCTCGTCCTCATTTTATGAAAACATATCTGCAAGGGCGAATATAATGAAATTCACAGGAATGGATTCTGGGTTAAATAATTAAATATGCAATTTCCCAAAACTACAGAGATAAGAGCTAAAAGAAATGGTGTCAATTGCCAGAGATACTATGCTAGGGGTAACAGAGCACATCAGAGTCATTGACATTCTGCTCATCGGCTTCTTTGCATTCCAGTCAACTGGGTGTGTTCTGTAATGCAAAAAGCTCTCCGTATGTTTAGTGCATATCCCAACTGCTACATAAATGAAGTAAATACTAATTACAAGACACAGCTGTTCAAACACAGGAGGGCAATTATAACATCCCAAAATGTTGTTTCGGCTCCAAAACTATTTCAGTAATCACTACTTACTTGACTGACTATGTTTTCTGTACATAGATAACTGTAAAGCATTAAAAATGAAAAAAGGTGTCATCTCATTGAGACTAATTGAAAGTGAAGACATGGAAAAATCCAATTAGCATTTTGAACTTGTTTTGTCTTTGTCAATTATCTTAATTGTAGTTTTGAAACATGGGTTGAATCCTTATCTGCTCTTTGGGCAAAGAACAGTGTTGTAGGAAAGAATGAGCAACTAGACTTCCCAGATCTGACCTTTTGCATTGAAATTTACCTCAAGCCCCTGAATTCATCCTACCTATCACAATCATTAATAATGCTTCAATTTATCAAAGTGGAATTCTTTTACGCATCTATAGGTGCTAACGGTAAAGAAGGCGCTCATTAGCACACAAGTGTAATTTGTGTTGGCTTCTTCACTGCATAGTTGCGCAAATTGGACACCGATGTATGTTGTTGGTAATATGCATTGTAAAAACTAAAGTACAAGTACACAACGTGACTCATGAATGTCTCTCCTGCCTTAGCACAAATATTTTCTATAAGATCTAATACCTGGGTACTTTCATTAGCCACCTTAGCATGTGATCTATGCTAAAAAGGAATAATTTTATCTTTAATAAGTTAATGTATAGCCAATACATTTTTTTTCCCTTGGATTGAGTAGGGAAATGTTAAATCCCTTGTCAATTTTTTTTTTCAAATCAGTTTCTTTTATGTCTCTGAGATGCAACAAGAAGCTGGACATTTATATAAATTCAGGGAAAATCCCTTTAGAACATTTGTCACCAGAACAAGTGATTGTAAGATTTACCCTCACCTGCTATTCTGCTGTGAACTGTACAATTTTGATTTCCATACAACTTTCTATCCTGATGAAAATGTTTACTAGGACTGCGATGTAAAGTCATTCAACTCAAAAGTAAAAAGTCTAATCCATTGGGAAGTAATATGGTTGGTGATATGGTTTCCTGAAAACACCCATTACCTATGTGAATATGTGAGCCCTGTATGTTCAATCCTGCCCATTGCCCCCCTGCTGTTTCTTTGCCAGAGAAAGGAAAGCTTGAGAGTACCCAATCATCTCACCTCAAGCCCTCCCTAGGGTACATATTTCCTCAGCCACCCCCCCCCCCCCCCCCCGAGACCACTCAGTTGGTACAGTGTAACTTTATTAAAGCAAAATAAACCATAAAAAATAAGGCATATTGGAACTGATCCATAAATCAGGAGGTTGCATTTGTTTTTTTTTGTTTTTTTTTCTTTTAGGCTTTTTCCTTTGTTTTCATCTTGTTGACCCAGTCAGTAACACACTTCCTTTCTTAGGGTCGTATAGTAACTTCACTCTCATAAAGGAGCAACAGAGACACCTTTGGGAAGCAATGTTAGATGCACTAGATGATTTGGATGGACTTAACTAACAAATTAAAGCCAAACTCCAACTAACACTTTTTAAGCAGTCACAGCAACAGTTTTCTTTTTCTTTTGGGTTAAAGGTTTTACACAAATAAATAAAAGCGGACCATTGTAAGCACCCCTGTCAGTGGTAAATGGTTTTCTCAATATTCTGACACTTTGCTGGACAGCTTGGTCTGTTAAAGGAAGTTGAAAAATACCAAACTCACTGTCCATATCACTGGGTGAAAATAAAAGAAAAAAGCCTAAAAAAAAAAAAATGAGAGCAGCCGCCACATCCTAGGATTGGTAGGCTGCATTTAATACAGTTTTTGCATTTTGGTTTAATACCACTTTACAGTTACAGAGTGGGAGGTAAAAGTAGGAGGCTATGCAACAAAGTGAAGCCAGCAACCAGGTGTTGTCCGTGAATATAATCTGCATACAAACTCCTGGCAGGTAGTGCCATGGCTGGGATTTAAACCAATGATCCTAGAGCTCCTAGGCAGAAATGCTAAACACTTAGTCACTGTGCTGCTCATATTATTGACTACATGGTGGGTTTAGAGCACAAAGGGCTAACATGTTTCAGGTACAGAGACTTACTGGACTAGGCTCAAACATGTTAGCAATTAGTGCTGTTAACCCACTATGTAGTCAAAAAAAGATTTATATCCATGGATAACACCTGGTTGCTGGCTTCACTTTGTTGCATGGATCATTGTCAGAGTGTGGAGAGGTTTTTCCAACTCCAGACAGTACGTACAATCGAGCAGCTATCCCTTTTATCCAATCAACAGTAGGAGGCTAACTTGTGTGTTATGACTCACTTACACACAGGAAAGTACATAGAGGCTACTGTCCATACACCATCATTTCTATGACTGCATTACTTCTAGACCAGCTTTTCCTTCCAATAAATAAATACCCAATCTAGATAGTGTTGTGTTTCTTACAAGAAAGGAAAATGCAGGCTTTGCCAGGAGAAGTACTGAGATCTTTTCTGAACGATGAAAAACATCTGCAAGTGTTGCACTTACAAATTATTGGAATTAGCATTGCAATGTTTCCTGGAAGGTACTTTATTGATTTCACTTGCTGTCAGCTGTTGCTGTTTTAATGGTTGAATGGAGGAGAATGGTATGGAGAATATTACAAGATGGATTTATTGGCTTCATTTAAAGTTAGATCAATGCATCTTGAGAACTGTCAGAATAAATGGGAATTAAACTCTCCTAATCAACATTAACTATTTTTAATTATGCTGCTAACATTAGTTATTTGATGTCATACATCCCAGGAGTCTGCATGGTTATTTTATTTTTTTCATCTGGAGGAGGGGCTTTTTTTAGTTAAGCAAACCCTCCTTTGTGCATGCCTGAGTTAACAGCAGATTAATTAAAGGAAGTAAAAAAAGCTACATAAATCATCTGCCCTTACTCAAGGTGGCTACAGCAAGAAATGCTAGGGGGTTGTTTTTCAAAGTGATTTCCCAACAAAATAAAGCATGGAGACATGGATGGATGGGTGAGTTTGCTTTGAAAATTAAAAATGAAATAAATTGCCTTTTCAGTTTGTGGTGCTCAGATACAGGTAAATTCCACTTTAAAACCCTTTCACTGACATTATTTTATGAAGTAGAATAGATCAAACAAGTATTTTCTACTCATATTAGCTTATTTAACCTCTTCACGCAGGTACCTTCCAGACCTATATGAGGTTTAGTATGCCAGGAGGGGAGGCGAGGCTTAAGATCACATGACCACCACGATTGGCTGTCAGGGCAGTCATGTGATCTGAAAAATCCGAGTCACAAGCAGCGTCCAGGAGCTCTCGGTTAGGTGCCGGTAACTGAGGCGGGAGCTCTCGGCACAGTTGTATTGACTGCAATTCACGCAAATATACTGACTCTCTGTGCCAAGGACCAGGCACCAAGAGGCCACATATTTGTGTGTGCCTGGCACCAAGGGGTTAACAAAGCTGTACGAACATGTGCATTTCTAACCTAGTGTGAGCCAGGCAGCTACCCGGAGAACATTATTCTTCCAATGATGGCTTCATCTGGGGCTTGTATTAAGATTAACCATTCACCAGACCTCAAATTGTGTGTATAGAAGTATGTGTGTGTTTTTGTGTAAGATGTAAAGGCTGGAGAGTATTGGGTAGAGAGTCTCTTTTCAATCCCCACTCAATGGTGCACTGTTTCTCCCATTTCAGCATCTGCCATGTGTTGCTGCTGTGCTCCACCTCTAGTTTGTAATCCAAAGCAAATCAGGTATTGGCTTAGTGTGCTCATATCAGTAAAATTTAAATTTTTTTGTGTTCCTGTAGATCACTGGCTGCTGCACAGTATTGATGCCAAAATATGTCCATATAAATAATTATTGCGTGCTTAGAGAAGAACAATTATTGAAACGGATTCAATGACCATACTACAGAGTGTTTACTTTCATAATGTGTATAACAATTATACTAGCAAACTTTCCTATTAACTGTTTGCCAACAACACTATGTTCCAAATTTATAGAGTGGCAAAGTAAAAAAAAAAAATGAGTGTGTCTGATTCCAAAACCATTTATTTGTTCCCAATCCTCACCAATGAAACACAGTTAAACATTATTTTGCTAGATAAAGTCGTATTCTTTAAACTATAAAAATGGAACTCATTCTTAATACAGTGATATGGAAAACCACTTTGGTTGGCATCCAACAAATGCCCTGACTCCACAATTTTTGCTTTCAATTGTGCACACTACTTAAAAAGTGCAAAGATTTCACCTCCCCCATCATTTAAACTGCATAAACTATAATTTCAGCAAAATCAAGCAAAGACCTAATCAAGCTTTAATTTGCTAATTACTTCTCAATTTGATTAGATCTGGCAGCTAATCATCTCTGGAAATTTAAAGTCAATCTTCCACTCACATTTGCAAATCAGAAACTCAGTGAATAAATGTGGAATATTGAAAATAATGCTTATTTAATAAAGAAATATGGAAGATTTCAATACTTTTTTTTTATCTACTATAAAACACAGGATGTAAACTGAAATGTAATTCTGAGCACATTTCAGATTTTGTTAGAAATAAGTCACTTTATGCAATGTTAAAAGCAGCTTGCATTAGAACAAAAAGCGTGCATATGCTACACTGAGCAAACACAATATAATCCAGAAGGACAATGAAAGTCAATTGTTGAGTATTCATTGAGGTAAACATGTCACAAACTTTGCTTCTTCTGTTCTTATCTTCTTCAGCGCAGCTATATCAAATGATACAACAAGTTTAACAGGAGGTCAGAGTCAAAATTGCAACAATGAATCAGGCAACAATCATTAAAGAGAACCTGTCACCCTCCTTCAATTGTGTATGCAGCCTCATAGGAAGACAAAGCAGACTGAACGAGAGATGAGCTCATCAGTCTTCTGGTTCTCCTGTTATTGTCCAGTTATAGGCTGGGAAGGGACCAGACCAATAAGCATTATTTAACTGAAGCAGAGAAAAATCAGGTCTCCTGCCCTGCCAGACAGGACTGTGCTGTGTGGTAAAGTTGTGTAGATATCAGAACTGTACTGTGATCTGTGAACCTTGGCGTGAAACACAATTCAAATTGCACAAGTGCCTACTACCCTTTTCTTCATAACTCTGCAGACCCATCTCAACCTTCCTGTCCCTGGTGTGCTGAAATTTCATTGCAATATGAAACCACTCCACTACACTGACTGGTACTTACGAGCTGACTTATCCAACTCATTAGGTAAGCTCAAATTTCAGGATGCTCCTGGATCATAAGCCCCTTACTAGCCCATTGGTTTATTCTCTAAGGTATTTACTTTAACATCTGGTCTGTCACACATATCATATTTGTTTCCTTTTTAGTAGCCTACCCTATGTATCTGGTTACAGGCTTAACAGATTCCACTCCTCAGGTTTTATTGGCAGAGTCCTGTTCTGATCGTATCTAAATCTAGAAATAATGCTTGTTTGTAATTGCCAGAATATTTGCAAATCAGTGATGTCATCGCTCAGATTTGTATGATAATGGCATGATAGTTCATGCCTTAAAATGGTAATGAACAAAGGATGGAGCCTCATATTGGCAGACCATCCTACTGCCAACCAATTTGTCCTTTTCATCATAGATACTCTGACATGTGCACCCATATGCCACAAACAGTAGCACCCCAGCCTTCGTGTAGAATGAGGAAGCGCTGAAGTGCTGTCCCTGATCCTGCTAAAAAGATACACCCATGATATACATGTCATTTCACAGCAGAGGCCCGTTTTGATACTATACTTTCAAGGAAAGGTTCAGTGGCTAGTATTATTTCTGCCAGTGAGGACAATAAAACATAATTGTTAAGCGATACAGGAAAAGCAGCACCATTCCAAACATTCAACTCTCCTTGTCCTCTTCTACAGGTTATCCCCTGTGTAACATGTAGGAAACAAAATGTTGAAATGACAACTAGATGACTATATGATCAGATGAGGGACCATCTGTCTAACAGTAGAACAAAACAGAAAAAACATAAATGTAGCAAAACATTGGGGGTTATTTACGAAAGGCAAATCCACTTTGCACTGCAAGTGCACTTGAAAGTGCAGTCGCTCTAAATCTAAGGGGTAGATCTGAAAAGAGTGGAAGCTCATCTAATCATGTGCAAGCTAAAATGCTGTTTTTTATTTTGCTTGCATGTCCCCCTCGGATCTACAGCGACTTTACTTCCAAGTGCAATTTAAGTGCACTTGCAGTGCAAAGTGGATTTCCCTTTAGTAAATAACCCCCATTGTGTCATGGATCAATTAAATAACCACTTAAAATACAGGTCATACAGATTATAGATCTTACCCATAGAGGGGTGATCATGCCTTTATATTAGGTAAGAGGAAAGTATACTGGATCTTCAAATTAGTTTGAATGGAGCTTAACACACTACTACTAAAGTTAAGTTCCTACTCAATATATTCCATGTTTTGAGTTTAGTACTTTAGCCTGTAAGAGTCCACAATATTTGTTTGAGGTCACAATATATATGTATGAGTACCTTGTCCCTTTTGTATTTTCACTCTGTTTCATACGCTCCACATTACATACCACCATACCCCACTGAGCCCATGAACATGATATTCTTTAGGTTAAGATCTGTAGCCAATGTTGCACAGAGGGTGTTGGGTGGGCACTGGATGAAGGAGTCAGTGTAACATGTCTAGCCTCTTAACAATACTCAAGGTTGGTTAATGTTTTTTCTTTATCAAAATAAAAATACAATAAAAACCTGTGCCCCAGGCCCTTAAAGTAGAACTATGGGCAATTTTGTTTTTCAATTTAGGGATTTCCCTTCACTTCCTGTCCATAGCTAAACAGGAAGGGAGGAGAAATCCCTGAGAACTAAGGGAATCTCTTGGGGCCCTCTAGGTCACCAGAATTAGTGTCCTGATTGGAAAATTCCCCTTAATTACTTTTTCTGGGACAACTCAAAATGTGGGATTTTTTTTTTTCACTTTCAATGATAATGGTAAACAAGGACAAATATAGAGGAGGAATCTCCTTATTGGAGACACAGATGGCAAAAAAAACCTGACAAGTGTTTTATTCCCTCTCAACTCCAAAACTGAAAAAAAAAAGTGCTTTTAGTTATACTTGAAAGCCACATAATGATCTTGACGAAAAAAAAACATTGTATAATGCATGATTCAATTTATTCAAACTGGGGAAAAACTATTTCTGATCTCCAAAGGCAATAGGATATTCCCTGAATCAGCAGTCTACAGTGTAATTTTTAAAATATAGCCAGTTATAATTTATGCATTTATAAACAGTATTCAGTTTCCTAGGACTGGCTCTACAATGAGAGAAATGTGACCCTGATCCACTCATATTGCAAGTGGCATTTTCTTTTATAAATAATATACATGCAATAAAAACATGAATGTCCTAGTGATGTAAAAAAGGCTATTAATATTCACCTTGGAATTCCATGACCAATATAAGAAGAGTCAAGCTTCTACATACACAACAAATTATTGCTTCTCATATTCTTTGATAAAGGAGGACTTCTGTGATCATATCTTCATATCTTTCAATAAGAGCAACTTTTTTTGCTTTGTAATGGATTTTGAAGAAAGTGTTACTGTTAATATTATGTTAAACAATATCAGTAAAAATATTTTCATGGTCAAGCAGTTGTGGTTACGGCTTTAACTTGAACATCTTTCTACTGATCACAAGTCCTCACTGTACTGTTCTGTTATGTTTTATGCAAGGCAGTATAGTACTCTGCCTTGATTACATTTTGAAAACATTCACCAGGGGCACAGATAAATTGCAAAGAGAGATGACAGTCATGGTAAAATTAATAATCTTTATCAGGTAACTTGGGGCTAGTGTCCAGATCAATGTTTTTTCATTATGTAAACTATTTGTAATTCACCCCCCCCCCCCCCATATCATTTGACTTAAATCATTCATACCCCTATATAGGCATATTCCCCTCGTGTACATTATCAAAATACACATTTATTTAATGAAAATAGAAAATATTTTTTTTAATCAATTACAAAAAAAGCCATGCATATTTTTTTTTAATAAATTTATTTTTATTAAAGGTTTTCAATACATTAATAACAAACAAACATACCAAACGGTCCCAAAAACCTTCCCAACCCCCCCCCCCTCCCTTCCACCCTCCACCTCCCCCCACCCAACCAACCTCCCGCCTGTGCAGCCCTCCATCCTTCCGCTTAGTTCAGTCTAAAAACATCAACAGTACCACATATATAAGAAACACATAGCCCGTACCGTAACTAAATAAAGAACCACTTAAAATGGGGACGTAACCAATCCGAGGGAAAGCACCTCCCTGCCCCGCCCCTTGCCCGACCCACAAGGAGAAAACCCCTCGCCTAGCAATTAATTCACAGTATCTGCGGCATCAAGCCAGCACCGCCACACCCTCTCAAATTTGTTAGGGCACCCTCTGCTAAGATAGGTGGCTTTGTATAATGGCAAAGCTTTATTAATTAAACCTTTCCAATAAGAAACCGTAGGAGGTTCGGGTTTCTTCCAACACAACAGGATAGCTTTGCGTGCATAGAACAGCGCCAGAGAAATCAGAGTCCTCTGTGCCCTTCGAGGTGCCAACCCCTCCACCAGTCCGAGCAAACATACCGCAACTGTGACTGGAATCGGCACCACCAGGACAGATTGTATAACCTGTGTCACTCCCTTCCAGAACTCCTCAATCCGGCACTGCCAAAACACATGGTCAAAATCAGCTCGGTCAGCTGTGCAGCGCCAGCACCCCCCCGCGCCAGTACCGTAAATCCTAGCCAGTCTGGCTGGGGTATAATATACTCTATACAGAAATTTAAACTGGATAAGTCTGTCTCTAGTCGATACTAGGGTCTGAAACGGGTGTCCCCACATGTCGTCCCAATCCTCCCCTCCAAAGTCAGGTATTAAAGCACTCCAAACCTCCCTACAGTTCTGAACAGGCTTCGGCCTGTCCGGAAACAACATGCTATACACAACGGAGAGAGGCTTTTCCAGGTCCTCTGTCCGCAGCACAGTCTCCAAAGGCGAGACTCCCACCCGCAAAACCCCAGGACCGAACTGAGAGAGAAAAGCGTGCCGCAACTGCAGGTATCTAAAAAAATACCAGTTTGGAAGATCATGATTAACCTTAAGCTGATCAAACGTCAGGAGCTGCCCCCCACTCACCACATGCTTCAGTTGCTTAACGCCCACCCTGGCCCATATCACCGGATCTGGTATGCCCCCAAAATGTGGCAATTTTGGATTAAACCATAGAGGAGTGTCAGGAGACCAACTCCCCTCCGGCTGTTTCAACAAAGTCTGCGCTTTTTCCCAGGCCCGTATCGTTGCCCGCATAGAGGCCGTCAGAGCTAGTGAGGCCCCGGAACCTCTATACACCAGATAAGACAGGCTCTCATAGGAGCCCAAAAGGGCCGCCTCCAGTACATTCGCCGAATCCCCATCCTCCCGTGTCAGCCACCGTCTAGCGACCACCATTTGCCCAGCCAAATAATATTTAAAAAGATCCGGCAATGCCAAGCCACCTTGACCCCATGGCTCTTGCAAAACCCGGAGACTTATGCGGGGGTGCGCAGCGGCCCATAAAAAGGATCCGAAGAGACTATTAACCCTCCGGAAAAAAGAGCAAGGAACCCAAATAGGGGAATTACGTAAAAGGTAAAGGAAAACAGGCAGAACCTTCATTTTGAGCAAATTAACCCTACCGATGAGGGACAGCGGCAGATGCTTCCAAGCATCCAGCTGTCCTTTCACCCTGGCCAGCAAGGGAAGGAGATTCAGAGACATAAAGTCGCCCACTTTTGGTGAGACTCTCACTCCCAAATATTTAAATTCTTGCACCCAGGCGATGGGAACCCTAGTAGTCGCCGACTCCCGCGCCTCCTCGTCAATAGCCAGCACGTTGGATTTCTCCCAATTGACCCGGAGCCTGGAGAACTCAGCAAATTTGTCGAGCACCCCAAACACCGCCTCTAAAGATGGCCCTGCATCCTTCAAGAAAAGAAGCATGTCGTCTGCATACAGCGCTACACATTCCCTAATGCCCCCCACCTCCAGTGCTCCCACCCCAGGTGATAGCCTCAGGGCTATAGCCAGCGGTTCTATCGCCAAAGCAAATAAGAATGGGGATAATGGACACCCCTGACGTGTGCCCCTGCGAACGCCAAATTGGGGTGAAACTGAGTTAGCTATCTTGATACCCGCCCGTGGAGAACTGTAAAGCAAAGAGATCCAGGTCACATAGATCTCCCCAAAGCCCATTTTCCGCAGAACTGTCAACATGTATTGCCAGTCTACTGAATCAAAGGCCTTGGCCATATCCAGGGAAACTACCACTCTAGATCCCCTGTCTGCATGTTCAATCTGTAGGTGGGCAAACAATCTGCGTAGATTAGTATCAGTAGATTTCTGCGGTATGAAACCCGTCTGATCTATATCCACCAGAGTCGTGATAACCTGAGAGAGTCGGGTAGCCAGTACCTTGGTTAAGATTTTTAAGTCCTGGTTCAGCAGTGCAATCGGTCGATATGACGAGCATAATAGGGGGTCCTTGCCCGGCTTCGGCAGCAAGATCACCTGTGCCTCCAGCAAAGAAGCCGGGAGACACCTGTGCTCTAAACAGTAGTCATATAGGTTTTTTAGTCTAGGAACCAATTCTTCAAGATGCTGTCTATACCACTCTATGCAGAAGCCGTCAGGCCCTGGGGACTTACGGGGAGGAAAGGACCTAATAGCTTTTTCAATTTCTTCCGTCGTTATGGCAGCTTCCAAAGAGTCCCTATCCGCCTCAGACAGCCTCGGTATCTGCAACGATGCCAACACCCCGTCTAACTCCGCCATGTCATAAGTCGGAATGGGTGCGTACAGAGTCCTGTAGTACTCCACAAATGTGTCCAGTATGTCCGTCGGGTTTGTCAACAAGTCACCCTGAGTGTTCTTGATACAGGGGATATTAGTCTGTACCCGTTGCTCAGCCACCAGCATGGCCAACAGTTTACCGTTCTTATCCCCTTGTTCAAAGATGGATTCAGCCATTTTTGTCCTAGATGTGTGTGTTAGATCAGAGTAATGAAGTGCCAGAGCACGCCTTGCCTCCAGCAGTGCGCCATAAGTGACATCAGACTGATTATTCGCGTGCTCCATAGCACACACCCTCTCCCTGTCCTGCAACTCCTGATCTATCTGATTATGGGACCTGCGGGCCTGTTTAATGGCTGAAATATAGTGCCCCCGCATGCAGGCCTTAAAAGCATCCCAAACTATGGCGGCGTCGGCAGACCCCTCGTTATCCTCCCAATAATGTGCAAAGTGTGGCGCTACATGAGAGGACACCTCCTCCACCTCCAACCACCCCGGGTTTAATCTCCACCCCCTCCCCGTAGGACCAACAGCGGATCCTATATGAATTGACAAAGGCGAATGGTCTGAAATACCCCCCGCTAGATATTGTGCCCCCCCCCACTAATTGCAGCATAGAAGTATTTGCAAATGCTAAATCAATTCTCGAGGAGGATTTATGAGTTTTAGACAAATATGAGTAACCTCTGGTGACAGGGTTTTTCCAACGCCAAAGTTCCGTCAGGGAAGCAACCTCCGCCCAGGCAGAGAGATCGGCCGACGCCACCCTAGAGGCATTGGACGAGTCCAAGGCAGTAGAGAGGATAGCATTAAAGTCCCCGGCTATAAGGAGAGGGAGATGCATATAAGGCGCCAGTTTACCCAAAAGGTCATATAGGATCTGGATCTGAAAGGGGGGTGGGATATACACATTCACCAATACCATTTTGCACGCACCCACATCCGCCACAACCACCAAAAACCTACCACCCGGGTCTGAGATCACATGGTGAATGGTGCACGGTACCGCCTTACTGATTAAAATTGATACTCCCCTGGAGTAGGTAGAGTAGGTAGCATGTAACGCTCTCTGCACCCAGGCTCTGCGTAAGGCCAGCACCCTGCTCCCATCCAAATGCGTCTCCTGCAAAAACACCACATGAGGATGGAACGTTTTTAGATATTGAAACATTAATGCTCTACGGAATTTATCATTAAGACCTCTAACATTCCATGAAATTACATTAAACCCCGATCCCGCCATCATTCCCCATATAACTCGTTAGACGGTGGATACAGTACCAACAAAAGCAGTAATACATACACCGGCAGACTGAATTCAGAGACAACATCAAACATATAGATAAACCATTTACCTTGGAGGGCTGCACCTATTACACCCATTACCCCGTAAACCCCAAAAACACCCTGCTGCCGTGTAACAACACAAAAAAACATGTACACGCAGCCTAACCCCAAACTGAGTCCAAAAACAGTCCCGGAAGGCATAGCCTTGATGGGTCAAAAAGGACCACAAGACAAAAAGTAAGAAAACCCCTATAACCAAGAAAAAAGAGGGGTCAAGAGTCCAAAATAACACGGACATAGTGTTCATGTGCCTGGAGCTCCAACTCCCTTCACAGCCCGTCCGACCCTCAGTACGGGTATCCGGAAAGCCCGTGCCGCCCAGATGGGGGTAAGCACAAAAAAAAAAAAAAAAAAAAAAAAAAGATAGAGGCGACCATGACAGGCTGCCCCACCTGAGGAAGGGAGCCTGCAGGAAAATGTATGGAAGAAGCTGCCTCCGACCGCCGCCCCCCACCCTGGCCAAAGTGCGTCATGCTTCTTGGTAGAAATCAAGGATATTCCAGCCAGGGACATCAGTGCAGAGAGGGCAGGCCCCCCCGACTGGGGGTACCAACCATACACGGCAACCACGAAGAAGAAAAAAGAAAAAAGAGGAGTAAGCAGCTACAAATCAAACCGCCACTTAATGATCAGGAGTGTCATGGCAGGCCAGTTACAGAGATTGCAGCCATTGATCCACTTCTGCGGGAGACTCAAAGAATTTCACCGATCCTCCATGTTGCACCCGTAACCGGCTGGGATAAAGCATAGAATATTTCATCTCACGCTCACGGAGCCTCCTTCTGACATCTGTAAAGGTCTTGCGTCGTCTCTGAAGATCCGCAGAGAAATCAGGATACAAGTGCACCACTGTGTTTTCAAAAGGCAGAGTCTGATGTTGGCGGGCCTCACGTAGGATCCGATCCCGGTCCCGAAAATTGAGAAAGCGTACCAAAAACGGTCTGGGGGGGGCCCCCGGAGGACCCCGACTTGTCGGGACCCTGTGAGCTCTCTCGACCACATACGTTGGAGGGACATCAGTCAGATTAAGCAACGATTTGAAGAAACCTTCAGCGAATTCAGCCGGACGGTCCCCTTCCGCCCCCTCCGGTAGGCCCAAGACCCTGACATTGTTTCTGCGCAGGCGGTTTTCGGCGTCATCGGACTTGGCCACCAGAGTCTGGACCGCGCGCTGCAGTGCTTGGATGGCCACATCGTGGCGGTTAGTGGTGTCCTCCGTCGCAGAGATGCGCGATTCAGTCTCCGAGAGCCTGCCCCGGAATTTATCAAAATCTGCTCTTATAAGGTTGCATTCCTCCGCTAGGTGATCTATACGCACCAACAAAGAAGTTCTGCTTTGCTCAATCGCTGCAAGAATAACTGTGGTATCATTAGTGGAAGGTGCCGTGGGTGCAGATGCGTTAGCCTCTGGTGGGGCCGCCTGCTCCATATCTGCCATGAGAGCCTTAAATTGATTTAGAAAGTCACCAGGGGTCTGCGCAGGCTGTAACGCTGCTTTCTTAGCTGCAGACTTGCCTTTGGAGGGCATGAGGAAAAGATAGCGAGTAAGCTGGCTGTAAATACACTGGTGAGTAGAGAGGGTGGTGCGGCCCTTTAAGGATAGGTAACCACTGGGATGTAGCAGTGAATGATGATGACAAAAAACAACACAATTCTTGCAGCCCAGGAGCCACTCACTGTCATAAACAGAACTGGACAGAAAGCATACAGTCTTGCCAGATACAGGGAAGGTGGAGTATGGCCCTTTAAGACAGACAGTCAATGCAAGGCAGCTGTGCAGCAGGTTAAGCAGCAGAAAATGTCACCAGGGCTGCTACCCTCTCCCCCTCTCCTCTCTCCACCGCTTCTCGTGCAAGGAGCAATGCCCCCCAGTTAAAGACTCACCGGCCAGCAAAGTGAACACAGGGCCCCCACACAGCAGACAGTCCTCCCCGCAATGCAGGCGCCGCTGCGCGGCCGTTTGGGACGGATCGTGGCCCTCACAGCATCCGTTTTCGGCAGTGAGGCCCAAGGATGGTTAAAAAAAGCCATGCATATTTAAAATAATTTAAACACATCCTCCAGACTTTTTTTTTTTTTACTTTTTAACAAAATTCTCGGATCTACATTTCACCTGCAGCTGTGGTGGAATATTGTACTGTAGCTCATTAGGGTTTAGATAATGCTAACTCTATGGGGTTTGTTTACTTAAAAAAATAGAGATTGTTCAATTTGCAAACTGAATGTTCACAAGAGTAAATAACATGAGACTACACTATATGCCAAAAGTCTGAGGACACTCCTCCAATGTTTTTTGCTTTTTAAAATATGAGGACCAACATGTTCATATAATTGTGATGTTCAGGTGTTCATACATTTATTTTCCCATATAGTGTATGTTTACTTAGCACATTCTTTAGTAAACCAACCCATGTATACCAAACTATCTGATAAGCAATGTAAACAACAATTACGTCAGCATCTTGCATTTTGTTGCTTGGTATCATTCCATTTTGTTTACACTGTTCTTCCACAGGTGGGACAAAGTACATGCAATAGTTTGTCCCATGCTAAATGTTTTCAAAGTCTAGTTAATAGATCCAACATGCCCCCTTTGCTCCCCCAGCAGCAAATCTGGCAACAGCTAGGAAGAGGATGGATCCTTCATAACAGTGGCTTGTTACAGCTCACAGGAATTTCCCCAGACAGGTTGCAGCAAGAGGGATGCATAGAGACAGGAAGTTGACATCCCCTTTCATCTGCATTTGCCTTGTTTCTGGAAAATACTCTGAACTGAGACAGCTGCTGTCATAATGCATCTGTCCTGCCCTAGCTGTTGTCATATCAGCTGTGGGAGAGGGGAGGAGTGCAAATCAGGCCATACAACTAGAATTAGGAAGCACCTAGCTACATAGGAAAATATGCTGCATATAGTTTGTCCCATTGGACTCAGAACAATGTAAAAAATTGTAATGATTGTTCTTCTTTAAACAATTCCTTTAAAATGTACTTTATAACTTGAAGTGAGTCCTTGCTGAATGCATGGTAGTTTCCCTTTAAAAACATGAAATTCTGTACTTGCAAAAGTCAAGGTGACTTCAGTTAATATGAATCGAACAGACAGCTGAAATTCATGCCATGGGTCTGATGAAAGAAGGTGGACACAGAATATGTTTACGTAATTTTCTGATATAGATGTATGATAGCACACATTTGAATCAAACCTCCATTTAGAGGTATTTTGTCATGTAAAAACACCTCTAGAGATTTGGAACTCTGCATGAATGCTATGGCTGATTTTCTTTTCCTACCTGACTTGACATAATGGGATTTGCAGATCAGCAGAGACTACTGTACAGTATTCACCCCTCTGTACGCTAGAGATTCCGATATATGAATTTTATATATTTTGGTGGTTTCTGGACCGTATGAATAACCTACTTGAAAATGTTATTCATGTTCTTGTTCATTGTATTCTTAAAAGATTTCAATCTCTCACACATCAGTATGAATCCACAATTTGATTCTGAACATGAGATGTAACAAAAGTAAAGGGAAATGTTTTTTTGTGATACCTTTTAAACCATTTAACTTTAGTAAAATACTGTTGCATATAATCCTTACTCTAAAAACTTTGTTATCCAGAAATCAATGACAAGATTAAAACAGAGCACCAGAACAATACCAAATAAAGGAATTGTGTCCTAACAGAAAAATATAGGCTTCCTTTACTGAACTCTAATTCTAAAAAAATGCTAGTTGCCCAGCTGCCACGATACTCTGACCTGGAACAACTAAATAACTAAGTAAAGGTGACTTTTCTTGCACTTTCATTTGCTGCATGCTTCCAGATTAGTGGCTCAGAAATATTAATGCAGACATGGCCAAGCAACTTCCTTTCAGAAGAATTTGAGAAATGCAGCCAGCATATATATTTAAAAGAGAAGTTTGGGAATGATTTCTTTTTAGAAATTATACTTAACTAGGTGGATGCAGCAGCGGTCTAATGCTGCATTTGTCCCCTGGTGGCTCTAGGAGTAAGAGCTAAGTGATCAAACATCATTGATCACTCAGTTCTCTGTGCTCCACGAGCAGAGAGCTGGTGGCTATAAGTCACTGGCACTCTGCTCTGCTCCCCCCATGCTCACTGGAGAGCTGGGCTGTGGGGAAGGCAGTAGTGACTGGTTCCGTGGCTCATTGAGAGGCTGAGCCAGGTGCTGGTTCAAGCTCCTAGGTGGATTCCAACCATATGGTTGCAATCTTTCCCCAGCCTGGACTAGCTCCGTGACATCAGCCAACAGCGGGCTTCCACCTGCTGTCGGCTGAAAACGGGTTACAAAAGCGCAGAACTAAATGCACTCCTGTGATCCACAGGAAAAGTAAACCCAAACACACGTTGGCTGTACTTCTCCTTTAATAAGAGAGGACTTGTAAGTAAAGTAAAGGGATTGTAAACCTTCTTTGTTTTTTTTAATAATAAACATGGTATACTTGCCTGCATTTGTAAACGTTTTGCACAGGGTAGCCCCCATCTTCCTCTTCTGTGATCACCCACCAGTGCTCCTGGTTCTTCGGCAGGGAAGCCAATTCTATGGGGGCACTTGTGCTGGCTAAATCCACAGCTATGCTGCCTAGATCCCGAGCCATGCTGCCCGTGTCCTGTCAAATACTGTCCCCCGTTGGATAGTGTCCGTAAGTATATGAAAAGGGAGAGCTGGAGGGAAAAATGTGCCACAGAAGGTTTTTTTACCTTAATGCAGAGAATGCATTAAGGTATAAAAACTTAAGTCTTTAGACCCACTTTAAAATATATATACAGCATGTGAACACTCTCACCTGCCAATTAATATGTAATTCTGTTGATCCAGTCTAGTGACAGCATACCTCTACCACCAAGCATTGGCTGGCAATAGACACACTTTTTCTGTGTTTTTTTTTTAAACCTGTGTCACCTGCCTACTCATAAGACAATAAATCTGCAGTATGGCAATGATAGCTATTATGTTGATATAAAAATAAAAATAAACTACAAAAAGACATCTAGGTTAAACTGATCAGAATAAAAAATATTATGACACCTTGGTGAAAATTACTTCTCCAGCTTCCCTCTCCTGAAAGTGATTCATTATGCTATGCTAAAATTCCTTTTAAGGCTGGGTTCACACTGATGCGAATTGGATTCCAAAAATTCTGACCTGATTCAAACCTGAAATAGTGAACAGACAAACACAAGCCACTCTGTTGTGAGCCGCGGCCGCAGCTAGTGTGCACCCAGCCTAAAACAAGTGGTACACTTTATAAATAAATTATATTTAATAATTTCATTTAATGATTTACCTTTATTATTATTTTTTTAAATTGGAAAAATGAAAGGAGGAATTGCCCAGATTAGCGCTATGGATTGGACAAAGCTGCTGGGCTTGATATTTAGCTTTATAAAAGTAAACATTTTGCATTTATTGCTTCATAAATAGGTTCCTAAATAAGACAACAAGAAAATATACCTAATGCCTCGTACACACGATTGGATTTTCCCGTCGGGAAATGTGTGATAACAGGCTGTTAATGGAAAATCCAACCGTTTGTACACAGCCAATTGTTGATGGATTTTCCGGGGACAAATTTTGGATTGCAGGCTTTAAAATTTTCCACGGACAAACGTCTGTTGTTGGATTTTACGAGCGTATGTACACAAGTTCATTGGACAAAAGTCCAAAGTACAAACACGCATATTCAGAAACAAGGATGAGCCAGAAGCGGTCGATCTTGTAAACTAGCATTCAGAATGGAGAATTAACATTTGTGACGTGGCAAATTATGAAATCTCGAAATGCAGCACACAATTCTCTTCTTCTTTAATGGGATAATAATGAAGCTGCTTTGCTGGTGATACTGATAGAGTTATTGCAAACAATTTTTCAAAGGGTTTTTTTTTTTCTAGTGATATCAAGAAAAAAATGATTATGCTTTTTTTTTTTTTTTGGTGCAAGTTACCACAACACCATTATCCCATGGTTTTTAAGATCAAAGATACAACTATGTTGGAGTCCCTTATAAATTTTACATTGTATTTTTTTAAACGTAACTGCCTACTCCCAAACTGTCATTTGAAGTAAAACATATAGCCAAGTATTATTCACCACAATTGTTTTATTGTGCATTAATAAAGAAGATAAATAAAATTAGACAAGCTATCTGCCAAAAGTGTATTCTATGTATCCAAAAATATAACAAATCAAATCAGTATTATTTAACCAAAAAATAATATAAAAGCCTCATGCATGTGTCCTGCTTCTTAATATAGGGGTTCAACAATGCCAAGAGTTGGTGAAAGCAGGGGTCTGTCATCCAGAGATCCCACAGCAAAGGCATATGACATAATTGGTCACGAATAATAAAGCAACCAATTTTTGGTCCAAGAACTCCTCCTCCTGTTCCTGGACTGGACTTGGGTCAAAGCAATAAATCCAAGGCCAATAATAAATAATACGTTATCTCCTACAATTCCGCAACAAGATTAATGAACGGCCATTCAGAAACAAACTGAAAAGCATGAAATGAGAAACGCAAACTAAAAATTTCTAACTGCACTTAGACATAGATTTCTATTTTATCCTGCGGGTTTGGTGAACTTTCTGAAAGTGCACCAAAGCTGCTGAATGTGGTGCAGTTAAGATGTGTTTTTATCACCCCTGTGCCAACCACATTTTGCAGCTGCAGCAGGAGTTATGTGCCTATCATGGTTGGTGGGTATAGCACCTGCCAAACATGACCCATTCAAGTTAATGAGGCCACTCTGCAGAGTGCCCTGCAACCGTGTGCAGTACAGCAAACAAGGGGTTAAAGCAGACAGGGTTATGTTGCTTTCTCACCAAATGATTTAACCCCTTGGACCTGGAAGAAGCATGCAGTTGCAGAGCGCTTGCAGAGTGTTCCCATTTACTCAAATGGGTCGCGATTGGCAGGTGGTAGCACCCAGCAAAAGCAACGGGGGTTTAATTCCTGCTGCAGCCTGTGTACACCTTTGGCTGCTACCTCAGAAGCTTAAGGGGGGTAGAGATTGAGGGCTGTAAAATAGCGAGTCAACCACAACCACTCAACCACTTTACTTGTGAACAAGCCCTAAGAGTACTGCTGCTGAATGCAACTAAGTGATCATTCACAAGTGTAGCAGGCACTGCTGCTCCTCTGAAAACGGATCCAAGTGTGTTTGACAGGTGGTGTGTAGGCGTTATGTTGCCTCCTAACAACCTGATATAAACCCATGATTGCCATGCAATGCACGTGATTGCGACACGGTAGTATGGCAATTAGAAGTTTAAATCACTGTGCCCAGTGATCTTTGACTTCTCCCATGTTGTTCAGGTAGATCTCCACCTCTTTAAGGTCGCCTACCCCGATCTATGATTTCCACAATTAGTGCTTCTCTGCATTGTTTTCTTTTATGTATTTGTTTCTGTGTTGATATTACAAATAAAATGTATATACCACAGGAATATGAACTATCATGCTGAGTGCAGAACTGTCTCCATGTCCTTGCAAAGCAGACATATATTTATGAATACTTTCATCTTTCTAATGCATTCTATCTAATGTACAAATCTAAAATATCCCTCCGTTAGGTCTATATTAGACAAAGTGCGGGATTAAACAGGAGGAGGCCATTTTATAGTGAGGACTTATAAATATATAATTATGTTTTCATTTTCTAGAATGTTGAGTTTATAATGTAAATAGTCTTTCTTCTTATATCAATAAAGATTACTGTTATCACTATCTAAAAAACCCTTTAAACAAATACTTGATCATAACATATTAAAGCAACATTCTGAATTGAAATAGTCATATCCAACTGTATTTAGTATGGCTGGAAAACACTAAGGCACTAACCATGCTGTTGTGCAGGGCATGGGTATGCTCTGATTTTCAGCATGAACTATTCAACCAGGACACAAGTATTACCACAATTCACATCATTTTGATTTTATAATTCTACAGTAAGTAAACATTATATTAACAAATACCATTTGGCCACCAGCATATAAATCAATAAACCACTGTGATTTTAGTTCAGCTAGTTTAGTTTAGACTAATAAAGACCTAGCTTTGGAAGACCTCTTTCAGGAGCAGTGAAGTTGCATAGATCTAAGCTGTGGCTGGACTCCTATGGGTCCTTCCTGGCACTGCTTTTTATGTGGTATTAACACATGTCATATTACTTGCATATATCACCAACTGGCTGATGCAGATAGTGAATGGTATGCAGATTAGGCTTGGTGGTTACGGTTTGAATCTGAATTTGCATGATCATTTATGGGAGATGTTGGAATTAAAAGCTGCTGGAATTGGAGGATGTTGCATGCAGAAGGATATGGGGTGTTCAATGCAGACAAGTGGCTTGAGAACAGAAAAAAAATCAAGTGTCAGAACCTGGATCTGAGCCTGCAACCTCTGCTGTCTCTGGCAGTGTCCCTTCTTGTTGAGGCACCTGAGATGCTGGACAGCACCATGTATAATCCAATGGACTATCCTACATTGTGCCTTGCTTCTGCTGGACATTGATCTCCTTGCACTTTCCATGAACTTCCTATTTAAATGCTATTAAATGAGTTCTAAAGGATCAAAACATTCTATTCATTAAGATAAGAAACCTTCAGTGTGCAGCTCCCCCAGTCCCCTTTTATACTTACTTAAGCCCAATCTCGATCCAGTGATGTGCATGAGAGCTGTGGCTCTCCTGGGTCTCTCTATCCTCAATGTCACTCACAATAGTAGAAGCCATTGGCTCCTGCTTCTGTCAGTCAGAGATAGTGAGCCAAAGAGGAGTGAGCGGGGGGCTGTCCACTCTGTTCACTCTGTGTGTGAATGGACACACAGCGCAGCTCAAGAGTGAGTATTCTTGAATGCCAATAGCAAGAGGCTTGATATTGGGGGCACTTAGCGGGGGGGGGGGCTAGGACCACCAGCGGGGGGGACCCAAAAAGAAGAGGACCTGGGCTGCTCTGTGCAAAACCGTTGAACAGAGCAGGTACGTATAACATGTTTGTTATTTAGAATTACTTTATGCAATTCAGCTCTGGAAGGTTTACCCCCTTTCTGACCAGGCCATTTTTTGCAATACAGCACTGGATTAACTTAACTGACAATTGTGCAGTTGTGTAACACTGCAACAAAATTAAATTTTTGTCCTTTTTTCCCACAAGTAGAAATTTATTTTGGTGTTATTTGATCACATTTTTTTGTGCTATAAACAAAAAAAGAGCGACAGTTTTGAAAAAAAATAAAAAATATTTTTTAATTCTTGCTATAAAACATACCCAATAAAAAATGTAAAAAACCAAATGCCTTCATCAGTTTGGGCCAATATGTATTCTGCTACATATTTTTATTTAAAAAAAATCCCAATAAGCGTATATTGATTTGTTTGCTCAAAAGTTATAGCGTCTATAAACTATGGGATATTTTAATTTAATTAAGGCAGCGATCAGCAACTTATAAGAGGGCTACGATATTGTGGTGGTCAAGTCAGACACATAACTGACACTTTTGACACTTTTTGGGGACCAGTGACACTAAGCCTTGTACACACGGTCAGACATTCCAACAACAAAATCCGTCTGATTTTTTCCGACTGATTTTGTCCGAAACTGGTGTTGCATACTCACGGTAGGACAAAGTTATGGGAAAATCCAATCGTTCAGAACGTGATGACGTTCATTCGTTACAACGGGACTACGTTCAGGCTAGTAGCCAATAGCTTTGGTCTCGTAATTTGATCTGAGCACGCATGGCACTTTGTCCGATCGGAATTCTCTACAAACGATTGGACAAGGTCCGATCAGGTCATGTTGTCGGAAAATTTTATAGCCAAGCTCTCCAACTTTGTCCGTCGGATATTTAGACGGAAACAGTCCGAAGGAGCCCACACACTGTGGATTATCCGACAACACAATACGATCGGACATTGCCCATGTACAAGGGCTAATACAGTGATCAGTGCTAAAAAATATCCACTATCACTGTACTAATGACGCTGACAGGGAAGGGGTTAACATCAGGGGTGATTACAGGGTTAAATGTATGCCTAAGTTGGCATTATTAACTGGGGGGAGGTGCTTTGACTGGGGTAAGGCAGAGATGTGTGTTCCTGGTTAGCAGAAACACAGGATCAGTACCTTCCCCTTGCTTACATAATCAGATTGTTGTTCTGCCTCTGTACTGTCTAATCGGTGGGCTCCAGCAAACATCGAGTCCTCTGTACATGCCACCAGACTCCCATTATGTATAATCACAGGGTGCCAGTGGGGGAGTTGCCTCAAAACCCGTAAGTGTCAGATCATGTACTGGGTACGTGATCTGACACAGGGCGGCCACCCTGTTACAGTAATGTACGTTGGGCAGTCACAAAATGGTTACATTTTGGTTTTGGTCTTCCTGTTTGCCAGATTATTGAGCTTTCTTCAGCCAATATCTCGGTCTTGCCAATGTTGCTGCTGTCTGTATCTCCACTACCACTTGTTACCGACTTTTGGCTTGTTCCTCAACTATGCTTCTGCTTAATCCCAACCTGTCACCACTTGTTACCACCCTTTAGATTGGAACGATGGACTGAGAGACCCAGGGATTGTGGGATATCTTCACAGGAAATGCCAGTTTTTAGACAACAAACAGAGGTGATGCATTAACCTGTGCAGTGCCATACAGCATGTCTCATTTTTGAACAAAAACAGAAACTTCTACCAAAGGAATGTGAAGGTTTACTCTACTATAGGCTATGTGTACAGGGCAAAAAATAACAACACTAATAACAAAAAATAATAATAAATAATAATAAAAATAATAATAACAAAAAATAACAACTACATGATCAATGCACAATATGTACAGATGAAAAGCATAGAGTGCATGTAGTAGTAGTAGTAGTTTCCCTAATGCCTTTAAATACAGACCAGCGTGTGTTCAGTGATTCAAGGCCCACATGAACCATCTGCACCTTCACCTGCACACACTGCACAGTCAAGAATCATGTAACAAAAGGCTGCAGACCCATTACTAGAAATGTGTAAAAGTAATGCTAAGATTTTGTTCTATTTGATTTTATAAAACTACTTTTAAGGTCATTTAAGAGAACTTGCTGATTTTAGCACAGCTGAACAGTTCCCTGGATAGCAGTTCACTGATTGATTTCACTAGCTGCACAAAGTTGCTCTGTCTTTAAATATTTTATTTCCCCACTGGTGAATGATAATTGAAACAAAGGTTTAAAGTATATCACTTGTACTGTGCATAGTGGAATCATAACCTTCCAAGTTCCAAAAAAAGTTGAAAACTCCGGACAGAGAAAATAATGGTATGGCATAAAGGCACACTGCAACAACTGTGAAAAGAACTTGCAATGTATAGTTGTTTGTAAACTACAGTTTTAAGGACAAGGAAATACTTGTGAAGCTAACAATGATGCAACTTAAGTATAGTTTAATGTGATTTAATTATTCCCTATTGCAACTTTAAGAAGAGAAATGCTGAAAACCACCACTGGCTTACAATAGCAAATTTAGCCAGTCTTATTTATATCTGAACTTTAGACTAAATGCAAATATGTGAATTAATTTATGCACCACAAGATTTGTAACTTGCTTATTGTACATCACTGTATAAAGCAAAATCATTTTAAGGGTTTTTATAATGCCTAGGTCAAGGACCAAAAAAAAGACCCAAACTTTTTTTTTTGGTCATATTAGGAAAGGGTAAGATTTTAGCACTGTGTTCTTTTTGGGCAATTTCTCATGAGTGAGACAGAAACAAGCACATTTTTACTTTGCTATTTAATTCTAAACTAAAAAGAAAGTCTTTGGGCTTTAAAGCCCAATTAAAGTCTATTTTTTAATTAGCTATATAGATTCCATGCATATGGAAAAAAGGTGCTCAGGTCTTACAGTTTGTCTCTCTTTTGTAAATCAACCACACCAGGAAACAAAAATCCTGTCCCCCAACAGCATGTAGAAGAGACAGCAGCAGGGGCCACAGCAGGGGTCTCTCTTCTGTGGTCTGACATGCCCCCTGCTGAATCACAGCTAGAGCTCTCCAAGCAGCAGGGGGCATGAGTGGTGTACCCCTACTGAGAGACTGCTGCTCAAACACAAACTAAAGCAGTCCTCTTGCCCGCATAGTGTTTGGGGGGAGATGCAATACTCTTCTGTGTGCTTTATACTGTATACAGTATACAGTATATATATATATATATATATATATATATATATATATATATATATATATATATATATATTCTTGCATTTTTTAAGGTAATGTACGGCTTTTGAGATCTTGTTAGTATGTTTAATATATTTACACCAAGTTGCATTCATAATGAACATAGCTTTACCCTATTAACAAAAACAAATTTTTCTAGGTGAACAGCTTCTACTTCTTCCTTATTCAAGTTGTTTTTTTTTTTATTAATTCAAAGTAAGACATGGTTCTCAGAGCACAAAAGGTAAAAAAAAAAACATAAGGTTTGTCTTAAGGTATAGGACTATCAAATATTGAGACATTGTCAATAACATTAGTCAGATAACAAGGGGAGACTGGCTAGCTTACATATAGAGTTGTGAGCTCGACTTAACACAGTAGTGCAGGGTTACTGACTATCAGTATATGTCAAATAGTAGTGCCTACCAGGTCATGAGAGTCCACATTCACAAGAAGGGGAGTCCAAAAAAACACATCTTAAGTGGAAAAGGGTAGAAAAAATATGGAGAGGGGAGGGAAGGGGAGGGAAGGGGGGGGGGGTCTGTGGGATCCAGGGAGCATCCAGGCTGTTAGGTCAGCCAGAAGGAGGGCTAATCAAGGTTAACGTTGGGGCACTAGGGTAGCAAGAGAGAATCATCAAGGTGAGACCGTAAGAAGTGTTGAGCCCAGGGTTGCCACCACTTTGTAAAGCTTCTACTTCTTGAATAAATCAACACCAATGGGTCACTTGGATATTAGCAAGTACTCTCTGTGCCTCGGATATCTTATCTTAGGATTTGTTAGGAAGGGATATTAAAACAGGTGGAGTTAAATGCAAAGTTACACCCAGTTGTTAATCTACAAATTTCTATATTTATTACAAAAAAACTTTGAAAAGAAACTAGAATATTACTGTAAGGTATACACTGCAATACTATTTCAAAATATATGCTCACTAGAAGAACAATATACAGTACTTTCCCTTTAATAAATCGTGTAAATAATGTAAGTTGTAGAGAGTGTCAGATACACAGTGCAATATAGTTAACCTGTTAAAAACACAATAGTTAATAAACAATTACATAAACACCACCTCCGTAGTTTAATTGCAGATCAAACGGTATACTGAAACATTAGGTGTGGTAGCCACAAAAGTACACTGACTACATAAGTTGACCAGCTAAGTTGAATGCATTCAAACAAAGCACAATTAAAGCAAACATTTTGCTGTAAGCAAGTTGTTATACAATTATACCCACTTTTACAACTTCCAATCTCCTCTCTGTTCTCCAGTGAGATCAGTCTTACCATTCATTGTTATTCAATATAATTTCAGCAGCTAAGGTAAAGTATCTGACAGCAGGAGGTCATAAATGAATCCCGCTGATGTTTTCATTATCACTGATTTGAAATGCTTATCCTGTTGCTCAAATAACTCTGGTATTTGTGCTGCATGTTTGCCTGTTGTTAGGATGAAACTGAGGCAATAGCCCAATCAGACCTTCAGTGTAAAAGAATCAGCTCACAGTCCCAGACACATTATTTCTAAGAAATAGAACAAAATGACATGCCAAATGAAATGATTAAAATATCACTTTAAATACATGATATACTTTCTATAAAAGAGTTTATGTGAAAGAGATGTGTGGATAGATATGTTGTACATACAGGAGATATTTACTAATCAATGGCAGTATAGGGGAGAGAAATATTTACAGTAAAATGCTTAAAGCCTAGATTAAAAATTGAAAAAAAAAGGCTTTTGGCAAAGAAAAGAGTTACATGATCCATTACCTGCACCAAAAAACCTACTCTCTCTTCCAGAACCTTGCCATCTAAAATATTATCTGCATCAAACACATTTAAGGGTGTGTCAGACACTTTGGGGTTGATTTACTAACGGCAAATAGACTGAGCACTTTTCCAAGTGTAGTTGCATTCTGCAAGTGCAGTTTCTCCAGAGCTTAGTAAATGAGGGAGAGTTCTGCTGACTTTAATCATCCAATCATGGGCAACCATATATATATATATATATATATATATATATATATATATATATATATTCCCAAAAATTTCAACAAACTTCTTTCACATTGTTAACATCTGTATATATATATATATATATATATATATATATATATATATATATATATATATATATATATATATATATATTTTACATTTCATACATACCTCTAACAACCTTCTATGCACTCTCACTACTATCATATCCCAATCTTACATATTCCTTTGCCTGCTGCCAGTCACCTTTTTATTCATCTTTCATTCCTATCCAGTTACATGTGCATTATTCCACACGTCCCATATCTTATGATATTTTTGTATCCCTCCTCTATGCTGATACATTATTTTCTCGTAGGGTATCACTTGATTAACTGTTTTCATCAATTGATTTACCAAAGGTGGATCCACCTGCATCCACCTTACCGCTATTTTCTTCCGCGCCAAAAATAATGTTTCCTGCAGTAAGATAATAATATATCTAGGTAAATATCTTGTCTTCTAATAGTCCCAACAGGTGTACCGCCACATTACATGGGATCGATTTACCCACCCGATTCAACAGCTTTCCTATTACCTGGTTCCAGTATCTTAAAGTGTGGTTGCAGTTCCACATTAAATTAAGGAAATCTGCTCCCTCTTGATGACATCACAGGCAGTTCGATGTGGCCCTACGCCCCATTCCACATAGTTTACTTGGCCTAAGATATATCTGATGCATCATATATAATTTAATTAATCTATTATTAGCTGCTGGTGAGGCCGTCAGATGTATAGAGCATATCTCCTCCAACTTCTCATCTGTCATATTCGGAATAATCATCTGCCATTTATCTCTTACTCTCAATGGGCTACTGCCTATTTTAGCCTAAATTAGATGCGCATATCATTTAGAGATTAGTCCCTTAGGGCCCTGTGATCTTAGTATTCCTATAAGGGGAAATCTAGATATCTTAGGGTTCTAGTTACCTAGCTGTGACTGTAGTACATGACGAAGCTGTAAGTATTTATAAAAAATGATATGAGATACCATGCTGTTTACACTGATATTGAAATTAGTGTAATGTTCTATAGTTATATATTGTAACTGTGCCAATGTGACTATCTCCTTCCGTTTCCAGAACTCACAGTCCAGGAATATCTCTAACTGCTCCAAGTTTGGGTTATTCCAGATTGGAATCTCCAAAGGAGTAACTATATCTCACCACTTTTTTGGTTCTCTTCATACTGATCATGGCAGAGTTAATATGGGGGATTCTTACACTTCTCACTGCCTGTGCCTCCATTCCCACTAACAGTTCATCTACCTCTAACATCTTAAGCAAGTACCTCTTCACTCTCTCTCCCTGCTCATGAGCTATCCACTTCTGTAGGTGCTTCAATTGGCCCTCTTAATAATATACGTATATATTCGCAAGACACGAACTTGCCATGGCTTTAGGTCATTGCAATGTTAGTTTTAATTTACATCTTCCATTAGCCCATATGCATTTTATAAACTGGGAGTTCAGTTTGTTAAATATTAATTTAGGTATTATTACTGGCGAATGTGAGAACGCATTTAAGGACTCCTACTAATACTTTTAATCAAATGTATTATTTCTACTACTGATTTCTACTATTGATAATGACATTTTAGACCATATCCCCAATTTATATTTAATGTGCTCTGTTAGAGGATATACATTAGCTTTTAATCCCTCCTTCGCTTGTGAGGTATTATAAATTCCCAAATACTTAAAGGACTGTACTATTTTTAATGGGGGCTCTACCCCCCTGTCTCCCATCTGTATTTCCTGACTTAATGGCATCAATGTATATTTCTGTCAATTTATCTTCAGGCCAGAGAACTCTACAAATGTCTCTATTATCATCATGGCTTTATTTAATGCACTCTGAGCATCTGGCATACAGTATATAATATGATGTCGTCTGCATACAATCCAATACACAGTTTTTTCCCCTAGAGTAATTCCCTTGTATTTCTTTGACTGCCTGAATCTTAATGCTAAAGCTTCTATCGCTATTGCAAATGGCTAGGATTAAGGGAACATCCTTGTCTAGTCCCTCTATACAGCTTTACAGGGGGTGAAAGCATACCATTCACCTGCAAATTTGACCATGGCTGTTTATATAATATACACACCCATTTTATAAATCTTTCTCCAAATCCAATCTTTTCGTTGTCACTCTTAGAAATGGCCACTCTATAGAGTCAAATACTCTAGCCGTATCCAAGGATGCCAATGCAGATATATTTGGAATATGTTCTTTTAACTGTGCTACTATTTGCATTATTCTTATATTAATTGATGTTGATTTCCCTGGAAGAAATCCTGTTTGATAATTATGGATAATAGAGGTAATAACCATATTTAAACTTTTTGCCAAAATTTTGGCTAGGATCTTATAATCTATATTTAATAGCGAGATTGGCCTATAAGAGACACTCAGATCTTTATCCAGTTTCGGTATTAATACTACTGTACTACTGTAGCCTCCTACATAGAAATTGGTAATACTCCACGCACAAAGGCCTCTGTATACACCCTAAATAAGACTGGAGCTACAATATCTATATATCTTTTATTTTCCTCATTGTATAAGAAATGTGATTGGATATTCCTTATAAAGTGAAGCTTTAGTGGCTCTGAGGAAGAAGGAAAACCTTCAAAACATGTCAACCAACAGGGGAGCCTGTGAGTTCCCCCCTATGATCCAAAGACTGCTGATTCCGGGACTGTATAGCCACAAATGAGTGGCCAGTATGAGCGTATTTCCATCTTTATGCTTGTGAGTAATTTTGTATACAAAATAAATACATGTGAGATAAGGCACTACGCTGGTGTGCCCGCTTTTATTTTCATTCTTCTAGTTAAGTGAAGCTTTACCTAATTTATTAGGCTCTTGAGCAACTGCACTTGCAAAAGTGGGCAGTCTATTTGCCTTTTGTAAATCAGCCCCATTGTTGCTGCTCTTTTCTCTTTACTGAAGCCAGCAACTGGGGAGATCACATGGCCATTCTGGAGAGCCCTTAGATTAGGTAAGTGTACATATCTTTCCTTTATAGGGTAGTTAGCATAGGGCTTAGAATGGGGGTGGGAGTAAGTTAAATCTTAGTTAGCTTTTGGCTGGGCTTCTACTTTAAAGCATCCTCCAAGCATGTTATTTATTTAAATCAATTGAAATCAATTGTGTATTTGTATTGTTTCCCTGCATGCATAATCCACTTCTCACTGAATGGTACTGGCCTGCAAAATGAATTTTAAAAATGCCAGAAATAAATAAAATTCAGCTCCCATTGACTTCAGTGGGGTTCAGGCAGTATATTTAGGGTTCACAAATTTCAGGTTGTGTTCACAAACTGAACCTAGGTCACTATGCTCATCACTAGTCACAACTGTGTCATGTAGTGACAAAGACGTCAGGCAGATGGAACCAAAGCATATGGTAAGGGACTAGATGTCCAACACATCTGGAAGTGTGTTGAATGCTGAAGATTCTTTGGCCATCACAGTAATTCAAGAGGTATTTAGAGTGGCTTTGCTTTAATTCCATTAATGAAAAAAAAATTATATCTTCAGATTCTTGATAGGTGTGTATTTTTTTTAATGTCTGGATGTCAATTTAAATGATAGTGCACCTTGCAGTAAAAGGTTGCTTATTAGATCTGGACACCCTCCCTATAAATAAAATCTCTGCATTTAGCTAATAGAAAAGTATACATGTAAGGAAACTTACCTTACTCCCAAATGCCTTGCACAGCTCCTGGGCAACTGAGACATTATACTCCTTTTGGCAAGATCCTGGGAAAGATGATGATCCCTAACCTCATGAGAATATTTTTTCTGCACTGGACTGGAATGTCTTTTCATGAGATTTAGGGTACTCATCAATCCCCAGATATCTTGCCAGAAGTAGAGTGATATCACCCCTTGTAAGACTGAAGACAAGGCTTAAGTAAGTATATAATCAAACTTTTTTCTACAGGTACAACTTGCATCATCTGTGTTTCAACTTATACATTTACATTATACCTGTACATTGCAGCAGCGATGTTCGCCCATTAAATTTGCAAGCTGTGATTCATATTTGGTAGTGCTGAACAATGGTTATGCATAACAGTTCTCTCAGGTCTGGTAGGCTAAAATGAATGCACTTTCTGTCAGCCCTGCAAAAAGCATAATCTTCTAAAGAGCAGAGAGATGTAAAGAAGCTCTAGTGCTTCTGATGACAATTTGTTGAACTCTAATTTGCACCAATCACAAAGTTGAATCCCTATAATAGCATTGTAGTGAATTGGGATTAGCAACGGCACTTAATTCCATATTTATCTGAAATAATATTATACACTTCAGTCACATAATATATTGTAAGAAGCGTTGAATCAGCAACACAGCATGTTATCAGCAAAACATCAAAGCTACCTTCAAATATACTAAATATGAAATTCTTGAAATAAATTGGCAAGCTTTAATATGTGCTGGAATACTGCATGTTAGACTTGATTAGTAATGTTATTGTAATCATAAACCAACTAGCATGAGATAAAATATGCAATTAACGGTTCCACAGACTGGATGCCTGCGGCAATACTTGCTAGCCACGCTAGCAATCAGCAGCTTTAACCAGACAACTGTCGTGAATACTGTATATACCATGAGTACTCTTGGTATAACTCACAAGCTAAACATTATCTATGGATTTTTTTGTAAAATTCAAGGCAAATTACGTAGATGGTGCTGTAATTGTAAAAATATTAAACAATAAAACAATCACTGGCCCTGTAATTATAATGTTGTATTATGGGCGATAAGCATAATACTATTACATTTCAGTGATCTCATTCTTAGCAAACTATAAAAAAAAAAGAAAATGCTGGCATGAAACAAATCTGACTATATATATGTTGCTCCTAGTGGGAAATAATATGTGCCGGCTGCTCAGTTTTTTGCCAGATATTTTAGATGTTTGACCCTTAAATCGGCAAGTAGATAGGAAGGGAAGAAACTCTGGACAGCCGCACTCCGGATGGAATCTGTAGTAACATAGCTATGAGTAAGCACTGATTTCAGTGTGAAACGCGTCAGTATTTTTTGTTCTATGTTCTCTTTTGCTGTGGTTCGTGTGATGTAATTTTTACTTCAAAAATAAAGGCACAAATTACTACAGATTCCATCCGGAGTGCGGCTGTCCAGAGTTTCTTCCCTTCCTATCTACTTGCTTGTGCATTAGCCAGCACCTGGGACTCATTACCTGGAAATCAAGCTATTATCCTTGTGGTTTGACCTGGAGCGGTGGCTCTCTTTTTCCCTTAAATAGGCAAGGTGTTTTTTTTTCTTCCAATATGGGCACATTTGGGGTTAAGATTGGCACTACTTAGAGGTTAAGGTTAAAGCTAACAATCGCTAAAGTGTGGCTAAGTGGTTAGTGCTTCCAACTAGCAGCACTCGGGTCATCTGTTTGAACTACCTGCCTGGAGTTTGCATGTTCTCCCTGTGCCTCCATGGGTTTCCTCCAAAACCCCTAAGACATGCTGGTAGGTAACTTTGGTCTAGTATGTGTATGTATGAATGTGAGTTAGGGACCTTTGATTGTAAGCTCCTTGAAGGCAGGGACTAATGTGAATACTGTATACAGTATATGTAAAGGGCTGCTTAAATTGACAGCACTTTTTAAGTACCTTTAACCACTTTCTGACCAGTGGCCGTCGTTATACAGTGGCAGGTCGGCTCTCCTGTGCAAATGGCCATAGATATACATGTAGCTCACACCATTTTGCCTGTTACAAGGCGATTCCCCCAATCTGACAGGGGACATGTCAGAGATCTACTGTCCCCAGTGATCGTGGACACTGAATTCTGTTATGTCCCTGGCAGCCCACCCCCCCGCAATTAGAACAAGCTGAGGGAACACATTTAACCCTTTGATCGCCCCCTAGTTTTGCCCCTTCCCTGCCAGTGACATTTACACAGTAGTCAATGACTATTTTTAGCACTGGGGAAAGGGATCACTGCTCCAGGTGGATGAAACACTCTCCTCAGGATCGGAATTTCAGGTGCAGCCTGAGCATATGGCTAATGAGGCAAGGAAAGGTTGTGGACAGCCAGAATGTAGCCCTTATTGAAAAAAATCCAAAAATACAAGTCACAGCAGAAAATGAGACAAACGAGCTAACGCGTTTCACACTTAACAGTGCTTAATCATAGCTGAACGCTGTATAAATGTCAGTGGTCTCAAAAAACTCTCAAACGTGTCTGTTTGCCACAATGTCACAGTCCCGTTAAAAATTGCAGATAACTAGTAAAAAAAAAAAAAAAGTGACACAAATCTTTCCCTATTTTTTAGACACTATAATGTTTGCGCAAACCAATTAATATATGCCTAGTGCATTTTTTTTTAACCAAAAATAAGTAGAATATATGATAGTAGCCACTCTCTCTCACGCCAAGGATTGAAATGGACCCTTCCTGCATGCTAGTACTGTAATAGATGAGAGGTATAGAATAGGTAATAGCTGAGATGTACAGAATCGCTTCAGTTGTGCTTATGTGTTGGACAGTTACACATTTTATTACTCTACTATTATTATTATTATTATTATTATTATTATTACTCTACTCTTTCATTTGAAATCATTTTTTTCCAGCTAAAATGCCAGCACCAGGTGCACCTTGGATATCAGAATTAGGGTTAATTAATATCAACACCTTTTATTTTATTGCATTAGTGCTAAAAAGTAAAGGATGGCTTATATGCTGAGCAGGTGTGAAGTCACATATGTGTTCCAATTTTCTCTTTCCAAATGAAAACAGCCCATTTCCTAATATTGTTGAACTGTGAAGATTTTTACTAGAATATCAACTGAATGCAGGTAAAGGGAAGTGAAACTCTTAGCCCTTGTACACACGGTCGGAGATTCCGACAACCAAATCCGTCAGAGTAATTCCGACGGATTAATTCCAGAAGAGGTCCGGAAGTGATGTTGCATACACACGGTCGGACTAAGTTGTCGGAAAATCCAATTGTACATAACGTGATGACATTATTTCGTTATGACGGGACTACGTTCAGGCTAGTAGCCAATAGCTTTGGTCTAGGAATTTGATCTGAGCATGCGTGGCACTTTGTCCGTCGGAGTAGGCTACACATGATTGGAGTATGTCTGATAGGAGCATTTTTACCGGCAAGTTGGAAAACTTGGTCCGTCGGATATTCCGACGGAAACAGTCCGATGCAGACCACACACAGTCGGAATATCCGACAAAACGGTCTGATAGGAAACATTCCGACGGAATCTCCGACCGTGTATACAAGGGCTTAGGGGTTTATTTATTAAAGGATTATAGACTGTTCACTTTGCAAGATAAGTTGCACTTTAAAAATAAAATTTCCCCCAGAGCTTAGTGAATGATGGGGAAGCTCTGCTGACTTCCATCATCGAATTATGTACAAGCAACAATTCAGTTTATATATTTTCTTTACATGTGATTGGGTTAAATGTCACTACATTCACTAAGCTTTGGGATACTGGGTCCCCAAACACATTACAATTACAAACACATTTTAGTTCCATGTTTATCTTTTTTTATTTATTACTTTAGAAATAATTTGACTAGACATATTTTCATAAATGCAGTTTACTAAAAATGAGAAAAAAAGCTTGTAGAAAAAGAAGAAAAAAAAAAAACATTGTAAAAATGATTACATTTATACCACAACTCCACTGACATTCTTGTCTTATTTTCCATTCTGGAGTTCCTGACAGTTCATAAGGCAGCACTGCAGCACGTCAAACTGGCAAGATTCATTTTGCTATCACACTGGGAAATCTTCGTTATATTAAACTTAAACCTGAGACCTATTTTAATTGTTTTGTGAATTCACAAATCCCCAAATTTATGGAGTTAATAATTAAAATAATGACAGTCTGCATTTTCTGAACCATAAAAAAAAATACACTAAGGCAATATAAAGGGGTATTGCAATCGTGTTGAATTTATTTATGCAGATTCCACTATTTATTTACAGCTTTCTAATAAATTAAATGTATTATGTACTTATTTTATTACATTATTTTAATTTATCTAATCTCTTTGAGGTGTGCAAACGGCAGGGTTTATAATAAGACCAAAATCACAAAGGCATTCATTAATCATAGCTGGTAAATGTTAGCCAATAAAGCATCAGTTTCAGCAACCATTTGCTTTGGGCAGCCCTTACATTGTAACTAAGCTCTGGCTATCCTTACCTCTGCTCTTGCAATGCAGCATATGCAAGCTCCCTCACTGGGGCCAGCATCTACCTGGTTTGATTTGGGTTGATGGTCTTTGCCCATCTTGATTGGCCATCATGGAATGACATAACTGCCATGATAACACTAAAAGGGGTTGATTTACTAAAGTCAGAAAGACTTTGCACTTTGCAGGAAAGGGGTTAACACTAGGAATGATCAAGGGGTTAAGTGTTCCCTAGAGAGGTGTTTCTAACTGTGGGGGCAGTGTAATGACTGGGGAAGGCAACAGATTGCTGTTCCTATTCACCAGGAACATACAATCTGTCTATCCTCCTCTGACAGAATGGGGATCTGTCTGTTTACATTGACAGATCTCCGTTCCTTCTCTCTCAGGAGCGATTGTGAGTGGCCCGTCTCGTTGGTGCCCCCTAGTGGTCTTAAAGCGGCCAATGTACCATGGCGGCGATTCGCCCAGGAGAGCCAGCCTGCCGCAGTACAACTGCAGCAGCTGGTCTTTAAGTGGTTAAAGTTAAACAATAAAAATGAAAAATTCCTTCCGATCCAATTAGGGGCCTAGAATGCATTGTGCATTAACGTTTATTAAGCCGCAACCATTTGCCCAACACTACTATCTGGGACCTGGGATGACAGCTCTGAAACACCAGGAATTGAAAAGGCTGAGTTAAGACATTGCATTTGAATATGTTATAGGATACACATTTAAAGTACAATTTTAAGACATGCAAAAAACATTTAGTGTAAACATTGGTAATCTCATAACTAAATTGGAACTTTAAAAAGACAAATTAAAAACACAATGCACAAAAGGTATACCACTGTATTTTTTTAATCCAAATGATTACTGCTTCATAAAATACAAACAATGCTTTGTAAATACTAGATGTCCTATCCATTTATTTTATTTCTGTTTTTCCAAGTACAACTTAATATATCATATATCTGCTATTGGAAATAGGTATATGAAAAACAAAAAAAGGTAACTGCGCAAGTAAGAAAAGTAGCAATAACTGTTCGAAGTCTGTCGTCTGGTGACTGAAAGACAGAAAATTGCCCTTCACGGGTGAGGTGCAGGTATTTGATTTATTCTGCAGAGATTCATTTCATTTCATTGTAAATCAGACTGCTTAATTTTACATTTTCCCCGCATGCTATCGAAGGGGACATCTGGGAGGACACTGTACGAGTAGCTGTAGGAACCAGTCCGATCCCTCAACAAATTACTCTGCCATGTAATACAATATTCATTTTCCTGCGATTTGTTGTCATTTTGATAGCATTTGACACCCCACGTCTATCCTTTTTACCGGGGATGGCATGAAGCTGCCAAGAAAACTTTACTGTATAAAACAGCAGCGAATACCAGGAGAAGATAACAAATTTTAATATAGATAGGTTTATAATACTGTCACACAATATTCCCTTTCTTTACCTGATAGAGATATTGTTTCTTTCAACCTATCAGGAATAAACTAGTATGGGGTTGAAATTTTGAGACTTTTGAATATGAAGTATAATGTTATTCATGTAAATTGTATATTGGGTATACCTTTGCAATATGAAAACGAGGAGGTATGCACAAGGCCAATGATATTCAAAGCAATCCACATGAACACTGTCATTTTTAGAAAAGTAATAAAATAAAGAAAAAAGTTGGCTTAACAATCTGTTAAACTTCAGGGATGCTTTGTAAAAATATAAGGTGTTTACCAGAAAGGAAAGATATTTGTGTAAAAAATGGTGATTATAAGGTTTATTTACTTCATTTAGGGCGCTTGTAACAAGATAACATTGACTAAAGTATGAGCACATGCCAACCTACAAGAGGGGATTCAAGGGCATGTACAATTTGACTACTCTCAAGCATTGGGATCTACCCACAGGCCAACATCTAGGGACATTTTGCTTCCTGTTCATAAGGAGCAGATGACGGGTGAGCAGTGCCATACACTGCTGTCTGCAAATCTGATCTCAAGAAGAAGCAATAATGATTAAATGGATTAGTTTCCTATTCAGCTGGATCAGGGAATTTCCACAGACATGACATTGTCACTAATTTGGTCAAATGCCAGATCAGGGGAATGCCATCCCATCCAGTAGGTCTCAGTTAGCCTATATATACAGTATATACTGTATAGTGAGAAATACTTCAGTACCTTACGCAATACAATAGAAACATGGGGACTGGCAAAAGTGCATAAAAACATATTTTAACATGATGGCAGCTTAATTATTGGGTTTACTGGTCCTTTAATGTGTCTTTATGTCATATCACTAGCATAACTCTTCTAAGCACTTTAAGAAGTGTCATGGTATGTAGAGTAGATATCACACTGTGTGCTGCAATTTACTAGAACTGTGAAATTGATTATGTTCTGGGCAGACCACAACCTATGCCTGCCCATTAGGCAAGCCATAGATATAATTATAAACAAAGTTATATTCCATGAGAAACTAGAATTGTAACAGATGTGGTATTAACTTTTATCATTCAAACTTTAGCTCACCAAGAATGTGCTGTGTGTTTTGATGCCATTCACCTGTGTTGCAATACAACCTAATGCAGGGGCATCACTGGTGTTGGTGTCACCTGGTGTGGTTAAACATGGTCTCCCCCCCCCCCCCCCCACTGAGATGTTTTATCACACTGCCACATCTGCACAGCTTCCCCCCCCAGCCTACCACAGTGCTATGTCCTGTTGCTACAGAGTGACAGCAGGAGCAGGACAGAGCAGTAGACACTGGGCAGGCTAGCGCATCTGGCTTTCTCATGTCTAGCCTGCCACAGTGCCCTGCCGGGTGCAGGCAAGCTAGTTTTGTGCTTGTGCTAGTTTCATGCACTGTCACGGATGAGATGGTGTCATCTCTCTGGCAGGTGTCGCCCAGGTGTGGCCCCCCCTAATGATAACATTATGACCACTGACAGGTAAAGGTAATATCTTGTTACATTCAAATCTGGAAATTGGTAGGAAATATTAGGCAGCCAGTGAACATGTTGTCTATGATGTCAATGTGGTGAAAACAGAAAAAAGAACAACATTGCAATTTCTTGTGTATGGGGATGTGAAGCCCATGGTGACCTGTTTCCACAGCCAAAAGCTTCTACAATGATCCCATGAACATCAGAACTGGACTACGGAGCAATGGAAGAAGGTGGCCTAGTCTGATGAATCACATTTTCTTTTACATCATGTGGATGGCCGGGTGGGTGTATGTCACTTACCTGGGGACGAGATGGCACCAGGATGAAGTATAATAAGGCAAGATGGCAGAGGCAGTGTGATGCTTTAGGCAATGTTGTGCTGGAAACCTCTGCCATTCATGTGGATGCTACTTTGGTGTCCATGCCTTAATGGATCAGGGCTGTTTTAGCAAAAGGGGGCCATACTCAATATTAGGTGGGTGGTCATAACGTTATGGCTGATCATAGCTGATATGTGTGTGTATATATAATAGTATATATATATATATATATATATATATATATATATATATATATATATATATATATATATATTGGCTTAAAAGCTGTAATTAAAAACAATTAATTAAATAAAATAGAACATCAGGTCAAACAAGTCTTCAAGTATTTTGAATCCCTAACATTAAATGTATAAATGTGTGAAGACTAGAACCTTATAATTACTAAATTGCTAAAAGTTCCAATTACTTTGAAATACTACTCTGAAGATTGTTAGTTTACTAATCTCTCCAGAGATCAGTTGAACAATGCCATGTTCTCGCTAATCATAGACAGTTACATATTGACATATTTTGCAGGACATTTAAGAAAGTGTTTACTTTTACTTGTTGAATATCTATAATTCTTAGGCAACTACAGTCTTATAATTAATTTTTTACTGGAGAGTGGTTTCCTGCATGACTTATACTAATAATGGATTTTTACATAAAGGGAAATGCAAAACAATGGCAATTATAGATTTTGAGTTTTTACTCATACCTCTCTTAGCAAGACAGCAGCTGGAAGCTGATTGGTTGTAACCTGCAACATATTTACTGTAAAGGGGATTCGTTAACTCCTAACCCTTTTACATACATACTTATAAGGCAAATAAAAAGATATACAGTATTTGCCAATATTAAACTATAACGAAACATAGTATGAATAACACCAAAAATGAATTTATTTTTGTTATCCGTTGCCTTGAAACTGAACCTTGCCCCTCATGAGACCATCTCTAGATGTTATAAAGTCTTTCCATGTCATATTTCATTTTATATTGGTATGTTAGGGATCTTATGGATCAGCACTCAGTGACACATGTGGGGCATTATGAAGCTACCTCATTCAGACTTGATAAACATTGTAATAGAAGATGATGCTAGAAAATGGTCAATGTCATCATAAATCATTTTCTATAGTAACACCTGCCTTTCACAGTCAACCAATCAATGAAGCATAATTATGCAATTTGTGTGGTACATGTTGTTTAGTTCACAGAGCCAGCCCCTACCATGAAATGGCTAGGCAGCACACACAGGCAAAGCGGCGTACACGTATGTCGCTGTCTAATTCCGGGTTTAGGGCACTCACATGATTGTATACAATGAGATGTAACCCAAAAAAATACAGCGCTATTCTTAAATAAAATATTGACAAATATATTATATGAAATATTATACCGTGAGTGCAGCAGCAACTTTATAAGTGAGATACCCACAAAACAAATCCTAGTTAATTTCCAAAAAAAGCTGCACTAGAAAATGATCCAAAAAATATTTGTGAAAAAATAAATAAAATAAATAAAAATAAATAAATAGAGGAATATATCTAACAATATTTAAGCAAAATATAATCCAAAGTATGTGTATATTCAAAAATTAGTCCATAACACCATCTACACCAAAAGATTATGTTATATAATGAATATATTCTTTTTGATTGTAGTCATCACCGTGTAACACACCACACCGGTAAAAGAAAAGGTGTCCTCAAAGATGCAGAGACAGATTTCCACCACCAATATTACTGCCGCTTACCAGCTAGACTGGTCCCATCACAGAGACCAGATATGGCCAAAAGAGAAACACTCCTTCTGCGCATGGACCACCAGGAAGATAAATCTCAGTTCAGGTGTTTGGAAAGGTCCTACGGCCACACCACAGAATGAAAAGAAAACAGGTGTATAATCATGCAATCAAAGATGGCAGATAACACACTTGGACAGCTTACCGTTTTCATCCAAGTGTGTTATCTGCCATCTTTGATTGCATGATTATACACCTGTTTTCTTTTCATTCTGTGGTGTGGCCGTAGGACCTTTCCAAACACCTGAACTGAGATTTATCTTCCTGGTGGTCCATGCGCAGAAGGAGCGGCAGTAATATTGGTGGTGGAAATCTGTCTCTGCATCTTTGAGGACACCTTTTCTTTTACCGGTGTGGTGTGTTACACGGTGGAGACTACAATCAAAAAGAATATATTCATTATATAACATAATCTTTTGGTGTAGATGGTGATATGGACTGTATACAATGAGAGCCTGTCAGCAAGTCCCGGCCAATGATTTGTGACTGGGACCTGCTGATCGCCTGTATCCAATCAACAATCTCTCAGCAAAGCAGGGAGGAGAAACTTGGAGCACTAGTAGTAAAAGCAGTACACTTTACCCCTTCCCAGCCAGTGTCATTAGTAGAGTGACAGTGTATAATATTATTAATGTCACTGGTGATGTCAGTGACAGTTAGTCAGTTCCCCCCCAGCATCAGTTAGTGTCAGATTTAAACCACAGTGCCATTATAAGTTGCTGATCACCACCATTAGTAGTTTAAAAAAAAATAATAATAAAAATTCCAGTTTATATACTATAGTTTGTAGGTTCCATAACTTCCAATCAATTGAAATACCCTTACTGGTATTTTTTTTTTGTAGCAGAATACATTTTGGCCCAAATTTTGATTTTCTTCATTTTTTTATTGGATATGTTTTGTAGAAGAAAGTAAAAAACATTGTTTTATTTTTCAACATTTTCAGGCTTTTTCATTTATATTGCAAAAAAAAAAAAAGTGGTGATCAAATACCACCAAAAGAAAGCTCTACTTGTGTAAAAAGTACATAATAGTACATATAACAATAGTACAGTGCTGAATAGTAAATAATGGCTTAGTCATAAAGGAGGTAAAATCTTCTGTGGATCAAGTGGTTAAAAATATGAAATATCTCTAAACAGTAAAAAAACTAAACAAAACAAAAAAAAACAAGACATATGTTAGCCAATATAAAAAAAAGTAAATGAAAGAAAACAGAATTTAAAGCAGCATGAAATTGCCAATAAAAGCTTTTAGGATCCTATGATAAATATAATCTTTAGCAAACTTTAAACCTATAAGTTGCACTCCTGTTTTTTTGCAATTGTAGTATTGTGGTATGGCTTCAGATACACAAACTATAAGCTTCAATGAGTATTAAGTACAAAAATGTGGCATTATGGTTCCTCATAGGTGCACTAATCAGATTGCCTGTTATTCCTAAAGGTTTTCTAGGGACCACAGATGTCACCTCCTAGTAGCTCTAAGGTCATTTTCATTTCAAATTAGAAACGAAAATAAGTGAAGAGTCTTTAAGGACAGAATATTTTTACACCTAATTATGTTAAGCAAGTTCAAGGACACCATAATTGGATTTCAGTCATTTTTGGTTAATAATTCTTTTATAGTATTCTGACTGTAGTATGCAAGACCATCTATATTTTAGCATCAACTTGAAGTTAAAAAGTATGATGCATCAATATCCAAAATTCCACTCTCTTTAAGGATAACAAGAACGATTACTAAAGTAATGTAACTGTGTAGCCATGAGCTAAAATGCCACCAGAACTTTTAAATATAATTGCTTCTTCAATACAAAAAAAGTATGTCTAAAGAATTGTTTTTGTGTGTTTTGGATAAAATAGATAAGAATTAGAACCTCTTTCAGTTTTATTTATTTTTTTATTACTATCTGTGTCCCCACTGTGGATATTTATTCTTTTTGATTTGTCCTGGAGACTTTTTATTTTTCACCAGCTATAAGAGGTTTTTACTTACTTTAGACAACTCTGCTCTCACTTCCTGTTGTGTCTCAAGATCTCCCCAAATGTAAAACAGGCCATTTTATTTTGCCTTATACCTGCAGGAATTATGCTAATTTCCTGGTGAGGTCATTGACAAAATATATCCATGTCAGATTACAGAAGGCTGTAATTTGCAGCAAGTAAGCAATAGGATCAGACATGCTGGTGGGTCACTGTGTTTTCTCTTTTGGCCAGTCAGAGAAATCAGATCTTTACCCTTACTGGGGGAAAACCGCCTTAAAAAAAAAGCTAGATTAAGGTTTGATATAGGTCAACAAGCCAACTGATGGCTGTCCAATGACAACTGATGGAAATGGTACAGCTGTTGGCTTACTTCCATATATCTCTTTTACTACAGGGCCCCCTGCATGCAGCCGCCATGTTTCCCAAAGTGACTGATAGTCACCAGCTCTCTGCTCAGGAAACTGTGGGAATCTAGAGATTGGCAGTGTTTGATTGCTTAGTTCTCAGTGTTAGAGCCAGCATCGGGCTGATGCTGCATCCAGCTGGGCAAGTATGATTCATACAAAAAAAATACCATACTTCTCTTTTAAATATTTTTTTCGTCCATAATGTTATTTTTTTTAAATGTTACTTTGCATCATAATTTAATGGGTTGGGAAAGGGGGTGTGATTGTCCACCTGGCCACCTGACTAGGTTTTTCTGCCAAACAGTGCCTCCTGCCCTCCAAACACTTCCAACAGGCCTGTAGCTAATACCAGCCCTTTACCCCAAGCATCATACACAGGCAAGATGCTGAGATAAAATCCAAAGGAATGACTGTTTATTGAATGGAAGGTTTGTATACACTTCAAAAATATGAGCAATCAACATGTGAACATTAAAAACAAATATTACACATTGGCGTAAACCTCCCACAATGGTTAGGTAACAAGATCAAGTTGACACAAGACTAATCCAATTAGCAAGATTAGCAAACATACAGAAACAATAGGTTACTCAACTATCAATGGAAATGCATGCCTAGGAGGCACATTATGAGGAAATGACACAATGAGAGAAAGACACTTTGCACCATAATAAACATATTACATATACCAGCAGAAGACCCCAGCACCAGGTTGTTTTGAGCTAATTATAATCCTCTGCTTTGAGTCTCTGAGTCTAGGAGGAGGTTGAAGCAGTCAATTTTGGTTTGGGCTGTTGACTCTACACCCCAAAAAACACAGAGGCCCCAAATCTGTATCTGGTCTTCTAGTTCTCAGAGTCTGTGTGTTTCATGGAGAGATGGACTTAAATATAAAGTAAAACTACTCCAAAGTTTCCCCAGGCACACACCACCCAAAGAATAGAGCCCCCCTTAAATATCAGGGCCCATAGTCAGTACACGAGAGGCTAGCCTGCAGTCCCCTTCAAAATCCTGTCCCGGGGGTATACATACTTACTAAATTAAGAAGCCCAGAGTACCCCTTTATCCATATATACTATACCTGAAGCTGCTGATGTTGCACATAAACCCCCCATATTCTTTCATACTCTCATAAACTTTCATGGTAGAAAACAGTGTCCTGCAGAAACATGATCATGTTTTGACAAAGGAAGCAACTTTGTATTTGTTTACCCTAAGACACTACAATTCTAAAATACGAATGTTGTGTATTTGCAGTTATTGCATTTTTGGAAAGAAAAATAATAAAAAAAAATAATGGCAGATCAGAGGGCCCAGAGCCCATGAACATTATTGTGAGAGCAGATCAGGCAAATTACAAGGAGAGAAGATTGTGGATTATACATTTGCCTCCAGTCATGAGATAATATCTAGTTTATACTTCAAAAAAGTCTTGTTGTGAATAAAAATTACAACAAGACCATAATTTAGTGATACAACCATTTAACAAAAGACTGGCCTTATCATAATGAATATAGATGAGACACAGGCAATGTGTGTTGTCTTAATTTAGCACCTGACAACATTTAAATGGCATTTAGAGTATGAATTACATGCAAGGGTTAGTATCACACTGATGTTAAGGAACCAGCCAAAGAAAGACATGGAAAACTAATACATGCAATATATAATATGTAGCACATGGCTGAGTTTTAATACAGAACTGTAATGGGATTTTCTGTTTCCAGAAAATTGTGTTTGAATTACGGTATGGTCATTGGCCAATGATGAGAAGTATGATTCATATCATATTTGCTATATGTATAATATTTTTGGAGCTATGAACAAATACGTAGATGTGCAACCAGTAAGAGGCATGAAATGCAACAACTATTTCTATTACAAATAGCTCTTTGCTGCATAATGGAGCTTATTAAAAAAAAAATGTAAATTTGAGAAGATTGGAATAAAATTAGATTAATGCTTCCATTTTTTGGAGTTCAAACATTTCCCTTTTCTTGTAAAAGGAAAAGACAGGCTGTAGAAATCACAGCTATCTTTTAGAGGGACTAACCTTATTTTGACTTGAATTCTCAACTGTTCTGCTTTCCTTTTGGTCAAATGTCTGGATTTGTTAACATAAAATATTTATTAGTATCCTGGACTCCAAATGATTGTGTTTATACATTTTAAAAAGAAAAGTAGTACTATTAGTAATTATTCAATTTGTTATTAATGTTCACTAGCTACAGAAATGAACTGAAACAAAGTGGGGTTGATTCACTAAAACTAGAGAGTGCAAAATCTGGTGCAGATGTGAACGCTAGCTAATTAGCTTTTAACTTCAGCTTGTTCAATTTAGGCTGGCCAAACATTATACCATTTTCCTGTACAATTTTCCTTTAGATTTACCAACAACCATATAATATCAATATAAATTCGATACCATATAATATTGAGGTAAAAAATAAACAACACTTTCAATTGTATCCATGTAGAAAGGGCCGTGTACTATATAGGTAAAGGTAAAACTAAAGGAAATTGTAATTAAATTGTATAATGTATGGCCAGCCCAAGCTTTGACAAAAAAAATAGAAGCTCATTGGTTTCTATGTAGAGCTGCACCAGGTTTCGTACTCTCCAGTTTTAATAAGTCAACCCTGTATCTATGGGCAGCAGAGGTATTTGAAGTAAACCTTAACTGCTTGCATAAAGCTAAGCAGATACCCTAAAATACTTTTTTCCATAACTGGGTGGAATCTGCATTAAGGGAAACATCAGGCCACTTGCTATTTGTTAACAACACTGTTTTTCTTTTGCAGTCATTTTAACAAAATATTTTATTTAGGACTTCCACACATGGGCTTCAGAGTGCATACAAACACTGTGTACAGCAAGCTTCCACAAAACTTTTAGCAAGCCCCAAGCAGCATTCAGCAAGCCTTTAAAGCGAATTAACATTTCCCAATCTGGGAATGTTAGACCACAGATCATAACATTAGTGCTTTCACTTTAACCCCTTAAACCATCCATACGCAAATATGCAGCCCCACTGGGCTGGGCTTTTTACCATGGGGTTGCATATATGTGTATCTCCCTCTGTGTTGGGAGTGCGCTGCATGGCGTCCTCCCAGCACTAGTGATGGCCGAACGGTTCGCCCGGCGGTCGTTTCGCGGCGAATTTCCGACTTTCGCCGTCCGCGGGTTCGAACGCCTTTTTCCGTCGTTCGCCCCGGCGGACTTACGTGTTTAATGTATACAAGAACTTTAACCTTTCGTGACACGTTTATCATGTGTTACAGGACAACCAATTGAGACATGACAGCTCATGGACACTTGGACATTCCCCCTAACCTATAAATACACCCGATCCGGTGGCCATTTTACATTCTTTCTTCTGTCACTGTAGGGAAAGGATCCTGTGTGGAGTAGGGACAGAGAAAACGCTAGCTATTTGGTACACAAAAGTTCTTTTCAGGACTGGTATAGGTGTTAGGTCAGCAGCCTGAGTTTCTTTTGTCAGTTTAGATAAAGGGACAGAGCGCTGTATGCTGCTATTTTAGGGACAGCTCAGCCAGATTAGTCTTTCTTCATCATCATCATCATCATCATCATTAGCTGTTACTATCAGGTCCACAAAAGAGCTGTTCCAGCTAATCGTTCCAGCCTACTCTTTTTTGCCAATTTGTATAGGGACAGGCAGGAAGCAGTGTGTCAGGCAGTGAGGATAATTTTAAAGACTTGCTGTTACTATTAGTTCCACAAAGGTTCTTTTCAGGACTGGTATCAGTGGTACGGTAATAGGCTTGTACACGTATAATATTCTTTCTTCCAAATATAGAAAGAATATTATACTTGACTGCTGCCCTTCTGCTGCAGTCTGCTAATCATTCACAACTCACTTGTTCCACAAAGCTCTTTATCAGGACTGGTAACTTGGTCTGTCTAGGGTGCTACGGTACATAGGCTTGGGTGCGGTACAGTCTGCTGTTCTGTAAGGACCGCTATCGGTCCACAATACATAGGGTTGCCGTGCACTACTGCTGACCGCTGCCCTATACTGCAGCAGTCCTTCAGCGGTATAGGGACTGACGCACAGTCTGCTAAACACTAATACACAACCTGCTTGGTCCACAAAAGTTCTTATAAGGACTGGTAACTTGGTATAGGGTGCTACGGTACATAGGCTTGGGTGCGGTACAGTCTGCTGTTCTGTAAGGACCGCTATCGGTCCACAATACATAGGGTTGCCGTGCACTACTGCTGACCGCTGCCCTATACTGCAGCAGTCCTTCAGCGGTATAGGGACTGACGCACAGTCTGCTAAACACTAATACACAACCTGCTTGGTCCACAAAAGTTCTTATAAGGACTGGTAACTTGGTATAGGGTGCTACGGTACATAGGCCTGAGTGCAGTACAGTCTGCTGTTCTGTAAGGACCGCTATCGGTCCACAATACATAGGGTTGCCGTGCACTACTGCTGACCGCTGCCCTATACTGCAGCAGTCCTTCATTGGTATAGGGACTGACGTACAGTCTGCTAATCACTAACACACAACCTGCTTGGTCCACAAAAGTTCTTATAAGGACTGGTAACTTGGTATAGGGTGCTACGGTACATAGGCCTGAGTGCGTTACAGTCTGCTGTTCTGTAAGGACCGCTATCGGTCCACAATACATAGGGTTGCCGTGCACTACTGCTGACCGCTGCCCTATACTGCAGCAGTCCTTCATTGGTATAGGGACTGACGTACAGTCTGCTAATCACTAACACACAACCTGCTTGGTCCACAAAAGTTCTTATAAGGACTGGTAACTTGGTATAGGGTGCTACGGTACATAGGCCTGAGTGCGTTACAGTCTGCTGTTCTGTAAGGACCGCTATCGGTCCACAATACATAGGGTTGCCGTGCACTACTGCTGACCGCTGCCCTATACTGCAGCAGTCCTTCAGCGGTATAGGGACTGACGTACAGTCTGCTAATCACTAACACACAACCTGCTTGTTCCACAAAAGTTCTTATAAGGACTGGTAACTTGGTATAGGGTGCTACGGTACATAGGCTTGAGTGCGGTACAGTCTGCTGTTCTGTAAGGACCGCTATCGGTCCACAATACATAGGGTTGCCGTGCACTACTGCTGACCGCTGCCCTATACTGCAGCAGTCCTTCAGCGGTATAGGGACTGACGCACAGTCTGCTAAACACTAACACACAACCTGCTTGGTCCACAAAAGTTTTTATAAGGACTGGTAACTTGGTATAGGGTGCTACGGTACATAGGCCTGAGTGCGTTACAGTCTGCTGTTCTGTAAGGACCGCTATCGGTCCACAATACATAGGGTTGCCGTGCACTACTGCTGACCGCTGCCCTATACTGCAGCAGTCCTTCAGCGGTATAGGGACTGACGTACAGTCTGCTAAACACTAATACACAACCTGCTTGGTCCACAAAAGTTCTTATAAGGACTGGTAACTTGGTATAGGGTGCTACGGTACATAGGCCTGAGTGCAGTACAGTCTGCTGTTCTGTAAGGACCGCTATCGGTCCACAATACATAGGGTTGCCGTGCACTACTGCTGACCGCTGCCCTATACTGCAGCAGTCCTTCATTGGTATAGGGACTGACGTACAGTCTGCTAATCACTAACACACAACCTGCTTGGTCCACAAAAGTTCTTATAAGGACTGGTAACTTGGTATAGGGTGCTACGGTACATAGGCCTGAGTGCGTTACAGTCTGCTGTTCTGTAAGGACCGCTATCGGTCCACAATACATAGGGTTGCCGTGCACTACTGCTGACCGCTGCCCTATACTGCAGCAGTCCTTCAGCGGTATAGGGACTGACGCACAGTCTGCTAAACACTAACACACAACCTGCTTGGTCCACAAAAGTTTTTATAAGGACTGGTAACTTGGTATAGGGTGCTACGGTACATAGGCCTGAGTGCAGTACAGTCTGCTGTTCTGTAAGGACCGCTATCGGTCCACAATACATAGGGTTGCCGTGCACTACTGCTGACCGCTGCCCTATACTGCAGCAGTCCTTCATTGGTATAGGGACTGACGTACAGTCTGCTAAACACTAACACACAACCTGCTTGGTCCACAAAAGTTTTTATAAGGACTGGTAACTTGGTATAGGGTGCTACGGTACATAGGCCTGAGTGCAGTACAGTCTGCTGTTCTGTAAGGACCGCTATCGGTCCACAATACATAGGGTTGCCGTGCACTACTGCTGACCGCTGCCCTATACTGCAGCAGTCCTTCATTGGTATAGGGACTGACGTACAGTCTGCTAATCACTAACACACAACCTGCTTGGTCCACAAAAGTTCTTATAAGGACTGGTAACTTGGTATAGGGTGCTACGGTACATAGGCCTGAGTGCGTTACAGTCTGCTGTTCTGTAAGGACCGCTATCGGTCCACAATACATAGGGTTGCCGTGCACTACTGCTGACCGCTGCCCTATACTGCAGCAGTCCTTCAGCGGTATAGGGACTGACGTACAGTCTGCTAAACACTAATACACAACCTGCTTGGTCCACAAAAGTTTTTATAAGGACTGGTAACTTGGTATAGGGTGCTACGGTACATAGGCCTGAGTGCAGTACAGTCTGCTGTTCTGTAAGGACCGCTATCGGTCCACAATAGATAGGGTTGACGTGCACCACTGCTGACCGCTCACCTATACTGCAGCAGTCCTTCAGCGGTATAGGGACTGACGTACAGTCTGCTAATCACTAACACACAACCTGCTTGGTCCACAAAAGTTTTTATAAGGACTGGTAACTTGGTATAGGGTGCTACGGTACATAGGCCTGAGTGCGTTACAGTCTGCTGTTCTGTAAGGACCGCTATCGGTCCACAATACATAGGGTTGCCGTGCACTACTGCTGACCGCTGCCCTATACTGCAGCAGTCCTTCATTGGTATAGGGACTGACGTACAGTCTGCTAATCACTAACACACAACCTGCTTGGTCCACAAAAGTTCTTATAAGGACTGGTAACTTGGTATAGGGTGCTACGGTACATAGGCCTGAGTGCAGTACAGTCTGCTGTTCTGTAAGGACCGCTATCGGTCCACAATACATAGGGTTGACGTGCACCACTGCTGACCGCTCACCTATACTGCAGCAGTCCTTCAGCGGTATAGGGACTGACGTACAGTCTGCTAATCACTAACACACAACCTGCTTGTTCCACAAAAGTTCTTATAAGGACTGGTAACTTGGTATAGGGTGCTACGGTACATAGGCTTGAGTGCGGTACAGTCTGCTGTTCTGTAAGGACCGCTATCGGTCCACAATACATAGGGTTGCCGTGCACTACTGCTGACCGCTGCCCTATACTGCAGCAGTCCTTCAGCGGTATAGGGACTGACGCACAGTCTGCTAAACACTAACACACAACCTGCTTGGTCCACAAAAGTTTTTATAAGGACTGGTAACTTGGTATAGGGTGCTACGGTACATAGGCCTGAGTGCGTTACAGTCTGCTGTTCTGTAAGGACCGCTATCGGTCCACAATACATAGGGTTGCCGTGCACTACTGCTGACCGCTGCCCTATACTGCAGCAGTCCTTCAGCGGTATAGGGACTGACGTACAGTCTGCTAAACACTAATACACAACCTGCTTGGTCCACAAAAGTTCTTATAAGGACTGGTAACTTGGTATAGGGTGCTACGGTACATAGGCCTGAGTGCAGTACAGTCTGCTGTTCTGTAAGGACCGCTATCGGTCCACAATACATAGGGTTGCCGTGCACTACTGCTGACCCCTGCCCTATACTGCAGCAGTCCTTCATTGGTATAGGGACTGACGTACAGTCTGCTAATCACTAACACACAACCTGCTTGGTCCACAAAAGTTCTTATAAGGACTGGTAACTTGGTATAGGGTGCTACGGTACATAGGCCTGAGTGCGTTACAGTCTGCTGTTCTGTAAGGACCGCTATCGGTCCACAATACATAGGGTTGCCGTGCACTACTGCTGACCGCTGCCCTATACTGCAGCAGTCCTTCAGCGGTATAGGGACTGACGTACAGTCTGCTAAACACTAATACACAACCTGCTTGGTCCACAAAAGTTCTTATAAGGACTGGTAACTTGGTATAGGGTGCTACGGTACATAGGCTTGAGTGCGGTACAGTCTGCTGTTCTGTAAGGACCGCTATCGGTCCACAATAGATAGGGTTGACGTGCACCACTGCTGACCGCTCACCTATACTGCAGCAGTCCTTCAGCGGTATAGGGACTGACGTACAGTCTGCTAATCACTAACACACAACCTGCTTGTTCCACAAAAGTTCTTATAAGGACTGGTAACTTGGTATAGGGTGCTACGGTACATAGGCTTGAGTGCGGTACAGTCTGCTGTTCTGTAAGGACCGCTATAGGTCCACAATAGATAGGGTTGACGTGCACCACTGCTGACCGCTCACCTATACTGCAGCAGTCCTTCAGCGGTATAGGGACTAAGAGTTTTGTCACAGGGTCATTTAAAAAATGACATGCAGAGGAAGAGGCAGGCCCTTCCGCAGGGGTGGTAGGGGTAGGGCAGGAGCAACAGGCTTGAGCCAAAGTGGGAAGTTGCAGAAGGTGCGTTCAATTACTTTAAAGGATGCACCAGACTTGGTTGAGTGGCTCGCTCAGCCTTACTCTTCTGCACCCTCCTCATCCTCTCGATCTGCACCCTCTTCTTCACTCTCTGCTATGTGCACCCCCAAAGACACTACCACCAACAACACGACCACCACCACCACCACCACATACCTTCCGCTTGAGTCACTGGAATTATTTTCCGATCCATATCAAGAGGACATTTCTGATGCGCAGCCACTCTTGGTATTGGATCAGGAAGAGGAGGTAGCAACAAGCGCTACTCAGCAGTCTGACGCCAGTACCCAGATCAGCCCAAGGAGGAGGTTGGTCCCCGGTGTTGCTGCCTACTCTACTTATAGCGGTGGGGAAGGTGACGTTGATGATGACGTGTCTAGTGATGTCACGTGGGTGCCCACAAGAGAGGAAGAGGAGGGGAGTTCAGAGGGAGATATGGACCAGCAGATAGGGAGGAGAAGCAGCAATGACTTACATTGCACAGCAGGGACAAAGCAGACTGCAAATGTATCAGGAGCGAGTCATCGACCATGTACGGTCACATCTGGCGCTCCCAGGACACCGGCACATGGCTCCGCAGTGTGGGCTTTTTTTAACGTGTCCGCTGCTGACAATAGCGTTGCCATCTGCAATCTTTGCAGTCAACGCGTTAGTCGCGGTAAGCCCAATACTCACCTAGGGACGACCGCCTTAAGAAGGCACATGAGCAGCCATCACCGAGCCCAGTGGGAGCAACGGAACACACAAAGCCACACTGCAGGCTCTCACCGTCCAGCCTCGTCTTCTACTTCTCCTTCTCCTCTCTCCTCACAATTGTCCTCCACTCCACCTTCCATCACGCCAAGCTCACATTTTTCTGCAAAAAGGCAGGCTTCCGTGGGCCTAATGTTTGAGCGTAAAAAAATGATGACGCCGGATAACCCTCTTGCCCAACGGTTGGCGGCTGGCTTGTCAGAACTCATAGCCCGCCAACTACTGCCATATAAACTGGTGGACTCGGAGGCCTTTCGCAAATTTGTGGCCATTGGAACACCACAATGGAAGGTCCCAGGAAGGAAGTATTTCTCAGAGAAGGGCATCCCAGAGCTATATGGCCATGTTCAGCGGCAAGTGAATGTATCTCTGGCACACAGTGTCGGTGCCAAGATACATCTGACCACAGACACGTGGTCTAGCAAACACGGGCAGGGAAGGTATATCAGTTTTACTGCCCACTGGGTGAACCTTCTGACGGCCGTCAAGCATGTAACCCGTGGCACCCGTGTAGATTTGGTTTTACCGCCACGGATTGCATGCAGGCCTGACTCTTCTTCTCCTCCTCCTACTCCATCCTCCTCCCTCTCCTCCTCAGCTGCCTCCTCCTTTTCCGCTGCTAGCGTCTCTTCCACTGCACCGCCCAAGCTCCCCAGAACCTATTCCACATGCCAGGTGAGACGTTGCCATGCCGTGCTGCGTCTGTTGTGCCTGGAAGCAAAGAGCCACACTGGCCCGGCACTCCTTTCAGCTTTGCGTTCACAGGCAGATGAGTGGCTAACACCGCTCAATTTGACAGTTGGTAAAGTGGTGTGTGACAACGGTGCCAATCTGCTTAGCGCATTGAAACAGGGCAAAATCACGCACGTGCCGTGCATGGCACACGTCTTAAACTTGGTCGTGCAGCGATTCCTTGTCAAATACCCTGGGGTCCAGGACATCTTGCGGCAGGCAAGGAAAATCTCGGCCCATTTCAGAAGATCTTACACGGCCATGGCTCGCCTTGCTGACATTCAGCGGCGACACCATCTGCCGGTCAGACGTCTTATTTGCGATTGCCCGACGCGATGGAACTCAACCTTCTATATGCTTGATAGGCTGCTCCAGCAGAAACGTGCAGTTAACGTCTACCTGTATGAACTCTGCGAAAGAAACGGTTCTGGGGAGCTGGGTTTTTTTTCACCGCGCCAGTGGCTGCTCATGCGCGACACATGCAGACTTCTGCGGCCATTTGAGGAGATCACCAAACTGGTCAGTCGCAGCCATGGCGCCATCAGTGACATGGTACCTTATGCCTTCTTTCTGGAGCGTGCATTGCGTCGTGTCATTGATCAGGCTGTGGAGGAGCAGGAGCGGGAAGATGAGGAAGTCGCAATGCTGGATGAATTCCCAGGGGGGGCTACTCTATCTGAGACAAGTCAACAACAGGAGTCTGATGAGGAGTCAGAGGAGGATGGTGCCGGGGCGGATGAGCAGGAGCAAGAAGAGCATGCTTTAAACCTTTCTGGGATCCCTGTTGTGCGAGGATGGGGAGAGGAGAATGAAGAGGACGACATTATCCTGGATGATGAGCAGGAGCCAGGCCACCACACCGCTTCCACTTTAGTGCAAATGGGGGCCTTCATGCTCCAGTGTTTTAATAGGGACCCCCGTATAAAAAGCATGAGGGTCAAGGACCAGTACTGGGTGGCAACGTACTTAGACCCCCGGTACAAACACAAAATGGCGGAAATGTTACCGCCGTCGCAGAGGGCTGTCAGAATGCAGCACTTCCAGGCCTTGCTTCGAGAAATGCTGCATTCTGCTTTTGCGTGCGCTGGCAGAGGAGCAATTCCCACTCCCAGAGAAGGATTTGCGGGTACCAATCCAACAGCGCCTGCAAGAAGAGGCCGGTTTGAAGATGTGTTGGTGACTTCGGATATGAGGTCATTCTTTCAGCCGACCCATCGACAGGTGTCATCCGGATCCAGCATCAGGGAACGCCTAGACCGTCAGGTGTCCGACTACATTGGGTTAACGGCCGATGTGGACGCTCTGAGGAGTGATGAACCCCTAGACTACTGGGTGGGCAGGCTTGACCTCTGGCCAGAGCTTGCCCAATTTGCAATCGAACTGTTGGCTTGCCCCTCATCCAGTGTCCTGTCCGAAAGGACGTTCAGCGCAGCAGGGGGGATTGTGACCGATAAGCGTACTCGCCTAGCTCACCACAGTGTTAACTACCTCACATTTCTAAAAATGAATGAGGCATGGATCTCGGAGGAATTCAACACATGTGATCAGTAGACCATGTATATGTCTATAAACAATTTTTGGAATCAAGCACACAGACCTTCTTAATTCATTTGGCTCACTTCCCTGACCCAAAAAAGCACACCGTACTATATGCCCCTACCCTCCTCTTTGAAGAGGTTGAGCGGTGTCATATTTCTACTGGGGCTGCTTATTATGAGGGGTTCCCACCATCCCTGTGCTGTGCTGACTTCCTCCTGGGTGTTCTTATTATGAGGGGCTCCCACCATCCCTGTGCTGTGCTGACTTCCTCCTGGGGGTTCTTATTATGAGGGGATCACACCATCCCTGTGCTGTGCTGACTTCCTCCTGGGGCTGCTTACGGTGCTGCTGTCAGCGCTGTATGTCACGGAGCTGCTGTCAGCGCTGTATGTCACGGAGCTGCTGTCAGCGCTGTATGTCACGGAGCTGCTGTCAGCGCTGTATGTCACGGAGCTGCTGTCAGCGCTGTATGTCACGGAGCTGCTGTCAGCGCTGTATGTCACGGAGCTGCTGTCAGCGCTGTATGTCACGGAGCTGCTGTCAGCGCTGTATGTCACGGAGCTGCTGTCAGCGCTGTATGTCACGGAGCTGCTGTCAGCGCTGTATGTCACGGAGCTGCTGTCAGCGCTGTATGTCACGGAGCTGCTGTCAGCGCTGTATGTCACGGAGCTGCTGTCAGCGCTGTATGTCACGGTGCTGCTGTCAGCGCTGTATGTCACGGAGCTGCTGTCAGCGCTGTATGTCACGGAGCTGCTGTCAGTGCTGTATGTCACGGAGCTGCTGTCAGCGCTGTATGTCACGGAGCTGCTGTCAGCGCTGTATGTCACGGAGCTGCTGTCAGCGCTGTATGTCACGGTGCTGCTGTCAGCGCTGTATGTCACGGAGCTGCTGTCAGCGCTGTATGTCACGGAGCTGCTGTCAGCGCTGTATGTCACGGAGCTGCTGTCAGCGCTGTATGTCACGGAGCTGCTGTCAGCGCTGTATGTCACGGAGCTGCTGTCAGCGCTGTATGTCACGGTGCTGATGTCAGTGCTCTGTATTACGGTGCTGCTGTCAGTGCTCTGTATCTCCTGCACCCTCTTGTTTGCCTACCCTGGTCCCTGACCTTCCCTCTCCTCCATTGCCTTCATTAGCTCCATAGTCCTGAATTGTCAGAACAATTTCCCAAATAAAAAAAAAATGCTTGTAGTTATCGATCCCAAATTCACCTCATACATGTATTATGCTATTGTCCAGGTGGTGGGACTACGTGCTACCCCCTAATAATTACCCCGTGGCCGCAAATTCGACCTAAAGGTTTGCGAAATTCGCCTCCCATTGAAGTCAATGGAGCCCGCGGCGAACGGTCGTTTTCGCGAACGTTTGTGTCCGTTCGCGTTTCGCGTTCGCGAAACGTCCCGTCGGAAGTTCGTCCATCACTACCCAGCACAGAGACTGGGGTCTCCCCGAAAGCCATTCTAATGATCAGGACCCAGAACGGCCAATTCCAGGTCATCTGATTGCCTCTAATTGGCTATCTCAGTTATCAGTCATTGTAAAGTCCACCCCCATGTTTGAACAGATGAGAGAAATACATTTTATCATTCTCTGCCCTTGCAGATATAGAAAAAAAAAGTGTGTTATGAAAAAATAAATAATAATAATAATAATTATTATTAATAAAACAAGGTTTGATCTAGGTCAGTGCCATTGTTAGTGTTTGGGTCAGTCAGGGTCAAAGGACAGGCTCAGTATTTTTAAGACAGGACTGTGGGTGCCACCATGAATTTAGGTACATGGATATACACTTTTTCAGCACGAGACCTGCCTTCCATTTATCCCTGTGGCCCATATGTTGTCTTGCCACAGCTCTCGGAACAGACGTTATTGGCGGTCTTTTTCCCAAGCGCTGCTATATTTAAGCTGATTTTGTACAATTTGTTTGATTTGTGGGCTACCATTATCTGGCTTAGAATATACACATTTTTTATACTGTTATTTTACCCTATAGATACATGTTATGCATCTTGAGGAAGTGAACAGTGATTCGTGAAACGTGTCAAGTTTATCAGATGCAGCTTGTTATATACGTCTACAAACAATATATGTATGCCAACATCGGAACTGTGTATGCATTAAATGTTACAAATCAGCTTAATATGATTTATCATGATGTAATTTAATTGTGTCAATAAACCTCTAATCATGTGAAATATATACATTACAGGTATACCCCACTTTTAAGTACACAATGGGGTTCATTTACTAAAGTTGGAAAGCGCAAAATCAGGCTCACTTCTGCATAGAAACCAGTGAGCTTCTAACCCCAGCTTGTTCAATTAAGCTTTGGTAATAAAACCTGGAAGCTCATTGGTTTCTATGCAGACTTGAGCCTGATTTGTGCTTTCCAGCTTTAGTAAATGAACACCATTGTGTACTTAAAAGTGGGGTATGCCTGTATGCTGTTTTATGAGGGATATGCCTAAACTAAAGTCCCCAGGGCAAATGTAGCAAATACTGTATATATATGAAATTGGGATGGAGGCACATCACAATCATGGTGGTTTCAGATCGCATTCCTTATACATTTTTTAGACGGGAATTTTTCTTTTTTTTTTTTTTCATTAGTATCAGTGACAGTTTGTGTGAATGTGTTTTAGGTAATATTTAAAAAAATCGAAATGTGCACTATTGTTTCTGGGCTGTACTATGGGTATAAACATTAACTAACGTACACATATGTGGTATTGCTGCGATTGTCAGAAGCAGGAGAATTTGGGGTTGTTACTATTTTAGGCCAGCTTTCCTTTAATAATAATAAAAAACAAATCAGGGATATTCATTATCATTTATCATCAAATTAATCCCAATTTGTCCTAAAAAAAACAAAAAAAACAAGATATAATCCAAGATATAATCCATCTGAATAAACAAAGTTGTGATGATATGTATGAGTTTACTAACACATGTTAAAGTTGCAAATTTGGGCTTAGGCGAAAAGGCTTAGGTGCAAATTAGTTAAAAAAGCTGCTAGTAGCCTTCAGAAGGTTGCTAACAAAGATGAGCTAAGGCATTATGGAACCTGGTTTGGACCTGCCTGAGCTACTGTATCTCCCCAGAAAGCTGTCACTGCACACTGCAGAAGCCAAGGATTTCCCTGCCCTGCAGCCCTATGTATATATGTCTCTTTATATATGTGGCTACGGGGTGGGGAATGCCTTGAATGCTTTTGACTGGCAGTTTTATAGTGGAATAACTTAGGTGGGTTCAGTAGGATCCGAGCAGGCCTAAGCTCATTCCTAGTTGTTAACAAGTTTCAATTGTAAATTGTTTCAATTTTAAAGTCCCCTTGTCCCTTATGTCCCCTATTTTCCCCCCTTGTCTTTTAACATATTAGGGATGGAGACCTATGTATGTGATGTTCAAGGTCTCACTTAAAGTCCCAACACTTTTCTCCTTTTAACTCAAGTTTCAATTGTAGTTTAAACTCAACAAGGACTAAAGAATCAACACAAACAAGTAAGGTAATGACTGTAATTACTAATATTTAATCTATTACAAAGCAACATATTCACTAAAACACGGTTTGAAGCTGCACCGCTTCAAATTGCTCAATACAGCTTTGGTATACTAAATGCTACTTTTAGCATGTTATGCAAAAGGCTCTGTTTCAAAAGATTGCAGTTAGAAATGATCACAGGTGGTTTCGCAAATCAGATGCTCTGCAGGTGGATCCCAGTTGGCTTTAATACAATCATGTAATAATTGTGTGACTGTGGTAAATGTCACAAATTCTTAAAGCACATCTTCAGCCAAAACTTTTTTTACATTTTAACTGAAAATTTTGCGGCTGAGCGACACTGTATCCTAATATTATTTATGTTCTTTTCTTCCCACAAATAGAGCGACTGACAATTTAAAAAAAAAAAAAAAATGTTTACATTCTGCTCTAAAACATATCCAATAAAAAATGTTAAAAATCGAATTTCTTCATCAATTTGCATTCTGCTACAAGTTTTTGGTAAAATAATCCCAATAAGCGTATATTGACTGGTTTGCGCAAAAGTTGTAGCGTCTACAATCTATGGGATATTTTTATTTATGGATTTTTTTTTACTAGCAATGGCAGCAATCAGTGACTTATAGCGGGACTGCAATATTGCAGCAGACAAATCAGACACCCCAACTGACACTTTTGACACTTTTTTTGGGATCAGTAACAGTATTACAGTGATCAGTGCTAAAAATATGCACTTGCAGGGATGGAGTTAAAATCTGAGGAGATCAAAGGGTTAAATGTGTGATTCAGTGTAGTGAGGGAGGTGGTTGTACAATCATGGAAAAAAGTATTTGATCCCCTGCTGATTTTTTATGTTTGCCTGTGTGCCGGACCAGTGCTTTACTATAGTGGGGGAGGTGCTTTTACTAGTGGAAGACATAAGTCAATGTTTCTGTTTTACAGAAACACAAGATTCATGTCTTCTGTCCTGATAGAATGACAATTTGCCTTGTTTACACAGGCAGACTGTCCTTCTGTCAGTTTACCGAACCATTGGCAGGTTCCAGGGGACATCGGGTAAGCAGGACCCGCTGATCAACTACCGCTGTGTAAAATCACAGCAGAAGCAAGTAGCTGTTGGTGCGCACTCACACTCAAAGCCTAGAAGTGCAGAAACACGTAGATATACATGATTCTGCACAGAGCAGCTTCCCTGTAACAGTAAATCTGCCATGGGTCGGTTAAGAAGTGGTTACAAAATAAATATTTTTGTAATTTTGTTATTTCTGTCTGTGTTGGGGAGATTTTACCTAACTTTCTGTCTCCCTGACAGGCTATGAGACAAGGAAAAGAAATGGGGAATCTGTTGTCACAAGGGCAGAATGAAGAACGTATGAACGTTTTGGATGTAATTGGACTAATCATGGTAAACAGTTAAAATGTATGTGACTGTGTAATTCAGTAAAAAGTATATCTAAAACTGATGTCAGCTTTTTTGCCATCTGTGTCTCATTAGGAAAAACCCCTTCACTTCCTGTCATTTAGACTCAACAGTAAGTGACAATATAGTTATCCAATGTAAGATATTTTTCCACATAGACAGTTGTTATGGAAACAAGTGTCCCCATTGGACAATTTCTGATCCAAGATAGGAAAGCAGACACCTGACCTATGTCCTTGCTAAAGCATAGCTTTATTTAACACAACCAGTAAAAATGCAACAAAAAAAGCTTACATGATTCAGCAAACAGCCTTAGCCATAGCATAATATGACTAAGGATGTTTGCTGAAACATGTAAGCTGTATGTTTTAACAAGGACATATGGCGAGTGTCTGCTTTCCTATCTTGGAGAGGTATAGCTTGTTGGGCATTAGCACCCTGGGCTGTAGCACTGACCTTTAAACCTACCTCATGCCTGACTTCAAAGGTGGAGTGCAATGTTTAGGCTATTGGACACCTTTTTTTAACTACTTCCCGCCCAAGGTACGTCATATGACATCCTTGACTTTCCAGGGGTATATCTGAATGATGCCTGTAACTACAGGCATCATTCAGTTATCGGCTTTTTCAGCCGGCGATTCCCTGCACCATAAGAACGATCATAGCGGCTGTTCCACTGCTTGATCGTTCTTTTACGGGCAGAGAGAGGGGACACTCCCCCGCCGCCCTCCGGTGCTTCTACTGACTCACCGCTTCCACCGGTGAGTCTGACACAGGATCCGCCGACCCCGAATGGTGACGATAGAGATATCCGGTGGACCAGATGGTTGCCAGAGTCTCTATGATAGTCCGGGCGCGATGTTATGTCATCACTCCTGGCCTCCACATTCAGACGTTGCCTATTTTTTTTTTTGATTACAGGCTTCCCAACCTAGAGGTGACATGTGGGGTCTTATTGACCCCATATCTCACTGTAACCAGTCCTGCAATATGCCTATTAAAAGGGATGTTTACATTCCTTGTAATAGGAATAAAAGTGATATTTTTTTTTTTAAGTGTCAAACTAAAAAACAAAAGTAAGACTAACGATAAAATTTTTTTATTTAAAGCGCCCCTGTCGCCGTTTGCTCACACACAGAAGCGAACGCATACATAAGTCCCAACCACATATGAAAATGGTGTTCAAACCACATATGTGAGGTATTGCAGTGAATGTTAGAGTGTGAGCAATAATTCTAGCCCTAGACGTCCTCTGTAACTCAAACATGTAACCAGTAAAAAAATTTAAAGCATCGCCCATGGGGATTTTTAAGTACCGAAGTTTGGCTCCATTTCATGAGCATGTGCAATTTTGACATGTTAGGTATCTATTTACTCAGCGTAACTTCATCTTTCACATTATGCAAAACAAAATTGGGCTATTTTTTTTTTTTTTTTTAAAGCATGAAACAGTTTTTTTTTTCCAAAGAAAAGTGTTTGAAAAAATTGCTGTACAAATACCGTGTGAGATAAAAAGTTGCAATGACCACCATTGTATTCTCTAGGGTCTTTGCTAAAAAAAAAAAAAAAATTATTGGGGGCTCTATGTAATTTTCTAGCAAAAAAATAATGAATTTTACATGTAGGAGAGAAATGTCAAAATTGGCCTGGATGGGAAGTGGTTAATATTTATCTTCTGGTGGCCACACAAAGCTTTGGTTTTATCTTCATTTTATTTCCTGATGTAATCAGAACAACAGAACATCAGAGAGGGTGAGTCTCCATACGATTATAGCATCAAGGGTGTACATCTTGGGTCCACCGCACTAATGGATATGCACAAGCCCAATTGAAAAAAAATATTTGTGAATGTCCCTTGAACTGAAGAAAGCACATAAGAGGTGGAAAAAGACCCTTTCAAACATTATCATATTCCTTTTAGAGGAGGAGCAACCTTTATGAATAATATGTTGGATAATATACAGTGGTTAGGTATGTTGATAACATGTTTCTGATATATAATATGTCTAAATGGCCAAAATGTTTTTAAATTTAAAATGCATGAGTTTAAGATGTGTGTTTAACCTCTTGCTTACTGGGCACTTAAACTCCCCTCCTGCCCAGACCCATTTTCAGCTTTCAGCGCTGAAGCATTTTGAATAACAATTGCGCGGTCATACAATACTGTACCCAAATTAAAATTTTTAGAATATGTTATCATTCATTATCATTTCCCACAATTTTTATTGGTTTTTATTTTTTGCTAAACAAACAAAGATGGAAAATTTTGAAAAAAAAAAATCCCGTTTAATAGGTTGTTAGAAAATTTTGCAAACAGGTAATTTCTCTGCTTCATTCATATGTGCTGATGAGGCGGCACTGGTGGGCACTGATAGGCTGCACTGATGGGCACTAATAGGCACAGTTAAGGTGGCACTGATGGGGACAGATAAGTCAGTACTGATGGGCAAAGATAAGGTGGCACTGATGGCCACTAAGATGGCACTGATTGGCCATGATAGGTGGCATGAATGGGCACTGATAGGTACCACTGATAGATGGAACTGATGGGCACTGATAGCTGGCACTGATGGGCACTGGTAGGTGACACTGATGGGCACTGATAGGTGGCACTGATGTGAAGCACTGTTCAGGCACTGATAGTGGGCACTGATAGGTGGCACTCTGGGCACTGACAGATGACACTCTGGGCACTGACAGGTGGCACTGGTGGGCACTGGTAGGCGGCACTGTTGCCTACTGCTAGGTGGCACTTGTAGGGGGCACAGGTGGGCACTGAGGAGCTGGCAGCACATTGCAGTGATCGGGACTGATGTCCCTCTCACTGCCACCAGTGATCACCTTTTCTTTTCTCCTCGCGCTGTCAGATTACCGGCTGTGTTGACATCACATGATCAGCTGTCATTGGCTGACAGCTGATCATGTGGTAAGGGGTCCGGATTGACCCCTTACTCCGATCTCTAATCCAGCGAGTCTCATAGACTCGCTGATCACAGCAGGCCGCTCGTGCACGGGACGACGCCAATAGACATAGTCCCGGCAATGCAGGTCTGTACCAAATGTGATGCCTCATTAGTAAACAAATAACTTTACCATCCCTTACTAAGTCAAGTCTGCATTCATTTGTCTCTCACATGCTCCCCTTCACAGACACTGCAGCTAGCAGTGATAAGACATCAACAGTAGAAGCAGTGCTGCCAATTCAAAAAGCAGTGGGCAAGGCTAGGTGTGGTCAAGTGCTGACCCCTGCAGTCCCCTGCAACTTTTTTTCATCTCAATATCCACAACCTTCATTAGAGTGTTTAGAGTGAATTCAGAAGCAGTGCATAGGCAAAAACTATAAGTGCAGATGCACTTATAATTATGTACTCCTGCACATTTTTCCCAATACCTTTTTATTAATTTATTAGAAAGTAAAACAGTACAGGGATACGACTTTCAGTACAAACTATCCAATAACAGACAAGTATTGCAAGTGCAAAGTGTAAAATACAGAAGAAAAGAAAAACAAACAAAATAAACAACAATAAAATATTGGATCCAACCAACAGTAGACATAGAATATACAACATTGTATCCTTACCAATCAATAGACAAAGTACAATGCCTAGCCATCAAATATAATACCAGATATAACCAAACAATCAATTAAGGAAACAAAGGAGTAACAAAGGGTAAAGAAACAACCGCACAGTGTCATACACAGCAATCTTCTATTTTTTGTAGACAGAATTATCAACTTTATGAAGTTTTGTTCATGAAACCATTCTGTTTATGATTTCCAGCACGTTTCAAACCAGTAACATTTATCCATTATGCTGAGCTAGCATTCTTTCATAGGTATAATTTGTTTGAAGTAAAGCAATAGCTTCAGACAACTGAGGAGCAATATCTTTTTTTACAATGTCTAGTGATCAATAGGCGAGCAGCTAATAATATATGTGTAACAACAACACTGGGAAGTGATTTATATTAAGATTCAGAATAACAAGGGGCCAGTTAGAAGATGTCAATAAAATATCTTAAAATGTTTCCACCAGTAGTTACTTAGACATTTGCAAGACCGTAGTACATGCAGCAAGGTACCATTAGTACTGCAACCTCTCCAGCAACGTGGGCTATGGTCTGGATGAATCTCCAAAAGGTGGTATGGGGTTAGGTACGAATGCAGGGACAATTTGTGCATTAGCTCCCAGAGGTTTACACAACACATAGCTGCAAAGATTCATTGTAAAGTATATATCCATTGTTCAGGAGTGAAGGTGGTCTTAAGATCTTCTTCCCATTTCACAAAGTGCATCGCTTTAGTAAACATCAATAATTTTGTAGAATGTTATAATTGAGGGATATTCTTCTTAGGCAGAGGATAGGGGATAGAATTGGCATGTCAATTTTGGAATGGATATGAAGTCAACTGGGTATTTAGAGAGAAAGTGAACGATTTGGAACAAACAAAATGGTCCTTAATGGACAGATTAAAGGTCTGTGTCCTTAAAGCTTTTAATAGATTTCACATTGTAAAGATCCTCTACTAGATGTATGTCAATTTGACACCAGGTAGAAAGGGACAGATTGGGTCTTAGAACCAGTTATTAAGGGCATATGGAGGGGATAAGCCTGGTCTTCAGCTGGGGGGAGGGAGCATAAGAATTTCCACACATCTATTGACAACCGTGCTGCAGCTAGTAAGTTCAGATGGAGATCCTTCATGGGTGTAAAATGCTGTTCAATGTCACACCATAATATATCAGGGGAAGGCTTAAACCAATGCCTATTTTGGTCTAGAATGGTTGCGCTATAATAATCTTTACATGTATATAACCAGTAACTCCTACTTTTGTATTCTTTATTGAGAAAGATGAGGCACATCTCACTCTACCAGTATACCACACAATTATTTTAATCATAAATTGGAGAGTTGATAGGTAGAGAGCTTTGGTTGGTATGGGTAAAGTTCTGAAGACATAAAGAATCTGGGGCAGTATAAACATTTTAAAAGTTGTTACCCGACCAGACCAAAACATTTAATGTCCTGCTAGCTGTGCAAGTTCTGGGTTGAGTTTACCTATAAACCTGGCATATCTTTGGGATGCTAAGGTCTGGAGCATATTGGCCAGTTACTTCTAAGTAGGAAATGCCTTCATCTTTTCACAAAAATGGAAAGTTTTTTGTAGACGTTGATTAGAATTCTGAGCGATGTTCAAATTTAAAACATATGATTTGGTCAAATTTACCTTTTAGCATGAGATGTCACTAAATATGGAAGGAGCATTGTAGGCTGCAACACTGTACCCATGTGAAATGTTTGTCCTGTTTTCACATTAATAGAGCTTTCTTTTGGTGGTAATTCATGTTTTTTTGTGCACTATAAAAATAGAAAATTCTTAAAAAAATGCACTTTTCTTTGTTTCTGTTATAACATTTTGAAAATTATTTATATTTCTACTGCTACATATCTTTGGTAAAAAACAATCCAAATTGGTGTATTATTTGGTCTATGTGAAAGTCATCTATGGTGTCAGTCTTTGGAAGTTGCATTTTTTTCCCACAATTCTTTGCAATACCAAGATTTTTTTTTCACAAAATTGTCATATTAGCAGGTTATTTCTCACACACAGCATATGCATACCACAACACCCAAAAACACATTCTGCTACTCCTCCTGATTATGGCGATACCACACGTGTTGACACTTTTACAGAGAGTGGCCACATACAGAGGCCCTCTAGGAACATAAATTAGACATATCATTTCTTGACTACATCTTGCAGGCCCGGGAGCACCAGGACAATGGAAACACCCCATTTTGGAAAGAAAACACCCCAACATATAACCAATGAGGCATAATGTGTCTTTTAAACATGTCATTTTTTTCTGGGTTTTTGGGAAATGTGGAAAAAAATGAAAACAAAGTTGTAAATTTCTACAATATTTCTAAAACATAGAATGTACATATCAAAAATTACACCCCAAAATAGATTCACCTACTCCTCCTGAGTATGTCAATACCACATGTGGGAGACTTTTCCACAGCCTGGTCACATACAGAGGACCAGCATGCAGGGAGCACCTTCAGGTGTTCTAGGGACATACATTTCAAATCTAATTTGACTACCGATTGCACTTTTGTGAGACACTGTAGTGGCATGGATGAGAACTGATGTGGCATGGATGAGCATAAATGGGGATGGATGAGCCGTGGATGGGGATGGCTGAGCGTGGTTTAGCCATAAATGTGGATGGCTGGGTATGGATGGGATGACTGAGCATGAATGAGTATGGCTAAGTACTGATGGGATGGCTGAGTACGGATGGGATGGCTGAGTAGGGATGTGATGGCTGGGTATGGATAGGTTGGCTGGGTATGGCTGAGTATGGCTGAGTACGGCTGAGTACGGCTGGGTACAGCTGAGTATGGCTAGCTATAGCTGAGTACAGCTGGGTACTGCTGGATATGGCTGGGTATGGCTGAGTATGACTGAGTACGGCTGGGTATGACTGAGTATGGCTGGGTATGACTGGGTATGGCTGAGTACAGCTGGGTATGACTGAGTATGGCTGAGTATGACTGAGTACAGCTGGATATAACTGAGTATGAGTGGGTATGACAGAGTATGGCTGGGTATGGCTGAGTATGGATGGGGTGGATGGGATGACTGAACATGGATGGATGAATGAATGAATATTGCTGAGCATGGATGGCTGGATGAGTATGACCATGGAATGGCTGAGCATGGATGGTTTAGCATGGATGGATGGATGTGTATGACAGAGCGATGGCTGAGCATGTATGGATGGTTGGATGAGTATGACAGAGGGATGGCTTAGCATGGATGAATGGATGAGGCTACAATGGGCACAGATCAGTGCTGTGGGCACTACAGGTCCAGCCCACAGTGCTGCTGCACTCGATCTTTCCCATCTTCACTTACGCTGTACTGATCGGTACAGATAGGGGAGAGAGGAACCATACATGACGCTGGTTTGTTTACAAGTGATCGGTCTGGGAGGACGTCGATGTACGCCCTCCCAGGGTTATGGAGCCATGCTGTAGCCATCATTTGGCTATAGCGCAGATGTTAAGTGGTTAAAAGCATTATTTTATGTTGCTTTGCACCAAATCTGAAACTGGAAATCTCAGTACAGGAGTGAATATCTTCAGCTAAGGTCTCAATCAATAGATTAAAAAGGGGAAAAGGGACATCCCTGATGAGTTGCATTGGTGATTAGAAAGGGCTGTAATAAGATACCAGATGATTATGCACTGGGGGGGGGGGGTGAGTATAAGTCTGGAGTAGCCGTAAGTAGCTTACCTGAAAAACCAAATTTACAGAGGACCTAAGATAGATAGTTCATATGTATGCTAACAAATGCCTTCTTGGTAACTGCAGAGTTTTTCCTAATGGGCAGCCACAGTTCTACTTTAAAACATCTTTTGACATAGTAGCCTTGGCTCCTTGTCTGGTTTGCCTTTAACCACTTGCTGCCCTTAGGACATGCTTGTATGTCCTGTGGTTATACTGCAGTCAGGGCTGCAGCTTCAGGTATCTTTTTTTAGAGCCGACAATGCTCTTCAATGTAAACGTATTCTGGACAGCTATACAGCTGTCTGGATTACTGGATCACTTTTACATATGTTGAAAGGTAGTCCCCCCACCCTTTCGCTGCCTTCCGAGTCTCTCCCATTCCACCTAGCAGCCTGGGACTGAAACCAGTGGTTCTGCTGGAGGACCATAGAGATTTACATCCCACAACTATCTTTGTGGTGTTTAAAATTAGAAGTGACAAGGATTTTGTCCCTGGCTTGTAAAACTATCTGATCAAACTGATTTTGGTTTGATGAGATGTTTTGGAAACCAGAGGTGAGATATGGGGTCTAATAGACCCCCAGAACTCTTCATAAAGAGTCACGGCCCATGCTATCACAAGGGATGAACAACAAAGTTAATAAAGTTGAATAATAAAATTGAAACAGTGTAAAAAAAAAATTATTAAATAAAACTAAATTTTAAAAATGAAAGTGCCCTGTCCCCTCGTGCAAATGTCAACACTCACGTGGGTCCTGTGCGCATATGTAAACAGTGATTGCACCACACATGCGAGGTATCGCTGTGAAGAGAGGAGTGACAGCAATAATTCTAGCACCAGACCTCCTGTGTCACTCCAAAATGGTAATCTGTAAAGGCTTTTAAAGTGTCACCTATGAAGATTTTTAAGTACCGTAGTTTGTCGTCATTGTCGTCATTTCATGGGCATATGCAAATTTGAAACATGATATGTTAGGTATCTATTCATGCTGTGTGACATTGCCTTTTATATTTTACCAAAAAAATTGTGTATTATATAGTGTATCTGTGCATTTAAATTAATTAAAGTGTATTTTTCACAAAAAATTGCATTTCAAAAACTGTTGCACAGATATCATGTGACAAAAAAACAAAACAAATTGCAACAACTAATTCTTTTTTTCCCTGGGCCTTTACTTTCTGAAAATATATAAGTGAGCCTCTCATTGTTTTTCATTATTCATTACTTAACCACTTGCTTACTGGGCACTTAAACACCCTTCCTGCCCAGACCAATTTTCAGCTTTCGGTGCTCTCACACTTTGAATGACAATTACTCAGTCATGCAATACTGTACCCAAATGAATTTTGTGTCCTTTTTTTCCCACAAATAGAGCTTTCTTTTGGTGGTATTTGATCACCTCTGGGGTTTTTATTTTTTGCGCTATAAATGAAAAAAGACCGAAAATTTTGAAAAAAAACGCATATTTCTTTGTTTCTGTGACAGAATTATGCAAATTATTAATTTTTCTTCATAAATTTTGGCCACAATTTATACTGCTACATATCTTTGGTAAAAATAACCCAAATTAGTGGATATTATTTGGTCTTTGTGAAAGTTAGAGAGTCTACAAGCTGTGGTGCGAATCGCACAAAATTGATCACATCTGATGTACTGGTGGCCTATCTCGCTTCTTGTGACCCGAACAAGTCAGGAAAGTACAAATACCCCCCAAATCACCCCTTTTTGGAAAGTAGACATTCCAAGGTATTTAGTAAGAGGCATGGTGAGCTTTTTGATGTTGTCATTTTTTTCCCACAATTCTTTGCAAAATGAAGATTTTTCATTTTCTTTATTTTTCTCCACAAAATTGTCATTGTAATAGGTTAATTCTCTCACGTGGAATGTGTATACCACAAATGACACCCCCCAAAAAATTCTGCTACTCCTCCTGAGTATTACAATACCACATGTGTGGGACTTTTTCACAGCCTGGCCACATAGAGAGGCCCAACATGCAGGGAGCGCCATCACGTGTTCTAGAAGCATAAATTACACATCTAACTTGTTGACTATTTATTACACTTTTGAAGCACCAGGACAATGACACGTGACACTGATGACAGATGGCACTGATACGTGGCAATGATGACACTTATACGTGGCACTGATGACACGTGGCACTGATGACAGATGACACTAATATGTGGCACTGATGACACGTGGCACTAATACGTGGCACTGATGACACGTGGCACTAATACGTGGCACTGATGACACGTGGCACTAATATGTGGCACTGATGACACGTGGCACTAATATGTGGCACTGATGACATGTGGCACTAATACGTGGCACTAATACGTGCCACCGGTGACAGATGGCACTAATACGTGGCACCAATGACGCGTGACACTGATGACAGATGGCACTGATAAGTGGCATTGATGACACGTGACACTGACAACAGATGGCACGTGACACTGACAGGTGGCACTGATGACAAATGGCACTGATACGTGGCACTGATGACAGATGGCACTAATACGTGGCACTGATGACAGATGGCACTATGTGGCACTAATAACACGTGGCACTGATGACAGATGCCACTTATACGTGGCACTGATGACAGATGGCACTGGGGACAAATGGCACTGACAACAGGTGGCACTGGGGACAGATAGCACTGCGGGCAGGTGGCACTGGGGTGGGGTGGATTGCACTGGGGTGGATGGCACTGGGGTGGATGGCACTGGGGCGGATGGCACTGGGGCAGGATGGCACTGGGGCAGGATGGCACTGGGGGAGATGGCACTGGGGCGGATGGCACTGGGGCAGGATGGCACTGGGGGGGCATGGCACTGGGGGGGGGTGGCACTGGGGGGGGGTGGCACTGGGGGAGGATGGCTCTGGGGGAGGATGGCACTTTTTTTTAAACTTTTTTTTTACTTTTTTTTTTTTTTTCTTTTGTACACTGACGGCTGCTGCAGCCGTTCTTCTCTCCCCTCTCACACGCTGTCTGTGTGAGGAGGGAGAGCGGCGCTGAGAGATGATCTCATATGTTTACATATGAGATCATCTCCCATTGGACACGCCGATCACGCTGTAAACGGCCGCTGTGATTGGCCGTTTACAGCGATCTGTGTTTGCCTGTCCCCGGGGGACACGGCAAACACAGAACTTCCGCGATGCGCGCCCGCGGCGGCGCGCATTGCGGAAGTAAACACCAGGCCGTCCAGGGACGGCCAGGCGAGGGAAGCCGCCCGCCCTAAGGCCGTCATTCGGCTATAGGGCGGGCAGGAAGCGGTTAATTAATTTCCTTTATTTAATTTTTAAGTTTGTATATATGTATATGATTCCCGCTTTAGAAAAACAGAAACATAAAAGAGTGATGGCAGAAAAACTCCAAGTGGTCCATCAAATCTGCTCCACTTTTTTTAAATTTATGTAAGTATTTTTTTTATTTGGACATTAGTATCAATTTACATGTTCCTCATTAGATTGATATAGTCCCCCTTCCAACGTAGCTCTATGCAAAGTAAAAAATTGTATAAAACAAATATATCAGCTGAATTAGGAGTAATTCAACTGAATAATCAGCATCTGTCAATCATTAGGTAATAACTACCAGAAATATAAAACCTTCACCTTGCAATCTGCTTTCTGCACAGATGTAGAGGATGCCACCAGCATTAGTTGGTTGCACAAAATTGATGTTTATGAGTGCTGACATATCCACACATAAAATTTGCATTCAGCCTGTAGAAATAGGAAGTGCATTCTATGCAAAGTAAAGTGTTCTCTCCATTCCATTTTAGTTTATATGGAGGTGTTTATAATGTTTTGTGTTTTTCATGTAGCAGAAACATCGGGTTTCAGGGGAAGGCTGAATCAGGTGGCAGAGGGGCATTTGCTATCCTATCCCATACTAATATACAGTATATGAGTCCTTTGTGGATGACATGTGACCAAATGCTGTGAGTTGTACAAGAAGCCGAAGCTGGAATATGTGAAAATGCATGTCACAATAATTCATATCCTTTAGGAACACCAAACCCAGTTTTAACTAAGTCCACCAACCAATCAAGTACCATGGGACACTTTATTTGGTACACATTATTTAGCTCACAGAGACTGTCGCTACCATAAAGGCACTAGTTGATTGTGTTTGCTACCAAGGACAAAGGTTCCTGGTCATTCCATATTTTTTCTCCACAAAGAAAATCTCAAGAATGGGCACGTGCAGAAAAATGGGGTGATTTAAGAGCATTTCATTAGACTAGAAAAACAATGTTAAAAGAAATGTATGGGATATGTGTTTTGTTGCCTAGGTGGATGCAGCATCTTCTCACGAGAGTGCTGGGCTGTAGAGAGAGTGGGAGCGGCTGGCCCAGGCTTTCAGCAGCATGCTGAGAGCTGAGCCATGTGCTGGTCCAAGCATGTGGGTCTGTGATCTCAGCCGACAGCAGGCTTCAGCAACAGGTCACAGGAGTGCACAACAAACTGCACTGTGATCCACAGGAGATATACAGCCAAACGATCTAAATTCCTTTAATTTACTTTGTATTTTCATTAGTCCCTGCCCCCAAAGAAGCTTGCAATATCATTTTCTTTTTCCCAGCCATAGAGATTCAGCTAAAACCAGATTGAAGTCACTAAAATAGATGTTCAATTGGATAAACATTGAATGTAAGCTTTAATTTCTATAGTCTTACATCCACAGTTATAGCAGCTGCACAGCGTGCCGAAATATGTCTGTGCAGTCCAGTGAGCACCTATGTTTGACTACTTTGCATTCTGTTATCTAAAAAACTAGTCAGACATGCCCACGCGCCTCTTTAACACAAGTCCACATGTGGACATTTGATGAGGGGTATGCTCCCTATTTAGCTAGCATAAAACACTGGGGTATGAGGAACAGGATTTTATCTCTACTTTAAGGCATTTTCAGGTGAAAAATCAATGGAAAATGATAATGTACGTGATACAGGTGTATAACAAGAAAATGTCATCCGAGACTAAATTTGGGATTTGAAGGCAATGAGGTCAAAATTAAGTAAATATTCCACACAAGCATGCTCCTGTTTGAAGAGAGGACCTTAGGCTTTGCAAAAGAGCTAGCTACAAATCCTCTGCATTAGCAAAAAATTAATAATTTAAAAAATCTGGGATGTGGTAATGTGGACTAATTTGTATTTTTTTTTTCATCCAACGATACCATTCTACTGTTAACTAAGATGATCCATAGACAGGGCACTTTAGTGGACTAAATGTAAATGATGCAAACACTGAGAGAACATACATCCACATACAAACCTCATGCAGGCGAGGTCCTGGTAGAGTCTAAACTTCAGACAATAGCATCATTCCTAACATACCATACTGGATGGTATTTTTAAGGGGCAGCTTTCTTGTGTCTACAACTTTTGTTAAGTTTAATTTCTCCAACAGATCTATGTATAGTTAAATCACAGTATAAGCTACAATTACATCAGGATTAAGGTCTACATGTAATTACTTACTAAATAAATATTCCTCCAGCTAAAACGCATTTATGGCTTGGTAGGTAGGAAACATAAGCCCAAAAAGTGTTATGGCTGATCAAAGATTTTCTTTTCACTGTTTCCTGAAATCTTTTATATTAACATTACTATTGAATTTATAACGCTCCCAATATAAGGTTAAATAATTCTGATTCTGATTCCTCCAAAGCTACTCCCAGTCTGTAGCTATACTCTTTTTTCCCCCTTTTTTTTATAAAATGAAAACGTCACATTTTGTCTATTAGTACAGTCAATAAAATGGCAAGCTCTAATATTTTAAGGAAATAAACACCAGCTAGAATATACTGTTGATTGTTTTGTCTGCTTAATTGTGACATTTTTGTTTTCAATGACATCTGCAACAGCTTTAAGAAAAGCAAACAGAACAAAAGGCCAGAGTATCTTGTTTTAAAAAACCCTTCCATATTTTTCAGAATACGAAGTGCTGCTTTCTCTTGTTTCATTTCTATTGAGGTCTGCAATGACTCCTGAACAGTCGGCCCCTCCACAAAGGAAAGCTGTTGCAGGCAATCTGTCATTGTTGGCACCGAGTCAGAAAAACGTTTGAACAACTCCAGTAATTAGACATAAGAATTTAGCTGTTAATATTTAATAATATTGAAATAAAATATGTATAATTGCAGATGTAGACAAAGGACTAGTGATATAATGTTAATGTAAACAGACAAAATTACACAGAAGTTTGCAGTGTGCTGTGGAGCAATGGTACCCATCTGGCATCCCTTGTCAAGTCTTCCTGATCTGCCATTGTGTCTGGGGCCCATACACAACTAGTTTACAGATTTCTCATATTTAATATTTTTTGTTTCCTCAAACATTCCTACAAAAGTGTTGGAGCCAGCTGAGTCCTCAAATCTAGGTAGTAGTTGTCCTATTATTTTATCTAGGGCTGGTAATATAGCAAATTTTATTTCACAGCAAAATTATTCATTTTTGCCTTCTCACAATAGTAGCCACAAATTTTAGCATGCAGACAGTGGAAAAACAAACAAAAAAGGTTTAATTTTCTAACCAAGCCATTCGATTACCTTGTCAGCACTTATATTGTGATTAATGACATTGTGGAGCACATGTTTACCCTGGAGATGATATGCAGAGAAAACATGTAAGATCTACAACTATACTAGTTTTTTATCTTCATAAGTAAATATTTGCGACAGACAATTTTGCCTGAAATTTGCAACCTTTGTGTTCCTTCCATGCATGCTCATTGGAATCATCTTTCCCATTCCTTTCAGAAAAGCATCACTGGATGATCAGAGGGGAAAATTTTAGGTTTTAGGTTGAGATCTAGTGCGGTGAAGGAGTGGTGGATACCCTTTGAGATGAATAAAGTGCACTTTGGCCCATCTCATCCATAAAGGGTCATCTGGCGAGTCTTTTTTGAGGGTGGAGGTGGAAGAGGATTTGAAAAAGCTGTGAAACACAATCTATTTACATGGCCCTGGGGATGAACTGTGCTTTTGTGAAGTGCTGTCAATGTACATGTTTATTTTTTATGGAAACTATATTTTTGGCACTGTACACATGTTTTAATTTAGGTGTTATGTTTAAAGTGCTATATATTTACGTGTTTATTTTTTATGGAAACTCTATGGTGACCCACTACAGCAGCTAAACATTTAAAGAGGGATTCAATATCTTAGCACATGGTATAAGACTATACGCTTTTGTTGAAATCAGTTGCAAAAAATAAAATTGCACCAATAATAAAAGTTCAGGTCAGGAAGGAACATTTTTTAAAATGTCTTCTCTAAAATATATCTAATAACAAAATGTCAAAAATCGAATTGTTTCATCAATTTAGGCCAATATGTATTATGCTACATATTTTTGTTAAAAAAAATCCCAATAAGTATATACTGTATTGATTGGTTTGCACAAAAGTTATAACGTCTACAAACTATGGAATATTTTTGTTTATTTATTTATTTATTTATTACTAGTAATGACAGGGATCGCCGACCTATAGCAAGGCTGTGGTATTGCATCAGACCATTTGGACACCTGACACTTTTGACACTTTTTTGGGGATCAGTGATATTATTACAGTGATTGGTGATAAAAATATGCAATGTCCCTATACTAATGACACTGGCAGGGAAGGGGTTAACATTAGGGGTGATCAAAGGGTTAAATGCATGCCTAGGGAGTATTTACTAACTGTGGGGGAAGTGCTGTTACTACTTAAAGAAATGGATCGGTATTTCTGCTTCACTGTACTCACAGAATGACAGTCTGCCTTGTTTATATAGGCAGACTGTCATTCTGTGAGAGTGCCGAATGATTGGTGAGTCCCAGGAGACATCGGGTCCACGAGACCCGCTGATCAGCTACCACTGTGTAAAATCACAGCCGAAACAAGCCGGCTGTGGCATGTGCTTGCGTTCAAAACCTGTATATATATGTGATCCTGCAAAGAGTGGCTGCCATGCAGTGTACATCATGGTTCATTCTCAAAATGTTGAGAATAGCACTGGGTGTTAGGGAGAATGTACAATACAGTGGCTATCCAATGACCAAAGAGGAGCTCCCTGGAACTCAAAAGAAGAGGTGGTGGAGATGGGATTGTTGTTGGATGAAGTAATACTACTAACCCTGATATGGCATTGCTAGAGGATGGCACACAGAGAGTTAAGTGTGCATAACTGAATGTTATGTAAAGTCCCCTGCCAACACAATAGATACGTAGTTAGGATGAAAAAAGCTACAAGCCTATCTAGTTCATCCCATAGAAAAAAAATTGAATTTTCCTCTTAAATGTCAAAACATAGCCAGAGTTCAGGAACCGGAACGGGTAGTCAGACAAGCCAAATGTCAGGGAGCCAGAGATGAGCGTAGTAAAACAGCAAGCAGGATCTGGAGCCAGAAGGGATATCAGCCAAGCAAGTCTTTTAACAGGCATGCAGGAGAGCGTCTCTGTGACGTAGACTAAGACGAAGGCAAATATCCACTGGGCTGGACAGCTTAAGTAGGCAGGACTGAGCAGGATATCATCAGCAGCTGAGTAACTGTGGAGGGATAGGAGCTGCAATTAGCCGACAGCTGAGCGGCCAGCTCTGAGAAGGAAGGGCTGAGCCCAGCCCTGACATTGCCTTGCCTAAATAATACAATACACTTTAACTGAAATGTCACTAAAATTAACCTACAAATCTTAATTTTACTCATGGCAAATGATTACCAACACTAGAGTATTAGTGCTATTAAGGGAAAATTAAATGTATAACTGAATAGTGGTTGTCAGTCTTTCCTTTGGCTTCTATTTGCTTAGCAAATGTATGTATATTAGGGAAGGCTTTGTAAATATTCAAATACATTTTCGTATTGCTTGTCGACGAAAATAATTCTTGTATTAACACTGAAAAAAATATGTTGTACATGAATTTCCTTTACAACTGCTGGATGCAGACTGAAATATAAATCAGCATTAATATGAGCAGTGGGGTGCAGACATTCAACTACTATTCCAAATCTTTCCTAGAAGCTTGGATTATTTAGGGCGCGTTTATACAGTTTAGCAGTCAAGGCAAAAGATGTTTTTGGATTAGAGCATTTTTACGGCTGAAAGTAATTGTTGGCTTTCAATAAAACATAAATCTGCTAGCTTTTTATTGAGGTTTGTGGACTGCTTCTGCAAAGTCAATTGTTGCTTCAAGCACAGTAGTGGAAAAGATAAAATTGTCTTGTCGTGATTTTTTTATGCAGCTTTGCACCTGGGCATGTTGTTTCAACTTCACATGCATTGTTTTTTGCTAGTTTGCCTTCCGGCATTTTATCCTCTAAATATGGATATTCATCAACTTAGAGGAAAACTTCTTCAGAATACACTATTGCAGTATAACTGCTTGAAGTGCAACTGAATTATATCTTAGTAAGTAAAGAGCATATACTTTATGCAATATTTATTTGATATTTATGTTTAATTATACTGCACATTTGGGGTTATACAAAAGGACAACTCTACCTTTACATAAGCTTGTCCTAACTACCTCTGCTTGGCTCAGACAACGCCAGGGCTCTTCAATGAGCCAGCAGGTTGCAAGAAGTTAAGCATGGACAGAAGTGAATTCATAAGATAGAATACATCTCCTTCCAGGCTTGCAAGAAGATGGTTTCTCTATTAGGCACAAAGGAGAAACCACCTCACATGCACATATTGTTCCATAGCCTCCCAGCACTTTGAAAAACACCTGTACTGCCTGACAAGCATAAGTCAAACCTGTTGCAAGAGGTCACTACCTTACCAGAGTTGAGTAGAAGGGGTTATCTATGGGATAGGAAGGACAAGGGTAAACCACTGGTATACATTTAGGTAACGCTGTCCTTTAAAGTGAATGTAGCTTAGAGTAAAGGCTAGTTCCTTTAGCCGTTTCCTCCAGTTTGGCTCTGTCCAATGGTTTTACAAAATCTTCAAATCTCATACTTCCAGGTGTCCCCATGTGCAATGGTTCCATCCACTAACTCTTAGCCCCTGTACACACGGTCGAAGATTTCGACAACCAAATCCTTCGGATTTTGCCCGTCGGATTTTGTCCGTCGGATCTTGTCCGAAACTGTTGAATACACACGGTCGGACAAAGTTGGCGAAAAATCCGATCTTTCAGAACGTGATGACGTAATTTCGGTACGATGGGACTATATTCAGGCTAGTAGCCAATAGCTTTGATGTAGGAATTTGATCTGAGCATGCGTGGCACTTGGTCCGATCAAAATTCTCTACACATGATCGGAGTATGTCCGATCGGCCCAGTTGGTAGGGAAATATTTCCAACATGTTGGAAAATTGGGTCCGACGGATATTCTGACGGAATCAGTCCGATGCATACCACACACAGTCAGATTATCCAACGACACGGCCTGATAGGACACATTCCAAAGGATTCTCCGACCGTGTGTACGAGGGCTAACACCACTTACCCAGAGACCAATACTAGTACTTAAGACCAGGAATATCACCACAGTCCCTCTAGGTAACTTTAACCTCAATTTGCCCTTTTCACCCTGTGCACAGGCCAATCATTAATGCCATGCCTAATGGCTATTATACTCTTGGTGGCCATAAGGCTGATAAATTCCATCTTGCTTCTGTTTTTAGAAAGGCATGGACATGTAGTGAGTGTCTGTCATTTGGGAGGTGTCGGTTAACCACACACTTCTAGGTGTCATTGAGGATAATATATATATATATATATTTTTTTGGACATTGGAATCACAGAGTGCAGTGCTTGAATATATCCTAAGATCCTTTTTGTTATTCATCCTCTAGTAGTGCCGAGTAGGGGATCATTTTGAAAATGATGCCGCCCTTTGGTAATGTCAAGAACTACACTTGAGGTTCTCATATCAAGAAAGTTGACCACCATTATTATAATTCCTCTTATTTTGCAGGCGGTGCTTTGTTACATTTTTAAGCATACAGAGTGATCTGAAATACATTTTTTATTTATGTTTAACAAACTAATAATATAAACTGAATTATTTTACCATAACTCAAACACCATTCATCATATTAGTCTGCATTAGGAGCAATAAATACCAGTTTGCTACAAGCACTGTAAATATGAGCTCACTGCAATACATCTTAAGAAGGTTTTGTACTTACTCTAACATCAATATGGTGACATTTCATTCTGGTTCTAGCTGTGAAGGCAAACAGTTGGTATTTTTAGAAGCATTTTATATGCATACAATCTATCCCCTGTGCCCTCATCAATTCGAAATTACCATTTTAAGGGTGATTAAATGAAGATTAGTGGCAATGTTCTACTTATTAGGCTGTGTCTCCGAGTGGAACTGATGATATAGTATTTGTCAATAACTAGTTCACAAAGCTACATTTTATCAAATGAAACCTATGTAGCACAGAGTATCTAAAGGCTTTGAAGCCAGTTCCAGTATATATGCTACAGTTACACTTTATAAAGTGATAGACATTTTTGTATGTGACATGTAACATAACTGTTTGATTACTGCTGGGCTCCTGCCTCAAATCTCACATAGAATGCCCTATCAGAATCTGTCAGTGAGGAATTGCATTTCCTGTTCCATACTAAGATGATAGATTACCTCAGCAGGATATGTAAAATACAAAAGCTTGAACTCAAATCAATTAACATCACAGTCCAGAGAAAGAATTGATCTTCATACTGATGTGATGCTTAAAAAATATCAATAAAATAATTTTGACTCTGAGACTTAAAATGCAGATGAAAAAGGTCTAAGGTCCTTTATGAGCTATGAAGAAGGAATGAGATATAATAGGAAATACAGGGAGGAAAGTAACTGCTGAGATAAAGTTTCAGACATAACTTTCTAAATAAAATAATGGAGCACCAAAATAGGTAACTCTTGTGTGCTGTGCTGTCAATCTTAGGAAATTTGAGTTTGTCAAAGAGGGTTGTCAGTTTTAGACAGTAAAAGCTTAACTTGCAAAGTACTATAAATGAAGGTGGAAAAAGTATCCCCTATTATTATCAACAACAGTGTTTTTGCATACTGCTTAACAGGAGGAATTATGTACGTGTGAACAATAGAGAAAGGAGAGAAAGGAAAAGGAAGAGGGAACAGAAACAAAAGCAAAGATTGACATTTCAATAAAAGACTAAGAAAACATTGTTTTTAATGTTAAGGGACATCACCATCTTTTATTCTTCATTAATTAGGCAATATATTGTTAATATAAAAATAAATAAGGAGGCGAGCAAATAACCACTCATTGTTAGTTTGCATTTATAATTCTAATAATTATTAGGGCTTCATGCAAAGCAAAATTGCACTGTACCTTGAATGTGCCTGGTAATTATCAAGACGTATGGCTGTACTCCCTTCCTCACATACACACATACAAACACATACAATATACTGGAAATTATTGGTTTGAAATAAACATGCATGCCCCTTACTCCTTTCTATATTACAGCGCCCAGTGTCTAGGAGATCTATCACCAGGAACCATAAACGTATAGAGGGGTGCGTCTATCAATATGCAAATATTGACTTTTAGACAAGTTGACGTTTGCATTACATCTATTCGATCAGATAAGCTGCGAGGGCTAGCACAAGGTAACTTTGCATTTTCTGATTCCAAGAAAGGTGTGCTCATTTTAAATGTATGTAAACTTAACATTAAAGTGGTGTTGCCACCAAAAAAAAAAAATAGCTTAAAATTCATAAATGTAAAAAAAATCATTGGAAATTTTTTTTTACTCACTTCTAAATGCCTGTTGCTAGGGGGCACTGACATCACTTCCCCTCGGTGCCACACAGTCATCTGGGACCTGTCACGTGTCCCAGATGACTGTGAGGCATATCACAGCGTGCGGTGCCGCTCGCTCATGCGCAGTGGGTGCCCAGCTGTGAAGCCACAGCCAGGTGCCCACAGTAAGAATGCCGGCGCCACGAGTGGAGCGGGGAACGAGGGGGGGCTTCGTTCCCCCACATTGCTGGACCCTGGGACAGGTAAGTGTCCGATTATTAAAAGTCAGCAGCTGCAGTATTTGTAGGTGCTGACTTTTAATTTTTTTTTTTTTAGCAGGCTCCCCACTTTAAGAACATGGCAGCATCATTATTTGACTCTTTTCATTTTCTGTCTTTTTTACCCAGTGATCCTCCCATTTTACAGACATTTGGTCCCAGGGCAACAATACTCCCTGAGCAGCTACCTAAGCAGGAACAGCACTGTCAGCTTAGGATGTACACTGCCCATAGACTCTACTTTGATATTAGTTTGCCAGCACTTACAGGATTGAGCCCACAGGAAGCACAAGGCATCATGGAACTCATGACACCATTGAAGAGGGTTCTGCCCCTTGCATACGGCACGGGCACAGAAACTAAAAGCCCCTTTTGGATGGGTAAGGTTTTGGATGTATAAAGCCACAAAAAATATTTAGGAAATAAAAAAATAGAAAAATTACCACACATCAGCTAGGGACTGTCTATTACAAGATAGGGAAATATTAGGGTAGGATTTAACAATACTTTAATTCAGGAGAATCTACTAGGTCAATGTGTTTTAAATGACAGTGATCACATTTCTACCAGAGAATAAATGGAAAAAGTAACATTCATTGCTTTATATTCAAACCTCCTATTAAACAATGTCTAATGTATTCAGCTAAGAAATTATACAATTATAACTTTTGTACAGTAGCTTAAGACGATGGCACCAAGAGCAGAAGTAGAGGTCTTTAGTACTTATTCACACTTGAGCATAGCAAGTCATTTTAAAACATTTAAGGTTTATATTGTGCATTTTTAGGTGTGATACACTATACAGAAACTTTTTTGGGGTAGGAGTGCAAGTTTTTGGCCTCAAGATTTTTATTAACCACTTCAGCCCTGGAAGATATTATCCCCTTAATGACCAGAGCATTGTTTGCGATACGGCTCTGCAGCGCTTTAACTGACATCTGCATGGCTGTGTGACACTGTACCCAAAATCATGGAGTTACATGTGGTCCCACAGTGTGTTCTAACTGTAGGGGAATGGGCTACCACTGACATGAAAGAGGTCACTGTGCCCGATGATAGGGAACAGAAGATCCCTGTCATGTCACTAGGCAGAACAGGGAAATGCCTTGTTTACATAGGCATTTGGCCATTCTGCCTCTCTGCGCCGAGATTGCGGGCCACTGGTGTACATCAAGTCTGCGGGACCTGCAGCATGCTCCTGAGGCGAGCAGCAGGAGTGCACCCGCTATCTTGTGTTTGCAGACTGATGTACAGGTACACCAGTTTGTGCAGGAGTGCCATTCTGCCGATGTATATCGGCGTGAGCCGGTTGGCAAGCGGTTAAGGGAGCACTTGAAACCGGTCAGCCCATGAAGATTTATAGCATTTAACCCAACCTGTTTCGGAAATGTATTGGTATGTCCTTCATCAGGGGAAGTTTACATTTGGGTGACTTAATCTTTATCTGAAACATGGATATAGTTACATAGTGTTTGCACTATAGTACATAAGAACAGATAGTTTTACATAATAAGCTATATAGTATTAGGCTTAGAAGTACTTACAGAAAGGGTTCCTTGAGAGAACAAAAGGAAATAATAAAAACAATTACAGGGGATCCATGTTGGCTGAGAGTGTCTGCATGGACAGCATAGGTTAACAAGCATGCAACTCCAGACTGACCACTGATTCACATCCACAAGAAACACCCTGATGGCTGCACCAGCAAAAGACTAATAATGTCTAAAATGCCAGAAGAAAATGAAAGGAGAATAATAAATGTATTAAGATTAGTACACAGACACAGCCAGTGTGCTATGACAGCAAAACAGGGGCATATGTTGCCCAGAGTTGCCTGTGTTCAAAAGTACAATACCTTTCACTGTGCGGGTGAGAGTGCAGACATCACAGTGTCCTTGCTTAAACCGAGACATGCCAGCTATGTGTGAGCACTATAAATAGGGAGTAGCCCAATGAGGGAGTCAGTCGCCGCAGAGGATGCTGCTAGGTGTCCGGCCTCATTTGCTGTATAGAGAATAGCTGAGGATGCCTAACCTGTTTGTGCTATGTCAAGTAAGTAATACTAGTTTGTCATTTGAGGGTTGTTTGTGTGCATTTAGTAATTCTCAACTGGATACATTGATTGTCTTTCTGTAGGCTTTCTTGAGACAGGCAATGGGGTATTCTTTTACTAATGCTCAATGGCAGGTAGCTATATGCTACTCCCAGCAAGTTACCCATTGTGTTACCCACTGGGAAGTATCCCAAAGTATTTCATCAAAATGGTACTTAACCCCATACCACCTAGCAAAGTTTTACCCGGATAATTCCTCACTATGTTGGAGAGAATGTGGACAGACTAGCACCATCCCACATATACTCTGTTCATGCAAGAGACTAATCAGTTATTGGAACCAAGTTTTCCAATTGATATCCCGAGCCACTGGAATATTAACGAAACCTGATCCAGCCCTGGCCTTACTCCATTTAGATATAGAACAATTGTCCACTAACTTTCACAATATTACAGTAATTATTCTTATATCTGCCAAGACACTTATCACCAGACTCTGGCAGTCTAACCAAGCACCCAACCACTCCATGCTTACAGCCCTAATAAATCTAACCACCACGAAAGTAACATAGCCCTTAGAACGTCATCTATACACAAACTCAATCGGTTGTGGTGTGCATGGGCCCACGTGACTCATTTCAACCCCTTTCTTGACAATCCATTTATTGTTATCATCAGATGCAGTTGCTTGGTTTTTCATAATTTGTATGACTGGGATGACTATGTTGTACACTGATGGTTTATTGTTGACCCTGCTTATGTGTCCCTTATATTATTGACCATGTTCTCTAATTGTACTGTTTATAAAACCTTCAATACATTTTTTTTTAGCCCTGTTCTAGTAATTTGAGTAAGAGTGACATGTGAGTGTTAGGTAACACTGTGCAGTGCAGGAGATGGATCATAAACTATAAAGCATTGGAAATAGCTCCTTAAGGATCCAGGATGAATTATTAACATACATTAATATGTGTCCTTGATGAAATAACAGTGAACTTTGCACCTGAAAATACCTGGAGCTAAAGTGTCTATACCGTATACTGTACTGTGTAGGGTCATTAGTAACCTGGTCTGCTGAGGATTTCTGCTCCTGTGCTTTGTAAAATGCACACCAGGTAGTTCTCAAATCCCTTGTCTTAACACATAAAGATCAAAAAGAGCTAATTATCCACAATTCTTATCTATACTTAACAGCAGTTACCTAGAAGCACAAATGATGCATATCACAGAATGGTTGGCCGGGGCCAGCAGTTCCTCCCAAAGGCATAAAAAAAGGTCCTGCACAAACTTATGGAAAAACTCATATTAAGGTGAACAATATTACAAATGTACTAAACATATTTCCTAAAGTCTGCAGTCATTACTTAAAAAAAAAAATATATATTATTTTAAAATGAGGAGCTTTTAAAATTATTCAACACAATTATTAAAATGTTCATTCCATTTTTCCATTGAGAAGATAGCTAAAAATACAGACCCTTTGGCACCCTTCCATGTCATAGGCTCAATTCACAAAACTAACATACCAGGATAAGGATTCAACAAGTACAGTAAGATTTGACATGTACAGTCACAATAAAAATAAAGAGCATTATCCTTTATGACCTGAGCCTTATGCCTTCTATTAATATATATTCATGTGTGTATATGTGTCCAGAAACCAGTATAGAAATAGTTAGCATGGGTTGTATGTTAAATATCCTGTAAAAAGTTTCTTCAGCACTTGCAGCCACTGTACAATCAGTTCCACTTTTTTCTTTAACCACTTGACTTCTGGAAGATTTACCCCCTTCATGACCATGCCACTGGTGGTACAGTATTTGGTCACCACTGCATTTTTTATTTTTTTAAACTATAAACAATACATATTTTTAAAAAATTCTTCATAAATTTAGGCCAATATGTATTCTGCTACATGTTTTTGGTTAAAAAAATCCCAATAATCCTATATATTGATTGATTTACATGAACACTATAGCGTCTACAAACTATGGGACATATACTGTATACTGTATTTTTTTCATACTAGTAATGGCAGAGATCAGCGACTTATAGTGGGACTGCTATATTGTGGCAGACAATGTGACACTAACTGACACTTTTGACACTTTGTGGAAACCAGTGACACTAATACAGTAATCAGTGCCAAAAACACTTGCTGGGAAGGGAGTCAAACATCTAGGGTGATCAAAGGGTTACCTGTGTGCCTAGCCAGTGTTTGTGTTTACCATGTGGATTGATTTTACTAGGGGAAGAGATGGATTTGTGTCAAAGCAGGAACACAGAATCCACCCCCCCCCCCGTCAGAATGGAACTCTTCCATGTTTACATAGGCAGAGCTCCATTCTGGGTCTCTGCCAGATGATCAGCGGGTGCCGGTGGACATTGAGTGCCTGGCACCCACAGATGGGTTTCTGCTGTGAATAATCACAGCAAAAAAGTGTGCCCACGGCAAGCACACGCCCCCCCCCCCCCCCCCCCGCAGACAGAAGTGTGGAATCACGTATATATATAGATATATACATATATATATGTATGTGATCAGGCGCACAGCTGCCATCCTGTAGCAGTAAAACTGATATAGGGCAGTCAGCAAGTGGTTAGATAGGGCAGTCAGCAAGTGGTTAGATTAATCCAAAATGTCAGCTTAGAGGTGGACCAGACAGATCTCTCAAACTCAGTTATAAAAAAATGGCTCAGTCATGTATAGACTGACACCAGTCCATGATTGGAAGACATGATTGCATGTTTTGGTGTATGATCAACTTTAAATACACCATTCAGTAACACAATTCATATATATTATTATTTATGTATTATACAGGATGTATATAGCACCAACAGTTTGTGCAGAGCTTTACAACATGAGGGCAGACAGTACAGTTACAATACAATTCAAAATAGGGTGAATCAGAGGGCCCTGCTGGTTAGAGTTTACAATCTAGAAGGGAGGATCAAGTGAAACAAAAGGTAATAACTGTAGGGGGAGGGGGGGGGGAGCTGATGGAGAAAATAGACATACAGTTGTTACGTGTGGGTAGGACAGGGATTGTCTAAAAACTAATAGAGTAGGAGATAATTGGACAGATTGGGGTAACAAGTTCCATAGGATTGGAGAGGCTCTGGAAAAGTCCTGGAGGCGAGCATGTGAGGAGGTGACAAGTAGTGATGGACGAACGTTTCGCCCGGCGGTCGTTTCGCGGCGAATTTCCGACATTCGCGGTCCGCACGTTCGAACGCCTTTTTCCGTCGTTCGCCGCGGCGGACTTACGTGTTTAATGTATACAAGAACTTTAACCTTTGGTGACACGTTTATCATGTGATACAGGACAGCCAATTGAGACATGACAGCACATGGACACTTGGACATTCCCCCTAACCTATAAATACACCCGATCCGGTGGCCATTTTACATTCTTTCTTCTGTTACGATAGGGACAGGTTCCTGTGTGGAGTAGGGAGAGATAAACCACTAGCTATTTGGTACACAAAAGTTCTTTTCAGGACTGGTATAGGTGTTAGGTGTTGATAGGTTTGCTGTGCTGCTGATTCTTGCAGCAGCCTGAGTGTCTTTTGTTAGTTTAGAGAAAGGGAAAGGACGGTGTATGCTACAGGGACAGCCAGATTAGTCTTTCATCATCATCATCATCATCATTAGCTGTTACTATCAAGGTCCACAAAAGAGCTGTTCCAGTAACCACTAATCGTTCTCTTTTTTTGCCAATTTGTATAGGGACAGGAAGGAAGCAGTGTTGTCAGGCAGTGAGGGTAATTTTAAAGACTTGCTGTTATTATTAGTTCCACAAAGGTTCTTTTCAGGACTGGTATCAGTGGTACAGTAATAGGCTTGTACATGTATAATATTCTTTCTTCCAAATATAGAAAGGATATTATACTTGACTGCTGCCCTTCTGCTGCAGTCTGCTAAACATTCACAACTCACTTGTTCCACAAAAGTTCTTATAAGGACTGGTAACTTGGTATAGGGTGCTACGGTACATAGGCTTGAGTGCGGTACAGTCTGCTGTTCTGTAAGGACCGCTATCGGTCCACAATAGATAGGGTTGACGTGCACCACTGCTGACCGCTGCCCTATACTGCAGCAGTCCTTCAGCGGTATAGGGACTGACGTACAGTCTGCTAATCACTAACACACAACCTGCTTGTTCCACAAAAGTTCTTATAAGGACTGGTAACTTGGTATAGGGTGCTACGGTACATAGGCTTGAGTGCGGTACAGTCTGCTGTTCTGTAAGGACCGCTATCGGTCCACAATAGATAGGGTTGACGTGCACCACTGCTGACCGCTGCCCTATACTGCAGCAGTCCTTCAGCGGTATAGGGACTGACGTACAGTCTGCTAAACACTAATACACAACCTGCTTGGTCCACAAAAGTTCTTATAAGGACTGGTAACTTGGTATAGGGTGCTACGGTACATAGGCTTGAGTGCGGTACAGTCTGCTGTTCTGTAAGGACCGCTATCGGTCCACAATAGATAGGGTTGACGTGCACCACTGCTGACTGCTGCCCTATACTGCAGCAGTCCTTCATCGGTATAGGGACTAAGAGTTTTGTCACAGGGTCATTTAAAAAATGACAGGCAGAGGAAGAGGCAGGCCCTTCCGCAGGGGTGGTAGGGGTAGGGCAGGAGCAACAGGCTTGAGCCAAAGTGGGAAGTTGCAGAAGGTGCGTTCAATTACTTTAAAGGATGCACCAGACTTGGTTGAGTGGCTCGCTCAGCCTTACTCTTCTGCACCCTCCTCATCCTCTCGATCTGCACCCTCTTCTTCACTCTCTGCTATGTGCACCCCCAAAGACACTACCACCAACAACACGACCACCACCACCACCACCACATACCTTCCGCTTGAGTCACTGGAATTATTTTCCGATCCATATCAAGAGGACATTTCTGATGCGCAGCCACTCTTGGTATTGGATCAGGAAGAGGAGGTAGCAACAAGCGCTACTCAGCAGTCTGACGACAGTACCCAGATCAGCCCAAGGAGGAGGTTGGTCCCCGGTGTTGCTGCCTACTCCGAGATCTCTACTTATAGCGGTGGGGAAGGTGACGTTGATGATGACGTGTCTAGTGATGTCACGTGGGTGCCCACAAGAGAGGAAGAGGAGGGGAGTTCAGAGGGAGATATGGACCAGCAGATAGGGAGGAGAAGCAGGAATAACTTACATTGCACAGGAGGGACAAAGCAGACTGCAAATGTATCAGGAGCGAGTCATCGACCATGTACGGTCACATCTGGCGCTCCCAGGACACCGGCACATGGCTCCGCAGTGTGGGCTTTTTTTAACGTGTCCGCTGCTGACAATAGCGTTGCCATCTGCAATCTTTGCAGTCAACGCGTTAGTCGCGGTAAGCCCAATACTCACCTAGGGACGACCGCCTTAAGAAGGCACATGAGCAGCCATCACCGAGCCCAGTGGGAGCAACGGAACACACAAAGCCACACTGCAGGCTCTCACCGTCCAGCCTCGTCTTCTACTTCTCCTTCTCCTCTCTCCTCACAATTGTCCTCCACTCCACCTTCCATCACGCCAAGCTCACATTTTTCTGCAAAAAGGCAGGCTTCCGTGGGCCTAATGTTTGAGCGTAAAAAAATGATGACGCCGGATAACCCTCTTGCCCAACGGTTGGCGGCTGGCTTGTCAGAACTCATAGCCCGCCAACTACTGCCATATAAACTGGTGGACTCGGAGGCCTTTCGCAAATTTGTGGCCATTGGAACACCACAATGGAAGGTCCCAGGAAGGAAGTATTTCTCAGAGAAGGGCATCCCAGAGCTATATGGCCATGTTCAGCGGCAAGTGAATGTATCTCTGGCACACAGTGTCGGTGCCAAGATACATCTGACCACAGACACGTGGTCTAGCAAACACGGGCAGGGAAGGTATATCACTTTTACTGCCCACTGGGTGAACCTTCTGACGGCCGTCAAGCATGTAACCCGTGGCACCCGTGTAGATTTGGTTTTACCGCCACGGATTGCATGCAGGCCTGACTCTTCTTCTCCTCCTCCTACTCCATCCTCCTCCCTCTCCTCCTCAGCTGCCTCCTCCTTTTCCGCTGCTAGCGTCTCTTCCGCTGCACCGCCCAAGCTCCCCAGAACCTATTCCACATGCCAGGTGAGACGTTGCCATGCCGTGCTGCGTCTGTTGTGCCTGGAAGCAAAGAGCCACACTGGCCCGGCACTCCTTTCAGCTTTGCGTTCACAGGCAGATGAGTGGCTAACACCGCTCAATTTGACAGTTGGTAAAGTGGTGTGTGACAACGGTGCCAATCTGCTTAGCGCATTGAAACAGGGCAAAATCACGCACGTGCCGTGCATGGCACACGTCTTAAACTTGGTCGTGCAGCGATTCCTTGTCAAATACCCTGGGGTCCAGGACATCTTGCGGCAGGCAAGGAAAATCTCGGCCCATTTCAGAAGATCTTACACGGCCATGGCTCGCCTTGCTGACATTCAGCGGCGACACCATCTGCCGGTCAGACGTCTTATTTGCGATTGCCCGACGCGATGGAACTCAACCTTCTATATGCTTGATAGGCTGCTCCAGCAGAAACGTGCAGTTAACGTCTACCTGTATGAACTCTGCGAAAGAAACGGTTCTGGGGAGCTGGGTTTTTTTTCACCGCGCCAGTGGCTGCTCATGCGCGACACATGCAGACTTCTGCGGCCATTTGAGGAGATCACCAAACTGGTCAGTCGCAGCCATGGCGCCATCAGTGACATGGTACCTTATGCCTTCTTTCTGGAGCGTGCATTGCGTCGTGTCATTGATCAGGCTGTGGAGGAGCAGGAGCGGGAAGATGAGGAAGTCGCAATGCTGGATGAATTCCCAGGGGGGGCTACTCTATCTGAGACAAGTCAACAACAGGAGTCTGATGAGGAGTCAGAGGAGGATGGTGCCGGGGCGGATGAGCAGGAGCAAGAAGAGCATGCTTTAAACCTTTCTGGGATCCCTGTTGTGCGAGGATGGGGAGAGGAGAATGAAGAGGACGACATTATCCTGGATGATGAGCAGGAGCCAGGCCACCACACCGCTTCCACTTTAGTGCAAATGGGGGCCTTCATGCTCCAGTGTTTTAATAGGGACCCCCGTATAAAAAGCATGAGGGTCAAGGACCAGTACTGGGTGGCAACGTACTTAGACCCCCGGTACAAACACAAAATGGCGGAAATGTTACCGCCGTCGCAGAGGGCTGTCAGAATGCAGCACTTCCAGGCCTTGCTTCGAGAAATGCTGCATTCTGCTTTTGCGTGCGCTGGCAGAGGAGCAATTCCCACTCCCAGAGAAGGATTTGCGGGTACCAATCCAACAGCGCCTGCAAGAAGAGGCCGGTTTGAAGATGTGTTGGTGACTTCGGATATGAGGTCATTCTTTCAGCCGACCCATCGACAGGTGTCATCCGGATCCAGCATCAGGGAACGCCTAGACCGTCAGGTGTCCGACTACATTGGGTTAACGGCCGATGTGGACGCTCTGAGGAGTGATGAACCCCTAGACTACTGGGTGGGCAGGCTTGACCTCTGGCCAGAGCTTGCCCAATTTGCAATCGAACTGTTGGCTTGCCCCTCATCCAGTGTCCTGTCCGAAAGGACGTTCAGCGCAGCAGGGGGGATTGTGACCGATAAGCGTACTCGCCTAGCTCACGACAGTGTTAACTACCTCACATTTCTAAAAATGAATGAGGCATGGATCTCGGAGGAATTCAACACATGTGACCAGTAGACCATGTATATGTCTATAAACTATTTTTTTAATCAAGCACACAGACCTTCTTAATTCATTTGGCTCACTTCCTTGACCCAAAAAAGCACACCGTACTATATGCCCCTACCCTCCTCTTTGAAGAGGTTGAGCGGTGTCATATTTCTACTGGGGCTGCTTATGATATCCCTGTGCTGTGCTGACTTCCTCCTGGGGGTTCTTATTATGAAGGGATCACACTATCCCTGTGCTGTGCTGACTTCCTCCTGGGGGTTCTTATTATGAGGGGATCACACCATCCCTGTGCTGTGCTGACTTCCTCCTGGGGCTGCTTACGGTGCTGCTGTCAGTGCTGTATGTCACGGTGCTGCTGTCAGCGCTGTATGTCACGGTGCTGCTGTCAGCGCTGTATGTCACGGTGCTGCTGTCAGCGCTGTATGTCACGGTGCTGCTGTCAGCGCTGTATGTCACGGTGCTGCTGTCAGCGCTGTATGTCACGGTGCTGCTGTCAGCGCTGTATGTCACGGTGCTGCTGTCAGCGCTGTATGTCACGGTGCTGCTGTCAGCGCTGTATGTCACGGTGCTGCTGTCAGCGCTGTATGTCACGGTGCTGCTGTCAGTGCTCTGTATTACGGTGCTGCTGTCAGATGCCTCTATCACGGTGCATGTGTCATTCCGGTATGTCACGCTGCTGGTGATCATCTCCTGCACCCTCTTCTTTGCCTACCCTGGTCCCTGACCTTCCCTCTCCTCCATTGCCTTCATTAGCTCCATAGTCCTGAATTGTTAGAACAATTTCCCAAATAAAATAAAAATGCTTGTAGTTATCGATCCCAAATTCACCTCATACATGTATTATGTCATTGTCCAGATGGTGGGACTACGTTTTACCCCCTAATAATTACCACGTGGCCGCAAATTCGACATGAAGGTTTGCAAAGTTCGCCTCCCATTGAAGTCAATGGGGCCCGCGGCGAACGTTCGGTTTCGCGAACGTTTTGGGTCCGTTCGCATTTCGCTTTCGCGAAACGTCCCGTCGGAAGTTCGTCCATCACTAGTGACAAGGGAGCTAGAGAGCAGGAGGTCTTGAGAGGAATGAAGTGAACAATTAAGTTGGTATTTTCAGACTAGGCTAGTGATGTAGCCGGGGGCTACGTTGTGGATGGCTTTGTAAGTAGTTGTCAGTATTTTGAATTTAATTAGTTGGGTAAACTTAAATATATGGAACTGTTATCATGTTTTGTAAACACAAATTCAGATGTTAGAAAGAAAAAACACAAGTTTAAAAACCCCATATACAAACGGGTCATATGGGCCAAACCAGGTAAAGAAAATACACTCCATTGTTGGGTTAAAGCTGATATCCATGTTTTATGTCACTTTGAATAGTTTGTTTGGACCCAGCTGGTCCAAACAAATTATTTGCTTCACTAAGTGCTGCAGTGTCTCTAAGCACTGAATGAACTGTATATAACTTAAGTTACATTACACAGTGATGGATTCTGGCTGTAAGATTGAGACTTCCTGCCTCACACCAGGAACAAAAGAAAGTCTGGCTCAGCCATTCATAGGTAGGTTTGTATTCTGTGAAAGAATACAAAGCTTCTTCTGATTGGTCGAGTCTGAGAGCATGACTTCATAAGCCCACCCCTCCCACTCAGCCAATCCGAGGAAGCTTTACATTCATTCACAGAATAGAAAACTGACTATGAATGGCTTAATGCCAACCAGAAACCCAACACTGTGTACTGTATGTAGCTGAAGTTACATGCTGTACATACAGTGCTTAAAGACACTGCAGCACTTAGTGAAGAAAAAAAATCGCTTGGACCAGATTGATCCAAACAAAGTGGCATAGAACATGGATATCAGATTTACGTGTGATAATTCTTGAATATACAGTCAGCTTTAAACCATAGCCTGACATTCCATAAAACTGCATTATTAAACCATACTTTTTAGTTATGTTCAATTGTATCTCAAATGTATTTCTTTTTAAAATGCAACTGTTAAACACAAAAGCACAAAAAGTATAAATATCTCAGGAGCACATAAAAATGGGTCAAATGAGTAAAATCAGGTAAAGAAAATACATTCCGGTTTGGTGTACTCATGGGAAATAAGAGACATACAATTGAGGATACACCAAATGACATCTTAAGGATGGATCGCTCATCAAATCTCTAAATGTGTGAAACTCTACCCCTCATCCCAGTGGGAAATACAATTGTCTAAGTTTAACTGGTAGTACATTTAACTCATAGTACAGAAGACCAGTAATAATGAAATGCAATACTGCGCAGACAGTGAAATGGAAACTGTCAGCATTTTATAAAAGTACAAACTGGCACAGAACATGTCCCTGAAAATGAATGATTGCCCCAAAAACTGCATTAGGAAATCATTAGGGACAGAGTGTGGTGTCTAAGTTAAGTATGAGGGACATCTCTCGATGGCTGCTAATTGGTCTCACTAGTCTCAGTTTAAATGTTGGCTTATTAGCTCTGCCTATTGGAACGCTGATGATACACAGCAATATGATTAATGTGCACTAGCTGGTGGACTGCTTATCACTAAGGATAAAGTTCTGACTTTAATATAGTCTGATGACAAGATGCTCCAGTAGATATGATTTAAGTTAGTTAGGAATTCACAGTTTGATGGCAAAAGCATTGTTCTGAAAACACTGTGCAATATGCTGATTGAAAAACATCTACACATCCAAGAGCTAAAAAAATACTGGAACTTGTAAACGAGTGAAGAAAATAAAAGTAGGCATACAGCCTGTTTATTGGAACATAGTCATCATTTTGATAAGCCTTATTTTAACCTATTCAATACTTACTCCAACTTTTCCCCTTTTATATTCTTCTAGGACAGTGATGGCGAACCTTGGCCCCCCAGATGTTTTGGAACTACATTTCCCATGATGCTCCACTACACTGCAGAGTGCATGAGCATCATGGGAAATGTAGTTCCAAAACATCTGGGGTGCCAAGGTTCGCCATCACTGTTCTAGGAGGTCTTAAGCAAGAAAAAAGGAGTATGTGCTTAATATTACTAGAAGCTCTTCCTCCCTTGCTTTATGCATCACTCATAACAACGCAGTTGTGGAGGTAGACACAGACACAGTATGGCTCCTGCTAATTCTCACTGATCATAAAACAGCACAGACACGGAGAACATGATTATGTGATCATACAGTTAGGATGATCATAACATTTGTGTACAAATCCCCCAGTTTGAAAAGTGCAGACACTATTAGTAGGTTATATTACTGTAGACATCTTGCCCTCACTGTCATTACACCTTAGAGAAATATTGTTATTCACACTAGAGTTCCTCTTTAAATTGTCAGGTTAAAGATGCATTAGCATTCCTGATGCTCAGGTAATATATGATATTAAGAAATAGATAATAGTATCCTCCAATGCAATGATTATCTTTGGTTACTCGTACGTGATAAATTTAAATATATCCTGAGAACATTACAAGTGACTGCTTCTTGAGAAAACAAATAAAGAGCTTGATAAAGGTCAGTAAAAAAATTAAGAATTGTTAAGTGTGCAGTAATTAGTGGGAGGTTAGCTGAAAATATTTTAGGTGAAAATAAATCCAAAAATTATACTGTACAAGAGGACATTTCTGCTGCATTGAGGAAGGAAGGATAAAAGGTTGGTCCAGGGTTTGAAATTAAGTGGGAAAGACTGTAGCCATCAGGTAAAAACCTAAACATGCAGGATTTAGCGATAGTCAAGTATAAAATGCCATTCAAAATTAACTGCAAATATAAGCAGATTTGTTCCACTGACATTTTACTTAGCAAGTCTGTAATACAACCCCAGCATTTTGCACCTTATTTCCACGGTGGGTAGCCAAGTCTTTATAGGAACCAGTGACATATCCTGTAAACATAAGGGTGGGGATGATGGCTGACCTCACTAACCAAATATAGCAATGACCATATTTGATCAATGACATAATCCACCATCCCCAACCCTTTGCTTACAATTCATCTATTCTTAAGGGATCTATTGTTCAGTGTGTGTCTTTAAGGTGACCTGATGTGTCAGCATCATTGTGGGCCTTTTTTAAATAAAGGAGTTACCAGAGTGTATTTAATGACTTTAAAAAAAATGTGTTTTGGGGGGTGTTCACAGGGGGCTTCATGATTCTGATAACCCCACTTGCAAACCCCACAACTGTCAAGCAAAGGTTGCGAGGAAGAGGCCCCTATCCTCATTAATGGGGGACCTCTTCTTGTTGAGCGCATGTGGACTGGTTTGGTTTAGGAGGGGGGACTTGAGCTTTTCTTGTAAACCTCCCTCAAACCGAACCACGGTAGGTTCGACTCATTCCTAATTCACACCACACCAGTACAGCTGCATTTATCTGTGTAGTTCAACACAGGTTCAGCATGGGGCATATAGCAAACAATTGTTTTATATGTGCTCTATTCACTCCACAATGCTACATTGAGTTGGGTTCCAGTATATTGTGTTTTAAAGTGGTTGTAAACCCTTACAACCATCTTTGACCTACAGGTAAGCCTAGATTAAGGCTTACCTGTAGGTCCAAGAAATATCTCCTAAACCTATACGGTTTAGGAGATATTTACCTGAAGACAGCCACCGCTGTCTACGGCGCATGCACCGTAGACAGCGACGCGCAGGCACACTGGGCAGGCCGCAGATTGCTGCTCCGGCGAATCACAGCGCCGGAGCAGCGAGACCCGGAAGTCACGCCGGGATCCATGGCAGCGGCGGACATGAAGAAGGAGGACCGCTTCGGGGGCTTCGTTGTCAGGTAAGTTATTCATAATGAGCTAGTATGCTATGCATACTAGCTCATTATGCCTTTGCCTTACAGGGTGTGTTTTTTTTTAAAGTTTTTTTTAGCCTTTACTTCCTCTTTAATGCAGACAAACTGTTTTTTTTTTGCACCTCACTTCATGCCGCCTTCGGCCATTACACTGAAGATCGACTGTAGTATAAATGAATGAATTGTCATTTGTGATTAGAGATGGGCAGAAAACCCCCATGTTCGGTTCATACCAGAACTTTCAAACATGGAAAAAGTTTTGACCAGATCCCTATTAAAGTCTACAGTAATGATCCCTAATGTGAAAAATCAAAAGCCCCCATTTTGAAGGTGGTTATGCAAGTTATTGGGCATAAAATGAGTATAGGGGCCAGGGTACTGCCCTGGGGGGACATGTATCAATGCAGAATTTTTTAAAAAAAAGATAGTTTTTACAGGAGAAGGGATTTTAATGATGCCTAAAGTGCAATAATAAAAATTAAGAAGTCCTTTAAATAAAGTGCCTGGGGGGTCTGCCTGTAAAGTGGCACATCTGTACCATGGATAGAACCTACTGCAGCAAAACTGAAATTTCGAAAGAAAAAAAAGAGTCAAATCACAATTACCGGCAATACAATACCATTGCCGGAAATAGAAAAAATGATTTTTTTTTTAAAAAGGTGTGCTCCACTGATCCACACCAGGCCCTCCAAGTCTGGTATTGATTTTAAGGGGAACCCCAAATCAAAGTTAAAAGAAAAACATCATGGAGTACCCCCCAAAATCCATACCAGACCCTTGTCTGTACATGCAGCCCGGAAGGTCAGGAAAGGGGGGAGGGACAAGCAACCTCTTCTAAACTATACCAGGCCACATGTCCTCATGTTCACATAGTACCCCTACCTATTCACCAAAAAAGTGTAAAAATAAATAAAAACAGGAGGCAGTTTTTGACAATACCTTAGTTGATGGTGGAGTGTTTTTGTTTATTTTTTGGGTCCAGTGGTGGCAGTGGCAGCGTGATTGATGATGGATTTACATAGGGAGACACTATCTTTTTTTTACTTCTAATAAAGGAATTGTCAAAAGCTGACTCTTGTTTTTATTTATTTTTACACTTGTCTGGTACAATGTACCCCCTCAACATGGGGGTAAGGTGCTTTGGGGTGGGGGTTGAGCCCCCTATGTCCCAAAGCATCCACACCCCCCATGTTGAGAGCATGTGGCCAGATATGGTTCCCCTTTCCTGGACTGCCAGGCTGCATGCTTGGATAAGGGTCTGGTATGGATTTTGGGGGACCTGACGTAATTTTTTCCACTTTTATATTGCTGGCTATGTTTTATTTTTATTCATCTGTCAGTGGGGAAGCCCATTGACAGCTGATGACTTATCAGTTGTTAGGGACACGGTGGTTGGCTTCCCAGAATCACTCCTTAACAATCATCTATTCCATGCACCCTGATTGGAGAAAGCTTTGCCCGATCAGGGCTTAGAATGCACCGTGCAGTGCGCAAGCAAACACCCGCCGAATGCCCTGCAAATTAAGGTGTTCGCCAAACTGGCGAACATGCGATGTTTGTTCTGAAATTTTGCTTGGCTGAACTGTTCACCCAACTGTATTTGTGTCATTACAATAAAGATAAAAAAGGTAAACAATGCTTTGTGTTGTAACAGCCCTTGCTGCAACACTGACTGCCATACTGACACCAGCCCACATCCATTTTAGCATGGGGGGTGGAGTAAATGAACCCTGAAGGTTTACTTGGAGTCTGAATGGCAATTTTTGGGGATTTATGTAGATCAGCCCAATCTAGTGTAAATCCAGGTTCAGGCGGACTTAGATTACTCATCCATGATATTTTATTTTTCTGGAAAAATAAGCATGAAATGTTAATACAAGCATGAAGTGTCTTCAGCTTGTATTACAGGTAAACATTTTTATGTTCTGACCTTTGTTATTCTGAATGCTCTCAGCAGATATTGCTTGCTTGCAATTGGCAACATTTTGTTCACCATTTTAAAGTTTATAAAGCATAAATATTTATGAAAGGATTTATGAGATATGTTACTTTTTTTAGCAGTCTGGCAACTTTATATAAAAAGTGACTTTTATTAGAACTATATAAATAAATGGAGAAGCAACCAACACTGTAAGCCTCATTCCACAAAAAAAATGGTAGAGAGAGAATTTTGTAGAGGCCAAGGATTTACAGAGTCATTAGATTCTGTATGGATGTGTTTCAGTTACTGAACAGGGTGAAAGCTTGACTGGAGGAGTATTTACTATTCCTGGAATTTTAACATTATAAGCAATAAAGGTTTGAAGCTGCCAGATTGAGCAGTTACTTTTCAAAGTGAGATTCAATTCCTTACTGTATGCCATAGAGGCATCACAAAAAGTCACTAAAAATCTCTTCATCTCCAAAATAAATAAGAGATGAAACCTTGTGGACTGTTTTCCATGAAATGTTAAGATTTGCAGAGATGATCTGTGTGTGAAAAGGCCAGGTACACAAAATACTTACCTACATGTACCACAAACATACTACAAGGTAAACACTACATGGAAACTATTAATTATTGCACTTAACTGTCAGTCTTCACTGAAAATCCATGAACAATATTGGGATACATTCCCTATGAGGTTTGCATGGCTGACTGTGCTCCCTTTAACGAGATTTCCTTTTACTTCTTGGCTACATAACAACCCAGAGAATGAGGAACAATCCCCCCAACAGGAACATCCATTTCAATGACAAATTCATAGAGATCGGAGTGTCTTTTACCAATGAATATATGCCTACATGTGTGACTCGTATGTGTGACTGTGGGCTGCACAGATAAGAAAAAGGAGGAAAAAAAGAGCTTATGGGGGGCTGAAATCTAGCATGCTCTGCAGGAGACACCAGCTGGTCTACACAATCTCAACTTGGAGAGAAGATGGGAGGGACAGCTGAGGGCAGGATCACTCCACACAAAACAAATACATTAGCTTTGTGAGTTTGCTCTGTTATATAGCATGTAATTAAAGTTTTTTTATGGTCTGGGTTTAATGACACTTTAAAGTATAACTAATGGCAACATTTATTTATTTATTTATTTATTCATAGAATGGAGGGGGATTATGATTAGAACACTATAACGTTGCTATTGCTGTCTGTGCCCCATTGGGGAGCTTTATCCACTCTATTTGTTATGCTTATGTCAGAAACCATGAAATCAGACTGAGACAGAAGTACAGTTAAATCACACTTGTTTAATATTAAAAGTGAATATAGCCAGAGTTCAGTAACCATAACGGATAGTCAGACAAGCCAAACGTCAGGGATCCATAGCGTAGTAAATGCAAGCAGGATCTGGAGCCAGAAGGGATGTCAGCCAAGCAAGTCTTTTAACAGGAATGCAGGAGATAGTCTCTGTGATGTTGGCTAAGGTAAAGGCAGAGATCCACTGGGCCGAATGGCTTAAGTAGGCAGAACCGACGAGCAGGATATCATCAACAGGTGAATCACTGTGGATAGATAGGGGCTGCCAATTAGCTGACAGTGAGCAGCCAGCCCTGAGGAGGAAGGGCTGAGCCCAGCCCTGACAGTACCCTCAATGACCCCTCCCCTTGGAGGACCACCAGGCTTGAGGGGAAAACATCTATGGAAATCACGGAGGAGGACAGGGGCATGTAGGTCCTAGGATGAGACCCAAGAGCATTCCTCCGGATCGTACCACTTCAAACGCACTGGGTACTGTATGCACTCACGGGAACCTACGGGAGTCAGCAATGGACTGTACTTCATACTCCTCATGGTTCTCCACCTGTACAGGGTGAGGACGTGGCAGCTAAGGCAGTAATGTGGTTGCAGTCCAAAGGTTTTAATAAGGAGACATAAAATACATCCAACATACCCATATTAGAAGGAAGGTCTAATGTGCAAGCCACTGGATTAATCCTGCAAAGAATACAGAAAGGCCCAATAAACCAAAGTGCCAACTTCAGTGAGGGAACACAAAGTTGGAGGTTGCGAGATGACAGCCAGACCCTGTCCCCAACCTGGTAGGAAGGCGCAGGCAGGCATCTGCAGTCAGCATGGAGTCTGTACCTATCATTAGCAAAGCCTCCTGGACTTGTGCTCAAGTGGAACGAAGACCACGGAAATGCTCCTCTAATGCAGGAATACTCTGCAGGACAAACATGGAAAGTTGGAAACCATAATTCACCATAAACATGGACAATCGGGAAACAGAATTCAAGGCGCTGTTGTGAGCAAACTCTGCCCATGGTAGTAAGTCTGACCAGTTGTTGTGATCGTCAGAAATATAGAAATTTAGGAATTGCTCCAAGGACTGATTGGCTCTTTCTGTGGCCTCATTAGACTGTGGGTGATACACAGAGGAGAAAGCAAGCTGAACTCCCAACTGTGTACAAAAGGCTCGCCAGAATTGGGACACAAACTAACTACCCCTGTCCAAGACAATCACCTTAGGTAGTCCATGTAAAGGGAAGGATCTCCACAAAAATGGAAGCCAGTTCCCTAGAAGTGGGCAACTTCTTTAGTGGAATATAATGACACATCTTTGAGAACCATTCAACCACCATAACAATAATAATTGTGTTGCCCTGGGAGTTTGGTAATTCCACAATGAAATCCATAGACAGGTGGGTCCATGGCCTCTCTCCATTGGGTATGGGTTGTAGGATGCCACTGGAAGGTGTTGTGGAGTCTTACTTTGAGCACACATGGAACAGGCAGCTACGAAGGTGGTTAAATCAGCAACGGAATTGTTGGAAAATGGCCCAAAAGAGTTTATTCCTCCCAGGGTGGCCAGCAGCCTTGGGAGAATGGTAAGTCTGGAGCACGGCAGTGCTGAGACTGTTTGGGACAAATCAGTGGTCACAAGATTTCTCAGGAGGAGCACGGACCTGAGCAGCAAGAATTTTGTCACCCAAAGGAGCAGAGTGACTGGTGGAAACCGTACCAGAATATGATCAGGAGGAATCACAGGAACCGGAACCGACTCCAACTTGGAAGTGGAAGAAAATTGATAGCATCAGCCCTTACATTCTTAGTACCGGGTAAGAAAGAGACAATGTAATTGAAACTTGACAAGAAAAGAGCCCATTGCGCCCCTTCTTAAAAAGAGGTGTTTAGCCAAGAATGCAAGATTTTTATGGTCAGTAAGAATGAGAACCAGGAACAGTGGTACCTTTGAAGAGATGTCTCCATTCTTTCAGGGCTAAAATGATCGCCAACAGCTCTCTGTCACCAATCTCATAATTGCATTCCGTAGGTGACAATTTCTAGGAAAAGTAGTCACAAGGATGCATAGCACTCTCAGAGGTAGAACGTTGAGACAGAAGGGCACCAACACCAGTCTCAGAAGCAACAACCTCAAGGATAAATGGTAACATAGGATCAGGATGTGCCAACACAGGAGCAGAAACAAAGGCAGCCTTGAGACACTCTAAGGCCTTAACTGACTCCTGAGACTGTGTGTTACCATCCCTTCTGGCCATATCACTCAGGGGCTTGACCAGAGAAGTTACGAATAAACTTCCGATAATAGTTGGAAAAGTCAAGGAAACATTGCAGAGGACGTAACTCCATGGGTCGGGGCCACGGTAAGACTGCTGAAAGTTCCATCGAAAAAACAGCAGTGGAAATGACATAACCCAGGAATTTAACCTGTTCGCGATGGAACTCGCACTTCTCCAATTTACAATAGAGATTGTTCTCTCATAGTTTCTGAAGCAGACGACAGACATCTGTGTGGTGGCTCTCCAGGGACATCGAAAATATGAGGCTATCATTGAGATAAACCACCACACATAACTGCAACAAATCTCGGAGGACATTGTTAATGAATTCCTGGAAAACTGCTAGGGCGTTACAAAGGCTAAAAGGCATTGCTCATAATGGCCTGTTCTGGTATTACATGCAGTTTTCGACTCATTGCCCTCTTTAATCCTCACGAGATTGTATGCCCCTCTCAAATCAAGCTTTGTGAATACCGTTGCTCCCTTGAGGCGGTCAAATAACTCCGTAATCAACATTATTGGATAGGCATTCTAATTGTGAAATGATTGAAAACCCTATAATCAATACAAGGTCTCAATTCACCACTCTTCTTCTTCGTGAAGAAGAAACCAGAACAGGCAGGGGACAAGGATTTTCAGATGAAACCTCGAGAAAGTGTGTCTGCAACATACTCCTCCATTGCCTCATCCTCCAAGACCAACAAAGGGTAAACCAGGCTACGAGGAGGTATGGCACCAGGTTGAAGGCCAATTGTGCAATCATACGGCCAGTGTAGAGGCAAACTACCGGCTTGAACTTTGTCAAAGGCATTGCTAAAATCACGGTACTCCTCTGGCAGGGAGGAGAGTGAAGAGGTGCACAGGACCTTGGCTACCTTCTGGAAGCATGTCTCACTGCATTGTGGTGACCAGGAGACAACCTCAGCACTGAGCCAATCAAAAGATGGGTTGTGCCTTTGTAATCAAGGATAACCAGTAACCAGCAGAAACTTAGGTGAGGAAATAATTTGGAATTGGATTATCTCATGGTGAAGCGCTCCTATGGCCATGAACAATGGAACCGTCTCATGAGTCACATGGGCAGGCTGTAGGGGTCTCCTGTCAGGGCCTCAATGGCAAGTGGATTGTCACACAGCTGCAGCAGAATCAAGTGCTTCAATGCAAAGGCAGCATCAATGAACAGGCCTGCAGCCCCAGAGTCAATAAAAGCCTGTATCTCGATGGATGACTCAGTCCAAGAAAGGGTGACCGAAACCAGGGGCTTATTCTTTTGGATAACTGGGGATGAAACAACGCCCCCTAAGGTCTGTCCATGACAGGACCTTAAGGTTCGGGTGTTCCCTGGACGGGTAGGCCAAGACTTAAAAAAGTGACCTGCCTGGCCATGACAAAGGGCACAATCTCTCCCTCCTCCTAAAGGTTCTCTCATCCGCAGAGTGACGTGTGAAGACCAAGTGCATGGGTTCATCTTCACTGACCGACTCTGTACTAGGAGGCATGGGAGGTGAGGGAGGCACGGGTGGAACTGCAAAGCTCGGAGGCATATGTACAGGAGGCTTCCACAAGCGCTCCTTAAAAGAGATTCTTTCTCTGACTCTGGAGTCAAAGAGGATGGCAAACATGATCAACTTCTCCAGCTCAGTCGGTATATCTGAGGGTTAAATCTCATCCTTGATGGAATCCAAGAGACCATGAGAAAAAGCAGCCATGAGGGCCTCATTGTTCCGAGCAACCTCTACTGCCAGAGTATGGAATTCAATGGTGTAGTCGGGAACTGTTCTCGTACTCTGTTTGATGAACATGAGGCACTTGGCAGCAGAAGTGGAGCATGCGGGAACATCAAATATCCTTTTAAAGGAGGCCACAAACTCAGGGTAACTCAAGACAATAGGTTTTTGCATCTCCCATAGAGTGTTTGCCCAGGCCAAGGCTATCTCAGAAAGCAAAGATATCACAAAACTTACTTTGTTTCTGTCAGTGGGAAACACCTGGGACAGCATCTCAAAGTACATCTCAACCTGGTTGAAAAACTCTGTATTGGATTGGATTACCCCCAAATTGCTGGGGAAGCAGAGCAGAACCAGACATACCACTTATAGAGGTTATACTCAAGACTGGTGCAGCAGCAGGGATGGCCTACAACACAAGTTGTACTGGAGCAGCCACAGAGAGAGATTCCAGGTGAGCCGTGCGACTCAGGTGCGTTTGTAACACCATGGCAAACTGATCCATGCAGTGATCTTGCTCATCCAATCTGGAAAAAATATTACCAACAAGTGGATTGACTGTATCTTCTGAATCCATGGCCTTTGCCTACTGTCAGAAACCGTGAAATCAGACCGAGACAGAAGTACAGTTAAATCACACTTGTTTAATAATAAAGGTAAATAGAACAAACGTAGTCAAAACATAGCCAAAGTTCAGTTACTAAAACAGATAATCAGACAAGCCAAACACCAGGGAGCCAGAGATGAGCGTAGTAAAACAGCAAGCAGGATCTGGAGCCAGAAGGGATGTCAGCCAAGCAAGTCATTTAACATTAATGCAGGAGATAGTCTCTGTGATGTTGACTAAGGCAAAAGCAGAGATCCACTGAGCTGAATGGCTTAAGTAGGCAGGACTGACGAGTAAGGTTATAATCAATTAGCCGACAGCTGAGCGATCAGCTCTGAGAAGGAAAGGCTGAGCCCAGCCCTGACAGCTTATTGTTATTACGCAAAGAGAAAGTGAAAGAAAATCGAAAATTTGAGTTGTCCCCAGAAAGGGAAATCTTCCATTGGGGACACTAGTTATGGCGATCCTTGTGACAACCAAGGATTTCCTCATGTGAAGGACTTTCTTCTCAATTCTTGTTTTTGCTATGTGACAGGAAATAACATAATTATCTATCTATCTATCTATCTATCTATCTATCTATCTATCTATCTATCTATATCATCATTGGTGTTGGTCACACTCCTTTAGGAGGCATTCTCAAGTATGAACCCCTGTTACAGCAATAGCCACTATTACAGCCATTGCTATACAGTTTAAAAACAATTAAAACCTGATGAGGAATATTGGAAAGTTCCAGCAGTGGTGGAAACATGAGGGAAGGTAAGTGTAGGTTCTTTAGCTAACTAAAGTGTGTTGGTTACATAAAATATTAACTGGGTAAAGGTTTACTTTAAATTGCCAGCGTATTTGCTCTGGCATCCAAGAAAAGGGAGCAAAAATTGTTATGTGTTATGTACGAATCACAAATAACTACAGCAGAATGCTTTTGTCAATTATTACTGTAAAAGACTAATGTTACTCAAGTAACAAAAATAAAATAGCATCTTTAGATTCTTAGTTCTATACTTGATGGCTCCACTATAATTCAGTTATATAGTCATGATTGTTTGTTAAATATTCTTACTGTTTTTTTAATTGTTTGGTCCCTAACATAGTTTTTTTAGTCATCCAAAACCTTTTATAAGGATTTAAAGATTGAAAGGATAAAAACACACTTACTGCAAATGTGTTATTTACTATGCAGCTACTTGTTGTTATTTATCTTAAATTTGAAACTTTGATTTCTAACTTTCTACTTTGCATATTACAACAGATCATTTGTAATTATGTTGTTTTTCATGAGTATAAATGTACTTTACTATTTCTTCCATTAGGCTTCTATATGAGCTTAAGTTAAATGCCTGTAAAAGAGAAGAATAATTTAAAAAAGGTATTATAAATAGCAGTGATTTAGAAAAAAAATACCCCAAATTCAAGATTGCACTTTCAACCCAATGTTATTTCTAAGTGTGCAGTCATTAAGCAATCTTTTCAAATGTTATATAGACCCTCTGTGAAAAGACAATCAATTTATTATTAAGTGATACCCCATTAAGCAGCTGTTTAGAAAGAGTTTCTCTAAAAACAAGTTTAAAGTACGATACTTAATACATAATGCATTTTATAAAACATTACTTTCTTCATAATATTTTAGATTTTATCTTTTGTCACAGATGAAATTTCTCAGCGTGTTTAAGGATGGATGTAGAAATAACATTTCATTAGGGAAGACTACAGTAGAGTGATATGGGCAAAACTATTTTTGATGCCAAACAACCAATTTTTGTAAAATTCTGCCAAAGGTCAAATTCCTATTTTCATTTAATTAGCATTTTTTTTTAAATAATTAACTTTTTTATTTAGATGCTGTGTTTTTATTGCTGGCAATAGTTACTGTAATTAATTTTATTTTATTTTTTTCTTTGTGTATTTGAAGTATTTTGAATTAAATTTGTGTATTCAAAATATTAAGGCTAATGAAGGGCTCTTTTTTGGCAGAAGAACACATTCAAGATGGCTAAAAGAAGACATTGTAATTCTCAGGAATAATTTAAAGACAATTTCAACCTTAAACACCACCAAAACCGCTAGGACTTTGCTTTCTCATGTAACTCATTTTGTTTAAATGGCATGATTTTTACAAAAACTCTCCATTTTCATTTACATTTCAGGGAAATAAAAACTCAAAATTTCAGTCATCCCTATTCTTTACAAATGAGAAGCAGTTCATGTACATCTAAATGTCTTAAAGGAATCTGTACTGAGATAAATATTGGAGCTTCCCTCACTGACCTTATTTTCTAAATACTAATTATGTTGACGTCTCTGCTTTATAAAGGTTCTGGTTTAATGACCTAGAACAAGCATTCAAGTAGTCAAGTCAGGGGCTGTGTAGAAAATGCTTATTTTAACTCTTCTTTGACAAGTTGTAACTTAATCACTTCAATGCAGGGCACTTTCACCCCCTTCCTGCCCAGGCCAATTTTCCGCTGTCAGTGCTGTCGCACGTTGAATGACAATTACACAGTCATGACATGCTGTACCCAAAACCAAATTTTTTCTTTATATATTAGAACTAGAAAATAAAAACTCAGTGGTCAATAAATACATAAATAAATAAAAGGAAAATCCTATCTGTCTCAAAACATTATATAATTGGATACAGTGCTGCATTATTTAGTAATTGTCAATTTATTACACCACTGAAAATGTCCTGGACAGGGTGATAGATCATGTTGATTCTGAAGTGGTGACAATATTTTTGTTTCGTATTACACAGTTTGCCTGCTTTTTAACTTCCTTTACATTTAAATCTGGCTTCAGTTAAATTAATTTCCACTCACTCTAAAAAAAGAAAATTTAATCATAGACTAATTTTACAGTTATCTAAAGATGATCTAGAACTCAATTTGTGCAAAATCATCTTTGACAAACACACATTGGGGGTTATTTACTAAAGGAAAATCCACTTTGCACTGAAAGTGGACTTCAAAGTAAAGTCGTTGTAGATCCGAAGGGGACATGCAAGGAAAATAAAAAAACAGCATTTTAGCTTGCACATGATTGGATGATAAAATCAGCAGATCTTAACCTCATTTCAGATATACCCCTTAGATTTAGAACGAGTGCACTTCCAAGTGCACTTGCAGTGCAAAGTGGATTTTCCTTTCATAAATGACCCCCATTGTTTTCATGTGTGCTTTACTATTCAAAAATATTGTTATTTGCTTTTAAAAGCTATATTACCACAGCCTTCTCAGTGTGCATAAAAGTCCTTCTCTTATGTTGTTATAGACATATAGTACTACTCATTTTTTTAGTATTTAAATATCACAAATATAACTAGTAAAATAGTTTCATAGAATGAATATATAATAGTAATAATATTCAGTCTTAAATTGTAACTGTTTAGGATAACTTAAGATTTTTTTTATTTTTTTATTTTGTTTATAAAGTATTTACTTTGTCTCTGTTTAACTCAGGCTGAAATTCAGGTGTCAACTGCTTGACCTCCCACAATGTTTCCAAGCTGCTATGTGTCAAAACAAAACTGACATTCCCTAAATTTCCCTAAAGTGCATCTAAACCCCAAAAAATGTAATATTTAATATATTGCTGCATTCCATCCCTTAGATATTGTGGCTGCATTTGTTTTCTTTTTTTTCTTTTCATGTTTTTCCTTTATTTTCTTGTTCAATATTTTTTTGAGGCTTAACAAAGTAAACAGAAAATGAACACTGTCTGTAATACAATAAGAGCTAGTAAGAAGTATTGTATACAAGGGTACAAAGGACAAATCTGTAACAAAGCATGGTGGAATATTGTACAACATGTTTCCTTTATTTTCATCTAGTGATCACTTTTAGTGATATACTTAGCAGAGCAAAACGGGCCTGTGTTATTATTATTATTATACAGGATTTATATAGCGCCAACAGTTTACGCAGCACTTTAAAACTTGAGGGTAGACAGTACAAATACAATACACTTTAATACAGTAGGAATCAAAGGGCCCTGCTCCTTGGAACTTACAATCTAAGAGGGAAGGTCAAGAGCTACAAGGGGTAATATTTGTGGAGGATGTGCTGATGGAGAAGATAAATGTACAGTTGTTAGGTGGGGACCAGATAAGCTTCTCTGAAGAGATGTGTTTTCAGGGATCATCTGAAAGTTGATAAAGTAGGAGAAAAACAGATTGGGGTAGAGCATTCCAGAAGATGGGAGAGGCTCTGGAGAAGTCCTGAAGTTGAGCATGGGATGAGGTGACAAGGGAGTTTAAAAGCAGAGGGTCTTGGGAGGAGCGAAGAGAATGATTTGCTTGGTATTTTGAAACTAGGTTAGTGATGTAGCTGGGGCCAGGTTGTGGATGGCTTTGTAAGTTGTAGTTAGTATCTTGAATTTAATTTGTTGGCGCAGTGGTAGCCAATGGAGGGATTGGCAGAGGGGTATAGCAGATGCTGAGCGGTTTGTGAGGTGGATGAGCCTGGCAGCAGCGTACATGATGGACTGAAGTGGGGATAGTCTATTTAGAGGTAAGCAAATGAGGAGGGAGTTGCATAGTCAAGGCAGGAGATGACCAGGGAGTGGATTAGAAGCTTTGTGATGACATTGGTTAGGAAGAAGCCTATCTTGGAGATGTTACGGGGGTTGAGGCAGCACATTTTGGATAGCAATAGGATATCAGTAGGACAAGTTCATTGTTATGGTTTACATGCCTACATAAATAAGTTGTGTAATTTGATATGTTGACTTGTTTTCAATACTATTGACTATATCTATATCTATATAATCTATATATATATATATCTATATACATCACTAACCTATATATATATATATATATATATATATATATATATATATATATATATATATACATCACTAACCTATATATATATATAAATTCACTATATTACCAAAAGTATTGGGACAACTGCCTTTACTCGCACATGAACTTTAATGACATCCCAGTCTTAGTCCATAGGGTTCAATATTGAGTTGGCCCACCCTTTGCAGATATAACAGCTTCAACTCTTCTGGGAAGGCCGTCCACAAGTTTTACTTTCGTTAATATAGTGTATATACATTTACAGTATAAATAAATATTGGGTGGATCCATGAGGCTCTTGAAAAACCTGGAATTGAAGAAATTGACATCATCCTTCACATGACCTCTCACCTCTGACTCTCAAGCTAAAGGCACAAAGTAAATATATACATTTTACATAAGCAAGCCTGCACAATATTAATAATTAAAGACTGAATATTAAGACCCTTGTATTATCTCAGTCAACACTGATGTCTTTCATGGATTCAAACCAACTGGATTTCTTTTTATGAGGAGGTAATTAAAATCTTGGACAGAGGGGTTGTGGTGGATGTGGTATACATAGATTTTGCAAAAGCGTTTGACACAGTTCCCCACATACGGCTCATGTGTAAGGTAAAATCTACAGGCTTGGAAATATTAGTTTGTAAATGGATAGAAAACTGTCTAAAAGACAGAATTCAGAGAGTAGTGGTTAATGATTCTTACTCTGAATGGTCTAAGGTTATTAGTGGTGTACCCCAAGGTTCAGTGTTGGGACCCTTACTTTTTAATACATTTATAAATGATATAGGGTCTGGGATTAAAAGTAACATTTCTGTCTTTGCAGATGACACTAAGCTTTGCAGTGGAATAACATCCTTACAAGATGTCTCGAATTTGCAAGCCGACCTCAGTGCTCTGTCTAATTGGGCGACTATGTGGCAGATGAGGTTTAATGTTGATGAATGTAAAGTTATGCACTTGGGGGCTAAGAATATGCATACTGGGGGAGTACAACTGGGGGAATCAATGGTGGAGAAGGATCTGGGGGTTTTGGTAGATCATAAGCTCAATAATAGCATGCAATGCCAAGCTGCGGTTTCCAAAGCAAGCAAAGTCCTTTCTTGTATTAAGAGGGGTATGGACTTCAGAGAGAGAGATATCATTTTGCCCCCTGTAAAAATCATTAGTAAGACCTCATCTGGAATATTCTGCACCTGTTCTCAAAAAGGATATCTGGGGAACTGGAGAAAGTGCAAAGAAGGGCAATCAAACTGATAGGAAGATTAGAGAAACTGAATGCATTCACTCTTGAGAAGAGGAGATTGGGGGGGGGGGGGGGGTGTGTGATCACCATGTATAAATATATAAGGTGTCCATATAGTGAACTTGGTGTTGAGCTATTCACTTTACGGTCAACACTGAGGACAAGGGGGGCATTATTTACGTCTAGAGGAAAAGAGATTTCATCTCCAAATATGGAAAGGTTTCTTCACAGTAAGAGCTGTGAAAATGTGGAATAGACTCCCTCCAGAGGTGGTTCTGGCCAGCTCTGTAGATTGCTTTAAGTAAGGCCTGGATTCTTTCCTAACTGTACATAATATAACTGGGTACTAACATTTATAGGTAAAGTTGATCCAATTAAAATCTGATTGCCTCTCTGGGATCAGGAAGGAATTTCCCCTGCTGTAGAAAATTGGATCATGCTTTTCTGGGGGGGGGGGTTCGCCTTCCTCTGGATCAACTGTGGGTATAGGATTGGGTATATGGGACTGTATGATATTTTTACTTTTTTATTGTTGAACTAGATGGACTTGTGTCTTTTTTCAACCTGACTGTAACACTGATTTTCTTTAAGGTAAATAAAAAAATATATATATCCAGCACATAATACTAATAAATAAAAATAAGTGAGATGACCAAACTACTGCCTGGCAGTAGTACAGACTTGTCTTATTCTTTGTTATGGAGTAAAGAAGAGTAATTAATCCCCCGACATCAGGAATCAGGATTTGGCAATACTAAGCTCTAATGAGAGAAATCTAGGCCGCTGGCACTCAGGGCTTAAGCAGACCACATTCTAGAAAACTTTATACATTTACATTTTATGTAAGTCAGAAAAACAAGACGGTATGTGGGGTTTCTCCGAGTGTCCCCAGTGACAGCATGCACTTACTGAATAATACAAAGAAGATCATACAAAAATAATATTTTTAATTATTCTTGATTTGCATACAAATCTCACAAATTGCAGTGGCAAAGATTAGTATATTTAAACAATTCTCAAAAGTATGACAAATAAAATCAAGCTTTTATTCATTTGAAAATGTTGCCAACTGAATTATTAAGTAGCTTGTGGTATTAGAGAATAATAAAGAAAAAATGACTTTCTCAATTCCCTATGTATCACAGAGCGTTTTTAGAACTTTGTTGTAAAAGTTTTTTGTTTTTTTTTACTTGTTTACACAATACATGCTTTGTAGTGCATATACAACATGTTCTATATTTTCTACTTTTTTTTTTTTTATAGAAACTTTAGCTCTTGGTCAAAACAAACTGAAACAGTAAACCTAATGCCGCGTACACACGGGCGGACTGTATGGCGTACTTAGTCCGTCCAAACACATTTCAGCGGACAGTCCGCTCGCGTGTGGGCTTCAGCGGACTTTTTCAGCGTGCAGTCCGGCGTACTAAGTATTTCGGATTTTTCGAAATTCTGTCCGTCGTACTTTGGTTTCAGCAGACAATCCGCTCGTCAGTAGGCTAGTTCGATGTACGAAGAATGGCGCATGCCCAGAAAGGATTTACACGGCGGAAGGGTGCTTTGCTGTGTATTGGACTTCCTATTTCTAGTCCCGTCGTACGTGCTGTAAACGTCATCGCGCAAGCTTTCGACGGACTGTTTGGGTATCCGTGTGTGGTCAAGTCTGTTCAGTCGAAAGTATGACGGACTGTCCGTCGGATTGTATGACGGACTAAGTACGCCATACAGTCCGCTCGTGTGTACGCGGCATAATGTTTGCCATTTTTTCTAAATTAAATAATTATTGAATATTGTTCTAAAAATTACATGACACTTGTGGTCTTTGGCTTTATCCCTCTACATCCTGCCTTTGATGTTCTGCTGCACCCTTCTAGTCCTGCTGTGAATTTGTTAAGGGTCATTTACACTCCTCTCCTTATGCTCAGTAACATAAAACTATCAATTATAATAAGGAATTATGTATGTTTTCCTGACTTGCTGACCAACGGTCAATGAGTGGGTGAATTGAGGGTTATTTACAAAAGCCAAAGCCACTTTGCCCTGCCAATACACCTGAAAGTGCACTTGAAAGTATAATTGAGTGAGGAAGTGGGGATTCACCCAACAGAGGGCGTCAATGGAGGTCCCTCACAGAACCCGCGGGGTAATCTAAAAAACCCTTTTTAGATTACCCCCTGCGGGTTCTGTGAGGGACCTCCATTGACGCCCTCTGTTGGGTGAACCCCTACTTCCTCACTCAAGGTCGCGAGCCTCCCATCCAGGGCGGGAGCAATTTTTCAAAGATCAGTCTCTCTCCACCTCCTGGTTCCTTTGTCGGATGCGAGGAGATAAAAGGCAGCACACTAAACTCCCCCCCCCCTTCCTGTTCTCCTGAAGTCCATCATTGTTTTTAACTATGTATAATTATGGATGCATTTATGACGTATTGAGCTTCTGATACAGGGTCAGTACAACCCTAGCTTTTACTCAATGTTAGTATGCTACAGTGACTATAACCTTTGTATTAGCCACGCATCTTATGTTATCTCTTTTTTTGTAGATTGATATTATATGTTTCCTGATCCATTTCCCTGAGGAAGAGTTTGAAACACTCGAAATGCATCAGAATATGAATATTCACCTGTAGTGTGCTCTTTGTGTTTATTGTATTTTGCATCCTGTTTTTGCTTTTTGTATCCACACATTCATTCATATTCCTTCTACCATTTGGGCTTCTGTTTTGCCCATATAACCACTACCCCTTTGATTTTACTTGTAGTAAAATAAAAATATTTGTTTTAAAGTAAGATATTTCCTACTAAATATTTGTCCTGCCCCTTTAAAGTCCCGCTGTGGCACCCTTTCTGCATCTACCATTAACTGGGATGTAGGTCAGGCCATTTCCAGACCATTTGCAGCACTTACCCCCCTCCTTTGAACATTTCTGAAGGGACTTATTTCCACCAGGGTGGTTTATTGTGGTGCTTTTAATGAACGCACATTAACGTGCATTGCAAGTTTGGTGATTGCAGTGTACCACAATGCATGGTATGAATGAATGAATGAATGAATGAATGAATGAATTACTTGTATAGCGCTACCTATACGAACTGAATCGCCTCAGGGTGCTTTTTCTTGCCACCGGTGTCCATCTGCAGCTATTTATATGGTCCTTTAACCTGTAGAGTCCCGACACACTTACAACATTGACATACATATACATATATTATGGCCAATTTCTTTTTTGGACAGGGTCTAATTAACCTACCAGCATGTCTTTGTCTATGCGATTTGGGCTGGATTACAGTGGCTAGGTTGATAATTACTTATTATAATGGACTAAATGAAATTAAACATCAGCGTAGGAGAGTTTACTTCCTCTTTAATAGCACATGAGCACTGCACATGACAACTGACTGGCTTCTAGGGCTCCTTTTTCCTCTACCAGTCTGAGCTCTGCTGTACAGGAGATTGCAAGAGGTTGCTATCAAGCTGAATGTAAGTACTTACATTGCTCATATTAAAGAAAAAACGTTTAAGCTCAATTAATTTGCATTATTTATATCTGCCTAGAGTTCAGCTTTACATAGCATTAGTCATAGAGAGAGGAAATGATAATTGCGTTTAGCTAGATGTAGCCTTGTCTGATTCTACGTCCATAAAACTGGTGATTTTACAAAAAAGCGACACTTTGTCTACTTTGCTGATGAAAAATCACTGATATTGCTCCCTGGCATGTGATACACATACATTTCCCAAGCTTTGTTTACTGGGAACTGAAAATGGTAGTTGATTAGTTACCTTGCTATCGGCATTTACAAACATTTAGGCCAAATAACAGTATGTGTGCATTAAAACCCAATGATAAGAAAACACCAATAATATTTGACATCCTTAAACATTTAAGCAATCTATGCTATGACTCTAGATGATAAAAGTAGTCTTTATTGTCTAATCAAAGGAGGAAATAAGGAAGATCTAATCTAAGTTTATGCTGTGGGGCATACACCGCAGCAGGCAATCTACTTTAACAGCAAACCGATAAAGATGTCAAACATTTGTATGCTATATGTATATTATCCATTATTATTTGCCAAATAATATCAGTACTTGAATACATTTATATACCTGTAGATAGCCTTGTTTGATGTCTCCCTTAGCAGCTCCACAGTCTGCTATAAAAATAATTCCTTTGCTAATATGTCCATGTTAAATTTGAACTCCAGGGAAGCAGCTAAATACATACTTAGAATGCATATATGGGAACTACTATACTAGGATTTGTATAACTGTCCTCTTAATCCTGGGATTTACACAACTGTGCCAAACAGCACAGCCAGACTAATGCCCTGATTTTTCTATATTGCAGCCTGGCCCTCCCCCTATTTACAGTCTGTTTTTGGACAGTGATGGTGCAACAACAAACTGATCAGCTCACACTTCATCTTCTGTTAGTGTATAAAATATTCTTGATTGTCCCACATTACATTTCAAAAGGCTGAAGTGAAGTACATACAGTACATTAGCTGAATTGAAATATCTTTTTAACCACTTTCTTACTGGGCACTTAAACCCTCCTCCTATCCAGACCAATTTTCAGCTTTCAGCACTGATGCACTTTGAATGAAAATTGTGCGGTCATACAACACTGTACCCTAATTAAATTTTTATCATTTGTTACCCCCAAATAGAGCTTTCTTTTGGTGGTGATCACCTGTGTGATTTTTTTTTTAAATGTAAAAAGACCGAATTGATGTACACTGATGAGGCAGCACTGATGGGCACCAATAGGTGGCAGTGGTGAGCACTGATGGGTGGCAGTGATGGGCACTGATAGGTGGCAGTGATGGGCACTGACCGGTTACACGGATAGGCAGCACTTCTAGGTGGCACTGATTGGCACCACTGGTTGGCAGTGATAGGTGGCACTTGTGCGCATTGATAGGTGGCACTTTTGGGCAATGTTATATGGCATAAATGAGGCATAATTACCTCTTCCTTTTTGGGACCGATGTCCCTTTAAGATGAGGAGGTGATCGGCTTGTTTTTTCTTCTCTGCTGTCAGCACGAGGAGAAAAGAAAACAATCACCAAGCTTTTGTTTTGATCATGTGATCAGCTATCATTGACTGACAGCTGATCACATGGTAAGGGACCGGGACCAGCCCCTTACTCGGATCAGTGAAAACCCGAGTCTCATTGACTCGGTGATCACAGCAAGCTCTGGGACCATGCACAGGGGAGGCTGTCGTGTCCGCCATAGCGTGGATATCAAGTGGTTAATGGATACACAGGGCTTATTTTTCAGAAGGAACACGGAGTAGTGCAGTTCCAGCACCTCCAGCACCTCAAGCACGGAATGCATATATTGGAAAGGGATGCTGGGGTGTGTTGAAGGGTCCATTAATGCTGCCTGCTGGGGGGATCTATTTTTACCGGGAGAGGGGTCTATTGTTGAGGGAGTCTATTGTTTTTGGCTGCTGGAGGATCTATTAACGCTAGCTGATGGGAGATCTATTGTTCCTTGTGGGGTTAAATGCTCTGGGGGTGACTCTATTGTTTTGCTGGGGGGGGGGTATTTTGTTGAAAGGGATCTATTGTTGCCAGGGGCATCTTTTGTTGCTGGTAGGTACCTATTGTTGTTGGGGGGATCTTTTGTTGCTGAGAGGGATTGTATTAATGCTGGCTGCAGGAGACCTACTTCTGGTTTTCTTATTATCATTAAAACACATCATACAAATTACTTAGCATCACAAAATGATACTTGGTTCTGTTTTCTCTAAAAGGGGTGGCATTAGGAGGTGGGTAGGGGGTGGAAACAATGGACAGTGCTGGGAGGAGGTTAGGGGAGGAGACAAAAGGTGACTTGGAAAGGGGTAGTACTGCACCTATTTCCTGATAAAATAAGCCATGTGGGTACATAACTATATTTATTGTATAACTGAAAAAAAAGAAACTACTTCCACAGCATTTTGCAGCACCATGCAATAGTCCCTGAAATTCAACTAGTTGGTCAGGGATTTAGCCTACAACACGATAATGACCCAAACCATACCCACAATGATGACCCAAGTCAGACACTGATGTTGGACAAAAAGGCCTTGCTTGCAGTCCCCACTTTAACTCATCCCAAAGGTGTTCTATCAGGTTGAGGCCAAGACTCTGTGCAGGCCAGTTGAGTTCCTCCACTCCAAACTTGCTCATCCATGTCTTTATGGACCTTACTTTGTGCACTGGTCCAAATCATTTGGTCGAAGGAGGGGGGGGATTATGGTGTGAGGTTGTTTTTCAGGGGCTGGGCCTGACCCCTTAGTTCCAGTGAAGGGAACTCCTAAGGCATCAGCATGCCAAGATATATTGAACAGTTTCATGCTCCAAACTTTGTGGGAACAGTTTGGAGATGGCCCCTCCCTGTTCCAACATGACTGCACACCAGTGCAGAAGGCAAGGACCCTAAAGACATGGATAAGCAAGTCCTGATAGAACAAGAGCTCAACCTGATAGAACACCTTTGAGATCAATTAGAGCAGAGACTGCAAGCCAGACCTTCTTGTCCAACATCAGTACCTGACCTCACAAATGCGCTTCTGGAAGAGTGGTCAAACATTCCCATAGACACACTCCTAAACCTTATGGACAGCCTTCCCAGAAGAGTTGAAGCTTTTATAGCTACAAGGGCTAGACCAACTCAATATTGAACTCTACAGACTAAGACTGGGATGCCATTAAAGTTCATGCACGTGTACCAAATACTTTTGACAATATAGTGTAGTACAGTGATATACAATTCCTGGGAAAGCTCTGTTTCCTGGAAGACTGTGGGGGTTAAAAACAAGCTGCACACAACTGAGCCAACTATCGAAAGCAGACTTAACTCATCAATTCACATATTGGTGTAATCGCTATATATTCCAATATGTTAGCCGAGATGGTTCCCACTGGGTATAGTAGACGGATATAGAGTTGTTTATAGAAAAGCAGAACCACCAAGATGCTTTCTCTGACTTGTGGCATTGGCCATTCCCAGCCAAAAGAGAGTGCTCAGAGAAGGAAGACACAACCCTTAACTGGGATTTTATGCTGCGGCATAATCTGTGAATTGATGTCTCAGTGCACGCACCTTAAATTCCTTAGTTGAAGAACTTGGAGATGGACTGTAATACTCTGCTGTCTTGCGTTATGGGAGCATGCTCAGGTTTATTAAACATTTCATGAAGAAGAAAATGTCCACTACAAGCACGTTCTATATAGCTACAGGAGCTCAAACTCCATAAAGGATGGATTTTTACCATTCTTTTCGTATCCACTAAGAAGCCAACACTACACAAAAGAGAAGGCTTCTCTAGAAATGTAATTGTTAACATTCTAAAGGACATACAAAGAATGATTGCAATATAATTATTGTCTAAATGTGACACTTTTTCTTTATTTTACTGGCATTGCTGTTGCTGTCTTTTTCTTCTGTGCTGGATCTGCTCCTTCATTTCAGCCAGCTGATATAGCCACACATGAGGTGTATTTGGCAGTTTGCAAATCGAGCCAATGCCAATTTCTACAATGCATTTTCTAACAGCATCTGGGTAGACGACTGGTTCCCTGGCATTCCCTCTGTTGATTGGCCTTTGATCAACATCGGTCAGCCCTCTGATTATAAACACCTTGCATAAAAAGCCTTTTGTAGAGCATCATCCAGCATTGTAGTGCTGCACCTGGTTTTATGTGGAATTAAATATTGGTTTCTTGCCCTGCCCTTGTGTATGGAATATTTATGAGAAATAATGTTTTTAGGTGGCAAAGACTTATTTTTCTTCTCTTCAGTCTATCTCAGTAATGGATTTCTTTCACAGGAAAGCATACACTAAGCACATTTTCTTGGTGGGCTGATCAGAATTCTTTTACAGAGTATTGAAGTTTGACTTTTTTTTAAAAAAATCTGTATGCAAATTTACTAAGAAGAAAAAATAAAAAAAATATTTACTAAAAAACCTTGAAACTACAAATCATTAAATGTACATATTGCAGGATACTCGCTTCTAAAGAGTTGCCATTAAACAACATAGATCCTATGTGGAATTTAGTGGTGGACAAAAAAATAAAACAACAAAAAAATAAAATAAAAAAATAAACAGAAAGACTTTGTTTTGCCTCCTAATTCCTGTGTGTGTGATTTCTGGCAATCAGATCAAACCCCCTCTCTGCTTAACTCAACTTATTATAACTGATGAGTAGAGATGAGCCAACTTAAAGTTTGCCCTGTTCAAGGTATGAGATAAAGTTTGTCATTCCAATTATCTCACCAGAGCAGCCAGTTAAAAAATAGAAGTTTAGTTTGAAACTGATATGACTTTATTTCCAGAATAACTAATTCATTGATTTTTTTTTCCAGAATGTGACGAATCAACATCTACTACAGTTTCTTGTATTGACATGCTACATTTGTATACTTATGAAAACAAAATGCTAGTATAGTTTCATATAAAAGGTCACAATGCAAAAATAAATAAATAACAATGTAATTAAACTGCATAATGAAGGTGAACTGCCGTATGGGTTGAATGACACACATCGAATTGTCCTTGGCCTATCCGTACTGCCTTTAGCTGAATAATGTCATACTGTATAGACTTTTCAGTAAGGAAAAAACATTTTTTTTTAATGCAGTGAACCAGAGGATCCAGCTTAATTTCCACATGGATGTGATTATCGTCAGTTAAAACTTCGTTGACTTCTTTGAGTTTTGAGTTTTGAGTTTTGGTACTTTGCAGGCCTTCTTGTGTAAGCTTTAAGGATGAAATGTTCCACAATGCTTTAAACTACGAAGGACTGCGAGGTATATTTTTAACCAATTTCTGACACTAAACCTCCCAGTTAGAAAGTGATTGCCAAGGTCCCAGGCAACTCAAAGACCTATCACGATTCCCTTTTGCAAACATTTCCAGACTGCGATAATCACCCTTTGCAGCAATAACAGCTTCAACTCTTCTGGGAAGGCTGTCCACAAGGTTTAGGAGTGTGTCTATGGGAATGTTTGACCATTCTTCCAGAAGTCCATTTGTGAGGTCAGGCACTGATATTGGAACGAGAAGGCCTGGATTGTAGTCTCCACTCTAATTCATCCAAAGGGTGTTCTATTGGGTTGAGGTCAGGACTCTGTGCAGGCCAGTCAAGTTCCTCCACTCCAAACACGCTCATCCATGTCTTTATGGATCCTGCTTTGTGCACTGGTTCAAATCATTTGGTGGAGGGGAGATTATGGTGTGGGAATGTTTTTCATGGGTTGGGCTTGGCCCCTTAGTTCCAGTGAAGGGAACTCTTAAGGAATCGGTATACCAAGACATTTTGGACAATTTCATGCTCCCAGCTTTGTGGGAACAGTTTGGGGGTGCCTTCTTCCTGACTGCGCACCAGTGCAGAAAGCAAGGTCCATAAAGACATGGATGAGAGAGTTTGGGGTGGAGGAACTTGACTGGCCTGCACAACCTGTCCTCAACCTGAAAGAACACCTTTGGGATGAATTAGAGTGGAGACTGCAAGCAAGGCCTTCTCGCCCACATCAGTGCCTGACCTCACAAATGTGCTTCTGGAAGAATGGTCAAACATTCCCACAGACACACTCCTAAACCTTGTGGACAGCCTTCCCATAAGAGATGAAGCTCTTGCAGCTGCAAAGGGTGGGCCAACTTAATATTGAACACTACAGACTAAAGCTGGATACACACTATACAATTTTCTTCAGATGTTTTCCTTTAGATTTACCGAAAACCATATAATATGAGGACAAACCTAAAGACTTTCAATTTGTATGCAATCAGGCAGAACCTTGTACTACATAGTTGAAGGTAAATCTAAAGAAAATCAAATAACAAAAGTTGTATAGTGTATATCCAGCTTTAGACTGGGATGCCAGTAAAGTTCATGTGTGTGTGTAAAGGCAGGTGTCCCAATACTTTTGGTAATATAGTGTATATCTATATTTGATTTTCCAGCCCCCAAGTACTGTATATATTGCTTGCCTTTTGTACAGTATTAATTAGCTGTTGAGCTCTATTTACAGCAATTTTGCTTTTAAAATTAAAATTTTCTGTCAAGTTTCATATCTAGCATGTTTTTATATGTGAATAACTGTGATGTTAAGTACCGTATTTTTAGGACTATAAGACGCATTTTTTCCCCCCAGAAATATGGGGGAAAATGTGCCTGCGTCTTATAGTGTGAATATATGATTGGCACCGCCCCCGCCGTGATCTGGAGCGCTCTGCGGCCTCGGCCTTAGGAAAGGCAGCGGCTTCGGCCTAGCTCCGGAGCAGCGGCCACCTTGGTGCACCCGTCGGCCGTTTACAATGTGATCGCTCCGTCAAATGATGGAGTAATCACCTGTAAACAAACCGGCGTCATGATGACGCCAGTTCCTCTCTCCCCGCTGTGTACAGATCTGTACAGTGGAGGGGAGAGATCGGATGGCAGCAGCGCTGTGGGCTGCATCTGTAGTGCCCACAGTGCTGCTCTGTGACAAGTGCAGTCACAGCCATCCCTCCATACCCTACCAATACAGTGCAATTCCCTGCCAATACTCTGCAATACTCTGCCATACCCTGCCAATACTCTGCAATTCCCTGCCAATACTCTGCAATTCCCTACCAATACTCTGCCATACCCTGACAATACTCTGCCATACCCTGCCAATACTCTGCAATGCCCTGCTAATACTCTGCCATACCCTCCAATACTCTGCAATATCCTGCCAATACCCTGCCAATACTCTGCCAATATTTTCTATGGTAATGGTCATTCTGCATTTTCTATGGTAATGGTCATTCTGCATTTTCTATGGTAATGGTCACTCTGCATTTCATGGGCACTGGAAAATATTTTAGTACACCATTTGGTTCAGAATATTCTTTTTTTGTTTTCAACCTCCAAAACCTAGGTGCGTCTTATGGAGTGAAAAATACGGTAATTAAAAATACATTTTTCAATGCGACTTCTGTGACCATGATAAGTTATATATTTTATAGACATGTGCATTAGTTTTCGTCCGAATGCATTTTGTCCGAATTTCAGCTATTTTCGTTTTGACAAACGATAACGAAAGCACAAAATCCGAAAAACGAAAGATCCGACATAAATAAATGCTTTATTTTCGTTTTCATTGTTACAACAGTTCGATATAGAATAGGAGATTCGACATGACTCTGACAACAATCTGTGTCTATAGAACCTGTGGTCGAATGTGCTTAACCTTACCTCTATTAGTCCAAGATTATATAGAGAAAATATTCGACAGAGAAAAAAGATTTGACAGAGAGAAAAGATTCTGCAAGTTACTGTCCTAAAAAGTGTTTGGGGACCCGGGTCCTGCCCCAGGGGACATGTATCAATGCAAAAAAAAGTTTTAAAAACTGACGTTTTTTCGGGAGCAGTGATTTTAATAATGATTAAAGTGAAACAATAAAAGTGTAATATTCCTTTAAATTTCGTAGGGGGGGGGTTGTCTATAGTATGCCTGTGAAGGGGCGCATGTTTCCCGTGCTTAGAATTGTCCCTGCACAAAGTGTCATTTATGCAGGAAAAAAAGTCCTTTAAAATCACTCGCAGCTATTATGAATTGTCGGCTCCGTAATACAGAGAACACTCATTGAAAGTCATTGATAAAAAAATAAATAAATAAAAAAGCGTGGGGGTCCCCCAAATTCAATTACCAGGCCCTTCAGGTCTGGTATGGATATTAAGGGGAACCCTGCCTCAAATTTAAGAAAAAATTTGAAATGGGGTTCCCCCTAAATATCCATAACCAGACCCTTCAGGTCTGGTATGGATATTAAGGGGAACCCCGCATCAAATTAAAAATAAAATTGACGTGGGGTTCCCCCTAAAAATCCATACCAGACCCTTTATCCGAGCACGCAACCTGGCAGGCCGCAGGAAAAGAGGGGGGGACGAGAGAGCGGCCCCCCCTCCCTCCTGAACCGTACCAGGCCACATGCCCTCAACATTGGGAGGATGCTTTGGGGGTCTGTGACCCCTCAAAGCACCTTGTCCCCATGTTGATGAGGACAAGGGCCTCATCCCCACAACCCTGGCCGGTGGTTGTGGAGGTCTGCGGGCGGGGGGCTTATCAGAATCTGGAAGCCCCCTTTAACAAGGGGACCCCCAGATCCCAGCCCCCCCCCTGTTTGAAATGGTAAGGGGGTACAAAAGTACCCCTACCATTTCACAAAGAAAGTGTAAAAAATGGTTAAATAAAACAAACACACTTTTGAAAAATTCCTTTATTAAAAAAAGAAAAAAAAAAAAAAGATTCCAGCGGCGGTAATCCACTCTTGCTATCCAGCGACGGACGGTCATCTCTCCAGCGATGTCTCATGTAATCCAGCGCAGCGAATACATCCTTCTTCTGTCTCCTCCACGGAGACACTGCAGGCATTCCGGCGGCTGACGTTTCTTAAATACGGAGGGCGGGGCCACCCGTCACCTGACCCCGCCCCCCTCTGACGCAAGGGGAAACACGGGGTTCCCTGTGACGTAGGGGTGACCCGCACCCCTCTGATGTAACACAGGCAGGTTTCCGTTACATCAGAGGGGGGCGGGGTCACCCATACGTCACGGGGAACCCCGGGTTTCCCCTTGCGTCAGAGGGGGTGGGGTCAGGTGACAGGTGGCCCCGCCCTCCGTATATAAGAAACGTCAGCCGCCGGAATGCCTGCAGTGTCTCCGTGGAGGAGACAGAAGAAGGATGGAGGATCGCTGCGCTGGATGAGATGAGACATCGCTGGAGAGATGATCGTCCATCGCTGGATAGCAAGAGTGGATTACCGCCGCTGGAATCTTTTTTTTATTTTTAATAAAGGAATTTTTCAAAAGTGTGTTTGTTTTATTTAACCATTTTTTACACTTTCTTTGTGAAATGGTAGGGGTACTTTTGTACCCCCTTACCATTTCAAACAGGGGGGGGGGCCGGGATCTGGGGGTCCCCTTGTTAAAGGTGGCTTCCAGATTCTGATAAGCCCCCCGCCCGCAGACCTCCACAACCACCGGCCAGGGTTGTGGGGATGAGGCCCTTGTCCTCATCAACATGGGGACAAGGTGCTTTGAGGGGTCACGGACCCCCAAAGCATCCTCCCAATGTTGAGGGCATGTGGCCTGGTACGGTTCAGGAGGGAGGGGGGGGGGCGCTCTCTCGTCCCCCCCTCTTTTCCTGCGGCCTGCCAGGTTGCGTGCTCGGATAAAGGGTCTGGTATGGATTTTTAGGGGGAACCCCACGTAAATTTTTTTTTAAATTTGACGCGGGGTTCCCCTTAATATCCATACCAGACCTGAAGGGTCTGGTTATGGATATTTAGGGGGAACCCCACGTCAAATTTTTTCTTAAATTTGAGGCAGGGTTCCCCTTAATATCCATACCAGACCTGAAGGGCCTGGTAATTTAATTTGGGGGACCCCCAAGCTTTTTTATTTATTTATTTATTTTTTTATCAATGACTTTCAATGAGTGTTCTCTGTATTACGGAGCCGACAATTCATAATAGCTGCGAGTGATTTTAAAGGACTTTTTTTCCTGCATAAATGACACTTTGTGCTGGGACAGTTCTAAGCACGGGAAACATGCGCCCCTTCACAGGCACACTATAGACAACCCCCCCCCCCCCTACGAAATTTAAAGGAATATTACACTTTTATTGTTTCACTTTAATCATTATTAAAATAACTGCTCCCGAAAAAATGGCCGTTTTTAAAACTTTTTTTTGCATTGATACATGTCCCCTGGGGCAGGACCCGGGTCCCCAAACACTTTTTAGGACAGTAACTTGCAAATTAGCCTTTAAAATTAGCACTTTAGATTTTGAACGTTGGAGTCCCATAGACTTTAATAGGGTTCTAAAGTATGCTATATAGTTAGCTCCGTCGAATCTTCTTTATACATTCGACAGACACCATAAGCCTTCCAAGACAGATTCAACTGTAATTCATGTGGATTTTCGGACGAATGCAATTTTTGAACGAAAAACTAAATAAATAAAAACGAATTTCGGGAGTTAGTAAATAAATTAAGTTTTCGGACGAAAACGAAATTCCGAAACGAAATATTTTACTCTGCACATGTCTAATATTTTACGCCAGAGATAAATCCCATTTATGTTTGCTATATTTGTCACATTTATTCTCATACGTTTAACATACATATATATAAGATCTAGGTGCAATGACTATTTGTTTAGCATAGTTACATAGTTGGTAAGGTTAAAAAAAGAAACAAGTCCATCAAGTCCAACCTGTGTGTGTGTGTGTGCTTTTACGTTTGTATATCCCTGTATGTTTTGGTCTTTTAAGTGCCTATCTAATAATTTTTTGCAATGATCTATTCTCCCTGCTGAAACCACTGCCTGTGGAAGAGAACTCCACATTCTTATCAATCTTACCATAAACGTATGTTTTTTTATTAGCTCACGTATGTGTGCAAAAAAACAAAGCAATGAGTTTTAAAGTGTTTTTCTTTTTTTATAAAAAAAAACAAACATGTTATACTTTCTGCTCTGTGCAATGGTTTTGTACAGGGCAGCCCTGATCTTTCTCTTCTCAGGTCCCCTGCTGGCACTCCTGGATATGCCCCCTCCCCCCAAGTGCCCAGCTGCTTGCTGTTGGGGCCTCCATGCAGCCTAGCTCCTGAGTCGGCTCTGTGTGTCCATAAACACACCGAGCATGGCTGTGCTCTGCCCTGCCTTTTCCTCGCTGGCTGTAATTGACAGAAGTGGGAGTCAAAGGCTACTGCTGCTTTTTCTAAGCCTATGAAGAGAGCAAGATCCAAGAGAGCTGTTGCTCTTGTGCAAAGCACTGGATCAGGCTCAGGTAAGTATAAGGGGGCTGGAGGATGAAGCTGAATGTGTCTTAATATCTTCTTGTCCTTCCCTGCACAGCAAAAATCAGATTGGGAAGATAAGAGTCAGTATTAGGAGCCAATCGGGCTATTCAGCAATGCATCTGTGATGACAGGAAACATACTGTTAAGAGCTTGATAGTTTGTTAGTGTGCTGCAGGTCATTCATTCTCCTATCAGCTGGCTGGGGGGGGGGTGTTCTGGGGCAAACTGTACTCTTACCGAAGTGGAAATCAAGTACATGGCTATACTATCTGGCAGAGTTGTTTGGATCACAAGCATGGCTGGGCAAACTTATAAATTCTATGGCAGACAAAACAGAAAACACTGTGTATAATGTATGTTTACCAAATATTTTGCTAAAGGCCTAGAGTTTAGTTTAAAAATCTATCCCAAACCAAGTTGTGGATGGAGTGGTAACAAGTCCTTATCATGTTGTTGTTATCTATGTCCTCACTGGGTACAATCAGTCAATGTGTCCTGATGTCCATTCTCACCAGGACAGAGAGTGATGGGAATTGCAAAAAGTAAAGCCGTGCACTCTACAGTTTTTTCCAGTTTGCAGAAAAAAAAATTGACAGCTCCTGTCGGGAGCCACTGTGCTTACCATGCAAGGTTAGTGCAGCAATCTCCCCCGATGTGCTATCATGTTCTGAGTGCCAGAACACTCCAATAAGTACTCTCTGTCATTGGCTGAGAGTGCTGATCGGGAGTCAGTCAGCTGCTGGTTTTCCAGCATGCATGCCTGACAAAAGCTGGGTGAAAGGCCAGCTGCTGTCGGACAGACCGACATGCACACGGGCATAATATCCGACAGTATTTTTTGTACCGGCAAATGTCTCCCAACATTCTGCCCTGGTGTACTGGGCTTTACTGTTATCAAAAGTAAGTTGGGGAAAAACGTTCAGCTGGGGGATCTGTACTATAGATGAATTCCTACTTTGGAGACTTAATCTTCACTTACTGCTGTTTCTATATCACTTAAAGAAGAAGTCCAACCTTGTTTAAAAATTCAAGTTATTTATACTCTAAAGTATTTTTTTTTACAGCAGACTCCGACTCACAGATAATGTTATATAGGCCATGTCACTCTAGTCACTGCAATTCTTATAGATGTGTAGCATAGCAGGAAGCCTTTCATTTATTATAAACACATGTTAAATCTCAGCATGTTGGGACCTATGCACCACCAGGATGCTTTTTAAAATCCACTAAAAAGTATTTCATGGGATCATGAAGTCCCAGATCTTAATAAACTCTACATTCTGAGTTAAGTAGTATAGTTAATTTGAGGAGAAGAGGCCATTAGAAAATGTTTTGAACCAGGACCTTGCACTTCCTATACTTTGTGTTAGAGAGGGTCAGATACAGGAATAGTTGGAAATAGTTGGAAGTTGGGAAATGCTAACTACAAGCTACAGCTGTTTTTATACTGCAGTTAATTTTAATTTTACTGCAGGGTAAGCAGATTTCCAAATTTTGTACATTGTTGTTTGAAGAACTGAAAAATCCCTTTGGTTCAATCATTTTTAGTGTACTGTTTTATCATTTTTGTTATTTCTTTTTATAAAGCTGTATTTTACTTTTCAATTTTTGTTTGTAAGGCAATTATTGGTACTGCTTTTACCATGCATATAGTAATGTGAGGTTAAAAACTTCTGGCAAGTGCGTCAGTGTGTTCAGTGAAGGTACATGAGTATGCTGGGTTATTTAGAGAAAAGTGTTGCTTATAATAATGGAACATTTTGTCACAGACAGGAGTCATTCCCCATTAAGTGACAGATTGGCTAATCCAAACTTGATTATAGCAGTTGTGACAGGCAGTGGCATAAGCCACTGAGGTGATAAAGAGATCTCCAGGAAGCCTTGGAGCAGCAGTAAAGAAATGTCAGGCTACCCAATGGAAAGAGTAGGAGAAAGCTTAGCATGCCCACTCATTCAGCAGAGGTGAGGGTCTTGAAAGGATTAAGGTGCAGAATAGAAGAGGTTAACTGGTCTCCTTTAGAGCATCCCACAATTGGCGATCAGTTTCACTGCTGACAGCTCCCAGGTAGCAGCCCTCTGGCTCACTGAGCAGGCAGATATCTAGGACAGGGTTAAGTATGAAGGAAGAGTCTCTTGCAACACAGAGATGCTAGGATCACAGGTTTTTAGAGAGTATCGTTTAGACTGGCAAAGGTTCTGGGATCACAGAGATAGTGAAAGCTGGCAGGTGTACATAGAATTACACAGGGTCATTGGAAGCAGGAGTATTCAGAGGATATCACAGGTGCTGGGATTCAGGTTGTCCCAAAAGTTTTGAAAATGACGCAAATATTTTCATAAAGTCTGATGCTTCATTTTTTGTAGATCTTTTGTCGGATGTCACACTGAAGTATAATTCCAAGCATTCCATAAGTGTCAAAGGCTTTTATTGACAATTACATGAAGTTCATGTAGAGTCAATATTTGCAGTGTTGACCCTTCTTTTGCAAGATCTCTGCAATTCTAGCTAGCATGCTGTTAATCAACTTCTTGGCCACATCCTCACCAAACTGTTCTTGGATGGTTGGGTGAGGTTGCTCCCGGAGGATGTTTTTGTACCATTCTTTACTTATGGCAAAATTGTAAGTGAGCCCACTTCTTTGGCTGAGAAGCAACCCCACACATAAATGTGTGTCTTATGATGCTTTACTGTTAACATGACACAGGACTGATGGTAGTTGGTAGCTCACCTTTTCTTCTCCAGACAAGGCTTTTTCTGGATGCCCCAAACCATCGGGGATTACTTTACCTCAGTAGTCCAACCCCTGTATCTTTTGAAGAATATCAGTCGGTCCCTGATGTTTTTCCTGGAGAGAAGTGGCTTCTTTGTTGCCCTTCTTGACACCAGACCATCCTCCAAAAAGGCTTTGCCTCACTGTGCGTGCAGATGTACTAACACCTGCCTGTTGCCATTCCCAAACAAGCTCTGGTGCCTTGATCCTGCAGATGAATCAACTGTTGGAGACAGCAGTGGTGCTTGCTGTACATTCTTGGGCACCCTGAGGCCTTCTTCGTGCAGTGGAAATGTTTTTTATGGGATAATGTTCATTTTCATGGCAAAGAGGGACTTTGCAGTTAATTGCAATTCACCTAATCACTCTTCATAACATTCAGGAGTATATGCAAATTGCAATAAAAAAAACTGAGGCAGGAGACTTTGTGAAAATTACTATTTGTGTCATTCTCAAAACTTTTGGCCATGGCTGTAGGCAGTTGTACATGGGGAGTCACTAAGAGTCACTAAAAGAGTAATACTGAAGGTTACAGAAGCAGGATGGACACTAAAGGAATTTCAGCATAGAGTAACACAGAAGATCACAGAGAATGCATGGTGGCACTGAAGGTCCAGCTGCTAGTGTGTAGACATCTTGCTCGAATACTGAGCAACTTGCATATCTGCCATTTAGAACTGTACTTGACAAAAGTTTTGCTATGACACTGGCAACCACTGATTGGCTACAAGTTGACAGCCCCAAGTAGAAGGACCCGGCACTGGAGGATGAAATAGGCACTGGGGATTGTGCCAAATATAATAAATTGTTAAAAAAATAACAATTGGCAGGCATGTCAATGATATACAGTGTGTTATACTGTATATATATAAAAACACACATATACTGCATGTATTCATATGAGCTTACATTTATGTTTATCTGTGTTTTTTATGTTTGTTCGAGTCAATCATATAAGATCTAAACTAGTAATCTGTGAAAAGAAGTTTCTAAATATACTGAATGTCGTAGAGCGCATTTGTCAGAAAACAGGAATTTAAACCCAATATAAACCTTTTTCAAATGTACTCAGTGTTACAGTTATTTTATAATATGCTCTCTTTCAAATTGCCATGCTTTGAATTTTCTCAGCCGACTTTTGTGGTTGAAGTTTTGTCTATTCATGCTTTCATCAATTATAAGACCAAGCAAGAGATAATGCTAGTTTTATAAACTGGTAATGTTCGAAAAATTGCATTTCACACTTGAGTTTCTGATAGTACAACTCCTTCTAGCTATCTGAGGATTATGGATGACACTCAAATGTTATTTTACTCTGTTTTTTCAAAATGATCTTAAACTTTTTGAATTCCATTTTTAGTCAATCTAGCCAACATTCTCAAAGTGATGAAGTGTAAGTTGATGGAAAGATAAGGTTATAATGCACATTTGCTTCTTTATTGCTGATACTATTTTTTGCAAAGGAACAGCTTTCTGGAGCTGCATTTAAAATCATCAGCTGTCTTAAAATGAAAATAGTACAGTTAGTGGATTTTTAGTCTCTAATCAAGGGAAATTGACATATATATGAACTGTGAAAAGTAGAAGTTTGCTAAAAGCAGCTAAATACAGCTCTATTTTTTTTGATCTGCGGTAGGGAAATCTGTCAATCACTGATTGGTTACTATAAGAAATGATAATTATGAGTAAATTTTTTCTACATCTTCAAAATGAACCATACGCTGAAGACAAAGGGTGCTCCATTTGTATGTTCACCAATGTTAATTTTTTTTTTTACTTTAATGAAAGAGCCCAGATAAAAGTCTAAGTGCTGACCTTTCTGATTGACTCAAACTAATTTACGATTTGTGCCAAAGGAAATATCAAAATTGGCTTAAGTCATCCAAGCAAAGCACAAGCAAAACACTGGGATTGCCAACAGATTATGGAACCTTCAGGCTCTGCTTTAATATCCCTTGGAATGACTAGGAGAGAATTGAAACAAGCAGAATATGGATTTATCTCTTGTAAAAAAAAAAATATATATATGGAACGTCAAGCTGCAATGGGCATCTTAAGCTTTAAGGCACGTTTGTTTTTTTTCTTTTCATTGTTATAAGTTATGATTGCTGCTGAGTGTAATAGACCACTCTGCTCTTTTTTAACCAAGCAACATTTAAGAAAAGTACATTTTATCAAAAGAAAAAAAAAACTATGCACCAAATTACTGTGGGTGATTATTTTGATTTATATTGCATCTAAATTTACTAATATCAAGCCTGGCATACTTGTAGCATGCATAAATAAACTAAAAAATGACCTGGTTTGTCTGGGATGGGTTCTGCAGTATCTTGTTAGCTTGCACTAAATATGAACTTGTATATAATGAAACGTTATATAACTGAAACATAAATCTGAAGTCTAAATATAACAAATATAAGCTAAAATACTGAGGCACTGCTTACAGGGTCAGCGAAAGCAAAATGTAAGTTACATGTAAATGATCTACAATATAGTTACCAATGCCCTTTAACATATCCAATTTTAAGGAAGATTGGAAGTTTTGAAATATTTATAGTAGCATCTCCCTGATGGCCGCTGAGGCACCCTATTGAATAGTGAGAAGGAAGTAACACACAGTTCCAGTCACAGGTCAATTTGGATCAACAAGTTCACTTTAAATACTTAAAATAGAAGTGTGGGAATACAAAAAACAAACATCTGAACTCACCTTCCTCCTGCTGCATTAGTCTGATGCTGTAGCTGTCCCTGCCGGCACTAAGCCTAAGAGCTGAGTTATCTCATGACAGCTAATCACAAAATTCTTGGTCTGTCAGTCACCACACTCTGCTCTGTTCCTAAAGTGCTCACTGGGGTGCTAGACTGTACAGGGGTGGAAGTGTCTGGCTTAGGTTCTCAACGGTGCACTGAGAAGCTAAGCTTGATGCCAATAAGGCATCTGTGTGGATCCTGACAGTATTGTCTGGAACCTTCTAGAGTTGGGAGCAGCTCTATGATGTCCGGCCTTGACCTGATCCTAGGTCAAAGGAGACCGCAAGTAAGTCCACTGCTGTAACCCACAGGAGAAGTATGGCCAAAAACAACTTTAGCCACACTTCTCTTTTAAAGCTAATTGTTTTATGGTATCATTATTTTGGCTAGATGGGGGCTATTACACTTTAATGTTTTTTGATATATTCAGTGGTGTACCTAGATTAGTTATGGTAGAGCTTCCCTGCAGGTACAGCCAGAGATAGAGGGCCATCTGACTGCCGACACTATTAACCAGTTGGATATTTTCCGATACAGTTGTCACTTTTCAAGGTTTGTGGCAACAAATGAGGTTGATGTTCTCACAATTAAGTATCAGTTTCTCTACTGGCACAAATTTCATAATTTTTTACCCACTTGCCCCTAAGTAAGAGCATTTTCAACTTGTCTACCAATTTATGAACTGCATCTTACCTTGGCAGGTTGCAAGAAGAAGCAGGTTAACCCAGTAACCACCAATGTAAGGAATGTAAGGAACAATCTTCCTTCTTTTAACTACCAATTCAAGGGGCATTGTTCACACTGTATAAATCCAAAGCAATATATATCCATACCTATATCAAATGCATATACAGGCATACCCCACGTTTAAGTACACAATGGGGTTTATTTACTAAAGCTGGAAAGTGTAAAATCAGGCTCACTTCTGCTTAGAAACCAATGAGCTTCCAGGTTTTATTACCAACGCTTAATTGAACAAGCTGGGGCTAGAAGCTCATTCTATGCAGAAGTGAGCCTGATTTTGCACTTTCCAGCTTTAGAAAATAAACCCAATTGTGTACTTAAAAGTGGGGTATGCCTGTAATAGGTTTCCACTCATGCATCAATATCATAAAACTTCTATAATCTCAGTGTATAAGTCCAAATAGCACCTCAACACTTTCTGAACCACAATGGAATTTTTTTTTATATATATATATATATAAGGGGAGGGGAATAAAAAACAAGGTTTGAAATATGCTAGTTAAAAAAGACCTTAGATGTAAAATTGGGTTGATTTACTAACACCAAATATAGGTGTTTCCTTCTTACAAATGTATGTTCACTTTTGCAAAGGAAATTTTCTCGTAGGTTATTGAATGAGATGAAGCTCTGCTGGCTTCCATTATCCAAGCATGTGTAGGCAATAATACTAGTTATCTTTTTTTTTTATTGTCCTTGCACATGATTGGATAGTCTTTGTAAAATAACTGAGCTAAATTATATTTGTATCATCTATTGTTTTATATATACATATACATATATATATATATATATATATATATATATATATATATATATATATATATATATATATATATATATATATATTTAAATAGCCTATCCTAGTAACAGTTTACAAAGGAAAATGATTTAACTAGTTTGTCCAGACTTTCTTTCTTGCTTCATTGAGGATGGCAGCAATTCCTGAGGCAATGCCCAGGTCAGCTAGGAGATATACTCCTGCCAGCAGGTTTTTGGTCTGCCTGGAGGATTGGTTTCAATTGGCCGTTAAAACATATAAATTTCATGCAGGCAAATTCCTGAGGGAAAGTGAGCCCAGAACCTCCAGCTCATCAGGCCAAGGATGTTAACAACTTAGCCACTAGCCACAAAGTTTTTAAGACAAGGACACACTTATAAGATAGATCACATTCATTTAATCACATTATCATTAAATAACCTACACCTCACCTAATGTTACCCAAACTACAATTATAAGGTAAACAGTCACACAGTTTTGTAACTTCATTTTAAATACCCAGAGACTATTTCCCAATTGTTTTAGTAGTTTTTTTTTCAAGGACAAAGAAGATCAGCATTATATAAACTGAACATTCCTTGTTTATTAGACTCTGTTGGTCATTTTCAAGCTGAATTAGATACAAATGAACATGCTAATGAGCTCTGTGTGATCATAAGTGGTGTGCTTTAAAATTAGAAATTATCTGTTATTTAAAGTTGTCAGCTTTCAGAGATGACTTTGGACAAAAGACATATAACTTTCAATAGATTTCTGGAAGAAAGCTTAAAAAAGTAAGGCCTTCTAAAGACAATACAGCTATGTAACAACTATGTTTGAGTTACTATGGAACCAGCTCTTGATCTATATTGGCGTCACACACATGGATTTGATGGATAGTAATTTTTAGCAATCTAGAAAATTTTCTATGAGATTCCATTGACTTTATAGTAATCTGTGGTTTTAGCGTTTACATCTATTACACAACAGATAATGAGAACTAGTACAGACAGGGGTAATTATGGTGAACATGAATTCCCCAAGCTCCTCAAACATTCATGAAAAGGGGAAGCTAAGTACAATTTTCTAGTCCTGGGGTTTTCAATAAAGAGCATTTAAAAAGGTATTTTTTTTTTATATATGTAATAAAGTAATGCTACATGAATGGGAATATTTGGCTACAAAAATGGAAATACACTTTAAAATGCCATTAGAAATAGCATCATCAACCCATTTAGCAGAGAGGTGAACAAAGAAATAGTAAAATTAGGCAAGAGCTAATACAGTTTAGATTGTAAAGAACAATCATTATTTGGTGTATAAAAATACTTTAACATATATAACACTTTATTTATACATAACTCTGATCAAATAAAGAAATTGATAAAACCCATTTGTCTCAGTAGCATTACTTTGGAAATCAAATAAATGTTTCTAGTCTGTATAAAAAAAATTCTGGATGGAATAATTAGATGCTATAATCTCTGACACAACAATGGTATTATTTACAACACAGCCATGGTATAATTTTTGAAACAGCAATGGTATCATAAAAAAAAATCATTGAGTGTTAGTCAGATGACAGGCTGAGATGCCATCTGTCTGCTGCAGGCAGGAGGAAGCATTTCTTAAGTCTCCTCCCCCAGTGATCAGACTCTTCATTGCACATTTTTTACCAAATCACAAGGTGAAAGGATGCATGGGGGTCAGGGCTGACCTGTGTTCCTCCCACTATTTAACAACATACTTGTAATTTAACAGATTCCATCCTACAACTAGGCTAGGATTGTATGTATGTCTGTGTAGGGAATTGGGTTGGATTTCTGCAAACATTGGCCATGGCATTAAAGGCATGTCTACAAATGTTGGCAAATCCATCTACACATCCTGCTGCTTGTCAGTAGCACAATGGATGTTATTTACGAAAGGCAAAACCACTTTGCACTGCAAGTACACTTGAAAGTAAGGGGTAGATCTTAAATGAGTGGAAGCTCTGCTGATTTTATCATCCAATCATGTGCAAGCTAAAATGATGATTTTTATTTTCCTTGCATCTCCCCCTCGGATCTACAGCAACTGCACTTCCAAGTGCACTTTCAAGTGCACTTAAAGTGCAAAGTGGATTTTCCTTTAGTAAATGACCCCCAAAGTATAATAAAATGTTACTGACCGCCAATGCAATCTGGCTGGGTCCTCATTTTTGCACAGATTGCCTTTTTACTTGCTTGATTAGTTGCTTACCTGCAGGTTGACTCACTAAGAGTGAATACATCTCGAACAGAACTACTGCCAGGGAATGGTGACAGTTTGCCCACCTTTTCTAGCTGTATTTTTCTAGATATACTGATGAGAAATGGGAAACCTGCCCCTTCAGGCTGTTGACCACCCAGTTTTGTTATGTCTTGTGTGGTCATAAACGTTAACCTTGTTTATGTGATTGTAAGGTTAGCCAGTCAACAAGGGTAGGAGGGGGAGGCCAAGAGAGTTGGCATAGGAGGCACAGTATATAAATCCAGCCTTGCTAGTGACATTAGACTGTAAGCTTCTTTCTGGTCCATGGCTCATGTGAATTGTCCATATAAGCATGTAAATTGTGCAGAAAATATACAGTATGCACTGGTGCTACCTAGATAGTTTTCTCTTTGTGAAAATAACTTTGGCTGCGGTCTAATGATTGTGGTTTCCATTTTTGTCTGTATGCATTGGAGAGGAAATGCAATGAATAATGCCCAAGAGTTTCCAATTTATAATATTGATTCTGGATTACAACTACTGAAATAGCTATTTAGTAATAGCTCCTAAGAGTGAAGAGCAAAACCTCTGAAAAGCCTGAGGTTTGTAAAAACCCTATTTGTTGCAGGATAATTATTCATGCTAACTATTGTAACTGTGATAGTATTGATTATAAAAATCCCTCATATTACTTTGTATAGGTAAGCACCAAATCTATATTTTAGGAGGCCGCTGAATACCAAATTGTTTTTCAAACAATACTACTGGACACCATTTATTGTACTTTATATTTATGCAGGATGCCTTCTAGTCTTATTTTAACTTTTAATTTGTTCTGGACTTACAGTCTACCTGCTAAACACTTCTAATTTGAATTCCTCTTGTTATGTCTGCCTTATTTTCCTAATTGTCCCTGTACCTGTGAAACTGCAGGAGAATGCATCCTCTAGTTCCAATTACCGCCCTATGTCATTTTCAGAGATGGAGACTGCACAGCACTTAGAAAACAAAAAAGTGTTTCGAGTCATAAACAGGCTGTAAAAAAATCTGTTTGCAATGGATTCCACAATTGCAATTTTTCTTGCATCAGTTTATCTATGCTGAAGTTTATCTATGCTGAAGTTTATCTATGCTGAAGAAAAGAAACAAGGCAATCAAGTTCAATCATCAAATTCCTCATTTAAGCAAATATAGCTTTATATTTCAAAAGTCTCTTAAAAGGGATAGGTTGGATTTTTAGAACTTGTGTTTGGGGTAGTAGCATATCTAAGCTCTGTTAACACAGATTGAGAAGGTTGTGCTAGGATCCCTGCAAATTATATATGAAAATCAACAAACGAATCACCACTTTTTTACATGTTTTCCTGTAGATATAGAATTGGTATGGCCTCTAGTGGCACCATGGATGAAATAGTATTGTTAAAGCATGATTCAAGAAGCAATGAAAGCGAACCTGCAATGAAAGAAATATATAATCTGCTATTTCCGACTTCTCATATAGGGAATGTAAGTTGCCTGTCCGTTCAGTGGATTTGATTCTTAAGGACCAATCAACAGTAATTGTAATTTTACTGCACTTAAAAACGCAGGTCACCACTAGGACACACAGATAACTATTGCTGGCTATCATCAGCTAGAATGGACAGTGGCCTCACTGTAACGTTACTGCTGTTTAACTGTGCGGCTGCTGTCTGTTTTATGGCCCTAAGGGTTGATTAGTAAAGAAAAATGAATCTATATGTGAATCGGTGCTCCCGATTGAGCGGGAGCACCGGTAACAGCGGCGGGAGGCGGCGGGAGGGGGGACGTCCCCTCCCGCTCCTCCGGCATAACAGCCGAGTGGCTTTTAGCCTCATCGGTTGTTATGGCTGGATAGCCAATCACCTGCTGAAAAAAACGGTACCAGGATGATGCCTGCAGGTTCGGGCATCATCCCGGTATACCCACTGGAAGCCGAGTACGCACATCTGCGTACGCTCGGCGGGAAGGGGTTATTATACAATATATACAATATACAATGTGTGTATATATATATATATATATATATATATATATATATATATATATATATATATATATATATATATATATATATATATACAGTGCCTTGAAAAAGTATTCATACCCCTTGATATGTTCCACATTCTGTCATGTTACATCCGAAAATGTAAATACGTAAACACGTTTATTGGGATTTTATGTGATAGACCAACACAAAGTGGCACATAATTGTGAAGTGGAAAGAAAATGATAAATGGTTTTCCAATTTTTTTACAAATAAATATCTGAAAATTGTGGCATGCATTTGTATTCAGTCCCTTTACTCTGATACCCCTAATTAAAATCTAGTGGAACCAATTGTCTTCAGAAGTCACCTAATTAGTAAATAGATTCCACCTGTGTGTAATTTAATCACAGTATAAATACAGCTGTTCTGTGAAGCCCTCAGAGGTCTGTTAGAGAATCTTAGTGATCAAACAGCATCATGAAGGTCAAAGAACACACCAGACAGATCAGGGATAAAGCTGGGGAGAAGTTTAAAGCAGGGTGAGGTTTAAAAAAAAAATAGCCCAAGCTTTGAACATCTCATGGAGCACTGTTCAATACATCATCCAAAAATTGAAAGAGTATGGCACAACTGCAAACCTACCAAGACATGGCTGTCCACCTAAACTGACAGGCCGGGCAAGGAGATCATTAATCAGAGAAGCAGCCAAGATGCCAATGGTAACTCTGGAGGAGCTACAGAGATCCACAGTTCAGCTGAAAGAATCTGTCCACCGGACAACTATAAGTCATACACTCCACAAATCTGGCTTTTATGGAAGAAGGACAAGAAGAAAGTCATTGTTGAAAGAAAGCCATAAGAAGTCCTGTTTGCAGTTTGTGAGAAGAAATGTGGGGAACACAACAAACATGTGGAAAAAGGATCTCTGGTCAGATGAGACCAACATTTTACTTTTTGCTATGTGTGGCGGAAATCTAACACTGCACATCACCTTGATTATACCATCCCCACTGTGAAACATGGTGGTGGCAGCATTATGTTGTCGGGATGCTTTTCTTCAGCAGGGACAGGGAAGCTGCTCAGAGTTGATGGGAAGATGGATAGAGCCAAATACAGGACAATCTTAGAAGAAAACCTGTTAGTGTCCACAAAAGACTTGAGACTGGGGCGGAGGTTCACCTTCCAGCAGGACAACAACCCTAAACATACAGCCAGAGCTACAATGGGATGGTTTAGATCAAAGTATTTTCATGTGTTAGAATGGCCCAGTCAAAGTTCAGACCTAAATCCAATTGAGAATCTGTTGCAAAATTGCTATTCACAGATGCTTCCCATCCAATCTGACAGAGCTTTAGCTATTTTTCAAAGAAGACTAGGAAAAAATTTCACTCTCTGGATGTGCAAAGCTGGTAGAGACATACCCAAAAAGACTTGCAGCTGTAATTGCAGTGAAAGGTGGTTCTACAAAGTATTAACTCTTTTCAGATATTTATTTGTAAAAAATGTTGAAAAACATTGATCATTTTCCTTCCACTCCACAATTATGTGCCACTTTTGGAATTTAGTGATCTTCTATCACTAAATTCCCAACAAAATACATTTACGTTTTTGGTTGTAACATGACAAAATGTGGAAAATGTCAAGGGGTATGAATACTTCTTCAAGGCACTGTGTAGAGAAGGAAACTTGTGAGATGTGGTTTGGGGGGCTGTGCCAAGATCAGCAGAACTTGACATAGGACACCGTGCTGCTTTCCCAGTAGCTGTCCCTGCTAGAATTTTAACAAGTTTGCTGATGATGTGAAGAAAAGAGTAATGCAACTTGTTTCTTACTACCAGGACCTAAGCCCCTGGGTGCTGGATGCTGGCATGCACCTTGGGCCCATATGGTCCTTCATGACCTAAACCATCAGGAGTCCTCTCTTTTGCCCCTGAAACATACCAAGGCTAATAAGTAACCAGTTACCCTACTGCAGGGGGTGGGAGAATGAACAAGTCTATATCTACAATATTGGGACCCTATCTTCAGCTTCTCAACTGACCCCTCTGTGTTTTCTTTGCATCTCTCCCCTTTTTCTTTCCCTTTGTCTTCTTCTTTTCCTCTCCTCTCTGTAATTGATCCTGTTAATGACACTACTCTATTGCAATAGCTTGTGCCCTTCATTTGAGCGTTTACTTTTCTAGTCTGGTTGGACATTGTGATTTAATTAACTTATGTTATTCATTGTTTCATTGAATGCAACCCCCCCCCCCCCCTTGATTTTGTAGACCATATTGGTCTTTTCTTTTCTATATGCATATGGCATGTGACTTCTTGTCTTGATATGTGAATAGTGACTCTGTAAATCTGATATTTTTTACATCAATAAAACTCTTATGAAAATTGGGTAATACCTATATAAATCCTATACTGACACAAATGTAATACCCTCATAGAACATTTAATATCATGGTTCAACATATATTAACGTATCACCTTACAAGAACATTTTTAAAGTATTTTCCTTGCTTTTTTTTCTATTGCTGTAACATAATTAATGTCTATATAGTCATTACAATAAGAATATCATCAGTAATAAAATAAAAATAATAATACTACTGTAATTATAACAAAATTAAAAAAACACATTAAACCTTTTTACTTTTATATATACCATAAAATAGTAGTCTAGTCCTCCATTACAAGTTTAAAAATGGTCTACATTTAGGTAAGATATATTGAAAAAGTTAATCCTCAGAAGGTCTATTGTTAACAGAGTTACATTTTCTGGCTTTCAGAAACTCCATTAAATGTTTTCTCTTACCAGAGACTTTTTTTGTTCAGAAACCATTGCCTGCCTTGGGCATTATCTATTTTGATGAATTATGGTGCTAATCTACAGTGTTCTCTTACAATCTGAGGATTTCCAGAAGTTTTGTTCTAAAATAGATCAATGCTGAACATTTGCCAAGAATGAAGTGCCTGTGCTGTTTATTATATTGGCTAATCCAAGGTATTAGGGCTGAGTAGACTGAATTGATGTATGTGCCTGTACAATGTGTGAAATGAAAAACTTATACGCAAAATATGATGAATATGATGTTACATCCCAACTCCCTGAAATATATTTTACTATGTTTTCTGTTACATAAAAGTGGTTATTAATTAAAAACCACAGTATATAAATAAGATCATTAGTCTCCCAAAATCATGTGATCTAATTACTATGATCAACCTCTACTGGGATTCAAGTTGCAGAGTATTTAATGCCATTCTACAAAAGTTGCTGTAGATTGAGTATTTAAATGATAAAAAAACACAGCGAATTAAGAAAGTATGAAAACTCTGTAAAACTATGTTTTTAAATATATTACATTTTCCTGAAAAGTGTTCAGTAGCGTTGAGGTTAAGGCTCTGTGCAGACCTCTCAAGACTTGATGCCTTATAGACCTGGCTTTGTGTACAGTAGCATAGTCATACTGAAACTGAAAAGAGCCTTCTCCAAACAGTTTTTTCAGTTAAAGAATGACTACAGCGCTAAAAAGTATAAAGCGTGGAAGAAAAATATTACATAGCACAGCATGCAAACCAATGAAATATACTGTAAATAGAATGTTTGTATAATAATATATAACAATCACTAATTTAAGTTTCCAAATCCTTATTATCAGAGAAAAGTGTATTCCTTTTGGTGAACCTTTAGTGTCTTCATGGGGTAACACACATCATCACCTTCTGTGAACATCTCCCACCTGTGAACATCTTCACCTAAAAGATGTACAACCTTATGAAAGGCTTTCTCTGACACAGGGGTTAAGTAGTAGCATTTACATGGATCCAATTCAATACACAAGGCTTTTAGGTTCTGGAAGCTCAGAAAGTAACCTGGACATATCCCATAGTGATTTTCATTTGAAATCAGCCTTAGTGTTTGTTTCCACTCCACCTCCTGTGATCAGACTCTCCCCTTAAAGCTGGCCATAAATGGATTGAAATTTCCCTGTCCCTGCTGAACCAAGGACTGGACAAGTTTTGATTCCTGTTCCAGAGAAGTTGATCTAATGATCAGTGTTTCTCAAATTAGCTTGTTGTAAAATGTTTCTTCCATTAGCACTGCACTAAGGAGTCCCTGCCCGCAGAATATAATAACACAGTGGAGAGGATTCCTCCATCTACCTCACTTGTGTGGATTGTGGAATTCGTCCAGTGGGCTGATCAAAAACTGATATTGCCAGCCTAGAAAATGGACCTCATGTACAAACATATTTTCATGTAAATTGACATAATGTATATGGCAGAGCTTGGGGGATGTTAATGTTCTGGGTGGAGTAGGGGCACGTGTTTGGAAACAGTGCACAAGTGGCACCAAAAGGAATGCACTTTTTTTCTGGCACAAAGGATTCAGACACTTTAAATTGGAAGTGTTAATTAAATTATTTGGATTGTATTAACTAGCTTGTACCAATATTTAAATGAATTTATAATTTGGATAGTGCACTTTATAACATTTTTTTCACACATTAAGACATTTTTATGCACTTACTGCATTTTTTCATTATATTATCAGTGGTTGTGCATCATATTGGACAGGTAGCTGAATTGCTAGGGTGGTGAATTATAATAGTTTTTAGAATTCAGAATTAAATTTAAAAGCACACAATTGTGTAGAATGTGTTTTTGTGAACAGTACTCCTCACTTGAACCCATAAAATACTTGAACCAATAAATTGAATAGACGTTCACCTCTAGCCATATAGTATAGGTGATATTATCAGGTGTCTATTTGTCCTATAGTACATCTGTTGCACAAACAATCCACCCACAGGTAATGATATCATAACCATTTTACCATTGGGATTTCAGCCTGATATACTTCACTGGCATCACTTGGGGAGAAGGGTTTTATACTTTATTACATATATTCAGATAACAATTGCTTCATAGTTAAAAAAAAGAAAAACAATGACAAATCACTATATATGAAAATCATTAACCAGGCTTCAGAAAAGGAAAGAATGAATCCACATGTCAATTTTTAACATTTTTGCTCCTCTTTAGTTTGAGCTATGCAGGTTGAAAGTCCCGTAGGCCAAGTGTTAAGTTGTTTAGTACCTACCAACACAAGGGGTTTGAGGGCTTCAGCACATTTTTCTGTCTAGAGTCTTTAAATGAGCAAGGGTCAATGGAAAGCTCAGCAAAACACAAGCAGGATGTGTAATGGTTTTCATATATTGTATGTGTGTGTAATAATATCACAAGAACCACAGACTAAGACTAATATACTGTATATTGTATACCTATTTTGACTCATATGGCCTATCAACTAATCAAATCTAATTCCTTTACTGAGCTTACTGGAATAACTTCAAATCTGATTGCTTGTTAAAGACTAAAGTCCCGTACACAATGGGAGACATTGGCTGGTTCAACAAAAAGCGGTCGACATTCGGCTGTGTGTATGTCGGTCTGTCTGACAGAAGCCAGACATTTGGCCAGTTTCTGTCAGATGAGCATGCTGGAAAACCCACTGGGTTGAATGAAAAAAAAACTTGTAGTGTGTACCAGGCATAAGGCATGTTGCAATATTCTCTTAGGCCGCGTACACACGCGCGGACTGTTTGCCCAACCTTGTTCGTCAAACAGTTTCGGCAAACAGTCCGCTCAAAATTTGCATGAGCGGACTTGCCCACACACGAGCGGACTGTTTCAGCGAACTGTTTGCCAAACAGTTGGCTCAACTTTTGAAATGAACGGACTCGCCCACGTAAGGAGGAGGCAAATCCGCCCATTTCGAGCGCGTGTACAGGTAGGCGGGGCCCGCGAAGGAGACGTCGCGGGCTCCGCCGCCTGGAATGGGCTTAAAGGGGAACCCCAACGCCGAAAAAAATCGGCGTGGGGGTTCCCCCAAAGTCCACACCAGACCCTTGTCCCAGCACGCTACCCGGCCGGCCAGGAAAGGGGGGCGAGCGAGCGCGCCCCCCCTCCTGAGCCGTACCAGGCCGCGTGCCCTCAACATGGGGGGTGCCTTGGGGAAGGGGGGGCCGCGCGGCCCCCCCACCCCAAAGCACCTTGTCCCCATGTTGATGAGGACAAGGGCCTCTTCCCGACAACCCTGGCCGTTGGTTGTCGGGGTCTGCGGGCAGGGGGCTTATCGGAATCCGGGAGCCCCCTTTAAGAAGGGGGCCCCCGGATACCGGCCCCCCACCCTATGTGAATGAGTATGGGGTACAATGTACCCCTACCCATTCACCTGTGAAATAAAGTACAAAAAAAAACACAACACAGGGAAAAAATATTTTATTGCACAGCTCCGGGGGTCTTCCGTCTTCGGGGGTCTTCTCGCCGGACTCCTCCGCTATCTGTGTGTAGCTCTTTTACTAGCGGAGGAGTCCGGCTTTCTTCCTCCCCGCCGCCGGCCTCTTCTCCCGACTTCGGGGGTCTTGTCCCCCTCTTCGGTTCTTCTGCCGGGCCACCGCGCCTTCTTGTAGCTCTTTTACAGGCGGTGGCCCGGTCTTCTGTCGCCGCTGTCGTCGCCGCCGCCGCCGCCTTCCGTTCTTGTTCTTCTTCTTGTTCTTCCTCTTCTTCTCCTGGAGATGTTGACTCGACGAGCTCTCCGGCCGGAATGCCAGAGCCGCGCTGTGCGGTCACTTATATAGTGACAATGGGGCGGTGTCACATGGTATATGTCACATGGGTTGGTCACATGGTGACCCCGCCCCCTTACGATGTCATAGTCCCCATGTGACATCAACCCATGTGACCAACCCATGTGACATATACCATGTGACACCGCCCCATTGTCACTATATAAGTGACCGCACAGCGCGGCTCTGGCATTCCGGCCGGAGAGCTCGTCGAGCCCGCCTACCTGTACACGCGCTCGAAATGGGCGGACTTTCCGAGCGGGAACAGTCCGCTCATTTCGAAAGTACAGCGGACAGGCCCACACACGGGCGGACTGTTCGCTCAAACACAGTTTCAGCGGACAGTTTTTCGGAATTTCCGAAAGACTTTGTCCGTCCAACTGTCCGCTGAAACTGTCCGCTGAAAGCCCACACACGAGCGGACTGTCCGCCCAAACACTGTTCAGCGGACAAGGTTGGGCGAACAGTCCGCCCGTGTGTACGCGGCCTTATTCTTATCAGAAATTGACCAAATCCAGTGGCTTTCTCCTTTGTAAAACATCTTCATTCTTTAGAAAGGAATTGCTAAATATATGTAATTCTTTAAGTCACACACTTGTCTTTTATTGAAACTGCATACAAAAGAGGACAGCAGATTGTTGCAGATTTGCATTTTTTGCTTAGCCGTTCTTTGAATTTAAGATTCTTTGGACAACATATTGTAAAGAATATGAACTGTTATTTTATATCCATCTGTTTTCTGTACTACAAACCTATCACAATTTGCAGCAGTGTTTTGCAATGAGTCATTGCGAACCCAGGGCAGCATTTAATTTCAATGCATGAGCAATGTAAGAAATGCCATGTAAGTGCTCGCATCCTACCTGCATGGAAGACTAACAAAGGCATTGTTTGAAAACATTGTGTTAATCTCCATAAGAAAATGTTAAATGTGCCATAGACACAGCTCTGCAAGATGGAGATAAGCTGTTTGATAGTCTGAACAAGGGAGTAGATATGTAACTTGCACAAACAGCCTGGTCTTAAGTGAATAGTCATTTGATGTTTGCTAATCCAGAGATCATAGAACAGCAATAATGTTTAAAAAGTTTTTTTTATTTATTTAATTTTTTTAAGAATGGAGGACACAATTGGCAAATTTGCTGCTCTAGTTTGGTAAAACAAAACAAGTAAAATATGTCAAATTTTTGTGTATTTTTAATTGGATCTGTTATAAAATAACCAAATTTGTACCAAGATAACTGTAAAAATGGGCTCTAGAACTCCTCCTTTATGGGCTGTCTGACAAAAAGTCAATGCTCTTATACACTCCCTAAAGTCTTCAAAAAAAATGAGTATAGGTCACATTCAGTGTGTTGTTTTAGAACCTGATCTGAGTCAAAAAGATACATGCAGTCATCAGATAGTCCAGCTTGAATCACACACTTAACTTTTTTGATCACAGGTTTGTTTTAAGCTATAATGAAAATTTAAAGAACTATTTAGTGAAAACATGTTTACTGAGATCATAAGTTCATCTTTAAGGAATTTGAAGTAGTAGAATTTGCACAACTGACTGGATCACCTGATCATGCATATAGGTGCTGTGTCTATTTAATAACATGCCACAGCACTTCTTGAAACCTCATCCATAGTCCAACAAATGTATGTCACACTTCCTCTAGATCTTGGCCACTACTCCACCACTATATCTTATAAAAACTCACTAATAGTTAGTCTCACTTCCCCTGGAAAAAGTTGTCTCTGCTCCTTTTCAAAACTGAAATCTTGGTGGCTTAGTGCTTCACTTCTTTCCTTGAAGCTTTTTCATGCTGGGCTTGAATCCCACTTAGCACACTGTCTGGAAGGAATTTGTGTGTTATCCCCCTATCAGTTTAGGTTTCCTCCCATACCTCAAAACTCTACTAGTAGAATAAATGGTTTTCTCCCAAAAAATTTGTGTGAACAAGTGTGGTTAGTACAATAGCTTTTTATGGGGAGACAGCCTGATGTGAATGGATCTAAGTGCTCTGTAACATAGCATAATGGGCGTAATAATTGCCACTATATCAACTGAAAAAGTAAAAATAACTCTCAGCCATCCTCCAACCCTCCGTTACTCAAGCTGCTTAATTACCCTTCACCAGTGCTCCTCCTTACACACACTATTTGCCATTTTGACACAACTTTGTAATTTCTTCTCCTCCTGTACATGCTCCAGTCTCTTCCAACTCAGTCTTATTTTTAAAAATCCTTGTTATACCCCCCCCCCATTCACTGTTAAGAATTTATTTTTTTTACAAACTATTTTGATTCTGCTCTTTTAAATGTTCTCATCACTGCAGTTGAAAATGGATATCAATCAACGATCCTAGACGGGATCCCCTAGCACCTCAAAATATGGCGCCCATGGATAGATCACTTCCTGCCCCCTGACTTTGATAAGCATCTCTTAGAACCTTAATCCCACCCAGACTCTCAGCGAAAATGACAATAAATGACCTGGGCCCATGCAGAACACTCAACCACCTTCCTACTAACTACCCTATCCATCTTTCATCCTATCATTCTTTCTTCTTTCCTCCACTTCCCCCTCCTTCCAAATCCTTCCTCCCTATTCATGGTTTACCACAGGTAACATGGTCAGTTAGTACAAATTGTTCAGTTGGTACCGAGGTCACCACTTACAGAGTAACCCTGTTAGCTAGCCCTCTTGTGTCTAAGGGCACTACTCTCTCCTTTGTTATGGCTTTAACTACTCCTTTTGGAATAGGCAATCTATGTTGGTATGACTGATCTCTGTGCCTCCTTCTTCGACATGTTTTTCGCCATATTACTAAACCGTGATATTTTCTGTTATCTGTACTTGCTCAAACTTAAACTGTACTGTCTACAACTGTTATTTGTCTGTTACCAATAAAAATCTTTGAAAATAAAATGGATATCAATTTCACCCCATGGACAATTAGAAAATCAACCGAATGTTCTTGAAATGAAAACATTCAAATTAAATTCTACTAGTGTATGGCCAACTAAACTCTTACTACTTATACAACCTGACTACTTACACATACAATACATAACGACTACAGAATGGATACTAAGGGCATGTTTACATCTGCTTTAGGGTCACTCTTCGGAGATCATTTGATAGGAGGTGTGGAGGCATTGTATCACCTCCTTCTGCCTGTTTAAACCCCCTAAATAGCAAACATGCCTCAATTGAATGTGTTGTGCATGGTTACGCGACGGTTCACTTGAATGGGTATAATTGCTGCTACGGCAGTGGCAACCCCAGCTTCTGCCTCTGTAGCAAAATGGGGAAGTGGTTGAGGAGCAGTAAAATGTGGCCCAACCAGAGGGTTGTGTAAATGAACCCTTATGCCTTGAACTGCAGACACATACTTTTTAATACACTTTTTTGCATTAGGAGTAGTGAGGGTTATGAATTATAAGAAAAAAGTAAGTGTAATGTGAACACATGAGAAGTTTATATGAGGAAAGGTAAAAATGATCAGTAAAAGCTGTGTATGGTGGGAATGTGTATGGAGTATGATGTACAAGAATCCAAGGTCTCCTCAACCTTTAAGAAAAACAAATGATGGAAAATAAATTAGAAGAATAACTGACAGGGACTGAGGACTGAAAGAGGAATGGTTAAGATATGTAAGAAGAATGAAGAAGTAGTAACAAATGTTTAGAGGAAGAGTGATTGGGTTTGGGGGAAGAATGAGAGGAGCATATTGATGTGCACTCCACAAGGCCAACTGAACAGCAAAAAGTTAGGGGGAGAACTGACTTCGATTTTCAGGAAAAGTGACAGATGTTTGAAGATAACCAATGTTTGGAGGATGAACATTCTGAGGCTTGTCCTAAAATAGATGACCTCAGGGGGCGTGGCTGGCTGGGGGCATGATCGCTGCCTGGAACCTCAGCTCCTCTCAGCCATGGGATATATAGCAACCTACCGTACCTATCCTCAGTAAATTCCCCCTCTCCACTACAACGAAGGGAAGAAGAATCATCGAGCACCCAAGTGCTATGTCCAGAAGGAGTAATACTAGCCTCCACAGGCCGCGCCATCTCACTGATTATTTCGGGAGAGCTGTCATGCAGAACGGCAAAGATGGTGCCAACCCCGCACACCAAGCTTCCTTCTAGATAACAGGGCTCGCAGGATCATCCCACTGGCCCTGAGGAGATAGACAGCACGGCTCCTGACACAGAATCCTCTCAACCTTTACCCACTGACCGAGGTAAGCAAGCCGGTCAGTCCACAGCCCTCTCTCCTACGAAAAGCTCGTAACAGCACTAGGGCCCCCCAGCAACTGCAGGCCATGAACTTCCTCATTCTGACTCTCTAGCCACTCTGCCAGCCCCTGACCAGCCTGCATAAAAACACACTCTTAAGCTCATGGTGCTATCTCTACAGAATGACATCCGCAATGAATTACAGTCCTCAGTCTCTATAGTGCACTCCAGAATTGACCAAGTGGAAGATCGCACTGATGACATTGAAAAACAGCTCACTGAACACACTGTGGCCTATAATGAAATGGCAGATGCCCATGATCAACATGCTGAGGAGATACATTATCTGCAAGCCAAAGTTGCAGATTTAGAGGACCGCTTGAGGAAGAATAATATTAAATGCCAGAATCTATTAAATCTCCTGAACTGATCCCCTACATCCAAAAACTATTCCTCACACTCATTCCTCAACTGCATCAAACTGACATGGTTATTGATTGGGCACACCTCAATATCAAACCTAGCCACCTCCCTGCATCTGTGCCTCGTGACATACTCACAGGCATACACTTCTTTCAAGTGAAAGAAAAAATCATGGCAGCTGCCGATTCCACCTCTGCACTACCTGACCCTTACTCATCTGTGTCCCTATACACAGAAATCTCTGCTGTCACAGCTCAAAAATGGAGAGAATTCTCCCCGACCACTGCTATCCTCTGGAAACACAACATCCCATACAAATGGGGCATTCCTAATAAACTGGTAGTCACATACCAGCACCAAAGCACCAACATCTTTACCCCCAAATATGGAATCAAGCGACTGCTCAACTGGGGCCTAATCACCTCACTGCCACCTGAACCACTACTTCAGTGTCCCTCAATGCACTCTCAGGATACCGGGCACCATACTTCTGCTACCACCCACAGGTAAAGCTTTCCTATGTCTCCTCTCTCTTAAACCATCCGGTGCCTCGTGAACGTTTTTGTTGTACCACGCCTACATTCTCGCATCTCAACACTGTCCCTGATGATCGTACTACTAACTATGCTCTTTACTCTCTCCCCTGAGAAGGAAAAAGTGCCATGCACTTTGCAGCTCTTGTTCTTTCTTTTTTTTGTTCATTTTTTTACCTTTGTTTCCTACAGGTTATGTTTATTGCAATATCTTACTTTTTTTACTTTAGATTGATAGCAATGATTTGACCACTGTATAATGCTGTTACAGGTCTACTTCCTCCCACACTCACCTCTGTGCGACAACTAAGAGTGATAGCCCTATAATCCCTCCTATTAAACATCTCACCTTCACTTCCATCAAGGCAAAAGGCTTAAATTCCCCTTACAGAAGAAGTTTATTATGGAAAGAAGCACTAGCCCATACCTCTGACATACTATGTGCACAGGAAACCCACTTCATCCCAGAAAACCCTCCTCCTGCACCCACAAACAATACCCACATTGCTACTTTGCCAACTCTGCCTTGAAAAAAGCAGGAGTAATGCTTGCCATACGCTCCTCAGTTTCATTCCAACCACTTCTTACTGACATAGACCCTGAGGTCTGGTTCATAATCTTTCAAAGAAGGCCCCTTGATTTTATGTGGTGACTTTAACCAAATTGTTGATCCCTCACTAGACACTTCTAACCCTGCCCGTAAACGTTCTACCTCTATTTCCTCCCTACTCCACTTGGAGGACCTATACGACCCCTGGAGATTGCTGCATGACACTGAAAGGGATCAGGGCCAGATTAAGAACATCGTGGGCCTGGTGCTGAGGATTTTGGTGGGGCCTTTTATAAACAATAAATAAAAAAAATGCTAATTATTTTTTGTTATAACAAATTAAATTAAAGAGAGAGAAGGAGGATGAGAGAGAGAGAGAAAGGGATGAAAGAGGTGTGAGGGGTAAGGGAGGGAGGATGACAGAGAAAGGGGGGGATGAGAGAGAGAGGATGCACATGAGCATGTGTGGGAATGACATCAACGCAGCCTGGCCAAGGCAAATGACGGAAGGCACAGAACCCAGAAGGAAGACCGGGTGAAGGTGGAAGTGCCCGGGCCCCGCCGGATTGATCACAGCACAGCACTGGAGTGCTCAGTCTGACAATTAAAGTGTGTCCTAATATGCTAATATGCTGGGCATACTTGTACATTATGGCATAACCTACCCAAGGGCCTCTAAAAAGTAGTACTGTTAGAAAAGTTTACTACCGCTTTACTATCACCGGGCCTCTCATGGGGCCCCTACTGACCCTGTGGCCCTTGGGCAGTGCCTAAGTACATGGTTGTCAACATTTCAAAAATATTTTCAGGGACGCTTTTTTTACAAGTGCTATATTTAGAGTAGCTGACGTCCCCTGTGTTCCTCTATACATCACAATAGTAATTACAAAATAAAATAAGTACTAATAATGGGGCATAACAAATATGAGGACTGTGAGATTTCCTTTAGTTGAACTGACAAAAGTGCCCATTCTAGAGCTGGTAACATTGAGGAACATATAATTTTAACATATAATTTTAACATATAATTTTAACATATAAACAATTTTTGTAGGTAAGAGGCATAGGGGAGGAGTATGGATGGTATAAAAGTGGGAAGTATGTGCAGGTGAGGGAGAGGAATGTGGAGGGTCTAACAGTGGGCCCTATGTACATGAGAGGAGTGTAGAGGGTATGGCAGAAGGCACTATGTACAAGAGAGGAGTGTGAAGGGTAAGACAGTGGGCAGTATGCACAGCAGAGGAGTGTAGAGGATATGACATTGGGCACTAAATATAAGAGAAGAGTGTGGAGGGTATGACAGTGGGCACTATGTACAGGAGAGTAGGACAGTAAGCAGTAATTACAGGAGAGGAGTGTGGAGGGAGGGTATGACGGTGGGCACTATGTATAGGAGAGGAGTATGGAGGGTATGACAGTTAGTAGTATGTACAGGAGTGGAGGGTATGACAGTGGACACTATGTATAGGAGAGAAGTGTTGGAGGTATGACAGTGGGAACTATGTATATGATAGGAGTATGGAGGGTATGATAGTGGGTAGTATGTACAGGAGAGGAGTGTGGAGGGTATGACAGTGGGCACTATGTGTAGGAGAGAAGTGTTGGAGGTATGGCAGTGGGCACTATGTATAGGAGAGGAGGATGAAGTAATCTGGGAAGGAAAAATGTAAAGGTTTGTGGAAGGATGTTTAGGGACTGCGTAGTGGTTAAGCGGGCCAGACATGGATTGAAATTACACCAATTAAGCAGAGACCAGCCATAGTCGATCTATGTATGGGCTAGCTGGTTTTACACAAGTCAACCTATTAACCGACTTGAGTACAACCAGCCTGTCAGGTTTTCCCCAAAACAATCAGTGCTGCCAGCTATAGTTAGCAACACTAATCATTGTATTCACTGGCAGAACACAATAACACTGCGGGAGTGATTGTCCCATTCACAGGTCAGCGGGTGAGAGGGTGTGTGGGGACAGGCTGGGGAGAGATACTAATCAGTCCCTGGGTAGGCGCTGGTTAGTATCAGAGCCAGATACATACAGGTTACATACGCCAAGATCATTAGATCGAGAGCAATAATTCTAGCACTAGACCTCCTCTGTAACTCTAAACATGTAACCTGTAAAAAAATGTAAAGCATGGCTTAATACACAACAAAAAATCGTGCCAACTTTAGTGTTTTTTTTAATGAATGAAACAGTTTCTTTCCAACATAAAAAGTTGCAAATACCACCATTTTATTCCATAGGGTGTCTGCTAAAACAATATATAATGCTTGAGGGTTCTGAGTAATTTTCTAGCATAAAAAAATGATGATTTTTACATGTAGGAGAGAAGTCTCAGAATGGGCCTGGGTGGCAAGGGGTTAATTATCATAAGTTATCTACAAATAATTATTATAAGCACTGTGAGTTCATCCTCTCAGTCTGCTGCAGAATGTTCCAGCTTGTATTTATACTGTCGCTCTGTATGCAGCTTCTGACAGGCTGCGCAAGCAGCCCTGTATCTCCGGAACCATAGATGATAGCAGCCCCATATTTTAACCAGTGCTGGAGTGGGTCTTTAGCTACCTACCCCCCAAATATGGGGTCTCTGTGACTCCTGATCGCCGAGCTACAATCCTCGAAGTCGATCTTTTTTTTTTTTTTTTTTGATTTTTGATTTTTTTTTTGGGCAAATGGGCCTATCTTGAGAAAGGGGCCTGGAGCTGCAGCTCCAATAGCCCCTATGTTAATCCGGCCCTGAAAGGGATTACACTTTCTTTTCGCACACATAAAACGCATACTCTCGGATAGATCGCTTTGACTGACAAACATACTTTACAAATGGTACAGGAGAATATACTGGACTTATTATGTGATCTGACCATGCACCTATATCAATTAAATAGTTTCCAGCACTCACTAACAAAAACAACACCATTTGGAGGCTCAATACCTCTATTATTGCACAACCACACTATCAAAAACAGATTTTATCTAAACTGCAATAGTTTTTCAAAACCAATTCCGGATCTATAGACAACCCACACTATGGAACGCCAACAATGCCTACATAAGAGGCCTTCTGATTAGGTTGAGGGCCCACAAGAAAAAACAACACAATAACACTTTGAACAAACTACTGTACTAGAGCAAATACGTAAACTAGCCAATAAACCCCCCCCCCCCCCTACTTAACTCTGAATTGCATACAGTCAGACAGGCTCTAAGAAACCACCTTTACACAAACTTTGACTACCACCTTAAACGCCTCTGTCTACAATCCTACTCACAGCACAACAAGCCTGGAGCATACCTAGCCAGACAACTTGAACGCAAACTAACACAATCCAAAATCGCATACCTTACCGACCACTGTGGCACAAAACTCACCAATCCTAGGGACATAGAAGACCAATTTATTTCTTACTACTCTAAACTGTACAATCCCACCATCTCCAACTCTGCTCCACCACCCTTCTCTACTGACATAGACAACTTCCTGAATGACGTACACCTTCCCTCACTATCATAGGACCAATTACATAAACTGTTATCCCCATTCTCCCATTAGAAGTAGAAATGGCCATTTCCACCCTACCACTTAATAAAGCTCCAGGCCCTGATGGATTCGGCAACGAGTACTAGAAAACTTTCTCTGAGCACTTTATTCCCTACCTATGCCAATTCTTCAGCTTCACTGTAAGCACTGGTTCCATTTCCTCATACCCCCCCCCCTTAAAGTCATCATTACCACCATTCCAAAACCAGGCAAACCGACCGATGACTCTGCCAACTACAGACCCATCTCCCTGCTTAACACTGACACCAAACTATATGCCAAACTCTTTGCCACATGGCTCTCCAGCATCATCCCACAACTCGCGCACATTGACCAAGTGGGCTTTGTGGCTGGCAGACAAGCATTGGACGGTACCTGCAGGTTTATAGACCTACTACAATGGGTGGAACACCACCAAACGCCTTCTCTGCTCATCTCCCTCGATGCAGAGAAGTCATTTGACAGGGTGGACTGGTCCTACTTGACAGCAGTCCTACGGAAATTTGGCTTCTCTGGGACCATCCTGCAAGCAATACTTGAGGGCAGCACAGTGGTGTAGTGGTTTGCACTTTCACCTAGCAGCAATAGGGTCGCTGGTTTGCATGTTCTCCCTGTGCCTGCGTGGGTTTCCTCCGGGTACTCCGGTTTCCTCCCACACTCCAAAGACATGCAGGTAGGTTAATTAGACCTTGTCTAAAAAAAATTGGCCTTAATATGTGTATGTGTATGTCAATGTTGTATGTGTTTGTAAGCATGTCAGGACCTTACTGGGTAAAGGACCACGCAAAAAGCCACAGATGGACTCTAGTGGCAAGAAAGCGCCCTGAGGAAATTCAGTTCGCATAGGTAGTGCTATACAAGTCACTCACTCACTCCCTCTATTCCTCTCCCAGCGCCAGAGTAATGACCTCCGTACTACTCTCTGACCCCTTATACATTTCTAATGGGATGCCAAGGGTGTCCACTCTCACCCTTATCATGGAACCTCTAGCCCAATCGATCTGAGACAACCCACTCATATCAGGCCTATACACCGACAATGTTATCATCTCCCCGACTGATGCTATCAATTCACTTCCTGCACTCCACCACACCTTAGATTTATTCAGTAAAGCCTCCTTGTATAAAATTTACTTTTCAAAATCTAGCATGCTCGGTATTGGCCTAGACCAACGCACCAAAAATCACATTACTACCCACACGTCTTTCTCGTGGCCCTCTAACTCCATCCTCACATACCTGGGCATACAACTAATCGCACCCTCCTATAACTTATGTTCTGTCAACTTTAATAACCTTGTATCCAAGCTCCAGAAAACTATGTAAGATCTTCAACACACCAATGACTCCTGGGCAGGCAAAATCACTCTCGCCAAAATGTTTCTCCTTCCCCATGCCTTATATACATTACGAACATTGCCAATACCATTTCTCAAAGAGAAACTATTACAACTCGAGTCTATTATAACAACCTTCATATGGGGTGGAAAACAATCTCATCTTAAAAGCATCACCCTATGCAAACCAGTTACCTCTGGAGGGATGGGAGCACCAGACTTAATAGCTTACTATAAAGAAACTATACTTGACCAGGCCAAAACCTGGTGGAATCCCACGCAACAAACCACTTGGTTCCAAATAGAAAAAGCAGCATTCAACTCCCATCCCAAACAGACTCTCTGTGCCCTTCTCCTGCAACACCAAGAGACTTACTCATTCCTTGACATTATCAATGCCACCACTAAGACATGGAAGGCTACCAAACAAACTTCCAAGGGAATCCCATTATGCTTGCTCACACATATACCTCTGGAAGCCCTCCACACTGTCACACCTAACATCAATCTCTCTGAATGGATCACCGCAGGCATCTCCACTATTGAAAACTTATATCAAGGTCCCATTCTTATGTCCTTCCAAAGACCACAAGCCACTCACTGTATTAGAAATAAGGATTTCTTCAAATACCTCAGGACCCGCTCAATTCTCTCTAAAGTACAATGGTCTGAAAGCCTACTGCCATGGCATCTGATAACATTCTTTACCCTCAAATCGCCCTACTGCCATGGAATCTCATCATGCTACAAGCTTCTCACTGATACCTGCCACACTTCTAAGTCCCCAAAAAATGCTAAAATGAGAGCATCTACTACAATGCTCCTACACTCCCCAACAATGGCATCACTCACTAAAAGCACCCTTGAAAATTTCACATTGTCTACTTCATTGGGAAACCATTCAAAAATGACTCCACAACTGGTACCTCACACCAACCAAGCTAGCCCACATCTACCCGACCTCCACCAATCTCTGTTGGAGAAACTGTGGATCTCCAGGAAACCTGCTGCACATGTGGTGGGACTGCCCAATCCTCGACAAGTTTTGGACGATGCTCTCCAGCCTCTTCCTCTCTATTCTACCAACCCCTGTACCCCTAACACCCCAAATGGTTCTATTGGGTCTGGACACGGAACTATGGCCCCGACTTTCGTATACAGTCCTCTCCCATGTACTTATTGCTACTCACTTGGCTATTGCCAAAAATTGTAAGTCCCCTGACCCCCCTCTAGTTCGCAACTAATTGCTCTCCTGAACAACCACTGCCTAATGGAATTTATGCACGCCAGAGCCCACCTACAAATTTCTAAATTCCAAAAGAACTGGGAACCTTGGCTCAAACACCCTAAATGCCTACCTCCCACGAATGAACTTCTGCATATCTGACACCTTATTGCTGTCCACATCTGATTTCCTTACCCATACTCATATGTCTGTCACCTACTACACAGTACAATGCTTATCTTCATCCTTACTTGCTAAACCTCTGTTAAATGTACTCAATTACTTCTTCAGTACTGTATGTAGATCTTCCATTGATTGATATGTTAACTCGATAACCACTTGTATACTTATATGTTATTCAACTGTTTACTCTGTATTTCCCCAAATATGTATACTCTATAATAATATTAAGGTTAAAAAAAATAGATGACCTCATTTACAAACTGTATGAATCAAACAAGTGCCCTCGATAATTACTAAAATAATGCACAGTGAGATTTATTGCCAGATATTCACTGGCAATACGAATTTGGGAAAAGTGGCTAAATTTAAAAAAATGCAGTCAAAGTGAATTTTTTATTCAAATACACCAATGTTACTGATGTTTGAAAAGAAAATGTATCATGTGATCATTTGTAAGTAGTTCAAATGGAATGATTCCTAACAGCATAATATACTCCGTTTTTTATTAGAATGCTCTTGCTATCAAAGCTTGTGTTACAATATTAATCGTCTTATTTATACTGTTTACAACGCTTACATTTAAAAGGTTTCTTAAAAATTTTATTTTTTAAGAAAGTAATACAGACATGTAATGAATGAATATACTACCTTAAATTATGTCACATCAGTCAAAATTTGGAACAGTTTGCCCAGTGAAAGGCAATTGCCTTGTAATACAAAATCATAATAAACTTTTTAAATTGAGTTATAATTATGCAGAAAATTAGAAATAAACCCACTGCTTTAATTATTTTAATATTTCACCTTACACATTCCTGGGTTAATTACTGCAATTCACAATTCAAACAATCATAAAAAGCAGCTTGAATTTAAGATAAAAGACATGCCTTTTTGATATAAATTGAACATAGTGCTGTACAAATATTTAACCAGAAATATATAGCTGTGTGACTTGAATATAATGTTCCTGTTAAATGGGAAAATGGCTCTCTGGACTACCTTGATCCATTCATTGAGGCAGCACAAATTGCTGGCAATGTACAAAGTAAAGTACAGCTTTGGGGAGAAAGACTGATTGCATGATAAAAATAACTGTACTTTTCTTAGTTTCTAACTTATTGGATCTTCTTAACTGCATCTTAGAGGTAAATACAAAGTGGCAAATAGCAAAATGCAAGGTAACCAATCAGAATTAATTTCTCTCATTAGTTGCATGGGTTTTCTTTTTTTGCATATCAATTGTATGATTTCAACAGCATCTCTAACCGAGAATGTTACTTTATGTAAACCTGTAGCCATACACAAACAAACCGAAAAATACATACTGTATTTTCCAGTGTATAAGGTGACCGGGCGTATAAGACGACCCTATAATTCTATTATATTTCGACAGTTTTTGCCTATACTCACTGTATAGGACTACCCCCTTCTGAGGCTTCATATTGCCTATATTTACTTGCTCTAGGCCACACAACCCCTACAGTGTTCTGTTATGCCAATGACAATCAACTTTTCTGGTTGTAAGCCTTTCTCTGCATCTCTTAACAGAAGTCTTTCTTTTTTTTTCCAAAGACATAAAGTTTAGTTTAGAATAGAATTCCAGGCTTTGTAACTACCGGTATGATTAAACCTGCTTAAGTGCTTATGACAAGTCCAATGGCTGTATTGCCTCCTACAGAACTGAACAATTACTGCTGTGTAGGTGTTGTGGGACAGAGGTTGGGAAATTTGAACTAGGACAGTCAGTTCCACTACCCAGGACACTTCTCATTAAATGCAAGTACAGTATTTGACAAGGATGGAGGAAATGATAGCTTAGTATTGTGTCTGCAGTCTCTAACCATCTCTTGTATCATGCCCATAGTCATGTGCTGCTGTGTTGTCAGGTCACCTGAGACCAGGTGACAGATGCACTCCGTAGGAGTCGGAAGTGCACCACTAGGTAGTGGACCTTAGGACTGACTGCTGCGGATTGTACCCAGGGAGATTCAGGACTGCAGGTCTACTGGATCACTAACACAGATCCCAGTAGGAGCTAGAGCATAGATTCCCCGGGGCGCAGAGTCTAAGAGCCAGCAGGTGTTCACCAGAGCCTCCAGTGGTGAGGCTGGACTTCGCTGCAGTCTGGCTCCAGGTCACGGCCCCTAGGGCCTCACAGCTCACACTCACAGTAGACTGCAGGAGAAGGAAGCAGCAGGCTGGAACGACAAGAATAGTAAGGGGATAAGGCAGAGGTCAGGGCAACTAGCAGACAGGAACAACAGAGTACACGCCAAAGGTTCAGGGTCACAGGCAGACCTGGATGGTCAGGGACATGCCAAAAGGTCAAGGTCACAAGCAGACAGGAATCGTTGAGAACACGCCAAGGTCGGTAACAGAGACAAACTTAGAGCACACAGCAAGCAGGAAACAGGCCAAACATACAATGAATACACAATGGTTGATCAGCACCGCTGACTTGCAGTGCACAGGTTAATATAGGGCTCCCTGATAGGGCCTGGGGTGGAGCCATGCTTAGAGGAGAGGTTATAAAAACCACCAGGTGGAAGTGGCTGGCCTCTTAGTCAGAACACATGAGGGGAGTTAAGAAAACAGAGGAACATCACTGCCTAACCATGACATGTGTGTTTGCCATCTATGCCAAAGAATATTCACTGATTTGCATATGCAGCCCTTCGGCCCTTCGGTGATTCCAAGAACTGCACTTGAGGCCCCCTGTATCAAGAAAGTTGACCACCTCTGCTTTACATGGATGCTTATGATTGCAGATCTCTAACTTGATCATTTTACTCTCCTTTGTGATCACATGTGTGATACTGGGCTATCTCCCCTGATATTTCCTTTCCTCAACATGCATATTTTATCTGTACTCATTCTTCTTGCTTCCTTTCTTTTCTTTTCCTGTAATTGTATTACTTGTTCTAATTCTGCATGAGTGGCTCCTATTTGTCACATACACATTCTAAAATGGTTTTACATGTTTTATTAAAATTTGATCTATCTGATATAGGACAATGGCCCCACCACAGTGCTCTCTCTTTTCATCACTGGGTTCCCATTGCTTATTTATATGGCTTATGCATCAAATGTATTCATTATCTCCCTATTTCTGAGGTTCAGATTAGGCAAAGCAATTCTAATGTCTACATATAGCCTGCAAAGGTGATACTATGTTTATGTTACCATGTATATTGTTGAACCTCTTGTATTTTTGGATGTTGAATGTCCTTTTTATCCTCTCTTTTTCCTTTCTGTACCCCATTAATGCTCTTAATAAAACTAGATTAAGTAAGAAGAATGTACAGTGAGTACAGTCTCTTGTATTTTTTTTTTTCTTTTTTAATCTTAGACTTTAAGATTTCAGTATGGAAACAGCAAACACAACACAAAATGAAAATAAAGCCTCGTATACATGATCAGATTTTCCGACTGGAATTGTGTGATGACAGGCTGAATCCGACCATTTGTATGCTCCATCGGACAATTGTTGTCAGATTTTCCGTGGACAAATGTTGGATGGCATGCTTTAAAAATTTCTGCGGACAAATGTCTGTTGTAGGATTTTCCAAGCGTGTGTACATAAGTCCATTGGACAAAAGTCCAAAGTACAAACACGCATGCTCGGAAACAAGGATGAGCCAGAAATGGTCGGTCTTGTAAACTAGCATTCGTAATGGAGAATTAACATTGGTGACGAGACAAAATATGAAATATCAAAATGCAGCACACATTCTCTTCTTCTTTAATGGGATAATAATGAAGCTGCCTTGCTGGTGATACTATTATATATTATTATGCTTGTTATTTTTTTGGTGCCAGTTAACACAACACCATTATCCCATAGTTTCTATAGTTTCTTCATATAGGGGGTCAACAATGCCAAGAGTTGGTGAAAGCAGGGGTCCGTCATCTGAAGATAATTTTGAAAATAATCTGGATTATTCTCCTGGAGCTCCTGCAGCAAAGGCATGTCACATAATTGTTCACGATTAATAAAGCAACCAATTTTTGGTCTAAGAAATCCTCCTTCTATTCCTGGACTGGACTTGGGTCAAAGCAATAAGCTAATCCAAGGGCAATAATAAATAACACGTTATCTCCTCCAATTATGCAACATGACTGGTTGATGAACGGCCGTTCAGAAACAAACTGAAAAGCGCAAAATGAAAAGCACAAATCAACACTCTCCAAACTTCTACTAACATGAAATTAGCAGAAGTAGCCCAAAGGGTGGCATTAAATAGCTGAAAAAACACGTAGTACGTCACTACATTTGTGTTTGTTGGCCGACAATTCCTTGCCGTTGGTATGCAAGACAAGTTCCTGGCCAATGCCCCTCGGACAAAAGTCTGAGGTTTTGTCTGCGGAAAATCCGATCATGTGTACGAGGCTTAACCCTTCACCAGTCCCAGACTTCCATGTGTCTCCCTATCTCCTTGGCACTATCCTGTCATGTCTCTCTGACAAAAAAAGGCCTCTGTAGATTTTCAAATGAAAGGGCAGCTGTGAATGTTATTTTATTAAATAAAATGCTGATTAATTGGGGTGCATCATATTAACCCTGACAGATTAGTATAAACAAATGTATGTATTAGGTCAAAAAGATTAATTATGTAAAAATGTTAACAAAAATGACAACTATGAATAAGAAATACACTAGGGAAGACCTAATATTGCATGTCACCTAGTACACACAGGGACATGTGGTCAGGTCAGTGACTGTGAGACACTGGCTAGTATCAGAACCAGATACACACAGGTTACATATGTAGTGGACATTAGAGTGAGAGCAATAATCCTAGCACTAGACATCCTCTGTAACTCTAAATATTTAATCTGTAAGATTATTAAAAAGGGGGGTTTAAAGAGATTTTTAAGTACTGAAGTTTGGTGCCATTCCACGAGTGAAAGGAAAATTAATAATTCATTTCATACCGCACTCAAATGCATAAATAATATAAAGAAATTGTAAGAAAAATGCAAATAAATATAAAAAGTGGTGTGATCAAATAATGTTCAAATGTGAATATGATTTTTCAATAAAGTCCAAAACAGCCACCACCGACGATTCTTCAATCAAGTGCACAGTGATGAATAAATTCAGTGATAGAAATAGAAAGTGCCATCTTCCACCAGTTTAGGCAAACATCCTACTCACCAGATTAATCAGAAAGATATATTGAGATGTATCCACCAATATAAACGCCTCTCGCAAGCGATGTCAAGAATGTGACCACCGATGCAGACGCCTCTCATCGGCAATGTAGCCAGATGGGGTTTATAAGTAAAGGAGAAAAGAAGAACTCCTCATAGCGTAACTTGTAGCTATATATTCCTAAAAACGAATTCCAATAAAAAAAGCACAAAAAATTGAGCTGTTACGCCAAGCTGTGCTCCACCTGTGCTCCAGCACGATGGCGGAAGTGACGTTTCATCAGCACGCCTGACGTCATTGGGGTCAGTGATTGGATGAGTGCAATTTTAAAGTGTGAATTGTTAGGCATCTATTTACTTGGCATAACACCATCTTTCACATTATACAAAAAATTGGGTTCTCTTTAGTGTTTTTTTTTTAATATGTTCATGAATGTTTTTTGTTTTTAAGTGTTTAAAAAATTGCTTCGCAAATACTGTGTAACATAAAAAGTTTCAATGGCCACCATTTTATTCCCTAGGGTGTCTGCTAAAACAATATATATATAATGTTTGGGGGTTCTGAGTAATTTTTAGCAAAACATTTTTTATTACATGTAGGAGAGAAGTGTCAGAATTGGCCTGGGTTGCAAGGGGTTAATTACCATAAGTAATATACAAATAGTTATTATATATTGTTTTTAAGGTATTTTATTATATTTTCAAAAACTTGCTCGAGCAGGTGGCTTAACGGAGAAATTACTGAAGTTTGAAGTTGTAACTCAAACCAGTAGTTTCACAGTAAATAGATAAATAATAAATCATTATGTAATAGCATATAACTATATTATTTAGCTTGATTATAACAGTACCTTTTTAACAGCAGTAAATTCTCATTCTCCCCTATAACTGTGTGAGAAAAACATGGGATTGTGGGTAAATCTTAGACACATGCCCCTTCTATGACACTGCAGTGAGAGTTCTGCCTCCAGTGCAGCATTTATTTTTATTGGACAGCTGGGGCTAATGGTACTTTACCACTCTAAGCTGTCCATTGATCTCAGTGCTTCTGACAAGTAAGGAGAGGCACTGTGAGCTCATCCTCTCAGTCTGCTGCAAACAGAGTGTGCCAGCTTGTATTTAAACTTGCCGCTCTGTATGTAGCTTCTGACAGGCTGTGCAAGGATCCCCGTATATCCGGAACCATAGGTCAGAGGAGCCCCACATGTTTTACCAGTGGTGGGTAGCTACCTGCCCACAAATTTGGGGTCTCTGTGACCTCAGGTCACCGAGCTGTGACCCTCGGTGACCCATTCATTTAAATGTTCATCTGACTGCAGTTCCCTGGTACAGCGCTATAAATTCCAGTTATCTCCTACACTCTCCTTGAACTGCAGTCACATTGATGACCTTCAGAGTCCTTTTAGTACCTACTTGTTTTCAATTTACTCATGTATATATATATATATATATATATATATATATATATATATATATATATACTAAATTCCATGTACAACGCACACGCCCTGGGGAGACAGTCTAGGCAAAACAGTCATTTTCTGCTAGCATCCTGTCAATATATTTAGGTCAACTCTTTTCTTTGTTTCTGTTTTTTTTTAGCTGCTTGTTTTTATTTCACTGTATGGTATATTATTTTGAACATAGAACAAACAGATTTCCTGTTGAAATGAATATGTGGATTTGTTTTGAGTTTTAAAACAGGTACGAAAATTGTAGTAAATTATTTTGGTTTGTTTAAGATTTAGAATTAAGATTTTGAATATTTAGAAAATGAGTATAATGGTCAATTAGAAATGTCATCTATAAATAATAGGAAATTAGGTGCCTTTCACAGCTATATGCTTACAGTGAAATGCATTAATGTCTGTTATACGCGTTACATTTTTTTTATACTTCTTAATACCTTCTTTTAACACGTTACTGTATATTTTAAAATAGATGCATATACTGTATGTCCTTGGTGCAAATACACTGATTCCCCACAATGAATGATGTGTGTATTTTTGAGTGTTTCAATTGAATTGCTTAATGCATCATAACATAATAATTCTTAAAAAAAAGTGCTTTGCCTAGATGCAAACTAGCCAAATAGTAAATGGTGTTGCTACTAATGCCCTGTACACATTAGCAGATTTTCGGTTGGAAAAAAACTTGGATGGTTTTTCAGACGGAATTCCGCTCAAGCTTGGCTTGCATACACACAGTCACACAAAAGTGCGACCATCAAGAACGTCCTGACATACAACACTACGACAAGCCGAGAAAATTAAGTTCAATGCTTCCGAGCATGCATTAAATTGTTTCCGAGCATGCATAGGAATTTTGCACATCAGAATTTGTATAGACAATTAGAATTTCCGATCAGAACTCTTTCAGACTGAAAAATAGAGAACCTGCTCTCAATCTTTTGGTGGTGGGATATATATATATATATATATATATATATATATATATATATATATATATATACAGAATATCAACCCAATTAATCAACTTGATCAACCTAATATAGATAAATATATGAATAAACAAGGCTATCAATACATTCTCTTGTTTGGAACAAAAACAAACATGCAGACAGCCATGTTTAATCATTACATATGCAGATGCAGCTTTCTGCTTTGCACAACATAAATCTATGGGGCTGATTTTCTAGTAAAGATTAAATTAAAACGGGGTTTTTACTTGCACACGGTTAAATAATTGAAGTCAATGCAACCTTATCTCATTTGCTAAACTATGTAAATGCTCAACTTGTAAAGTGAATATGCTCTACTCCTTTAGGAAATCAACTTGCTGAAAACAATGCACCCCCTCTGTGGCTTATTACCTATTTCATCAGCTGTTAAAAATGAAGGTTGGATGAAGCTAAGTAAAATAAACAGCTCCCTCTAGTGGTTTACTTTTACATCTCTGTTTAATGTATCAAACATTTGGAACATTAACCACTTGCTGATCGCCCTGTAGTATTTTTTTTTTGATACAGGCCAGCAGCTGTGGGCAGAGTCATGCATATATACATGATTCTACATTTCCGCCTGCAGTGGATGCAGGCCTGCCCCTGGAGGACCGCTTCTGCATTATAAGTCTTTGATTGCCGCCATTACTAATGTAAAAAAATTCCATAAAAACACCCCAAAGTATGTAGAAGCTCTACCGTTTGCGAAACCAATCAAGATACACTCGTTGGGATTTTTTTTACCAAAACATGTAGCAAAATACATATTGGCCTAAATTTATGAATACATTAGATTTTGTATTGGATATGTTTTATAGCAGAAAGTAAAAAAAAATCAAAATCAAAATTGTCAGTCTTTTTTTGTTTACAGTGCAAAAAAAAAAATGTTGTAATCAAATACCACCAAAAGAAAGCCCTATTTGTGGGAAAAAATATCAGTTAAATTAATGCAGTGCCGTATCACAAAAAAATGGCTGGTCATGAAGGGACCTGTCATGAAAGGGGGTAAACCTTCCGGAGGTCAAGCGGTTAAAGTATTTATAATGTAAAATTTCTTAAGTAACTTTAAGTTTAGCACTGCAAGAACTCAAAATGTGCTTGCTACAAGTACCAAATTCTTTCCCTTTAATTTATGCCGGGCAACTCAGTTGCTTTCTCTTCAGACAGTTTTGATACATGAAGCCCATTATGTTTTCTGAATAACTGTATTACTTTATTTTCCTCATCTGAACAGAACTTGGCAGTAACCATCTTGTGTACCACTGTGGTCCTTCCAAAAAATATCCCTTTCCTCTCTCTCTATCTTTTTTATTTTTTTTTAACTTTAAGCAATTTATGATTTAGTACACCAGCAATATTAGCTTGTCATTTCAACTACCGTATTTAGGAAATAGGAAATTTGATGCAATTTCCTACAAGGCTTTCAATGCTTAAAATGAGCTCAGCAGAGAAATGTTCAAAAAATCTATGTGCTGAATGTATTTAAGAGATGTCTGATTTACCAGCTCTTGAAACACTTTCTAGAAGGAGAACACATTTTATATAGCTTTTTATTGCATAATATTGAGGTAGACAGATGTGGTTAGGCTTGACGGAAATATAACCCCATATATTTTTACTTTTACTATTGCATTTGTCCACTAGAAAAAATGGAAAGGATGAGTAAAGAAAATATTCTAGTTTGTATGAAGGTCTTAATAAGCTTTTTTGAAGGCCTCATCTCTGTGTGAATGTTGAGGGCAATCACTTACTAATTAGTAAGTGTAGTAAGTGATTGCATTCATGTATGTCCAATATGTTTAAATTGGGAAGTTAGTGCTTGTTCATTAGCATGGCTGCTACATGGTTAAAGCCAGACTTTATGAATATATAAAATACAATATAGTTCTGTAATTATTAAAACCCAATTGTTAGCATTTTTTGTTAAATGCAAGCAGTGTATGCATATAAATCTTAGCTGATATCAGACTCTTATGCCGCGTACACATGATCTGACTTTCCCTTGGACTTGGTCCGGTGGACCAGAGCAGACTTGTGTGGACTCCAGCAGACTTTTTCTTCCCAAAAGTCCGGCGGACCTAGAAACCTAGAAATAAGACTGGCTTCAAATTTGTCTGCCAGACTCGGTTTTTAGTGGACAATGCGTTCGTCTGTGTGCTAGTGCGATGGACTAAAACCGACGCTAAGGTAGCTATTGGCTACTGGCTATGAACTTCCTTATTCTACGAATCCGTCAGACTTTTTTGAATGATCATGTGTGGTCAAGTCCATTTGTTTGAAAGTCCGGCGGACCTCAGCTGCAAAGTCTGTCGGATTGTCGGCCGGACCAAGTCCATTGAAAAGTGTGGTCATGTGTACGCAGCATTAGAAGTTCATTTACTAAAACTAGAAAGTGTAAAATCTGGTTCAGCCGTGCATGATGGGCAATCAGCTTCTAGCTTCAGCTTGTTTAATTAAGCTTTGCCAAAAAAAAAAAAAAAACTTGAAAGTTGATTGGTTTTTATGCAGAGCTACAACAGATTTTGCACTCTCCGGTTTTAGTAAATCAATCCCTTACAGTCTTTGTATATAAGAGCTGGAGTGTCCAATCACAGGATGGAGCCCACCCAGAAGACATGAGTTGAATGATGTTGCATAAAAATGACTAGTGCAGCAAAATCCGGCTTTGTTAATTTACGTTTTACCTTGTAATTTTTGGCTGGAGTTCTGTGTTAATACAATAACCTAATAATGTTGGGAGCCTTAATTCAAACCCAATCAGGGGCACTCTTTGTGTGGAACTTAATTTTTTTTTTCTGTTCACTACAGTCTTAATCTATACCTGTAAGTCAATTGACTTGTAATCAGTAGCAGTTATGCTAATTTCAGCTTCAGTGGAAACAGTCAAGCTCCAGCCTGAACTTTCCCACCTCTGGTGCATTCTCTCTGGTTCATCACTATGAGGAAATGGCCTCATTGGCTCATGGGTAGGCAAGAATGGCAGACCCAGGGCAGACTTACAATTTACATAACAGATGTACATGAAGGCACAATATTATGTGTGAACTGTCTAGCAATATTATGATTAACATTCATAGCCACGTGGGTGACCTACATTTTTCTATTACAGCTAAGAAATACAGCTTTGATCACCTCTTTCAACCACTAGCCTAATTAGACAATTATTTTTCTATGAGCATCTGGTGACCAAAAACATTTCAGACTGAGAGAACTGTGCAACGTGTAAGGCCGCGTACACACGCGGGGACTGTTCGCCCAACTTTGTCCGTCAAACAGTTTCAGCAAACAGTCCGCTCAAAATTAGCATAGACGGACATGGCCACACACGACGAACGAACAGTTTGCTGAAACCGTGCGCGATGACGTGAACGGCACGTACGACGGGACGAAAAATACGACGTCCTATACACTGCATTATAACTTTCGGCGTGCAAATCCTTTCTGAGCATGCGCGGAACTTAGTTTGACGAACAAGCCTACACACGAGGGGACTGTTCGCTGAAACAAAGTTTCAGCGGACAGTTTTTCGGAATTTCCGAAAAACCTTGTTCAGCGGACTGTTCGCTGAAACTGTCCGCTGAAAGCCCACACACGAGCGGACTGTCCGCCGAGTGTGTACACGGCCTTAGAGTCTGGCTCACATTGCTAGCCCATGTATTGACACTTCCATTTCTGATGTGCAGGGAATTATGAGATGGCAATATAAAGATAAGTTTAAGATGCCGGGTTTTTGCAAAAAGAAAAAAACAAGCAAAATAAATAAATAAATATGCAAGGGTTCTTCAAAAAGTTTCCACACTTATTTAAAACCCCTTTTAATAAGAATAAAAAAAAAAATGAATGAATATCACTCATACTAAACTGCAAAGTCAGCCGACTTGCCACACAGACCAGTCATATGACACGCCCAATTACTACTCCCCCCGTCCTCCCTGTTTCCAATGAAAATATAAAAGTATGGTAACTTTTTGAAGACCCCTCATATATAGTAAAGTTCTGGATGACAGGATTGTGAATGATCAAAATGTGTCACCTCAAATTCTCACTCATATATAGTGAGAGGCTTTAGGTTTCGGTTTCCAGAATACATGCTGAGCACCATAACAGATTGCTTTCCATTCAGGGGCTAGGATTTTGATCCCTGAAGTGTAATGGCCATTTATTTCAGGTTGGAATTTACCATTAGTTGTACTCATATCTAAGCCTGGAATATGATGTGGATTTCTGTGCACTAGTGGATGTATACACTCACCGGCCACTTTATTAGGTACATCTGGCTAGTACAGGATTGGACCCCTTTTGACTTCAGAACTGTCTTAATTCTTTGTGGCATGGATTCAACAAGGTTTTGGAAACATTCATCAGAGATTGTGGTCCATATTGACATGATATCATCACGCAGTTGCTGCAGATTTGTGGGTTTCACATCCATGATGCAAATCTCCTGTTCCACCACATCCCAAATGTGCTCTCTTAGATTGAGGTCTGGTGACTGTGGAGGCCACTGAAGTACAGAGAACTCATTGTCATGTTCAAGAAACCAGTGGTGAGATGATTTGAGCTTTGGGACATGTTGCATTATCCTGCTGGAAACAACCATCAGCACTCAGCTAGGCCATGGCTGTGGCAAACAATACTGAGTTGGTACTAAACGGCCCAAAGTGTGCCAATAAAATATCCTCCACACCATTACACCACCACCAGCAGCCTGAACCATTAATACCATACAATACAAGGCAGGATGGATCCATGCTTTCATGATGTTTACCGTAGATTCTGACCCTACTATCCGAATGTTGCAGCTGAAATTGAGACTCATCAGACTCATCAGACCAGGCAACATTTTTCCATTCTTCTATTGTCCAATTGTGGTAAGCCTGTGTGAATTGTAGCATCGGTTTCCTGTTCTTAGCTGTCAGGAGTGGCACATGGTGTGGTTTTCTGTAGTCCATCTGCTTCAAGGTTCGATGTGTTGTGCATTCTGAGATGGTATTTTGCATACCTTGGTTGTAATGAGTGGTTATTTAAATTAATGTTCCCTTTCTATCATCTTGAATTGGTCTGCCCATTCCCCTCTGATCTCTGCCATCAACAAGGCATTTTCATCCACACAACTGCTGCTCACTGGATATATTTTTTTTTGGACCATTCTCTGTAAATTCTAATGATGGTTGTGCATGAAAATCCCAGAGGATCAACAGTTTTTTAAATACTCAGACCAGCTTGTCTGGCACCAACAACCATGCCATGTTCAAAGTCACGTAAATGCTCTGTTTGAACTTCAGCAAGTTGGTGCCATGTGATTAGCCGATTAGCAATTTGTGTTACCAAGAAATTGAAGAGGTGTACCTAATAAAGTGGCCTGTGAGAATAAATATAAATATATATATATATATATATATCTGCAGTTTAGTTGTAAAATGGAAGATAATGAGAAGGGAATATAAAGATAATTTTAATGTATTTATATAAGCAATTGTTAACTATATTTACCAGTTTTATGTATAACTGTATAAAATATTTTAATTTTATATTTACATTGAGTTTAGATTTGAACTTGGAGATAACATAACAGTGTACCTAGAATGTATCTAATCTTGAAACAACTAAGCTTCATAAAAAAAAAACAAAAAAAAACAATATTTGAGGATACTGTTCTTGTATCATCAGATAATTTCTTCTGTGCTAACTGCAATGTTTTCCTGTATTTGAGTTCTATACTATAGCTACCATCACATAAATAATGTAAATCATTTATTTACTGCTAATCACACGTCTGGACAAAAGCTAACACAACAGCACTTTCTGTTTACAGCAAAACACATTTTTACTGCTTAGCTATCTCTCTGTATTATCACAATATTTTACATTTTATTGCTAGATTATTCTTATGGGATTAGAGGAGCCTGTATTGTTTTCCTTTATTATATTATACACCAAGTTGAACATGTTCATTATGGTGGAACAATTGCAGAATATAAGGTTAAATGTTTATTGAAACAGAATGTAAACCTTAGTTCTGGCATTTTCCTGTTCATTCTTCATGAATAAAGTATCACTTTTTGTTCTTAATATAAAATACTGAAAATATACCATTAAAGCATGATACAGCAGTGGCATTTGAGCTCATCTATAAAAGCCAGCGCAAAAGCAAAAAAATTGTGACCAATCAAATACTAGCTTTTGTTTTATGCTATGCTTTTGGTATAGTTTTATAAATCTGTCCGGTTCTGTATTTTTCTGTATTAGGCAAAAATTAAATAGCTAAGTTACAATAAAAAAAATAGAAGTCTGGATGGTTGTTCCAACAGACCCCTTAATCATTTTGTGTAACACATATATTGTTTAAGAATGTCTGAAGATTATTTTCTTTATATGTATTTTCTTTAAATATATGTATATATTTTTTTTAAATATAGAACTAACAGTTCCATTACTGATGTACTTGTAAATGTAAAAAAAAAATAAACACACATCTAAAACATCAACTACATCAAAATTGGCAGCGGCACTGTGAGCCTGCTTTGCATGCTCCTTTAATCCACCAATAGGATGCCTATCAGGTTTGTGCATGCCTCCTACAGCCCTTTGAGCCAGAACTTACACTATATGTGAACACTCATCTTGTAAAACAAACCATTCAGTTTAAAATAGAAATGCAAAGCAATACATTTGTGTACATACATAGAAAGAATATTATAAATAGTCGTGTTTCTCTCTTTTTTTTAATATAAGTGATCACATGACCTCTGTTCTCAGCTGTATAAAGGGCTTAAGAGTGGGGTGGAGAGTGCAGAGAGGATGTCATCAGGAAGCAGAGAAACAGCAAAATACTGATATTCCCCATGTAGAGCTGTGTAAAGTGATGTGACAGCACACGTCTTGGTGACTGGAGGAGTGGCAGGCTGTGCTCCCAGCACAAGCAGAAAATTTACCACGCTGGGATGGATGTGCTCTCATGCCCTGGCATAGTCAGTTTGAAATAGGAAAGCAGGGGACTGACAGGATTATGTTTCACACAAAGGAAGAGATGCGAACAGGTTGGGGTAACATACACTTTAAGTGATTAAAAACCCCAGTTATGAATTTTTTCCATTTAAAGGTTTTATTGAAGATAACAAATGTATACATGTATACTATGTTCACAGGAATACAAATATAAATGACACAGGGAGAGCTAAAACAAAACATATTTAGCATAATGTAAAAAAATGGCACTTGAACTGTGTATTAAATGAGGTCTGCTCAGACTGTCATCTAGTACCTTAGTGTAGATGACTAGTTTTGTATACCCATTTGTGGAAGTATCTAAAATTCACAATATGAGGATACAAGAGTAGAAACAGAGGAGACAGGAATAGAGTTAGGGTAATGAGCTGGGGGGGGGGGGGGGTGGTAGGGAAAGGAGGGATGGTGGATGTGGGCAGAGAAAGGGAAAGGGGAAGAAAAGAGCAGTGATTAAAATCTTTCATAAGACATAACATTTCATATACATTGACTCATTGATAAGATAGTGACAGTTGAAGATTATGTTGTTATAGTATTTGAATTTGAACTTAAAGATGTAATCCAGATTCAACATTTTGAAAAAAAATATGTTTTTTTTGTTTCAGTTTCAAAACTTTGTAAATAAGTACGTTTTCTCCTTCACTGATGGGCACTGATGGGGCTACACTGATGGGCACTGATAAGGCGGCACTGATGGGCACCAATGATGTGGCACAAATGAAGTGGCACTGATGAGGTGGCATTGATGGGCACTGATAGGCGGCACTGATGGGTGGCACTGATGGGCGACACGGATCGGCACTGATAGGTGGCACAAATTGGCACTGATAGCTGGCACGGATTGGCATGGATGGGCGGCACATATGGGCATGGATAGGCGGCACAGATGGGCATGGATATACGGCACAGATGGGCATCAGTGCCAAACAATAATGCATGCCAATCAGTGATGCCCATTGTGGGCACTGATTGGCATCCATTATGGGCACTGATTGGCATCCATTGTGGCACTGACTGGCATCCCTGGTGGTCTAGGGAGGATTACCTTTTGCTGGGCATCCCTGGTGGTCTGGTGGCATCCCTGGTGGTCCAGTGTGGGCATCCTCGGGGGCGCTGTGCTGATAATCGATCAGCACAGACCCCCCTTGTCAGAGGAGCAGCCGATCGGCTCTCCTCTACTCGTGTCTGACAGACGCGAGTGAGGAAAAGCCAATCACTGGCTCTTCCTATTTACACGGTGATCAGCCGTGATTGGACATGGCTGATCACGTGGTAAAGAGTCTCCGTCTGAGACTCTTTACCGAGATCGTAGTTGCCGGGTGTCAGACTGACACCCCGCAACAACGATCGCCGCAATGCGCGCCCCCGGGGGTGCGCAGCGGCTCATAATCCTGATCACATCATATGACCTCCGGTCAGGATTATGCAACCACTTTGCCACCGTTAATTGCCTATAGGGCGGGCGGCAAGTGGTTAACATAGCTATGAATCTGAAAGTATGCCCAAAGGGGTAGGTGTGGGATACTGTTGTCTGATTTAAGCACGTGGAAATCCTTAATCAGTGTGCTCTGAAATCAGTAATTTGTTAGGAGGGGGATGTCTGCATCCGAGGTCTATAGTGAATGATTCCCCACCCCCAGTGGGAGGTCAGGGTTGTTCTTTAACGGGGTAAGTACACCAGTCATGACATTTTAACTATGCCCATATATCTGTAGTGTTTACTTGTCTCTCTCCAAAACTCTAAGTGTCGTTTCTCTCTGGTGCTTAGTTCCTCTGTTATCAGCATTAGTCATTTCTGACAAGTTTTCTCATGAGATAACATGAAAGAAAAGTTGTGTCCGGGAAGGGAGATAAACACACAGCTTGACTATTCACAATACAGCGCTGCATGTCCCTTTGTTCTTCTGCCTATGTGGAAAGGGGGGGGTGTCCCTTTCCTTCAATCACCTCTCACACAGTGTAAAAGAGCTGTAACTGCAGCTCTCCACCCCCTCCCCTGTACTCCTCACAAATGCATAAGGATTTTATCACAGAACTGCACTTTTAAAGGGTTGTAGACAAGAGAAGATTGCAGATAAACAAGTAAAACGTATGTAGGAGGATATGTTTTATCTCTGTGTATCATCTGAGGCTATTCACTTCACTAGGTATATCAGAGTGTTTACATTCTTTTTACGTAGCACTAGGAAGGTTGGCAACATTGCTAACAATTGTCAGCTTGCAAAAGGATGTGATGTTATTGGCAAGATCACCAAATAATAAACTTTACAGCACATTATTTAAAACATGATGTGCTTAAAATTACTTGTGAACACAGAGCAAAATAATTCCTTTAGCTATTTTTAGGCTGTATATACATGGGCATTATTACATTTCTAAATCACATAAACAACCATATTGTACACACAATAAGTTACATAATATAATTAATTATTCATTAATCACTAAGTGCATCAGTCCCAGATAGCAAGGATAACAAATTTGTGGCAAGTCTGTTAAGTTGCTGCACATTTTCACTGGCATATTGTACACTTGCAGAGCACTTGAAGCACAAGATCAAGTTAACACTTTTCCAATTTGTAGCAACTTTGCATGGCAAGTCTCTAGCAAGAGCAAAGTTGCAGTGGTGAATCTACAGCAAGAACTCTGCAAGTTACCGTGGCCCCTGTGGTGGAATGAATATTGTATAGCACAGCTGAAGCAGAACTTGCAGCAGACATGAAAAATGTTTGCAAATAAAGTTGATGTGGAGTCCTGCAATGCAGACTTGCTGCAATTGAAGCCTGGCAAGTCTAGAAATAGCTTAGCAAGTCATTGCTAAATTCTAAAACTCTCAGCACAATTGCTTGCTATCTTGGAGTGATATCCAGTCCATAAATCAACATCAAAGGTCCATAAATGTTAAATCCGTTCAATCCATACTTATCTCATGATAAAACCACTCCTACATTATTGTGCAACACGGGGTATATACCAAATATCCGTACTATGCTCTCACCTCTTTTTTACCCTATGTGACAGATAGGCCATATACAGACTCTTGAATTAATCCAATCTGCTTCAGATTTAATAAACCCTGCAGGAATGGCATGCAGCCTTATATTCCTGAGTAATAGTCTTTATCTCCACTTGTCACCCCCTCCAAAGATGAATCGACCAAAACAATAAAACCATCAAAAACTTCAAAACAATAAAACCAAAACAATAAAACCATCATCATGCGTTCCGTAAAAAAAAAAAAAATCTCTTCATTAAAAATATATTTTAAAAACTCACATATGTTGTGCACCTCAGGTGTACTCAACATCTCCTGAGTATGGATGGGCCCCCAGTTCGCACCAGAACACCTCGAACAGGCAAAAAGTGCTAGTGAACATGCAAACCCTATTAAAGTTCTCATTTTAAAGGTTCATATGCAAGTTATTGCCATAAAAGTGTATGAGGACCCGGATACTGCCCTAGAGGACATGTATCAATGCAAAAAAAAAAGTTTTTAAAATAACAGTTTATCCAGGATCAGTGATTTTAATAATGCTTAAAGTGGAACAATTATTATATATACTACACGGACTGCACTATATGCTCTGAACTGTATTATGTATGCTACACGGACTGCACTATATGCTCTGAACTGTATTATATATACTACATGGACTGCACTATATACTCTGCAATGTATTATATATTCTACACGGACTGCACTATATAATCTGCACTGTACTATATATACTACACAGACTGCACTATATACTCTGAACTGTATTATATATACTACACGGACTGCACTATATACTCTGCAATGTATTATATTTACTACATGGACCACTCTATGTACTCTGAACTATATTATATATACTACACAAACTGCACTATATACTCTGCAATGTATTATATATTCTACATGAACTGCACTATATACTCTGCAATGTATTATATATACTACACATACCGCACTATGTACTTTGAACTGTATTATATATACTACACTGACTGCACTTTATACTCTGAACTGTATTATATATACTACACTAACTGCACTGTATACTCCGAACTGCATTATATATACTACACTGAGTGCACTATATACTCTGAACTGTATTATATATACTACACTAACTGCACTGTATACTCTGAACTGCATTATATATACTACACTGAGTGCACTATATACTCTGCAATGTATTATATATACTACACTGACTGACTGCACACTACACTACCTGCCTAATCTCCATTCCTTCACTATATATGGCCTTATATAGTGTGGAGCATGGACTTAGCCCCTGAGCCATGATTGGCCAAAGACACCCTGCCTTTGGCCAATCATAGCTCTCACAGTCCATCATGCCGTGATTATCCTAAGCATGCCGTCAATGCATTGTGATCTCGTAGTGCATTATGGGGCGCTTCTGCGGCGGGTGAATTTGCGTGAATGCTCCATATGTTCATTTGCTTTACGAACATGAATGATGTTCGAGTCAACATCCAGCCCATCCCTACTCCTGAGAGTCTATTTTTTTTTTTCTGTTGCTTAGTACAAACTTACTGTACTCACATACTTTTGATAAATAGAGACATAGAAAGCTACAGTAAACCACCTTATATTCTACAATTATTAGCCAGTAAAGATAAACTTATTCCAAATACTGTAACATGGAACTGAGCACACCAAAGACATGAACCATCATATTAAAAAAAAAAAAAATATATCAATTTACACAGCGGTAATAAGTCAATATTTAAAAAAGTTAATCATTTCAGGAGTTCATTTCACTTGGGGCAATTTACATCACTTCTTCCTCTATTAGTGTCAATCACCATTTATTAAGATACTAAACATTCCCTTGCCCTTTATTCATAGTTGTCAAACAAAAAAGTACTTGCAGAAATATTTGAATAAAGTATAGCCATGTTCTGCTCTGTATTTCTCACATAAAATTTAACGCAGCAAGGTTGATTTACTAAAGGAACAAAGGCTGCTCACTTGTAAGGGCCCTTTCCGTAATTTAATGTGTGGAAGCTGTTTTGACTTTCATCATCCAATCACTTGCAAGCACAATTACTGTTTTTTTTTTTTCTCACACATGAATGAATATTGTTTGCAAAGTGAAATTTCACCACAATCACTAAGCTAGGGAAAAAATAATTAGCAAATTGAACAATCTGTTATGTTGTCTCCAATTGTTGTATTTAATAAGCGATATATATTTTGCATGAGTGGTGTGGCTAATTTGATCTTTGAGGGAATTGTGGTGGGTTCATATTTAGTCTTTCCTGGCCACTGCACAAGGTGATACAGTATTAGTTTGGGTCTATTTGCCTCTAAGCAATCAACCCCAGTAAGTCCGATACAAACCAGCATCCAAGTCAAATGTCTGTGTTAAGTTTTATAATCAGATCTTAGCTAATATATATATATTTTTTTTAATGCAGGTAAAAATTAAAAAGCTTGAGATCCCCATTTTACATATCATACTTAGGATAATAAGACTGTTAATTGAATGAACTCTATAATTCAAAATAAAATTAGAAAAACGTTAACAGGCAGTATGTTTCAGAGACAAGAACAAACCAAATATGTATGCACAGAAAACATTTGAGTAAGCATGAGGAGGTACTAATATCTCTCTTGGATTATAGGTTCTCCTTATTATTATTTTTTTCTTATCTTTATAGATGCATTCCAACAAAGCATGGTGGTACAGCTAAAAAAAAATATAAGACCCAGGTTAAATATTTAGATCTGCCTTTCAATTTTTCATGTGGATCTGAATGGAAGCTGAACATTAGTCTACGGGCAGACAGATGTAAACAGACATGCATTAATACCATATATATTTGACTTCCTCCAAGTAAGTCTTAATTAAAAAACAAAATCATAAAAAGGTTTGCCTCCTTTTTAATTTTTTCAGACCTAAACATGATGGATTGGAGGCAAAACAATGGAAATTAATGTACGTCTGTTAAATCTACCTGCCCATATGGGTCAGTTACAAGAAGCAGGAAAAAACCCGAACAAACAGAAATATCATAAAAGTGAAATTTATTCTGTTCTGCCCTGATTCTCAGAGAGTGCTGGCATCCATATTCAGTGGCAAATGGACACAATGTATTTGGTCACTCCATGGGCAGCCATGAAGACAAAACATAAGAACCATTAACATGTTTCTAAACCCAAGAACAAATATCCACAAGGCATATTGCAGCTTTCCAGTACTTAGATGTGCTGTAATGGTTGTATTGCCTTTTTGTTTACCAGTGCTGACAGTGCACACTGTACTTTATTTATAAAGAGCAACATTGTAACCCTAAGACAGGCCATACATGGTGCAAATGTATTTCTTGCAACCAGAGGAAGTGTTGCCAGGGAAATAAGCAATTGTCTTCTCCTGGGGGGAAGCCATTACCATTGGGAGAAGACAGTGATTATCGTTAGCGGCTATAGAAGCCGCTAGCAATAATCGCAAGATAATCTGGCAGACTGGTTGTACCCAAGCTGACTGATTAATCAACTTGGTGCATTCAGCCTGCCCATTAATGATTTAAACCATGTTTGGCTGGACTAAGACAGGAAGAGTGTTTGGAATACAGAATGTCTAGTCTACAGAGAAAACTGGGAACAATACAAACTGATAAGAGTTCAACACAGGCAAAGAGCACAGGAGCTTATCAATGCACAATATTTCTGTTATAATCAACAAGTATATTTTTGCACTTATCTAACTGATATAAAAAAAAAAACACTTTCAATAGTATATTTAGTAAACCAAAAAATAATTAATATCATACGTTAACTGCTGAGTTTTCAAACATCGGGGTAAGTGGAGACACACAGAGAGTGCAGTCTGATGGCTCTTTCTTCCCATTGTGCTGCCCCAACCTTGCTCAATGTACATACATATTTGCCAGCACACCATGGATCCTCCTAACATCCAAGGGTTTTATTCAAAGTCATCCCATCACAGCGGAAGAGTGCAATGTTCAGGGCCAAGAAATGTTGCACTCTCCTGCTGTGATAAGATCACTTTAAATAAAACTTTAGATAGTTATGTGTTATTAGTTATTTGAAGATCCATGGTGTTCTGGCAAATATTTACATCGATCTATAAAGTTTCAAGTCTCCAACTGTCTGTTGCTGCAGCACCCGCTAGCCTTTAGCCTATCCAGGAATGTGTGTGATGGGAATATTGATATTACCATTACATCTCATTAATCCATATGATGTCCTCACCTGGGTGCAAAATAACAGTAACAGTGTTTACTAGTATTAAAAGAAGGAATTTCACAAAATTCACATAGCAGAGTGGAAAAATTCCTGGCATACCTGAAGTTTTTACAAGAAGTTTAGAAACTTGATGATAACTGAAATTTAGACAGATGATGACTGTAAACTCATTATTATGAAATGTTACCTACCTAACATCAGTATTTTTATTTTGCTTAGGAACCATTGTGAATGCTAATCACTGTAACGATTGTAAATATTTTTCTCCATGTACTCAGTTGAAATATGCATATTATCCATCAACAAGAGACAGGAAGATCGCTACGATGTTCATGGTATACATTTCAACTGCTAAAATTTGACATACGGTTGGAGTCACTCGCAGGGAGATGTGCTTCTCATTTGCATATGTCAGATTATAAACATAGCTGGGACCTCAGAATTATTGCACATTTATTGTAGAACAGTGTTCATTTTGAAGGAAATAAAACAGAACGTGACATAATAAGTTACAAAAACTGTTTGAATTGTTTCAAAGTGGAAGTATTTTGCTTCTGAAGTTTAAACAAAAAAGAAATATGTTTTTGCAAAAATACTCAAAGCCTAAATATCTTGGAATATGTAAAAGTAAAAGCAGTAGGGTACCATTACACCCAATGCCGCAGGACAGAGATTAAGATGGGTACATTCTAATGATTTAAAGGGAAGTATGCTTTTTTTTTTTAAATCATACTTACCAGTCCGATGCTGCATCTGTCCCCCGCCGACTCTAACACTGATAACCGAGTGATCGAACATTGCCGATTGCTCAATTGTCAGGGCTCCCTGAGCAGAGAGCTGGTGACTGTAAGTCATAAGATTTAATGTTAATTATAACTTAAAATAAGTGAGAAAGCAAAGTGTTTTTTTCTTCAACAATTTGATTAATATCTTACGTAACAGTTGCCTTATAGGTAACAAGAATATTAAAATTTTACAAGAAGAGTCTCAGCAAGTGGTAAGGAAAGCATGGAGATAAATCAAATCCTATCTCTTTCCATGCTGTGAAAAGTCTGCTGGTTCTTAATCATCCTGATGTGCCAAATGTAAATTCCCTTATACAAGAGGTTGGGAACATTTTAGAATTCATGACCATTAGAACAATATCTATGTATGTATGTATCTATCTATCTATCTATCTATTTACACAGGAGAAATCACAAATTTTTAACAAGAAAGATAACTATTCAAACATTCAATAATGTTTTCTTTGCTAGATAAAGTATTAACATTTTGTTACCAAAAAGTAAAATACATTTTAAAAGCTGTCACTGGCCAATGTAACTGCAGGGGCTGTGAAACAATTCATCCACGATGTTCACAATGGAAACAAGGGAAGTATTTCAAGTTGGGTCCCGGTACTCCCCCTCCCCTTTCTGTGCACCTATTCCAGGGGTGCTCAACCTGTGGCTCTCCAGCTGTTGCGGAACTACAAGTCCCATGAGGCATAGCAAGACTCCGACAGCCACAAGCATGATACGCAGAGGCATGATGAGACTTGTAGTTTTGCAACAGCTGGAGAGCCACAGGTTGAGCACCCCTGACCTATTCTATGCTCATAGATAGCTGAGCTACACCCCAAAAAAATTGAAAGTGACATTGATAAAATTCAGCTACTATGCTTCCCCGAAAATAAGACCTTCCCCTGAAAATAAGACCTACTGTGATTTTCAGGAAGCGCTGCAATATAAGCCCTACCCTGAAAATAAGCCCTAGCTTAAAGTGTTTGTAAATGCCAGAATCCATTCTCCTACAATAGAATACAATGTAAAAGGTGTGTGTTTTGGGAACACAACTGTATCAAATACCTTCGGTACAGCGCCGCTCGGCTGATCTCTTCATCTCCTTTCCTGGCTGTCAGTGGGGGATCTCGGACCCCCTCTCTGCAGTGTTCAGAGCCGGGAAGACAGCTTGGGGCAGGCCATAGAAGCGCTGGGTGTCAGTGGAGGGATCTCGCCCCCCCTCCCTCTGCAGGTGCTCAGCTGATCTTTGCTGATCTACTTTGCAACACCTCGGGGGCAGGCCATGGAAGTGCCAATATAAGAAGGTATTTGCACAACTATACACATTTTACACCACACAATCCTGTAACAGAGAGGGTTCCAGGATTACTCAACAACTTTTGCTATGTTCATACTGAGGATTCCTGCATGGCAAGCCTACCCCAAAAATAAGCCCTAGTGTGTTTTTGGTTGCCAAAATTAATATAAGGCTCGGGTTTATTTTTCGGGAAACACAATCTAAACGTTAGATATTTATTACGTCACGGTGACTAAGAGCATACAAATGTTTTTTGTTTTTTTTTCAATTATCCAGCTATCCTCTTGCAATGAGACTTAAAGGTTCACAAAAATGGTGCTCTGGCTTAAGCACGCTACCATGAAATCATGTTAGACTGTATAAAGCAGCAAATGCTGACTTAAAAATGAGGAAAAAGAATGCTTCATTAAACTGACGTGTTTATTATTTCCACCTTCACATTGCTGGGAAACAAACAAATCACATTTTCTGTCTCCATCAAAAGTCCTTTACTTTAACTACTTATTCAAATTTGTGATCTGTGTCTCAATAATCAACATTTTCAGGAAGCCATTTTATCGAATGACCTTAATTAGCTTTTTAAGCAGAGAAACTGCCTCTCCAGCAAATTCAGTGGTGTCAGGCTTCCCCTAGAACGTTTCTGATCCAGCTTCATTGCTTCTTGTAAAAAATGTTACTTATTCTACTTCCTGCGCTGATTGCAGCTGCCACTGAACTGACTTGGATGGCATGATGAACGGCAGGTGACATTTCATGAGAATTAAATAAAGCAAGAAATTAATCAAATTAACATACTGTTTTTCTAAAGTATAATGAGTCATTTGCATATAAAGTGTAATCAAGCCTGAAAATACAAATTGAAATAAATATTACTGAAGATATCCTGAACGGCAGTTGTTCCATTTTCAGAGCAGTGAAAAGTTGATGGCTTTTTACACCCAGAAAGCTGAGATGATTTATGTTGATGAAGTGATGATCGCTGCTTGAAACGTAACATCTGATGCTTTGTACCATAGAATTGACTAAAAAGGCCCATTGAGACTCTAATGTGAAATTACAGACATAGGCTGCACTTTCCTTATGGTTATAAAAAGAAATACTCAATAGCAATATTGAGCTACTTGGACTAATCTGGAAAAACACAAGCAGCTGAACTTAAAAAAGGCAGAAACGAGCAACAGAAGTAATTCCTACTATGTAAGTACAACCAAATGAGTTTTTAAAGACACGGTGGTGGTATTGCTATGATCCTCCAAACAGAGGCACCAGCCAAAAGATAAATGGTGGCACACTTCCTCTGGTAAATGGTGGATATGGTCAAAATGTTAGCGTTACTTTAACCACTTTCAGACCGGACCATTTTGCTGGTAAATGACCAGAGGTCTTTTTACACTTTGGCACTGCGCTGCTTTAACTGGTAATTGCGCGGTCATGCAATGTTGTACCCAAACAAAATTTGCGTCCTTTTCTTCCCACAAATAGAGCTTTCTTTTGATGGTATTTGATTGCCTCTGCGATTTTTATTTTTTGCGATATAAACGTAAAAAGACCGCAAATTTTGAAAAAAAATGATATTTTCTACTTTTTGTTATTAGAAAAATCCAATAAACTCAATTTTAGTCATACATTTAGGCCAAAATGTATTCAGCCACATGTCTTTGGTAAAAAAAAAGTCAATAATTGTATATTTATTGGTTTGCGCAAAAGTTGTCACATCTACAAACTAAGGTACGTTTTCTGGAATTTACGCAGCTTTTAGTTTACGACTGCCTATCTCATTTCTTGAGGTGCTAAAATGACAGGGCAGTACAAAACCCCCCCAAATGACCCCATTTTGGAAAGTAGACCCCCTAAGGAAATTGATAAGAGGCATGTTGAGCCCATTGAATATTTTATTTTTTTGCCTCAAGCGATTGAATAATGACAAAAAAAAAAATTTTTTTTTTTTTTTACACAAAGTTGTCACTAAATGATATATTGCTCACACATGCTATGGGCGTATGTGAAATGACACCCCAAAATAAATTCTGCTGCTTCTCCTGAGTATGGGGATACCACATATGTGGGACTTTTTGGGAGCCTAGCCGCGTACGGGGCCCCGAAAACCAAGCACCGCCTTCAGGCTTTCTAAGGGCGTAAATTTTTGAGTTCACTTCTCACTACCTATTACAGTTTTGAAGGCCATAAAATGCCAAGATGGCACAAAACCCCCACAAATGACCCCATTTTAGAAAGTAGACACCCCAAGCTATTTGCTGAGAGGCATGTTGAGTTCATGGAATATTTTATATTTTGCCACAAGTTGCGGGAAAATTACAAACTTTTTTTTTTTTTTTTTTTTTTTAACAAAGTTGTCACTAAATGATATATTGCTCATGCATGCCATGGGCATATGTGAAATGACACCCCAAAATAAATTCTGCTGCTTCTCCTGAGTACGGGGATACCACATATGTGGGACTTTTTGGGAGCCTAGCCGCGTACGGGGCCCCGAAAACCAAGCACCGCCTTCAGGCTTTCTAAGGGCGTAATTTTTTGATTTCACTCCTCACTACCTATTACAGTTTTGAAGGCCATAAAATGCCAAGATGGCACAAAACCCCCACAAATGACCCCATTTTAGAAAGTAGACACCCCAAGCTATTTGCTGAGAGGCATGTTGAGTCCATGGAATATTTTATATTTTGCCACAAGTTGCGGGAAAATTACAAACTTTTTTTTTTTTTTTTTTTTTTTCACAAAGTTGTCACTAAATGATATATTGCTCACGCATGCCATGGGCATATGTGAAATGACACCCCAAAATAAATTCTGCTGCTTCTCCTGAGTACGGGGATACCACATATGTGGGACTTTTTGGGAGCCTAGCCGCGTACGGGGCCCCGAAAACCAAGCACCGCCTTCAGGCTTTCTAAGGGCGTTACAGTTTTGAAGGCCATAAAATGCCAAGATGGCACAAACCCCCCCCAAATGACCCCATTTTGGAAAGTAGACACCCCTAAATTTAGGGGTACACTAGTGAGACTAGGTAATAAATGGCGGGTGCCCTGAAACTATAAAAAAATAACTAACCAACCAGCGTCACCTGTAACAGTTATATGGTGATCACTGGTGAAAGGGTTAACTAGGGGGCAATCAGGGGGCTTTATGCGGTAGTATATGGGGGTCCCTGGCGCTATAAAAAGCTGCAGCGAACCTAAATACCTACCTGCCTAACTAGCGTCACCTGTGACACTAATACAGCGATCAGAAAAACGATCGCTTATTAGGCTGGGTTCACACTGGAGCGATGCGGGAACGCCACGAATGCGCGGCGGGTTCCCGCATCGCATGCCTCCCGGCGGCAGTTCACACTGCCCTATGCGAACTGCTGGGAGTGTCAGTGAAATGTTACTGACACCCCCAGATCAGTTCGCATATCGCAGTGCGATCTGCAAACTCGGATCGCATGGTGTGAACACCCATGCGATCCGATTCTGCTGCGGGCCAAAAAAAGGGTCCCGTGCGAATTTGCGGCGGGTGCGGCGGGTGCGGCGAATGGCTGAACTCGAATCGCACAGAGATCGGATGTGATTTGCACTGCAGTGCGGTGCGAATCACATCCGTTCTCATAAACCGCTGCAATGTGAACCCAGCCTTAGTGACACTGGCGACGGGGGGTGATCACGGGGTTAAACCTTTATTGGGGGGGTTAGGGGGGTACCTTATAACTAAAGGGGGCTAACCCTAACTGCCCTAACAGTTATTAGTCACAAATGACACCCGCCGGGTGATCAGGGGGTTAAACCTTTATTAGGTAATAAATGGCGGGTGCCCTGAAACTATAAAAAAATAACTAACCAACCAGCGTCACCTGTAACAGTTATATGGTGATCACTGGTGAAAGGGTTAACTAGGGGGCAATCAGGGGGCTTTATGCGGTAGTATATGGGGGTCCCTGGCGCTATAAAAAGCTGCGGCGAACCTAAATACCTACCTGCCTAACTAGCGTCACCTGTGACACTAATACGGCGATCAGAAAAATGATCGCTTATTAGGCTGGGTTCACACTGGAGCGATGCGGAAACGCCGCGAATCCGCGGCGGGTTCCCGCATCGCATGCCTCCCGGCGGCAGTTCACACTGCCCTATGCGAACTGCTGGGAGTGTCAGTGAAATGTTACTGACACCCCCAGATCAGTTTGCATATCGCAGTGCGATCTGCAAACTCGGATCGCATGGTGTGAACACCCATGCGATCCGATTCTGCTGCGGGCCAAAAAAAGGGTCCCGTGCGAATTTGCGGCGGGTGCGGCGGGTGTGGCGGGTGCGGCGGGTGCGGCGAATGGCTGAACTCGAATCGCACAGAGATCGGATGTGATTTGCACTGCAGTGCGGTGCGAATCACATTCGTTCTCATAAACCGCTGCAATGTGAACCCAGCCTTAGTGACACTGGCGACGGGGGGTGATCACGGGGTTAAACCTTTATTGGGGGGGTTAGGGGGGTACATTAGAACTAAAGGGGGCTAACTCTAACTGCCCTAACAGTTATTACAGTCACAAATGACACCAATGCAAAAAAAAAAAAAAAAAATGACATTGGTGTCACTGTGACTGGGGGGCAGGGGTAATTGGGGGGGTGATCGGGGGGTAAAGGGGGGGTGTGAGTGTGCCTGGCATGTTCTACTGTGTGTGTGAGTGTTGGTGCAACTTACTGATCCGTTCTCCTCCGTGTCGGAACGAAAAATACCGACACGGAGGAGAGAATACATCACTTCCTCTCCTGTGTTTACATTACAGGAGAGGAAGTGATGTCACCGGGGATTTCTATTCGTCGGGAGCGATCGCGAGGGGGTGGCCATGAATGAATGGCCGTCCCCTCGTCCGGGATCGCTCCCGTACGAATTCCGACCGCCGCAGGCACCGGGCGGGGGCCCGATCGGGCCCCCGACCCGCGGGAGGCAAGGGATGTACATGTATGTCCTTATGCCTGCCCGTGCCATTGTACCGACGTACATCGGCGTGCGGCGGTCGGCAACTGGTTAAGGGGGGAAATATTCTAATATAATATCAACCAGCACCAGCAAAATAAAATGCTGCATATTACCTTGCTGAATAATATCTTGCTACATTATTAAAACTCAACTCTGAGCACAAAACCTTTAATTTGAAACTCCAGGCAGATTCAAAATATAAAATGTAATTGCAAGGAAAGTATAAAAATAAAATAAGGAAAATAAAATAAACAATAAAAAAATCTAAAAATTTAAAGTGCCCCCATCCCAACGTGCTCACACACAGAAGCGAACGCATATGTAGGTCACGTCTGCATACGTAAACGACATTTAAACCACACATGTGAGGTTAGAGTGAGAGCAATAATTCTAGCCCAAGACATCTCCTGTAATTCTAAACAGGTAACCTGTAAAACTTTTTAAAGAGTCGATTATGGAGATTTTTAAGTACCGAAATTTGGCGCCATTGCATGAGTGTGTGCAATTTTAAATTGTGACATGTGAGGTATCTATTTACCTGTCACATTATACAGACAAATTGGGCTAACTTTACTGTTTTTTTTGTTTTGTTTTTATTTATGAAAGAGTTTTTTTTCTTAAAAAAAAGTTGCAGGGTCCACAATTTTATTTCCTGGGGTCTCTGCTAAAAATATATATATTATGTTTGGGAGTAAATTCCTAGCAAAGGATAGGTGTGCTGGAACTTGCACAGTATGGAAGTGGTTAAGGGTATATATAAATATTTTTGGGAGGAGGAGCCCTGTTTGTGGCCTTTATTTGCAAAGGAAGACACACTGAGATCTTTGTATAAGGGCTTATTCTGTGTTAGTGCATGCATTATATTGTGCAGCTCATTAAGGCACCTCATTTATTGGAATAGGCTGTTTGCCTCACCAAAATGTAATAAAAAAGAAACAGGAATTATTTCTGGCACAGCACACACACACCACTCAGCTACAACATGCTTCCTTTAGCAAGGTGCATGGAGATGTTTCAGCACCCAAACACACCAACACACATTAAAACAACTCAAAAGTGTAAATAGGGAGTAAAGATTGAGGCTGAGTTTACAGTAGCTGTGACCATGGCTCAAAGAAGGGGGCCCGGTGCATCCCTATTCTCTGTTTCAGGTGCAAATCAGGTCCGAATTTTTGGCGGAACTCGCAATTGAAATGGATCAGAAATGCACAGGATGCTTTTCCAGTGTGGAACATGGCCGCCTGAAGCTGTGTGAACCGGCTCCATTGAAAGTCAGGCACAATCTCCTGTCATGCGAATTGGATGTGGGTAAAACCTGCATCCAATTCGCATCAGTGTGAACCCAGCCTTAGAAGTGCTGAGAAATGGATAATTTTTCTATTTTGTGATTCAAAAGACGAAACTTACCACCAGACATGTATATGTAAACTTTAAAATCTGGAACAGCAAAGATATTTGATGCACACAAAGTGGATTTATATATTTTGTGGCTATTGAGAAATATAACTGCAGTAAAGTATTTATGCTCAGAGTTTATATTTAAATTAACATAACTAAATGTAATTAAACGTAAAGAAAATAATTTAATTCAGTAAAACTTTGCACCTGTGCCAGGTGACATCATCCATGATTTCAAAGAACAAACTAACCATTACATACGATGATGTCCCACTCATGCCCTCTGATTAGCAATCAGAAACATGCCTTCAGTTGCATTTGGTTCATTTGTAACTTTGAAATACTTTTCTTGTTGGCAAAAAAAAAAAAAGAAAAAGCTTAACCTCATATTATACAAGTTTACAGATAAATGTGAACATACAATCAGCTCTCTTCTAGTGGGTTCTCTATCAGAGCTGTCAGACCACGGTGGTAAGACTTTGTACTGGACTATCTAGGCGGCCATATTGTGCTTGTTTTATCTTAACCAACACATTAAAAGCTTCATATCTTTGGACCCAGAGAGCACCCCACTGCTGAAACTATAGAGGTATTGCAAATCAGATAATGTAAAAAGAAAGAGGAAAAGAAAGCTTTCTAGCTGAAACAAGTCCCAAAGTGGATATTGTTTGTAGTGATATTTTACATAGTAACAGGAAACCTCCATCTCCTTAAAACTTTCTGGATTGTCAGAATAGAGAGATACACGTTATCAAACTGTGCATTTGATGTAGGATTAGCAGCAGTGGGAAAAGGGAAGGGGAAGGAGTTTAAGGTAAAGAGCCTGAAAAATGAAAGTTTTAGCTTCTACTGACAAAGAAGAGCAGCAGGGTCCAGGCAAAGAAGAACTGACTGAGGCAGCAAGACTTTGCAAAGACTCAGCGTAACAAGGTTAACAGAAAAAACAAGGATGACATGTAGTAATCAGCCAGCACAGCTGCTAGTACAAAGCAGTGCCTCAGTCTGAACAGCAGGGGGCAGGAGAGGAATCAGGCCGCCAGTACAAGCAAGACCTCAGCATCAAAATTCCCCGATGGCAAGACAGCATGAAGGCTGTGGGAAAAGAAATCACATTGTCAAGAAAACAAACCTGTAAAAAGCAATGGCATATCAGACAAATAGCAGAGGATATTGGAATTTGATGGACTTTTTTTTCTGCTGTGCTATTCCATGTGTACCCAGTACAGACTTTGAACTTACAAATTAGGTTTCACAAGTAATGTGGAGGGTAAGCAGTATCTACAACTACGCTTGTTAATTTCATCCAGGGAATTACTGCAATTTTCATCTTAAAACCAAAGATTTTCCGAAAGTCACTTTCCTCACAATTACTAATTCTTGGGGCTTTATTTCTTATTTAAAGAGGCAGTGTCACTATACTGAAACATTGATTATATATATATATATATATATATATATTGATTATGGATTGGAACTTAACAAGTGCTAGTCAAACCCATCAATAATATACAATATGCTAAAAATCAACTATTAGAGGGAATAGGTCATAGAAACATTCCCTCCCCCCACCCCTTTGTGCAAAAGGATAATTTAACCAGACTTGGTCCTGATGCAGGGAGAGGGTCAAAATTGGAGGGTCACAGTATCACCTTGCATCATTGTAGATATTTTGGAAGAAAAAAGTAAGAAATACGCAATCCAAATAAAACAGAAAGGGCATCTATCATGAAGTAATACTTGAGCTGCCATTTGTCTTGCATATGACAAATTTCAAATTAAAATGTAAGACTCCTGTTTGTGTGGGTAACTCAGACAGACAGAAGCTAAAGGCAGACAGATAACTATTATTTTCAGAAGGTCAGTAGCCACTGCATTTAACTCACTAAAAGGTGGTTTTTAAGTTTTAACCTGGAAAACCATTTTTGTGAACTGATTTTTATAGATAAAAACACAGAACCCATGCAATAACATCTTTAGCTAACTTTTTTGTAAGTCTTGTTCTGGGTCAGTGACTGAACCATTGGATCAGTATGACAGTCAGAACCAGCATTTCCAAAATATATATTCATCCTAGGATAAGTTTCCCATTAAGAATTGCTACTGCGATTGCCTACTGTTTCAGAAAAAGAACATGATATTAGGCCGCGTACACACGCGCGGACTGTTTGCCCAACTTTGTCCGTCCAACAGTTTCGGCAAACAGTCCGCTCAAACTTAGCATGGACGGACATGGCCACACACGAGGGACGAACAGTTTGCTGAAACCGTGCGCGATGACGTGAACGGCACGTACGACGGGACGAAAAATACGACGTCCTATACACTGCATTATAGCTTTCGGCGTGAAAATCCTTTCTGAGCATGCGCGCAACTTTGTTTGACGAACAAGCCTACACACGAGCGGACTGTTCGCTGAAACAAGGTTTCAGCGGACAGTTTTACGGAATTTCCGAAAAACCTTGTCCGTCCAACTGTCCGCTGAAACTGTCCGCTGAAAGCCCACACACGAGCGGACTGTCCGCCCAAACACTGTTCAGCGGACAAAGTTGGGCGAACAGTCCGCGCGTGTGTACGCGGCCTTAGAGTCCCAATGCACCAACGTATGTCCAGAATAGATTTGGTACTTTCTGTTTAAAAAAAAAGTCAACAAGTTTTAGGGTCTTAAGAGTTCCTCATCATCCTGTATTTTCTACAGGCATCTGTTCCATTGGTCAATACATTATGCAGTTTGAGCACTGAAACCCAGACCCTCTTGGAACTTTGAGACCTAAAAAGCCCTATTGTCTTATATTCTTCTTCTGCATATTCACAAGAACCTAACTGAGGATTATGTAGTTTAGAAAGCTGGCAGTGGAACTACATTGTATATACATCATAAGCATACGCCAATTACACTTGTAGGCCCTGTCATAATACATTGTTTCAGAAAAACATTGCTAATTTTATTTGAATGTTCTATTGTTTGACTGTTTGTACCTATAGATTCATAGTGTTTTTTTCTGCCTGGGCTTTCTGCAAACCATATAACCATAGAAGTTATGCATTTAAAAATCCTCAAACCAAATCAGTGTGTACGATAATAAAACACTTGTGAGTTTCTATAAGCTAAACATGGAATTACCCAGATTATGAAGTAATTTGCTGTAAATACACGTAGTATCAGTCAAATTGTATGTTCTATTCTGGAAATATATAATATTCTTTGTGTGACAGTTAAATTGGAAAGTTCATCATTATTTGAAGGGTTTGATTTTCACCAGAAAAAGATATACATATAACGTTCAAATGTCATTTTTGCCTTCACTGTCCTTTGAATACACGAGATGCGTTGACAGTTTAACTTCAAACAAGAAATAATGAAATCATACAAGTGGATTAAAAGACAGGATGTCAGGTGCACATTATGAAACCGGTGTTTTAACATTTATGAAGATAAAATGCTCTTTTTAGTGGCATGCCAATATGTATTAGCTTTAACAATAAGATTGGGTGAAAGTGGATGCAATGACAATCATCAAAGCTCTCACCTCCACCCAATGTGTAAAACGTAATATTTTTGATACACCATTGTTGATACAAGGAGCATTGTACAAATGTTTAATACAATAGTCACATCACTAGTCATATCTAGTACAGTGGTGGCCAACCTGTTTTATACTGTATATGGTGCTTCAACAGAACCAATGGGGCATACTTAATGTACAGTAAATGTTATGCTAACTGCCAGAGACTAGAAATACTGTAGCAGATAGCTGGAGACTACTGGCATGCTACAGGCATGATTTGAGACTACTGGCTTGCTGTAGTGGGCATTTTTTATGAAACTGGTAGAGATCACTACCATTCCATTTGTCTGCACTGCCTATAAAGTGGACCTTTCCCCAGACATGCATGCATCTCTACATGCTGATTTAAAAACAAATTGTTAAATGTTTATAAACAAACATTTTGCATAAAAAATTCCAAATACACTTAATTTGCTTCCTGGTTTACTTACGGCAATGGCTGCATAGCCAAAAGATGCATTATGGGCAGGCTACATCACCAGTGCCTCCCCAGGTAAGCCCATAATAAACTGCAAGATCTTGCAAGATGCACTCTGAGAAGGCTATGTCGCCAGTGCCTTGCTAGGTGATTTTTGCCTTAAAACTGTGAGATCTCATGACATATCAAACAAAACCCCAGATGGACTGTAGTTCTCAATGGACTACAGGTGCACTGATCAGATTTGTAACTAAAAGCCTGTGCAGAGGTATAGGCTAGGCAAAAAGCTGGAGGAAGAGTGTGCAGGAGATTAACATTGCACCTGCAATCAACTGATCAAGGGTGCAAACGTTTACAGGTGCCCGAGGGAAAAAAATTATAAATACACATTTTTTCCTTTAAAACTATGTGAATTTACAATGTTGTATTATTTTTCCTTTGAAGGTGAACTTAGCCTTTAAAAATACCTGACTAGCTGCAGTAAAGTTTATTAAATGTTCTACAGTTTTAGTCTTTACAATATTTATATTGTGCTCTCTCTCTTTCTCTCTCTAACATATATATATATATATATATATATATATATATATATATATATATATATATATATATATATATATATTCAGTAATTGAAATGACATTTTTACATTTTTCAATTGAATCCACTTTAAGAAGTCACTCAGAAGAAGTAAATGGCAACTAAAATTAGTTCCCAAAGTTACAACTTGCTAAGCACAAAGAGATAATTTGGTGCAATTGCTTAGCTTGAATATCCACTAATTTAATACTGGAGACACACAGGTGCAGCAGAAAAATGTCCTAAGTGAATACCCAATCTGCTTTTTCATCAGAGCTAAAAGTGTAAATGTGCATTTACAGCACTATCAAAAGATACAAATCAGAAGCCATTGAGCAGGTAATTAACAGAAGTCTAGGATGACAGCCAGGTGACCTGGATCAAAGCCATGGTCAAATTATTTGCAAAGAACATTCATTATTAAAACGTCATCTGTAACGGTGACATATTTAGTCCTGTCAAGCTTACATAAGTGTGCTTGAAAGTTATTAAAAAAAAAAACTTTTAGGTATATAAATACACAGGTGTTTTACAAATCTATGAAAGGGTCAATCAAAAATATTAGCTGGCTTATCACTTAACATGTACAGATACATTTGAAAAAGTGTCAGAAGGTTAGTAGAAGTGAAAGAAAACAGTGAGCAAAAGTATATTTGGCTAACTACAGAACATTTTGGTAAGTTGTCTATTATATGGGATGAAACTTTATTAAAAGCAACCACAACTGGCAGGAAACATAGAGGTAAAAGAAGAAATAAAAGCAAAGAGGTTCAACATTTTACTCTAGGTAGGGGAAAAGGTTACATTAAATAAAAAGTTAGAAAAAAAAAAATTGGTAAAGTGACCTTTTAAATGTTACTACTAAAAATTAGCAGGATTTGGGAAGGGGTGACATTTTTACTCCACTACCCCATGTAGGTATTTTAAAGGTTTGGAGGAATAACTCATATTGATTGGAGAGTAAGTAGAAAAGCACAATTGAGAGGGAATAATGAGAAGGAAGACAGCAGAAAAGGCCAAGCAAGGGGGGCGTGGGCATGATTCTAAAATGTGCTAGGCATGTTTAGCTACCTTCTTATTAGCGACCCAATAAAGAATCATGTGGTCAGTTTGAAAAGTGGATGTTCACTTAGTCTAGTAAATATTACATCATTAACAACCTTGCATAATTCTCACAGGGCAGTGGCTGAGAGGTCAGCTCCGACTAATGTAAGCACACCCCAAACGATATCTCCCAAAAGCCCCTTTCCTACCCTGTTTCCCCAAAAATAAGACCTAGTGTGATTGTCGGTGATGACTGCAGTAGAAGCCCTACCCCCCAAATAAGCCCTAGTTAAAGTCCTTGTAGGTCTTATTTTCAGGGAAGGGCTTATTTTCGGGGAAACGGGGTAGGGCTTATTTGGGGGGTCGGGCTTATATTGCAGCCATCACCGACAATGACGCAAGGTCTTATTTTCGGGGAAACAGGGTAGGACTTATTTGGAGGGTCGGGCTTATATTGCAGCCATCACCGACAATGACGCTAGGTCTTATTTTCGGGGAAACAGGGTAGGACTTATTTGGAGGGTCGGGCTTATATTGCAGCCATCACCGACAATGACGCTAGGTCTTATTTTCGGGGAAACAGGGTACACACAGTGTGTTAGCAGGCTTTTGGAAGCCCAGGTAGCAGCACTGTTTTGCTGGAAAAGAACCAGGAAGAGTTCTGTAATCCAGCAGTCTGGGTTAACAATGCTAGTTGGGCTTTCAGTGCAGCAAAGGAACTGTGTTGTTAGTTCAAACAGGACATTAGGAGCTCACCTAAATTCTAGCAGATCACCAGGTATTTTTCTCTACTTTTTTAAAGATATTTTTATTAATACTTTTCACAATCATCTCTCCAAGTCATTCTTCAGATGACAACAAAATGGTATTATATTGCCAAAAGTACGTATACGGAGCATACAGGGTATCAAAGAAAATATATGTTGAAATATCAATAGTACAGCTTAGTAATCACTCAAGGCCTGTATAGAAAGCGCTTGGTCAGACTTCATCCAAAATACCCAAATGAGCCCACATTGCAGTGGTTCACATCTAATTTTACAAGTGAGTGTGATATTATTATTATTATTATTATTATTATACAGGATTTATGCAGTATTTATATAGCGCCAACATAGAACGTAGCTCTTTATAACATGAGGGCAGACAGTACAGTTACAATACAAAAGGAATCAGAGTACTCTGCTTGTTAGATCTTATAATCTAGAAGGGAGGGTCAAGTGAAACAAAAGGTGTGGAAGGTCAAGTGAAATTGTGGTGGATGAACTGATGAAGAAAATTAAAGTGCAGTTGTTAGGTGTCTGTAGGATAGGCTTCTCTGAAGAAGAGGGGTTTCAGGGATCATCTAAAAGCTAATAGAATAGAAGATAATCTGACAGGTTGGGGTAAGGAGTTCCATGATATAACATGAGGACAGAATTGTCAAACAAATTAATGCCACTACTGTCGGAGAGCTAGAGCTCTTCCATGAGAGTAAAGTGGCCTTTTTTTGTATAAGAGTACAATATACATAGCAGGGTTTTAACATGTTAATAGAGAAGCAAGCCTCCATATGTTTTCTGTATCAGCTGAATTTTTATAAGGGTAAACATGGGAAATTGTGCGTTCATCTGAGAGAATGTTTTTTTCTTTCTTGTCCTGACCATACATTTAGAACAAAAAACACTGATTAAAGTATAAATTAAATCGAATTTTTCTTGCTGCCTATGCCCCCATTAGGAATCATTATCTCAAGTTTTGTTGACCATTATCCCCACTAGTCAAAGTAAAAAAAAATCCCATATTTTGTTTTGTCGCAAAAACAATAATGTAGGGGAAATCTTTTAATGAGGCACTAGTTCTTTTGACAGCCACACATAAAAGCATCCCACTGAATAAAAAAAATAAAATGAACTGGACTTGTATTTTTTTTATCTTTATTATATGAGTATCTATGTTTATCCCAAGCATGTTTGCGGCATACTAATCTTAGAAAGTATTATTTTACTAAAATGGTAATTGATGCATGTACTATACTTCCAGCAGAGGTAGTGGGTCAGTCACAGTAAGTGGATTCAGACATTCTTGGGACAAACATGGATCAGACAAAAAAAAAAATATATATGTACGTACGTACGTACTGTGTATGTTTTTTTTTTTCTGTCACCACTCTTCTTCTGTAAGGGGATATCTCCACATTGTGACAGAGATGGCAAAAAACAACCCAATGGTGGTTAAAAAGCTGGCCATAGAAGGATCAAAATTCAACCGAACATCGATCTATGTGTGCCTGTTCACGCTCAATAGAAGCCAATCTAATGATTGACTGCTGTCAAAGAGCTTATTGGAAAACATTTTAAGATCAATGGTTGCAGCCAATGGTTGCAGCCAGTGATCACTTTATCCTGACAGTGGAAGAGTCCCACTGTCAGAATACAATGGCACAGCAGGAAGGATTTCTCCATCTACCTCATTTGTGTGGATGGAAGAATCAATTCACTTTTTTTCAGTCGTCCCGCTGGCTGATTGGAAAAAAATCCAGTCTTACTCTATTCAAGATGAAAAAAAATGTTTTACATTGAGTTTTATTTTCACTCTTTCCAAAATCAATTCAAGGCATGCCTCTAGTGACAATTATCAAAGTTGCCAGTTTGTTTATGTCAGCACCCAACCAAACTTCCAAGCCCGGCTGAAGTCATAGCTGATTATATGTGCATTACAATGGCAGCTGCAAATAAGAAATAGGTAAACATGACAACTTCCTTGGCTGTAAAGGATAGCAGGGTTTAGCACCCCTTAAAAAAAATGCTGAATCCGGTTATTATCCTGAAAAAACAGAAACAGACAGCCAGTTTTTATCAAACAAACCTGTATATAGTATCAGTAAACTACCGAATGTCCAAGTACCTTTTTGGTAACATATTTCTATTAAATACCTAACTGTCAAATTTTGAATAAAGATACAAAATAAATATGCAAACTTCTATACAGAATTTCAGATTAACTGACATTTCTGAAAAAAAAGTTATTTTTGTGCCTTGAATGCAATAAGTAATGAGAGATCTGTTTATCTTTAGATAGTTCAAAGTTTACACCAACTGGATAGTAACTGAAGTAAAGGCAAGGAATGTGATGCACTGATAGTTAGGAGTGCTGCTATTTATAATGAGCATCAGGAACAGAATTCATTAAGCTATGTATGCCTAGAATTGGCCAACAAATACTGTTTCAGACATAATTGGTAGCACTGCTCTATCAAAGAGCAAAAACAGCTAATTATCATTAAGAAATGTGATTCTAGAGATGCACAGAATGGGTGATAAAGGGTTCTTCTATGTAGCAAATAGGCATCTTTCAGCTGCATTATGTTGTCACATTATTGATATACATTAATCTTTATTGAGCTGTCTACGTAAGTGTTGGTTAATAGTTAATTCATTGCTTTGTATAGTTGGACTATTTCCTATCCTGATTGTTATGGAAGAAATTACTGTTGTCACAAAGTATCTCAATCTGATGAAGGTCGTACACTAAAGCTTAGCACACACTGCTAGTTTATTTTTCATTCAACTCAGCGTGCTACGTGAAAAAAAAACCTGACAGCTATTTGGAGCTGCCATACTAACAATCCAATGTTAGTAGAGTGAGTGCCCCGGACAGGGGGGAAGCCCCCTCATCAGAACACTCTGGTCAGTGCCATTGGCTGAGAGCTCTGATTGGGAGCTGGTTGGCAGAACTTTTTCAGTCATGCCCTTTGACAGCCAGCTTCTATTCTACAGGCAGTGGTACACATGGGCCGAATGTCGGCTGGTTTCTATTGAACCAGCTGATGCCCTCCAACATTTGGCCCGTGAGTACAGAGCTAAATGGGTAAAACAAACCTACATCCATTTGTCAGTTCATCTCTCACTGCTGAAAATAAGTGTTGTTATGCCAAATAAAAACTGTTATAGCTTAGTGAATTAAGCATTAAATCATTTAAAGAGGAAGTAAACTTTCCTGGATTGTTTGTACCTATAGGTAAGCCTATAATAAGGCTTGCCTATAGGTACTGTAAATATCTCCTAAACTTGCATCATTTAGGAGATATTTACTGTATACGTCGCTGATGACGTCATCGGCACATGCGCTCTGAAGGAACGGCCGCCCATGCCCTTTTTTCAGAGTCTTGTCTCCTGCGCCCATGTGCAGGTGTGATGTCACATGGTTTTGGGCAGTCACACAGCCGAAGTATGCAGACCCATAAGGAAGACGGGCGATGATGGGTGCGGTCTCCAGTGTTCACAATAAGGGCTTAATTTGCAAGTAAGTTTCACACAATGTGCTAGTATGCAATGCATACTAGCACATTATGGCTTTACTTTACAGGTCAGAAAAAAAAAGAGGCAGCATTTACAGTACTTCCTCTTTAAAGAATGAGATCAGAACCCTAGTGTAACTAAAACCAAAGCTTTTCTTTTCAGTTTTATATTTAGTAGGGAAAGGTTAGAACTCATGCTAGGTTTTAATTGTTGTCTGTGTCCCCGCTAGGTAGCTTCACTCTCACTATTTCTTCTGGTGACCACTGTCACTGGGAAAGACAGTGTGGCAAAATCCAACATTTTGAGTTGTCATTGAAACAGAAATGGAGCAAAAATCTCCCAATGTGGACACTTGTTATAGTGGCAACTGTCTAAAAGAGGATTTCCTGCACTTGGGGTAAATTTCTTTAACAATAAGTGAAGGGAAATCTTTACAAGGTGAACACATGGCAAAATGATAAAATAACTTTAAGTAACTTGTTTTTTCCCCTCACCCTCTAAAAACACCACTGCCTTTAGATGTACTTTAAATGAAGTCAGTTTTGGTGGAAAGGACTGGTTATTAGAGACGGTACTGTTTCATGTATTGATAAAAGTCAACAGGTATCTTAAGAAGCACTTCTCCTAACAACCCATGTGCCTCAAAATAGCTAATTTTAGAGCCAAGTTTAAACCTACAATAGCCCTTATCTTCGATTGAAAGTAAGTAGAAGCGTAAAGTGCTTTTCTAAAGATCTCTTTAAATGAGTGAATTAAGGAGCTATTAGTTTCTGTTAGGTACTAAAACAGAGGGGATGACAAAAGACAGAACTGACAAACATTAGTAATTTTATTAAATGAAAAGTAGATAGATACTGTAGATAGATAGATAGATAGATAGATAGATAGATAGATAGATAGATAGATAGATAGATAGATAGATAGATAGATAGATAGATAGATCATGTACCAGCATTTCCATATCATATTACATATATTATTCTATACACTGGGGGGCATATTCAATAAAGTAACTGTTCTGATGGTATCCCCCCATTTAAAAAAAGTCTTAAATCAAATTCAAGAAAGCAGATTACTGACTCCTGCAAAACATTTTAGAATTTGCAGCTTTGTCTGCAACACATTCTTAAATAATTACTACTTTAAAGTGAAAGAATGCTGGAATTAGTCTTTAAGATGTTATATCTCTACTCTGGGGATGATAGCAGTTGGTACTCCTCTAACTTGTTCAGCTGTCTATTTTTTAGAAAAAAAAAGGGTACTAAAGACCCTAAAAGCCATACTAAATCAAAAATACCAATCGTCATCAGGGTTTTGTAGGCTTTTGCTTCCTCTGTTTTGATATGGTGATCTGGCCAGTAACACACCTCCAGTATTAGAGTGACCCTGCTCTGGATGAAAGAGCACAAGGTCACCTTTGGACAGCAACATTGTTAAACTGGTGGGGGGGACAGTTATACACACGACCAGACTTTCTGTCAGAAAAGGTCCGACAGAATCATTCCGTCGGATATTACGATCGTGTGTGGGCTTCATCTGCCTTTTTTCTTCAAAAATTCAGACGGACCTAGAAATAGATCATGTTTCAAATCTGTCTGATGGAATCAATTTCTATCGGGAAACCCGCTCGTCTGTATGCTGGTCCAACGGACCAAATACGACGCAAGGGCAGATATTGGCTACTGGCTATTGAACTTGCTTTTCTAGTCCTGTTGTATGTCATCACGTTCAAAACAAACTGTTCGTGTTTGGGCAAGTCCGTTCGGTTGGAAATCTGTCAGGAAGACCATCTGCCGGAAAGTCCAGTTGTGTGTATGCGGCATTAGATGCACTAATAGGTTTAGATCTCCTAGCAAATTGAAGTCATACTCCAGCTAACACTTTATAAAAAGTTACAGAAAACTGTTTTTTTTCCCCTTTGAGATAAAGGTTTTACGTAAATAAATAAAAGTAGATCATTGAAAGCAAATATATACATTAGTGGGCATTGACATAACAAAAAAACAAAGGGTCAATTAGAAACATGTGAATCTTGGGTGAAACATTTATGAATCATTTTTGAAAACATTTATAAAAAGCTTAAAGTGGTTGTAAAGGGTCAAAGCTTTTTAGAATGCATGAAGGTAAACAACTTTCTGTATACAGTAGCCCCCACAGTCCCTCTAATACTGCTCTCCGGGGACTCTCATGCCTCATTGTCTGAGGCAGCATCAAGAGCCATTGGCTCTCGCTGCTGTCAATCACAGCCAGTGAGCCAATGAGGAGAGAGAGGGGCTGGGGCCAGGTCACAGCTTTGGGTGTGAATAGACACACAGAGCCACAGCTTGGGCGAATTCCTGCTCAGATGCCCCTAAAGTAAGCTGCTTGCTCTTGGGGCACTAGGCTGGAGGGAGGGGCCTGGAGCACCACCTGGGGACCTGAGCTGAAGAGGATCCCAGGTGCTCTGTGCAAAACCACTGCACAGAGCAGGTAAGTATAATATGTTTGTTATTTAAAAAAAAAACAAGCCTTAACTATAATTTTAACCCGTTCGCTGCCTGTCAGGTGAAAGTATGCATTTTCTAGACCTTTGCAGGAAAATCGTGTGACGTAAAAAATTGGAACTACCACTAATTTATTCTCTAGAGCAGTGATGCTCATGGACTCTGCAGTGTAATTGACCATCATAGGAAATGTAGTTCCAAAACATCTGGGGTGCCAAGGTTCATCATCACTGCTCTAGGGTGTCTGCTTTCAGAAAAAAATATAATGTTTGGGGGTTTTGTGTAATCTCCAGGCCTAAAATTTTTTTTTAACCACTTCCAGACCAGCCACCACAGTTTTAACGCGGCAAGTTGACTCGGCTGGGCAAATCGACATTACCTTACATCGGGCGCTCAGCTGCTTAAGGGGTGCCATTTGGATTTGCTTCAGAACTAATCAGTCTCCAGGCCCAGGCCAATGATTTCTGGTCTGGACCTGCTGATCGGTCCTGACAAATTTAATCCTTCCCTGCCTGTGTAAGTGTAAATACAGACAGGGGAAGTGATGTCATCTCCCTCTCTGGAATTATTTTCCATTCCAGAGAGAGGAGAGAGGACATCCAAACATGAGTTGCACCAACACTACACTAACAAAGTACACATAGGCGCGTATTTCACCCCCCAATCGCCCCCTTCTCGAGTTAACCCCTTCACTCCCTGTGACTGTGTGGAGTGTTCATATTTTTGTTTAATCACTGGTTGTGTCATTTGTGACACTAATCAGCATTATTAATAGCCCCAGATAGGCCTAGGGACCCCCTAAAGGTTTAACCCCCTTGATAACCCCTTTTTTTGCAGCAGCATTTTGCAGTTCTCATTTGTTTTTGAAAATGAAGAAATGTCAAAACTTTGTGACAAAAAAGTGAGATCTGCTAAACTATCTACTTGCCTCTCAGCAAATAGCTTGGGGTGTCTACTTTCCAAAATGGAGTCATTTGCGGGAGTTTGTGCTATCTGGGCATTTCATGGCCTCCGAAAGCCTGAAGGTGGTGATTGGATTTTAGGGTCCTGTACGCAGTTAGACTGCCAAAAAGTCCTACACATGTGGTATCCCCATGCTCAGGAGAAGCAGCAGAATGTATTTTGGGGTCTAATTTTGCATATAACCATGCCATGTTTGAACAATATATCTTTAGTGCCAACTTTGTGCAAAAACAAAGAAATAAGCCTGTAAGTTTCCCGCAACTTGTGGCAAAATATGAAATATTCCATGGACTCAACATGCCTCTCAGAAAATAGCTTGGGGTGTCTACTTTCCGAAATGGGGTCATTTGGGGGGGGGGGGGGTTGTGCTATCTTTGCATTTTATGGCCTTCTAAACCATGATAAGTAGTGAGGAGCGAAATTTAAAATGTACGCCCTTAGAAATCCTGAAGGCAGAGATTGGTTTTCAGGGTCCTGTATGTGGCTAAGCTCCCAAAAAGGTTTACACATGTGGTACCCCCATACTCAGGAAAAGCAGCAGAATGTATTTTGGGGTATAATTCCACATATAACAATGGCATGTTTGAGCAATATATAATTTAGTGACCACTTTGTTTTTGTAATTTTTCGATCACTTGTGACTAAAAATAAATTATTCAATGGGCTCAACATGCCTCTCAGCAATTTTCTTGGGGTGTCTACTTTCCAAAATGGGGTCATTTTGGGGGGGTTGTACTGCCCTGCCATTTTAGCATCTCAAGAAATGCAGTCATAAATTAAAAGCTGCGTAAATTTCAGAAAATGTACCCTAGTTTTTAGACGATTAACTTTTGTGCAAACCAATATTATAAGCTTATTGACATTTTTTAACCAGAGACATGTGGCGGAATACATTTTGGCCTAAAACTATGTCTAAAATTGAGTTTATTGGATTTTTTTATAACAAAAAGTAGAAAATATCATTTTTGTTTTAAATTTTCAGTCTTCTTTTGTTTATATCACACAAATAAAAAATTGCAGAGGCAATCAAATACCATCAATAGAAAGATCTATTTGTGGGAAGAAAAAGGACACACATTTTGTTTGGGTACAGCATTGCATGACTGCGCAATTACCATTTAAAACAGCGCAATGCTAAATTGTGAAAAGTGCTCTGGTCATTGAGCAGCCAAATCTTCCGGGGGGCTGAAGTGTATGCAAAAACTGCAAAAATGGCACTAGCTAATGTTGGTCTGAATTTTCAGTTGGGTGCAGCCCACTTTTCTCAAGGGCTGTTCCTTACAAAAATATTCAACATTAATTTAGAAATTAGATTTTTTATTTTCTTTTACCACTAAGTTTCACTGTTGCTGCTTGGGTGTATACCTATCATTAGTGAGAGCACCAAGGTTTATTCAGAAAGTACCAATACCATTACAGTACATATCCTTTAAATGCAGTTCAAGTGAGGCAATGGTTTTGGTTCCTTTGTTTTCACGCACGGTATTGTTAGATACTGCCTTTTAATACGATCGTCTGTAATGTACTTTTAACATAATATGAGCAATCTGTCTCTTCCATCTAGTTCAGCTACCACCAATTACCAAACAATTCTTTATAGATAAAGGAAAAAAAATGACAGTAGTCTTCAACCAGATCACTGATACAGCAAATGTTAAGTAATGTCAGCTTACCATTTGACAAACTCAATCTTTTAATGCCAAGGCTTTATCATGTTGAACTCAAAGATCAAAGATTGTGAAAAGGGCAATCAGCATTACATCACCAAGACAGAATACTTACAAAAGAATATTCTAAATGATCTGTGCCAGACACAAATACTCAAAAGAGCAGCACATTTTCTTCATATAATAGCATTAATGCAAGTCGGTGGACTTGATGAAACCTCCTATACAAGGAGAAGGCAAGGAGGACAGTGTTTTGCATAACAAATCATTGCAATGGATTTTGCTGCTCTCAGAGCGAATTCTAAAGGGATGGGAATGAACTATGATTCAGAGGTGAGATAAAATAATTGTATTGACTCAAAAACGCACTTAGTGGTAATGGAGTCGGAAAAGGTGCATTAAGGTCTTACAGCTATCCATAATCTGCATTATAAAGAAATTCAGAACAATAGTTGAGCCAAAGTCTCTATTTATAATCTACGGTATAAAACATTGATTTGCTGGATAATAAAGGATTGTGATGTACAGTTTTAATTGTGATAATAATATACATTTAGCACTGCAGCAGTTTGTGGGAGTGAATAGGACATTGGGCAGATATTTATTAGGGCAAAGAACAATATGCAAAGTGTGATAACCTATAGAAACTAAATGAATTCAGTCAATACTGATTTGAATCTAGTAACCCAAAATCTGATGAACTTATATGGGTGTCACCATGTAGTGTTGATTTAAACAAAAACTGAATGAAAAATTGGTCTTTTAAAACAAAACAGTCTCCCTGCTTGCAACAATATCCCCCATTGTATCCAATACTACTGCCTGAAGAATCTTGACTTCTGGGACTGTGGGAAGCATGGCCCCTCTGTGATCTGTGGTTTCTCCTGCAGACCCTTATGTCACTACAAGGCACATTAGTGATTGTGGATGAGCTGCTGGTTATGCTTGCCCAATTTTGCTTTTTTGGATGTTCGGCAAATAGTCAAACTAAATTGGTATCCAGTCAAATCTCTGGCAGCATTGGGAAGTAAAACAGTTAGCAGAATATTACTATCTTTGAAAGCTTCCCCTCAGGCTGGTTGTTAAGAAGTTGGGAGCCCCTGGCGTCTTAACATCCATAAGTCATCCCGGTGTCCCCAACCCACCCATTCAGCTGTCAGCCTGTGATCCCTAACTAACAGCTGAATTTAAATCCAGGAATGAGGATTGTGTAAAAAAGAAAGCTGTGTCCCTCCTCCCTTCAGGTCAAGATTTTAAGGAGCATCCAAGAAAAAAGAATAAATACAATTGCCCAGAATCCCTGCAAAATATGAGGAAGACCCTCATTCACAAAAGAAAAATAAACTGAAAAAATGCAGTTCCCATCCTGAACTAAGCATACAGGTTGGAAAGCCAGAAAAAGGGGACATGAGCATGCACATCAAAAACTCTCCTGAGTCATCCCAGGCCATGTGCCCACAATATGGGGAGGACTTTCCTGGCATATTTCCCCCATGTTGATAAGAACAAGGGTCTTGTTGGTTGTGGTTGTCTGCACGTGGGGGGTGGGAGTGGGGGGGGGGGGCTCAGTTCAGCTGAACCTTAGCTAATCCTTAAGCAAGGCAAATAATAAAATAAAAAAAAAGATTATTGGAATAGTATTCCTTTAAAGATCCTCCAAGTAGGGAAACATGCCTGTTGATCTGCCAGATATGCACTTATGTAGCTCATACTTTCACGTTGTGGGCATTTGTGGACTGATTGGTGTAAACCCAGTTCAGTTGTCTTTTGATAAGTTACTGAATCCTTCCCACTGTTCTCATCTTCACAACATTGGGACCAATTATTCTGTAGTCCAAGATAAGAACTGGAAAGGACTAATAAGACTAATTGAGATAACATGGGAAGTGTGCACAACACACAGGCCAGATCTAAATTCCTAATATGATCAACAGGTTTGTTATGCACTTATTTAACAGATATAACAAAATACTTTACAAGGGATATTTAACATACACATGGAAGCTATTTCCATTTAGAAAAGTAATCACATTCAAGGTAAATTAGAAGAAAAAAAAAACATAGATTTTTAGCTAAGTGTGATTAGATGATTGAAGTGAGCATTGTGTCTACCTATTTACCTACTAATTATTCATTTTGCACGGTGAAAAATCCCTTTAGTAACTTAATTACATTGTTGGCATTCTCAGTATGTGTAGGGCAGAAACAGCTTAAACTGGAGGATGCACATACAATGTGGTATTTTTTTTTTTTTTTTTTTTTTTAGATGTTCTTTTGTAGTCAGGTGCCAGTGGACACCTTGGGAGTGATTTACCAAAGGCAAGTGAGTTGTTCACTTTGCAAAGGAATTCACCCTTAGATTAGTGAGTGAGATAAAGCTCTGCTGACTTCAATCTTCCAGCCATGTTTTTTGGGGGGGGGTTTCTGTTGTATGTGCATGTAATTGGGTACTCTTTGGAAAGTGAAATTTCACCACATTCATTAAGGGAAAATTCCCATGCAAAATGCAGCATCCCAAAAGTGAACATCTTTTTTACCTTGAATAAAACAAGCCTTATATGTGAAACTATCTATGATATTCCATGAGCTCTGACTAGCTCTGTTCTGCAGAGCTAGTCAGCATCAGTATCCAATTTTAATTTAAAGAAGAAAAGTGTCACAGTTGTGCTACAAACAGGCAGTGAATTTAGGGCCCTGTAGAGGAAAAATAAGCAGGTACAGAAATCAAAGTTCCCTGTGCTAGGCTAGGCCTTGGACGGCAGCTGTGCCTATTATATCACTGCTTGTACTGGAACTACCCTCTACGTCATCTCAAATTCAATATATTCAGCAGCTCTGTAGCTTTTCAAGTTAAACAAAAATAATCAGAACTACTACTGCTGCAGGCTTATATCTTGGTAAGTTTAAAACTACAGGTATTTTTTTTTTTTACCTTTCAGAGAGATCAGAGAAAATTCTACCCAAAACTGAACTGAAGTTAGGTTTTAAGAAATTTTAAACTATGTGCCACAGATACACTTCCCAAGTCCTGAAAGTGACTCTCAGACCCGTTTTATCACTAACAAAAGCACATAGAGTAAGTTATGCAACATCACTATTAAAAGGATAGTCCTTTTTCAGCAAGAACACACAATCCTTTAATGTGGGAGCCAAGCACTGGGAGCCAAACTACTCAAGACCCTACCAATTAAATCAAAGCAGAACTTAAACCCAAAAACAAAAATGTATCAAATTAAGATGTGGTGGTTGCATTCATTTTTTAATTATGCTTCTTTATTTTCACCTGATTATCTAACCATTAAGTTTGTGTTTTTTTTTTCAAATTCTTTTATATGACCAAGATGACCAGTAAAAGTTAGAAGGTTGAGGCAAACTATTTACACCCATATGCCCTGTACGCACGATCAGACATTCCGACAACAAAATCCGTCGGATTTTTTCAGACGGATGTTGGCTCAAACTTGTCTTGCATACACATGGTCACACAAAAAATCCAATCGTCAAGAACGAGGTGGGACTATAAAGAGGAATTTCAATAGCCAGTAGCCAATATCTTTCGTCTTATAATTTATTCTGAGCATGCATGGCACTTTGTGTGTCGGAATTGTCTACACACGATCGGAATTTAAATGATCGGATTTTGCTGTCGGAAAATTTTATATCCAGATCTCAAACTTTGTGTGTCGGAAATTCTGATGGAAAAAGTTTGATGGAGCCTTCACATGGCTGGAACTTCCGGCAACACGCTCCGATCGCACATTTTACATCGGAAAGTCCGACTGTGTATGCAGGGCAGAAGGCCTCGTTCACACCATGGTGCAGAGCCATTAGTTTTCCTGCATGTGTTCTGCAAGGGCACAAAAAATTGTTGTATTTGTGCCCTGTTCCCACCACAACCTTGGTATCTCCTAGGGATTGTCTCTATGTGTATGCAGTTTCCTGCATGGGAAAAAAATTGACATGACATCAACATTGGTGTGAACAGGACACATAACTGACATGTATAAAACGGATGTCAGCGTGCATAAAAACTGATGTAAACTGATGTCTCTGCAAGTAAAATCTGTGCGGTTCTTCCATCAGTTCCCATCAGTTTTCATGCGTGTACAGTGTGAACGAGCCCTAAGACAGAAAGTGTGTTACTGGTTGGATCCCCAGGTGAAATAAAAGAAAAAAAGTGTAAAAAAGGAAAACAAATGCAGCCACCAGATTAAGGCTGGATTCACACCTATGCATTTTTTGTGCTTTTTGCATTTTGCAGATTTTCACTACAGAACGTGTTCCATAGGAAACCATGTTAAATGGACTGTAGTGCAAATCTGCAAAATGCAAAAAGCACTAAAACTGCATAGGTGTGAATCCAGCCTTAGGGCTCGTTCACATCATAAGTGCATGAAAACTGATGGGAACTGATGGGAAAACTGCACATATTTTACTTGCAGAGACATCCGTTTACATCAGTTTTCTTTTGTTTACAAACGTTTTTATTAAAGTATTTTTGAGCAAGTACAAAATTGAAATGCACAGAGAGAACAAAAAGTGCATTTGTGAACCAAGGTGTGATTGTACAAGTATACATCTCTAATTGAGAATATAAGAGAAAAACATATATAAAATAACGGACTACAGAATAAAGAAAATATAATTAAAGAAACATTATTGCTTCTATGAGATAAAAAATAAATAACTGTATATGAACTATGTTCAAGTCAGGGAAAAACTATATAATAGAAACAACGGTACTGGATAGGTCATTGGTGAAAACGTCAATCCAATCCAGTCAATGTAAATAGGGGAAGGGAAAACCCTCATCTATCGATTATGCCTGGTAGGCTGACCAGTTCGCTCACTTGCTTTAAAAAATGTGCATGGAGTCCAAGAAAGCATGCAAAGGAGCACCTGTGACCATGGAACAGAGGGACATCGCCAGTTTAGGGCAATTGCCCATTGGATGGCACTAAAAAGTGTATGTGCTAACTTTTGATGGGGGGGGAAGAGACCCCTGGGAGCTCAGCAAATAAGATGCACATCTGATATGTCAAGGTCGCAGGTACCCCTGTTAACTGGAGCACCAGCGAAGAGGTTTGTTGCCATAATGATTTCAGAACCATACAGCTCCAAAATGTTCCAGGCTCACGTCGATATACGTCGGCAGAAGAGCACATACAGGCAGATTAATGCATCTGTACGTTGCTCTTTAAGAAGTGGTTTGTGGGCGTGCTTGTGACACAACCTCCGTGAGTGAGATTGTCTCACAGAGAAGAAGAACGGGGAAATGCTAATGTAAACAAGCATTTCCCCGTTCTGCCTATTGACACTGATCGCAACTCCCTGTAATCGGGAGCGGTGATCAGTATCGTGTCACACATAGCCCCTCCCCCCACGTTAGAATCACTCCCTAGGACACACTTAACCACTACAGGGCCACCTAGTGGTTAACCCCTTCACTGCCAGTCACATTTACACAGTAATCAATGCATTTTTAATTTCACTGATCGCTGTATAAATGGGAATGGTCCCAAAATTGCACCAAAAGTGTTGCAGTCATGATAAAAATCACTGATCGCCACCATTACTAGTAAAAAAAAAATATAAAAAAAAATGCCATAAAACTATCCCCTATTTTGTAGACGCTATAACTTTTGTGCAAACTAATCAATAAACGCTTATTTAGATTTTTTTCTACCAAAAATATGTAGAAGAATACGTATAGGCATAAACTGAGGAAAATGTTTTTTATATATTTTTGGGGGATATTTATTATAGCAAAAAGTAAAAAAAATATGCGTTTTCTTCAAAGTTGTTGCTATTTTTTTTGTTTATAGCTTAAGTGGTTAAGGAGAATACCTCTGTCTCGGCATCCCCGGAAACATGTGTCAGGAGCCAGTGGGTAAATTCTATGCAAGTTGAAGGGGGTGTAATATCAGAGGGTATGCAATTTGACTACAGTCTCTTTAATAGTGATAGAATGTTTGCATTTATGCATATTAGAGACCATGTTGTACCGGTCCTCCACCAAGATCTCCTGGTCAGCCTCCGCCTCCAATCCTAACATAGCTATAGATTTGGCCGTAATATTATGATCTTTAAGGTATTGATAAAGTTAGAGACTGAGCCTTGTGCAAAGCCAATTGTAAGGACCTGATTGTGGGGACAAAATTACAAATTTGTCTGTATATAAAGGTCCTCAGTGGATTTCAAGTTCTCACAATCAAACTGCTAGCGCAATAATGTGTTACACTGTGTTGTTAGCAATAGATAATTGCATGAAAACGAGACATGTACATATTTTGTAATGTAAGGCTTTAAAAAAAAAAATAATAATTTGAGTTGCGTTACATCTTAATATAGCACAGTCCTTGACCCCATAGGGTCCCAATGAGCTTACAAGCACATACACATACTAGGACCAACTTAGAGACAGTATCTGATTGACCTACCACTATGTTGGAGTGTGGGAGGAAACCCACACAGGCACAGGGAGAAGATGGAAACTCTATACAGATGGTGCCATGGTCCGGAATTGAACCAGTGACCCTATTGCTACTAGGTGAGAGTGATAACCACTGCACCACTGTGCTGCCCTGGCCCTCTTCCCTAGATTTCCTAATATAATCAGCTGGGAGCCCAAAGCCCCCACCCTCCCAGTCCATACTTAACCCCACTAATGGTTGTGGCCCCTCTCACTGTCTGCATCGCAGCAGTGCCAGGCTGCCCATGTCTTCACATTATGGTTTTAAAGGCTTGAATGGGGTCTACCCATAAAGCAAACACAACTTCCCATTTAAGTCTACGGGATAGTGGCGCATAATCCTGGGAAGTTTTAGCAGCTAGGCCATGACCATTGGAGAAGATAAGTATGGACCTACAAGGTTGGGAGGAATGGTGACGATTTAGAGATAATTTAGAGATAATTGCATTTCCTAAAACACTTTTTGGACTATAACAAATTTACAAAAATGTATATTTCATATGTTAGGTATAGAAATCCTTTGACATTTGTATTGCTGTCTGTGTCCTCATTGGGATTTTGTTTCCCAATTCCTGTCTCAGTGACATCAGAGCAAAATAAATGAGAGTTACTGGTGGCACAGAGAAATAAGGACATGTTTAGCCTTTTTTTTGCTGTAATAAATAATGCAATTTTGTTGCCGTCTTTGCCCCCATCAGAAAGATATCCCATCACTTGCAGCAAAAGCGGTGGGGGGATGGGGGGACTGGCTGCAGGAGCTGAAATATCTTATATGTTCCACCCTAAATATAGGTGGAACAGGTAACATTTTTCAAAAGGTGAACTTAACTTTTAACCTCTTGGCGCCAAAGCCTCCCGGCCCTTTAAGAGGTTTATGAGGGCGGGAGGCGGGGGTGCAGCTTAAGATCACATGACCACCATGATTGGCTGTCATGGTGGCCACATGGTCTGAAAGCTTTCAGTAAAGGGATGGTAACTGTGCAGGGAGCGCGCAGCGAGTACGCTCTCGGCACAGATGTGTTGGGGGCAGTTAATGTAAATATGTGGCCCCTCTGCGCTAAGGACCAGGTGCAGAGAGGCTGCACATTTGCATATGGCCAGTGCCAAGGGGTTAGTATACATCATAAAATTAAAATTAAAAAGGGAAAAGTCAGAGCATGTCCAATTACCCAGAACAAGTTAGAACGCTCAAGAAGCACACACATAGCAATACTATCAGCAGAACTGTCTTTTAATTTTCCCTTCTACCTCTTGGACTTGAGCCAAAGCCATCCTTTCAGAAAATACAGAATGGTGCTTAATAAAAGACATATTTGTTTTATGTCATTGAGATATTCATTTTTTTGTAAGTGAAAAGTATCATTATGGAAAATATTCATTTTCCTAAGAAGTTTCCCACTACTGGAAGAAAATTATGATAATAAAATCAATTGCAGCAGTGTTTCCAGAGCAGAATTTTCTTCTCATTCATCTTCTAGAGGTTGCATGATTTTGTGTAATGGTGTTAGGGAATGTATAAACTAAGAGCATCTGCCAGCGTTACAACAGCTGTTACAGAGACAAATAAACATCAATCTTACATCCATCTAATGCTATCACAAGGGGTTCACCTCCAGGAAAAGCACCGGTAAGGTTGAGAAAACTTTTGAAGCTGTAAAATATCTCTCCCTAATGGCATTCTTATTAACGAGAAAAGCTGGCATTGGAAAAAAGTGTATGACCTGCTTATGGGCTAATCTCTGGATTAAATGAGGAAAGCAGTGGTACAGGCAATCAGAGTCTAAAGACGACAGAGAAATAAACATGTATAGTAAAATAATAAGTAGTCATTTTTACGTCGGCTTATTTGTACAGTGCCCACACGGCGGCTCAGTTCAATAGCTATGAATTTGAACACTTAACAAAGTGGACTTAGCTGAGACCCCAGCTGAAGATTATAGTAAAAGGCAAAATGTTACTTCTTACTGCTAACATACTTATCATAACATACAATTATTTATTACTTACCATAAAGGTATTTTCCAACTAACTCAAGCTATTTACACATACATTTCAATGATGACAGAACTAAAATGCTTTTACACAGTTTAATCTGATTATTCAATATTTCTTAGAGCATCTACAAAAAAAATTAACATATTTTTTTTAAGTTTAGACAAAAAAATTATCAGACTGCATAAATTTCAGTCATTTTTATGTTACATGATATTATATGATATGTAAAAAAAAAATCTGATTAAAAGCTTTTTTTTTACTGCATAAACTTTTCTCTACACATATGAGATATTTCTCGATCGCTAATCTATTTTGGTTATCAATACCAATACACTATCTGGCGGCACTGCTCAAGACCATCTTAAAATCCAGTGGGGCAGGATAAGCCTAACATAGGTTTGTGGCAATAGCATCATAAATAAAGACCCCATCTCCTGGAAAAGATTTCATGCATATTGCACTGCAGTGGTTTATTTGGTTATATTTGCTTCAAGAACACCCAGAAGACTTTTGCTGAGCTGACCAACACTAAAAAGGGCATGCTGTTACCTAATGTTGGCCTAGGTCAAGTCGTTTTCCAACAGGATGATAGCTCCATCTGCTGGAGGATGCCAACAATCCTGGCAGAATCCAAAGACAAGCATAGTATGGAGTATACCTGAGTAAGCAGTGCCAATGAATGTGTTTCTTTATTCTTGTGCATAAGGATGAGCTGCTGGTTTGGTCTAAATCTAGGATTTTGCTTATTTTTGAGGTTAGGCAAATGGCAGAAATAAACTGGTGGTCGGTCAAGAAAGTGAAATATTTAGCAAAGGTATCACTATCATTTATAAATGTGACAGCTAAAGTAGTCACCCCTCCCCGGCCCATTCAGCTGTCAGCCAGGAAATGCCAGCTGACAGCAAATGTTAAAAAAAAATGGTGGCAATTGTTAAGTAAAAAAAATCTGCCTACTTCCTCCCCTAATATACCAAAGTACTCCGGATGGGCGGGCGGTTTAGGCAAAGCAATGTACTCATACATTGCTGCCTACTTCCTGGTTTAGGGCACATGTATGCGGGTTGCTTGCCTAGAACCCGCTGTGATTATACATAGTGGGAGCCTGGCAGCAAGTCCCAGCCAATGATTCACGACTGGAACCTGCCGATCGGCTGTGGACATCTACAGCCCAGAGCTCTGTTTTGACAATCAACAAAAGCTCTTTACAGAGAGAAGAATCTCTCTGTTTATCATCCCTGAAAAGCATGCCTGGGGGGTATTTTACTTTTTTACAATTTTTATATTCAGCTTCTATTGACTTCAATGAAGTTCAAATTCGTTACCTGAACTCTTGTAATATTTGCCAAACCCGCCTCAAATCAAATCCTCTCCCTCTCTCAGCCAAGAAATAGAACTTGAAGTGATTTAGTGATCTTTCTTTCTTTGTTAACAGTTTTATGGCCACCCACCACACAAATGCAGTGGCAGGGCGATTATGTACCTAGTATGTGATCTGCATGTTGGGCTAGAAAGCATGCCTACATGTCCCCGTTGCCCTGGCTGCACTGCGATTGGCTGCAGCACCAACCATTAGCGGCTGCCAGCCAATGATTGGCCCCCAGCACCCGATGATTTGCTCCCAACACTACCAAAGAGAGCCCTGTGTAGGTAAACCCTCTTCTGGGTAAATCTCTTCTGACAAGAGCAATGTGCTGATTTTCTTTCTGAAAATCAGGAAGTAAAAAGAGCACATTGTTTAGTAAAAACAGAACAAAGTAACACATGATGGCCACACATTTAACCCCTCCATCACCATAGATGTTAACAATTTCCCTGCCAGTGTGATAGTGCAGTGACAGTGAAAATTTTTAGCACTGATCACTATATTAGTGTCATTGGTCCCAAAAAAGCGTCGTAAAAGTGTCAGTTGTAAAAAATAAATAAAAATTCCATAAATATATCCCATAGTTTGTAGACGCTTTAACTTTTGTGCAAACCAATCAACATAAGCTTATCAGGATTTTTTTTAACAAAATTATGTAGTAGAATACATTTTGGTCTAAATTAATGAAGAAATTATTATTATTATTTTTTTTTTTTATTGGATGTGTTTTATAGCAGAATGTAAAAAAATATATATAATTTTTTCTAAATTGTCAGTAATTTTTTGTCTATAGAGCAAAAAAAAAAAAAAAGGTAATCAAATGCCACTAAAAGAAATCTCTAATTGTGGGGAAAAAGTGGCATCAGTTTTATTTGTATACAGTTGCGCACAAGCGCACAATTGTCAGTTGTCAGGGGGTAAATCTTCCGGAGCTGAATTGGTTAATAAATAAGACCTTTGCTTAATTTAGTATTATTGTTACTAATTGTTTTCTATTGTTATTATTGCTATTAATATAAAAAGTAGACTAGCTTAATTACAGAAGGGACAAAATAGAACAAATATTTCAACTGTCATAAATTAATAATAAATATTGTTAAAGTACATCTAAGTTCAACCAATGACAACATTCTCACTCTGCTCTCCTGCATTGTCACTCTTTTTGCATTCTTCAAATGAAGACCTCATGTCTACTTTTGCCACCACAAGGAAATATGCCCTTAGAAATGCCACTTGGTCATAGCATGGATGCATGCTAAATGAAAAGGCTGCAAAGAGGCTCTAAAGGATCAGCAGCACTGAAATGCACCAAAAGATGAAAAAAAAAAAAGGCAAAACAAGTATTTAAAAAAATACAATTGCTTACACAGTGCCTTAGACACTAAATTATATTCAATTCACGTATAGTAAAAAAAAGTGCAAAAACACCAGACAATATTAAAGGGAGTTATGTCATGATACAATTTTGTCAAAGTCTGGTCAAGTTTAGGAATACATTGAAACATTGAATCAAGTGGCCAACTAAAAAGTCAAATAAGCTGTAAAATATATTATCAATGTATGCAACACATTTTTATATTATTGCAATATTTATTTACCAACATTGAATACCTGAAAATAAAATCCACTGCCGCAAGCAATTTACTAGAAAGAAATTAAGTTTATGGTATATACAGTCTATGTGTTGACATCTGTTCTGGTACCATATATGTAATCTGAAATGAGGGCTATTTAACATGAAACAATCTGTAGAACATATTTTGTTGCAGCTGTTCAGATTATAGTAGCAACCTGTCGAAAAAGGTTTTAATGACCAATTTTCTCTTAAAGTTCAATATTTGGTCAGGTTTAGCTATGCAGTAAGTGAAAACTAATTTCCCATAAACCTCAAACAGCAGAAGGCCCTCTTTAATCAGGCTCTGCTCAAGAGTGTAAACACAAGGGTCAATCCTGCTGTTCAACTTAAGCACTGTGCAATACTATCTCTGGTCAGTTTGGCCAAATGCGTATTTGGTAATGCTGGATGAGCTCCAAGCACTTCATGGATCACTCAAAGCTTCAGTGGGGCTTGTTAACGTGGCTTCCCAGCTTATAAGATAAAGTGAATAGATAGTGTCTATCAGTTGTCTTTCAAAGCTATGTTTTAACATGCTCAATAAAAAATGTTTTATTATGGGTAATATATCAAAACATGTTTAGGTATCTTGTTATAATAAATGTTCAATTTTTCTTCAATTAAATATACTCTTATGGCTTGGCCTGTCTATCTTACTGGGGAACATTACAGAAATGAGTGAAATTAATGAGTGATTCATTATAGCCCTAAACGTGTTATTCTATTTTCTAGGCTCAGTGTAACTGATCTCTTTCCCCAGCCACTGCACCTGTCACACAGACAGGCACAGCAGCCACGTGCTGTAACTTCTGGGTTGTACCACCAATGAGGCATGATTGGTTGAGCACAGTGAAGCATGCTGAGTTGTGTACAGTGAAACACAGTGGGGAGAGACACTGAGGCTGGGGTGTCTTTATCAAAAAGTCTGGCCTCAAAACAGCCATTAATGCTCACCCTAAATATATCACAGACTCTGAGTTACTGAGCTCTCTGCCCAGCAACTGCACCTTTCACACAGGCAGGCACAGTGGACCAAGCAGTTCAGTGATGCATAGCCTGTTAACAACACAGGCCTAATGTCATTAAACACAGCATTGCTGGCTGGCCACTGCAATTCCCTGTGTGGCAAGTACAGTAGCAGGACAGAGGGCAAAAATCTGGTACAACTGTGCATGGTAGCCAATTGGCTTCTAACTTCAGCTTGCTCAATTAAGCTTTGAAAAAAAAAAAAAAACTGGAAGCTTATTGGTTTTATATGCAGAACTGCACCAGATTTTGCCCTCAACAGTTTTAGTAAATCAACACCGCTGCATTACTGTTGCATGAGGTGGCCATCTTTGCTGCAGGGAGGGTGTGGCAGAAAAAAATGCCTACTTCTACAGTATCCAGACCCAGACAAAATCAAATGGCATGCAGAAAGTTCAGTTCTGAATTTAATTTCATGTAGAAAAGTTACAACTTGTTTCACTTGAATCTCATGCTCTATAAATAAACCATATTCTCAGCATTTTAAGAGAGCCGTATTGCCGCATAATACAAATAGATAAACAATGGGAATTATACTACTTGCAGAAGAAGCCCTCTCAACACCCTTTAGTTGGAAAGCTTAACCCCTCAACAAGTAAAAAAAAAAAACCCTATAACAAGCTATGCATCTTGCAATCTGATCTTCTTTAATTCTATCAGCAATCATGAAGTAAAATTGATTGTATTGCTCAGGTTGGCCTTATACTATGTAGACCTTGTAGCTCTTAGCCCTTGTACACACGGTCGGATATTCCGATGGACAATGTCTGATAGGACAGTGTTGTCGGATAATCCGACAGTGTGTGGGCTCCATCGGACTGTTACCATCGGAGTATCCGACGGACCAAGTTTTCCAACTTGTCTATAAAATTTTCTGACAACATGCTCCAATCGGACTTTGTCCGATCATGTGTAGAGAATTCCAAACGGACAAAGTGCCACGCATGCTCAGATCAAATTCCTAGACCAAAGCTATTGGCTACTAGCCTGAACGTAGTCCCGTCGTAACGAAATAACTTCATCACATTAAGTACGATTGGATTTTCTGACAACTTTGTCCGACTGTGTGTATGTACCAGTTTCGGACAAAATCTGATGGATTTGGTTGTCGAAATGTCCGACCATGTGTACAAGGGCTAATAGTGAATAAATACAGATCATGACAACTATCCAGCTTTGTCAGGACATTGAGCCCCCAGGTTCACGAACCTTAGGTTAAAGAATAAGTTCATCTTTTTTTAACAAAAAAATAATAAATGCAAAAGGCGCATGTGCAGAGCCGTCAAAGCTAGACAAGGCAGCCCAATGGCCTCTTTCACGGAGTCAAGCCAGACTGAAATTTAACAGGATAGTACCTAATCTATCCCCAGTGTAAGTGGCCATATTTTGGCATTATGCACAGTGGGCAAAAATCTAAACTGAGGCAAGTAAAGTCACAAGACGCGCTGACTAAAACTGCTGCTAAAATGGCGGCATCACCCTCACAGCCTGCCTCACAGAAACACTATGAGTCTCCCTCTTCAGCACAGCACAGTGAGCCTGATTTTACTTCAGGAATGACCCCTCTTATTCCACAAAACTCCACTATTGGCCCTGACTTGCTTCCTCTATTTCAAAGGGTCCTACACAAGGCATTACAGAACAACTCAGATGCCATTACAAACAAACTGACATGTGAAATTCATGAAGTGGGCTGATGCACCTCAATCCTAGAACAAAGGGTAGATGAATTTGATATCACTACCTCAACTCACACAGAAGAATTGGAGTCCCTTAAAGAAGATTACACTAATCCAAACCACACTCTTCCAAGAACTTGTCCCATCAACCCTGATTGAACATCTAGAAATGAACAGGATACACAGAGCCCTAACTTCACGCAAAGTAGACGGACCACCTAGAGATGTTATACTGAAAATGCATTTTTTTCGTATTAAAGAACAACTTATGGAGGCAGCAAGAAACAAAGATTGACATTAAATCACTTAAACTATGCAAACACCCTGGTATTGATGGTTTATTAGCCACTTACTACAAACGATTAACTTCACTATTATGACCCCTTATGATTCACTATTTCCATAATGAATCACTCACTGCCTCCATCTTCATGATCCCTAAATCCAATACAGATGACACTTCTTGGACTAATTACAGACCAATAGCCATCCTTAACATTGACATCAACATTTTAGCCAAGATTCTCTCTTCCAGACTTAATCCTATAATTGGTTCCCTAATACATAAAGATCAAACTGGATTTATTCCCTTAAGACAAGTGCGTGACAATATCCGCCAAGCCACAATTCTAGCCCATGTAGCTCATTCCCACTGTATTCCTACATGTTTCCTTTCAATAGACATACAAAAGGCATTTGACTCCTTATCATGGCCTTATCTACACTATCATGGCCTTATCTACGTTCTTAACCGATGGGGATTTGGACCACATTTCCTTAGATGGATCACTACATTATACCAACATCTGAAAGTACATATTGATTACTCAGGATTTAAATCTGATTCTTTTAATATAGAAAGAGGAACTAGACAAGGTTGCCCCCTCCCCCCTCTTCGTTTTGCTTTAGCAATATAACCTCTAGCCCAACTCATCAGATCTTTCTAACATTTCCTTTAATATCAGCAAAAACTCTTCTGGATATCCTCTCTAAATTTGAATAAATATTGGGCCCCTCAGTTAATCTACACAAATCAAAAGCCCTAAATGTTTCACTACCTCCTGATCTTCACACCCAATTAATTCATTCCTTACCATTTACATGGTCAGCTATTTCTATATCCTACTTGGGAGTTAACTTTACGGCTAATACAGTGGACCTCTATGTTACAAACTACTCATCAATGCTATCACAACTTTCTAAAATCCTCTCCAACTGGTCAAATTTACCTTTGGCATAGATGGGTAGGATTGCAGCGATAAAAATGTCTATCCTTCCAAAAATGTTATATTCAGAGTCCTTCCTATCGCTATCCCATCACATTTCTTATGTATCTTACAATGAAAAACTTTAAAATTCATTTGGGGCAATGCCAAACCTTGACTACCTAAACCTACCTTGTATTTCCTCAAAATCCGAGGGGGTCTGTGTGTACCAGACTTTACCAAAATACTATCATGCAACCTAATTGTCACAATTACCTAAATACCATGCTATATCTGAAACTCCATGGGTGGCATTAGAATCAGTTGACTGTGATCCTCTTTCCATGGCAAATCTTTTATGACTTTCTCCATCACAACATCGGAAGATTACTAACCCTATTACCAAACATAGCCTTTCCATCTGGGATTGACTGAAAACTCAATTTGACCTCCAATCTACATGCAATCCTCTTCTGTTCTTCTTGTATATCCCATCATTGTCATGGTTATGCAGTGATCTTCCTCTGGTTGCTTACCTCCCCTCATGTCTTCTGACTAAAAGGCCAGCCACTTCCACCTGGTGGTTTTTATAACCTCTCCTCTAAGCATGGCTCCACCCCAGGCCCTATCAGGGAACCCTATATTAACCTGTGCACTGCAAGCCAACAGGGCTTATCAACCATTGTGTATTCATTGTGTGTTTGGCTTCCTGGTTCCTGCTCTATGTTTGACTCTGTTACCGACCTTGGCGTGTTCTCAATGATTCCTGTCTGCTTGTGACCTTGACCTTTGCATGTCCCTGACCATCCCTGTCTGCCTGTGACCCTGAACCTTTGGCGTGTACTCTGTTGTTCCTGTCTGCTAGTTGCCCTGACCTCTGCTGTATCCCCTTACCATCCTTGTCGTTCCAGCCTGCTGCTTCCTTCTCCTGTAGTCTACTGTGAGCGTGAGCTGTGAGACCCTAGGGCCCGCGACCTGGAGCCAGACTGCAGCGAAGTCCATCTTCATCACTTGGGATCTGTGCTAGCGATCCTGTAGACCTGTGTCCTAAATCTCCCTGGGTACAATCCGCAGCAGTCAGTCCTAAGGTCCACTACCTAGCGGTGCACTTCCGACTCCTACGGAGTGCATCTGTCACCTGGTCTCAGGTGACCTGACAATCATTCTACCCGGCCTGGTCTTCCTCAACCTCTTTCCTAGCTTGGTCAAAAGAGGGATTGCCAAGGTCATATCACTTCTATAAAGGTTATCATACCATTTTTGCTTGCAACTCTGATCCTCATAGAAGAGGAATCATCTCAGATTTATTCTTATATTTTATTCTTCACCCCCACTGACTGAAAAAAATTGAAATAGACCTTCAATTACAACCAGAAAAAAATAAATTGGACCCAAATATGGCAGAAACTAATTACAAAGTTCTCACTAGATGGTACCTAGCCCCTGCCAGAATCACCAAGTTTACTCTACAATAGCCATCCCACTCCTTCCGAGGATGTTCAGCACTAGAAACACACATGCAAATCTGGTGGGAATGCTAAATAGTTGAATCCTTTTGGTTGGAGATGTTTAAAATACTTTCCACTATATTTAATATACCTTTGGTTCCTGATCCAACCACAGCACTCCTAAATGACAAACCAAATATCTTATCCCACCACCAGTTCAAACTTATGCTCTTCATAACCACAGCAGCTAAACAGAACATAGCAAAAGCACGGAAATCTGATTCACTCTGTATTTTGTCATTTAAGAACAGAATAACTCAGTTCATGATCCACGCAAAAACCGAAGCAATCTTACTTGACAATTTATCAAAGTATGAGGCCTTATGAAACCATGGTTTGAACATTTTCTACCTCCAGGATTTGATAACTTATTATTTCTTCTTTAAAGACATTTTAAGGACAGCCTATAACACTAATATATGCTATACATACTACCTTCAATTGGTGGTTTTCTCTGGAAATTCTCTCATGTCCCACCTCCTTATCTCCTTACCTCCAACACTGTGCAGTTACTTCCTCCTTTATTTACTACCTGACTTTCCTGAAGTGTGAATAATTAAAGATAGTTGGGTATGTTTATTTTATCTCCAGATAAATACAAACCATATTGCAAGAATTTGGCCCTGGGAAGATCCACTGATTCTCCCCCAACCATCGTAATCCCTTTTCTCTGTTATACTTACTTTTATACACCTTACTCTCCCTCACACTTCTTAATAAATGTATTCCCTCTCCATACCTCCTATACCGTACCTTTATTTTGTATAATTCTTGTTTTCTGTAATCACTTTATATGATATAAAAGTTTATGGTATATTGTATGTTTCTTTACATATCATAATTACTTGAGTGAAGTATTAAAATTGCCTGTTACCTTATATATACAAGAGTGTTAATATCTTTCTGTGTAAACCTGAACTTTGTTTAACTTAAAAATAAAATATTTTAAAAGGAAAAAAATAATAAATGCACATTTTTTGCAAGTAAAAAAAAAAGTGGATTTACATCTTTTGTTTTAGGTGCCTGGAAAGCTTTGGACCAGTGATCAGCAAATGCATGCAGGTCTCCTGCAGACTGTCAGTGTTAGCTGTCTGCCTGTACATCATACATCGCACAACATACAGGCAGGCAATTTTACACTAATAGGAAGAATCAATGAACTACCATAATGCTTAACAGTGTTTTGGTAGTTCATTAAGAACTGCAAGCTGACAGCCGCAAAGTCTGTCGATTTTTGTACTCCATACATTCACAGAACACTGTGAATGAATGATGCATCTGGGTGTAAGGGCAGGTGGAGAAAATGGGAGAAAAATCCCCACTCACTGCCAAAATGGGGGATTGGAGGAGGGGGGGGGGAGCTGCCAGGGCTGCTACATCTGTAACATGTTACAAATACGTTAGTATTATATGTGTGTGTCACATGTAACATGCTACAAAAGGTGAAGTTATCTTTTAAGCCTTGCAAAGATTTCCAGAGTAGAAAAGTGAAAGGATTGGAATCAAGGAGACAACAGGAAAATCTAAAGTGAGCCACAACTAAGTTAATATAAAAAAACAGGGTTCAGACAAGCACAGATAAGATTAGAAAAAAGCTAAAGTTAGCTTTACAAACCAAAATAAGTTCCAAACATCAAGACATGATAAAAGCAAAAGAATGCCAATAGTCAAAAAAAGTTGGGCCACAAAAAGAGATCCAACAAATCATGGCATAGCATTAAGTATTTAAATGCACATGTGTGTAAGGCACCTACATCTGGTAATGTGTCTGTGTACCACGTTTCTGAGAGACCTGACGTTGCCCTAAAATAGCAATACAATAACTGTAAAAGAATGAGAAAGAGATTAGCTATAAAGCTGTCTCAAGGACACAGAACAAAAAGAAAAAAGAAAAAAAAGAAAAAAACGATGCCTTGAATGCATAGCAAAGAAAATATCTTTATGGATTATTTCACAATAGTAAGTGATATTCTGTAAAGTGAGCACTTGTAACATGATACATTGTAGTATCAATATTTATTTTAAAAAAATGTCAGATAGTCAAGGTCATTTTAGTAATAAACCAAAAAAAATGAAATTATTGGTAACATTTCATGAACAGTTCAACATTTTATTGCTGTAAACTCAAGTTTGCATAGTAAAAGATCACACTAGAGAAAAAAAAAGTTAAAATTTATTCTCAGCACGCGTAAAAGTTCTGCAAATTACTAATCATGTATTTTTTTTCCTTTTTCTCAACAGAGTGACATTTTCTTTCTATTTGTAATAAATAATGAATGTCAGTCCAAGTTTAATGAAGCACCACTGCCTTTGGTTATTTTGTGCTTCTACCATTAGTAATCAGTGGTATATTTGAAAGCAAAAGGAGAAGATTAATAGTGAAGAAAGAAAATGTATTTTATAGACATAAAATGGTTGAGAATATCTATTATAAAACTGAGGGCTTACAAGAGAAAAAAAAATATGAATATCTGTGGCCTTTTTGATATGTTATATAGTCCGCTTAAAGGGATATTTCAGCTACAATACAGAATTCAGAAACAAACATGTAAAATGCTTCTCCAATTCAATTTTGAATTTATCATTGAAAGAAAAAAAAATAAGCCTGCTTTTGTATGTTCCTGACATAAAATAACAATTAAAACCAATGACATCACCTGTAACATTGAGAAAACACTTCTATGCCTTAAAATGTTTTATTGCGCAAAAAGAAGGTTACAACCTTGTATATAGCAAAACACAAAACAAAACAAGACAAAACAGAGAACATAAAGGATATGCGAGCCTACATCATAATAGAAACTATCTATTGATGTAAATTGCTTCATAAACTGAGATGATTTAAGGCAACAATCCTTATTTTCCACTGCCAATTTTTGTTTTCAGGCTAATTCTATTTAATATAGAAATTCATTGAACTATTTAATTTAGTGGCATTACCTTTATAGAAGTTATGTTTTTATTAAAGCTGAATTTCAGGCAAACCACTACCACTAGGTATATAATTTGCACTGTCTAATCTATATTTTCACAAAAAAAAAAACACTGAAATACATTTTAGTGCAAACAAACACAATATGATCCCAAAAATACAAAATAAATACATAAATACGCACATAAAATAACGAAATAAAATAATACAGAATAAAAGATGAGGTTGGGTAAGTAGATACCAAATATGTCAAGCCCAAAAGCTGTGTGTACCCTGCAAAAAATGATGGTAACAAAGTTATCAAAAGGCTATAATTTAAATGCTTTAAAAAGTCATCATAGCCTTTGTGGTTACCTCTGGTGATTTTTCCTCTAGTGTATCTCTTGCTTTCTACTCTAATTGTTTGAGAAGCTCAATCAGCTGTTTACCAGTATTGTCAGACACATTTTGAACCGATTTGAACCTGGAAGTGCTCGGAGTTGAGTGTTTTCAGATTTACACTCTGCAGTGGCTTTCAGGAATATATTTCCATTAAGGATCCCCCTGATTGCCACCCTAACAATGTTTGTTATGACCCAGGGGTCCAGAAGGACAAAAAGAACTAAAGATCAAGTTGGAGGGAGGATCAAACAAGTGGGGCCCTGCAAGCCCCATAAAAGGCCACCACCCTGTTGACCTAAACTTTAACAAGCATCCAAACCAGGATATATCAAAAAAAGCCTAAAGTTCTTGACTGATTAAATTCTAAAAACATGGATGAACATGACTCACTAAACAGCATTAGGGAGACATACTTTGTGCAAGTATCAAGTTGAGTAAAAGAAATATCAGCATGCACATGGAGCTGTTGGTTATTATTCATATTACTATTATTATTAATATTATAATTATTACTATAACTGAGAACACAGCAGAATGCTCTGTCAAGTAAATGTGAATATGAAAAGGAACTCTGAACCATTTCACAGTTCACAGTAATAAAACCAAACCAGGTAAGCATCTTTGTTACTGATGATCCTCTATGAAATGCCCAATGCCTAGCATTCTAATACGAGCACCTGGGTACTCTTTTTCTGGAATTTATTTGGATTATTTTGTGAAAATAGTTGTTTTTCTAAAGAATGAACCAAAGTCAAGATAACTGTTTATCAGACAGAGAGCAATAGTTGGTGCTAATTCATCCAGATAGTTCTTTAGTCTATACTGTATGTCAGCATCTGTATATCTGTTAAGTTTTAAATCCAGATGAAAAATTAAAATGAATGTGGTTATTTTTATTTTCATTGATAAATGTTTGTACCTTTTTAATCACATGTACAACAGCATTCAGGGACAGTGCTTTGGTCCAATCAGATGTGCTGCATTCACATGTGCTAACAAGGGGCATAGGGTCAGGAGAAAAGAGACACCTTCACCAGATGACTTGCCCAACTAGCAACCAGCTGCCCAACCAGCTAAACTGCTTCCCAATCACAAACTAGTTTCTTGAAGCAGTAAACTGATGGTGCAGGAACTGTAAGTGAATAGAGTTTTTATGTTCAAAACTGATTGTATCACTGTACCAATGATGACCCACCAGGGCAAATACGTGTTATGTGGGTGGGTTTCCTAAACTGAAGGAACTATCACAGAAGCTGCATGATGTGAATGTAATGTGTCTGAATGTAGAAATCAAAGCAGTAAACTCAATTTTTATTCCAAACATATATTGAATGCAAATCCATAACTTTTCAGGGGCTGCACAACTCCCCCTTCATCAAGGAAACATAATGTTGTAGTCCTGATGTAGGAGCAGGGGGTGTGACCCCCAAAATGCATTGGTTTGTCATTCAATATATGTTTGGAATAAAGTCTCTCTTTTTGGACTTCTAAGCCAACTATAGACTGATTTAATCTCAGCAGGTTTAGCAGGGACCAGCCAAAACTCAAACTAGGTATGGGCAGGCTGAATCGATCAAATTGGGTACAACCAGCCTGTTGGATTTTACATGAGATTATTGCTAGCAGTAATTACTGTGTTCTCCCAGTGGTGCCGGTGGGGGAGACAACCCGTGGTTGCAGGAAAGAAAATCTATGGCCGGCTTTAAGGTGCATTCACACTTGTGAATGCTGTGATCACATGCAAGAACCCTAGCAGGGTTTCCCATTATTAGAGGCAGCCCCATTGAAAGCAATGGAAGTCTGACAGCTCTCACAGCTATTCTTGGCAACCCACATGTAATCTTTTATACACCGGTCACTGGCATGTTATCGGCCCTGGACACAGGGGGGAGATTTAGTAAAACTGGTGCACTCATATCCATGTGCAGCTGTGCATGATAGCAAATCCACATTTAACTTGAGCTTTTTAAATTAAGCTTTGACAATAAAACCTGGAAGCTAACTGGTTTCTATGCAGAGCTGCACCAGATTTTGCACCATGCAGTTTTGGTAGATAACCCCCAAGCAGTCTGCATCTATAGTCTATCTAGTTTTCCTGGTTTTCAGTTTTCAATCTTGCGTTTCTTTTGTTTTAATCATTTTTTATTGAGGTTTATCTAGAAAAATAAACAACAGACATTGACTGTCATACATTATGATATGTTGACAAGACTCATCTAGTGAACATATATGACAGGGTAGAAAAATCAAGCACAAATGAGCAATAAAAAACAGAGTAACTACTAAGTTCCATCGATAAGCATGGTAATGGGTAATGTCCTTACCCCTGGACACCCCTTTGGGGACAAACTGTGCCCTGGGGGTAGACATCATCATCTAAAAAAAAACAACCACCCCCCCAAAAAAAGAAAAAAACATATTGCACATCACTGTCTATGTGTAACATATGTAAAAAGGAATATACTATATAATAAACAACTGTACCTTGTGCTAAAAGTCTAATTTAAGCTTGTGCATGCTTTTTCTAAGTATCGAAATAAAAGCACGGATGCATCTCAGCGGATTGTTAGCTGGAAACAGAATAAAAATATTTGAATTCCGTTTCACAATCGCCTGCCAAAATAGCCCAGTGGCAGCTTTGGAGTTTGCCAAGAAAGTGAATCAGATTGAAATGACTTATGTGTATATCATGAAAACAACAGCATCCATAATCCTTGCACACTTCAGCAGATAGTGATATTTGTTGTACTCAAAACAAGATGTTTTTTGAAACCACAATGAATTCCACTTCCAAGAACTGTTTGCAAACAGTATAAAACCACCAACCAGAATCTAGGTCTTTAAATGGATGCGGCTCTGCAACAGAACACATAGTTAAAGGACTGCTAAGCATAAAATTTCAGGGACATGCCAACAACATGCACACATTTGGATGCTGAGTCTTCAGGATCTTGTCACAAATTAAGATAAATTGTAGGACGTGGCAATGCTCTGTGGGGGGGGGGGGGGAGATTTATTTTTCCAGAGTGGACATGGTAGAAGCTTGTGTTCTGTCTCTGCTAATGTATGCAGCAGAGAGTGACTTATGCTTGTTTAATAAGGTAAAATAAGAATGAAATTTAGATATGTGCAAATGTATTCATATCACAATTTCTCAAACCCAGAATGAAAAAAGTACATTTTCTTTTTAGATTTTCCCCATGAGTTGAAGTAAATGCAAGTTAAATCCCAAATCTACCGCTCCTGCACCAATTTTATTAATACAATTTCATTTTGCGCACTTTAAGTCCAGCAAGTACATGACATCACAGGTCCTCTACTCTTCCATTATCCTTACTACTGCATAGAATAATGTGTGAGTGTCATTCTTGGCAGGAGTATTGTAAGCCCAGTCTGACATTATGAGGCAGCCCTCCCCAGGAGGGGGGGTGAGGGGAGATCCATAATAGTCTGAGCTCACAGTAATTATTTTGAGAAATGTTGGGTGTCAATAAACTTTAGAGGACCAGCTTCAGAACTAAGAGTTTTTTTGGACTTCAGAATTGAGAGTTTTTTCGGGAGCAGAGCTAGAACGGAGGCCATCACATTATCAAAGGCTGCAATTTTTATTTGTACAGCAGCTGGGCAAATACATTTTAAAAAGAGCCTAAAATCGTGGATCTGCACTTCACTGGACAAAAGAAAAAAGTAAAAAAAAAAGTAAAAAAAAAAAAAGGGTCTGCCATAAATACCATGCAGCAAAAATTTCAGCAAGATTTTTTCAGAATCTTACATGCTTCTGTTCTAAAAACTATAAACACCTTCTGGGGACTGCTTAGGTTTTTTTTTTTCGATGAGAAGCATGAAAAGTCAATACAGAGTTTGTCAGAGTAGTAGAGTAGTCATGTTTCCTTCATTTGACTAAAACTGGCAGGAAAATAAACCTTCACTGAGTTTCCATGGTGTTTTGTGAGAAGTCATATTTCAATGCAGAGATCAAAAATATGCCTGCATTGCCAAGACAGGAAGTGATGGGAAAACTATTCAGTGGAGACACTGCGTGGGTTGGTAATCTTTTAGAACAACTGACAGTACTTTTACTGCTGTTTTGTGCTTTTCTGTCTTGGTGACACCAGATCTTCTGATTTCTTGTGCGGAATCAGTATGAAAGTGGGAATTAGTATGAAATAAAACTGGAACGGATGCTCTTAGCAACAGTTCTTTGGCAAAAGAAACACAAATGTTTTTTTTTTTCTGTCTTTTTTGTTAAAGTGGAAGTAAACTCCCCTATCGTTTTCAGCCAAGGAAGCTGCCATCTTTGCCTCTGTTTAATCTTCAACTGCTATGGTGCTGCACAAGTGATTCATTATGACACCAGCCATTGGATGGTTTGATAGTTTGGCTGAGAGCACAGCCAATGTGCAGTTAGCATTCCCGGCATGCCTTTTTTTTTAACTGTTTAAATCCATGAGTTTACTTACACTTTAATTATGGATGTGTGTAAGTGATTTGTGCATTTACAGTTTTCATTTTTTGGGGGGGACTGATATCTAGTAGCTGCAAATGCATGAAATGTGTGCAAGATATTTCTTCCGTTTATGCCATGGCAGCATTGGTAAGCAGGCTGTTCCAAGGAACCAGTAACATGACAACTTCACATAAAGGCTAATTCCATCTTTAGCAACATGTTATACCTCCCTAATCTATTTAGATTACCTCCCACCCTTAAAGCAGCCAACCCCATAACAGCATGCAAGGGTTCTTCTCTCTTCTGTAGCTGTCAAATATGAAATTGGTTCAGTTGTGTGGTGCTCAGTCTGTCCAGCCATTACATTCATTTATAGAAATCTGTGAAAGAATGAACTACAAGTCCCATCCTCCACTGCAGCAGATTGAGTGTAGTTCTCAATGGGATACAGGTGCGGTTATCACTGCACTCATAATCCATTAATACTTCCTCCAGCTCAGTAACTGTCAGTAACAATCTCCTAGATTGTAAACTCTAACGAGCAGGGCCCTCTGATTCTTCCTGTATTGAATTGTATTGTAATTGTACTGTCTGCCCTACTGTTGTAAAGCGCTGCCCAAATTGTCAGCACTATATAAATCCTGTATAATAAGAATAATAATAATAATAACAATAATATAAATAATAATAATAACTGAAATAACAGACAATGACACAGGGAGGGAGCTGGAGAAAGAGTTTGCAGAAGATTGGCATAGCTTATCATGGGTGAAATGCTTTACAGGCTCCAATGGAAAAAGAAGGACAATAATATTAAATGCACATTTTTTCCTACAAAAATCTGTGCACTTATTTTTTTTTTAGAAAAGTAAACATTTAGAGTAAGGGTTAATGGGTTAAAGGTTGGGGTTCTCTTCAGTTAAAGCAGACCTTAACCCAAAACTAGAAGTGCCTCTTATCTTCTACCTCCCCATAATTAATTCTCAAACTTTATTTTTTTTTACTGGGGAGCAGGTAACTTTTTTGACAGGTGCTTGCTCCCACATCATCAATTCTTGCCTAGACAAGAATGACATCAGTTGGCCTTTTCTCCCCCACCCGCAGCCTCATGGGACACATCACACATCCGTGGAAGTTGCAGGAGCAGTCTCACAGTGCCACTCAATCTCATGCATGTGCAGTGGTGAGTCAGCTGTAAGACATTAGGAAGTCCTAACTGACTCCCACATCCAAGATGGTGGCACAGAGGATCCGAAGCCTGGTGAAGAATTAGCTCTGGGGAAGACAATGCTGGATTCCATGGGCTGCTAAATAACTGTTTGTTAAAAGTTATCAGCTACAGTACTTGTATCTGCTGAGTTTTAATATTTAGAAACCATGTGTGAAGTTCCTCTTTAAGTATTAAGGCTGTAGTTTAGAATTGTTTTTCTTTTGCGGCACTTTCTGAACATACAATTCAATAATTTTTCCCTAATGGATACATGCTACCAAATGTCAATGAATATATAAAGTTGGAGAGTTAATGTGCTTTTTAGTGACATAGGGGTTTCTTTACTAAAGGAAAATCCACTTTGCATTGCAAGTGCACTTGAAAGTAAAGTCGCTGTAGATCCGAAGGGGGCATGCAAGGAAAATAAAAAAACAACAATTTAGCTTGCACATGACTGGATGATAAAATCAGCAGAGCTTCCACTCATTTCAGATCTACCCCTTAGATTTAGAGCGACTGCACTTCCAAGTGCAGTTTCAGTGCAAAGCGGATTTGCCTTTTGTAAATAACCCCCATAGTCTCTGCAATCATTCTTGCCAGCCCCCCACTTAGTGGAAAAAGGCTAAGGACAAAACATTACAGATTGCCTTTTAATTCTTACCCTAATATATATCAGACAATAAGAAACTGATACATAAATACACAAAAAATCTATTATGTATGAGGACTAAAAAATTGTGCAGGTATAAAAATATTTAATTCTAGGTGGCAGTTCAAAGTACTTAAGAGGTTATATCCAACAGATGCTTTTACAAAGCCCCTCCAGCTGATAGGGGGAATAGAGTTACCATGGATGGCTAGATCATAATTAAACATATGTTTGTGAGGCCGATCAGATGGTGTAAGCAAAAAGAAATATAGGAAGGAAAAAGCGAGCTCAGAAGGACTTTGCAGCTGTAACTGCTCCTCAACCTCGGTCATCATCCCCTCTCTGGCTTACATTCTGTACACAGTATAATATAATGATGCTGCTTTACTTACATTTTTATAAAACAGAATTAAGTACCATAATCATGTTGTATAAGCAAGAGAAATTTCACAGAGATTGGAGATTAGCCTTCAATAAAATGTTTATATTCCAAACCAGAAAATAACTATTTCTAATAATGATAATAATAATAATAATAATAATAATAATAATAATATAATAATCTTAATTTGCCCTTAGTTGAATTGCTGAATTCAGGACCATTCACTTTCAAGGTAGAAAACAATACTTGAATTTACATTTTAAAAATGAGATAAGGTACTATCTGAGTACAGTCATGAGTATGATCCGAAAATTCTTCAATGGTACCAACTATTACATGATTGTTTCCTTCTTTATTATCAGATTTTTCGTACAGCCATATATACAATTGCAAAGTGCACCTGTGCTCAGGATAGGCACATCTACAGTCATGTGAAAAAATGAGCATGCCCCATAGAAACTGTTTTCAAAAACCTTTAATTCTTCATTAAAACAATACCTACTGATAAAGGTGATATACCTGAATAAAAACACAAGCAAAAAAATATTTTCAATAGGTCAATAGGTGTAAAGATGTACTGTGGAAAAAAGTAAGTACACCCATGACATCAGAAGCTGGTATTGTCCCCTTTAGAAGAAATTATTTCTAATAGGTGTGTTTACTTCCACCAGTCTCAGACATTGACTTATACCATGTACACACGACTGGACTGTCCAGCAGACTAGGTCCGTTGGACAATCTGATTGTGTGTGGGCTAATCCGATCGTTTTTCATTAAAAAAAATCAGACGGACCTAGAAATAGAACATGTTTCAAATCTGTCCGACGGACTAAATTCCTATCGGAAAAAAACATTCGTCTGCATGCTGGACTTACGGACCAAATATGACGCAAGGGAAGCGATTGGCTACTGGCTATTGAACTCCTTTTTTTGTCCCGTCTTACATCATCCCTTTCAAAATGAACGGACTTTCTAACGGACTTAGTCCGTTCGCATGTGGCCAAGTCCGTTCATTCAGAAGTCCGTCGGAACTCCGCCAAAAAGTCAGTCGGGAAGACCGTCAGACCTAGTCTGCCAGAAAGTCCGGTCGTGTGTACGCGGCATTAGTGAAATTCTTGACCATTCCTCCAAAATACTGCAAAATTCCTTCAGTTTAAAGATCTTTGTGGATTTCTTTGCATGAGCTGCCCTATTGAAATCCCCTCACAACATTTCAAATAAATTCAAATTAGGACTTTGATTAGTACTCAATTTCCTTCTTTAAACCCTTTCCTTGGTCGATTTGCTAGTATACTTTAGTGTTGAACCATCCATTTCAAATTCAACACACTTTGATATGATGCAAAATTCATGACTGAGTTAATAATTGCACAATTTCCATGCCCTGAAGTAACAAAGTAACTCCAAAGAATAACATTTACACAACCATACATCATAACTGGTCTGATGTTCTTCTCCTGAAATGCTGTCCTCAGATTGTCTCAAGCATGTCAACTGTTACTGTGGCCAAATACCTCTATCATTAAGTCTTCAGTCCATAACACCTTGTTGCAGAAGGATCAGTCTTCACCTAAACATTCAATAGTCGACTTTTGGACAGCAATGTGTTTTTTCCGGCACCCCTCCCATAAGGCTAAATTGGCACAATGTTATTCTGATTGTAGATGCATGTACTTTGACACCAGCTGTAGGAAGAGTTACCTGCAGACCCTGAGATTACATTTTGGAGTACTTGGGTATCTCTTTTAGTATCAAACCATCAGTCCTTTTACTGTATTTGCTGGGTAGGCCAGTCATGGATAAATTAGTAACTGTTCAAAATCTATGATACTTGTAGACTATTTTCATTGAATGATTTATTTCAATTAATTGACAATTTTTTTAAATCGCTTGGTAGATTTATATGCATCCACAAACTTCTTTCTTGGGGTCTTTTTGAGCTCCAATGATCTTGACATGATAACTAGGAATGGGTGAACAATTCAGCCCGAGCATAAGTTCAGGTCGAACTTTAGCTGTTCAGAAGTTTGATGAACAGCCAAACAAACGGGTAATTTGACCATTTGTTTGGCCCCTTGAACTGACCACAATGCATTGCGGTGCTGAACAGTGCACTGCAAGCCCTGATTGGCTGAAGCAACAAAAGCTTCAGCCAATCAGGGCACAAAGCACTGTCAGAGTCATGATGGGACACTGTCATCATGACTTAATCCAATCATGGCAGCCATTTTCAGTGTGATTTTGGCATGGAAAGAGATAACAGGGCTCTCAGTTCTATCAGTTAGCATGCTATACTGTGCTATTTTGCTTCACTTGTCAGTGTAGAATATTATTTTAGTGTCAGTCTAGGTATAGTGTGAGTGTAGCGAGGAGGATCATCATTCAGCTTTGCATAGTGTACAGCTAGAGTAGGAACAGCTCACATAGTTTCACTGTAGTGTAGTGAGACCATGTCATTTATACATACTGTACATTAGTGTGGAGTAGGGGCAGCTCATATAGTTTCAGTGTAGTGTAGTGAGACCATATCAGTAATCTTGAAATTAGTGTAGAGCTAGAGTAGAGACAGTTCAGATGGTGTCAGTGTAGTTGAACACGTCTATTTGATTGCGTTACTGCCAGTTTAACACCATATAGTCCTGTATGCATTACTGCCAGTTTAACACCATATGATTTTGTTGCGTTACTGACAGTTTAACGCCATATAGTTCTGTGCGTCACTGTACGTTTGGCACATTATATTGCAATATATTATATATGTGTATGTGTATCCGTGGAGTGTGTCTGTGTAGCTTGAGTACTCATATTAAAGTGCACCAAACACCTCTTTACATTGATTAAAGTGCATCTATGTACAGATTTCAACTTTTTCTTTACATTTGCTTATAAGCACCACCCCCTCCACCCCAATAATGTCAGGGAGGACAACAAGGAGAGGCAGACATTCCCTTGAAACTGTAAGGGGGCAGCAACAAATGTGTCCACAGGCAAAGGTGGACGTGGTGGTCACTCCTCAGGTAGGGCATACTTTTCTCTGTTTAGTGAGTTTACCTGTGCTGTCCATGAAGAGGAGGTGGTGGACTGGCTTACTAAACCTTCCTCATCCTCCACATTCTCTGTCATGCAAGCAGAGACAAGTGTGCAGTCCCCTGCAGTTGCCAGAGTGGATAAACCTGCCTCCTTGTCCATATCTATTCCTGCCATAGCCCCAACATAAGCCATTGAGGAGTTAGCTGAGTTATTTGACCTCCTCCTTACCCACTTCAGTCTGCCCCTGCTATACTGAGTCATTACCTCTCAGCAGCCACCACTGACAGGGATGATGGTATAGCACAGGGTGTCCCAGGTCCTAGCAGCGCATCTACCAGCAGCACACCACCAGCTGTAGACTGTAGTCGCCAAATTTCTCTGCCCCATCTGCTGCAGTGGAAAAAAATAGAGTCTCTGCCACCCACATGCCCAGCATCTAACTGCTAGCTTGCCAAAGCTGTTGGCTATCAAACTTCTGTCTTTCACCCTAGTGGATTCTGCCCCTTCTATGAATTCGCACAATGTGCTATACCACAATGGCAGGTTCATAGTCACTACTACTTTTCTGTTCCATCTCTCTACCATCATGTGGATGTAATAAACATAATTTGATAGGTGACTGTGAATATAGTGATCTGTAGCAGTTATTACACTCAGGTTCTCCCCATCCCAAGGTAATGGCCGCTCACTTCAGAGCGTGTGACCTCACAATTAAGTTTGGTCAATGCACACATTTGAATAATCAAAATGGATTCCAGGTCAGGTTGCAAGGTTCCCACACTGCTCAAAGATGTAGCCTCCTCGCATATAAATATCAAAAAGAAACTCCATAGTGTGATACCATTGCAAAATATTTTGTTTGCCTTAATAGTGCCAAGCCATAGATGAAATTGTGTGCTCCTACTTCATAAGGTAGACCAGCTGTCTCTTGCGCTGTCCAGTGCCCTCCCCCTACGCATGTCCATACAAGGGAAATATTGTATCTTAATTAGGGGGATTCTCTTGTATCAACACGTGTAGGGGAGGGGACTGGACGGTTCAGGTGACAGCTGGTTTACCTTATGAAGTAGGAGCACATGATCTCATTTATGGCTTAGCACTATCAAGGCATGCTATAGAGCAGTGTACTAACACACCAGACCCATGTGAGTACCCTATAATATGGATTTGTTTGCAGTAAATAAAATCTTTTAAAACGGTATTACACTATGGAGTTTCTTTTTGCTATTTATATGTGAGGAGGCTTCATTTTTGAGCAGTGTGTGAACCTTGCAACCTTACCTGGAATCTGTTTTGATGATTCAAAAGCGTGTATTTACCAAACTTAATTGCAAGGTCACATGCTCTGAGGTGAGCGGCCATTACTTTGGGGTGGGGAGAACCTAAGTGTAATCATTGCTGCAGATTGCTATATTCACAGTCACCTATCAGGTCACGTTTATTATTGCTATATTAACCACTTTCAGACCGGACCATTTTGCTGGTAAATGACCAGAGGTCTTTTTACAATTTGGCACTGCGCTGCTTTAACTGGTAATTGCGCGGTCATGCAATGTTGTACCCAAACAAAATTTGCGTCCTTTTCTTCCCACAAATAGAGCTTTCTTTTGATGGTATTTGATTGCCTCTGCGATTTTTATTTTTTGCGATATAAACGTAAAAAGACCGCAAATTTTGAAAAAAAAAGATATTTTCTACTTTTTGTTATTAGAAAAATCCAATAAACTCAATTTTAGTCATACATTTAGGCCAAAATGTATTCAGCCACATGTCTTTGGTAAAAAAAAAGTCAATAATTGTATATTTATTGGTTTGCGCAAAAGTTGTCACATCTACAAACTAAGGTACGTTTTCTGGAATTTACGCAGCTTTTAGTTTACGACTGCCTATCTCATTTCTTGAGGTGCTAAAATGGCAGGGCAGTACAAAACCCCCCCAAATGACCCCATTTTGGAAAGTAGACACCCTAAGGAAATTGATAAGTGGCATGTTGAGCCCATTGAATATTTTATTTTTTTGCCTCAAGCGATTGAATAATGACAAAAAATATTTTATTTTATTTTTTACACAAAGTTGTCACTAAATGATATATTGCTCACGCATGCCATGGGCATATGTGAAATGACACCCCAAAATAAATTCTGCTGCTTCTCCTGAGTACGGGGATACCCCATATGTGGGACTTTTTGGGAGCCTAGCCGTGTACGGGGCCCCGAAAACCAAGCACCGCCTTCAGGCTTTCTAAGGGCGTTACAGTTTTGAAGGCCATAAAATGCCAAGGTGGCACAAACCCCCCCCCCAAATGACCCCATTTTGGAAAGTAGACACCCCTAAATTTAGGGGTACACTAGTGAGACTAGGTAATAAATGGCGGGTGCCCTGAAACTATAAAAAAAATAACTAACCAACCAGCGTCACCTGTAACAGTTATATGGTGATCACTGGTGAAAGGGTTAACTAGGGGGCAATCAGGGGGCTTTATGCGGTAGTATATGGGGGTCCCTGGCGCTATAAAAAGCTGCGGCGAACCTAAATACCTACCTGCCTAACTAGCGTCACCTGTGACACTAATACAGTGATCAGAAAAACGATCGCTTATTAGGCTGGGTTCACACTGGAGCGATGTGGGAACGCCACGAATGCGCGGCGGGTTCCCGCATCACATGCCTCCCGGCGGCAGTTCACACTGCCCTATGCGAACTGCTGGGAGTGTCAGTGAAATGTTAATGACACCCCCAGATCAGTTCACATATCGCAGTGCGATCTGCAAACTCGGATCGCATGGTGTGAACACCCATGCGATCCGATTCTGCTGCGGACCAAAAAAAGGGTCCCATGCGAGTTTGCGGCGGGTGCGACACGAATTCAGCCATACTATCTGTATGGCTGAACTCGAATCGCACAGAGATCGGATGTGATTTGCACTGCAGTGCGGTGCGAATCACATCCGTTCTCATAAACCGCTGCAATGTGAACCCAGCCTTAGTGACACTGGCGACGGGGGTGATCACGGGGTTAAACCTTTATTGGGGGGTTAGGGGGGTACCTTAGAACTAAAGGGGGCTAACCCTAACTGCCCTAACAGTTATTACAGTCACAAATGACACCCGCCGGGTGATCAGGGGGTTAAACCTTTATTAGGTAATAAATGGCGGGTGCCCTGAAACTATAAAAAAATAACTAACCAACCAGCGTCACCTGTAACAGTTATATGGTGATCACTGGTGAAAGGGTTAACTAGGGGGAAATCAGGGGGCTTTATGCGGTAGTATATGGGGGTCCCTGGCGCTATAAAAAGCTGCGGCGAACCTAAATACCTACCTGCCTAACTAGCGTCACCTGTGACACTAATACAGCGATCAGAAAAATGATCGCTTATTAGGCTGGGTTCACACTGGAGCGATGCGGGAACGCCATGAATCCGCGGCAGGTTCCCGCATCGCATGCCTCCCGGCGGCAGTTCACACTGCCCTATGCGAACTGCTGGGAGTGTCAGTGAAATGTTAATGACACCCCCAGATCAGTTCGCATATCGCAGTGCGATCTGCAAACTCGGATCGCATGGTGTGAACACCCATGCGATCCGATTCTGCTGCGGGCCAAAAAAAGGGTCCCGTGCGAATTTGCGGCGGGTGCGGCGGGTGCGGCGGGTGCGGCGCGAATTCAGCCATACTATCTGTATGGCTGAACTCGAATCGCACAGAGATCGGATGTGATTTGCACTGCAGTGCGGTGCGAATCACATTCGTTCTCATAAACCGCTGCAATGTGAACCCAGCCTTAGTGACACTGGCGAGGGGGGGTGATCACGGGGTTAAACCTTTATTGGGGGGTTAGGGGGGCACATTAGAACTAAAGGGGGCTAACCCTAACTGCCCTAACAGTTATTACAGTCACAAATGACACCAATGCAAAAAAAAAAAAAGCAATTGGTGTCACTGTGACTGGGGGGGCAGGGGTAATTGGGGGGTGATCGGGGGGTAAAGGGGGGGGTGTGAGTGTGCCTGGCATGTTCTACTGTGTAGTGTAGTGCTTGTGCAACTCACCGATGCTCTCTCCTCGGTGCCGGAACGAAAAATACCGACACGGAGGAGAGAATACATCACTTCCTCTCCTGTGTTTACATTACAGGAGAGGAAGTGATGTCACCGGACATTTTCATTCGTCGGGAGCGATCGCGAGGGGGTGGCCATGAATGAATGGCCGTCCCCTCGTCCGGGATCGCTCCCGAACGAATACCGACCGCCGCAGGCACCGGGCGGGGGCCCGATCGGGCCCCCGACCCGCGGGCAGGCAAGGACGTACATGTAAGCCCTTATGCCTGCCCGTGCCATTCTGTTGACGTACATCGTCGTGCGGCGGTCGGCAAGTGGTTAAGGACACTGAAAACTGATCCTGGATGCTCAGAGTATCAAGGACTTATATGCACTTTAGCACTTTAATATCAATATTTATATTTTATGAAATGTGTGTATATTCACACTACAGTAAATGATAAAGCTGAATGACGACTTTAGTCGCTTATATATTATTATTATATTCTTGGATTTGATTTATAGGCACATCGCTTTAATTAACAATTTTGTTTTGTAGGTTTTTGCTGCAGGTTTAGCAGATCATTAAGGTGATAGTGCAGCACATGATTTATTTGGGACATAATTAGTGGTAGAAGCTGTTATTATACTATTATAAGATAGGTGAACTTTGATTTGGTAGCTCGCAAGACCTTTACTATATTTTTTTTTACAGCCCCCATGGTATTAGGTTGGACCCTAATATCATAGCACTGCACAATCTTATTATTAGGACTTAAAGGCAAGGTTACACTGATTTAATTACCCCACCTATCCTTACTAACTGTTTAAAGTGAACTGAAATTTTAACTTTGCAGCATCTTCAAAAATTCGTAAAATCAAGTGTAACTGGTATATTTGTTAGATATTTGTTAGACACAGCCATACAAAAAATATTTTTATCATCTTTTGTGTGTATGAAAAATGGGCACAATTTGCAAATAACTAGTGATATCATAATAAACACAAATGGCTAATGGGCACAATTTCTTCTAAAACTTAATTCTAAAACTTCATTATTCTGGAGTTATGTTATTTGGTTTTGCAGTTGAAGATCACAGATCTACTGTTGCATAAGAGAAGCGTTATGCATTTTAGTGACTTTTGCCCTAAAGCATATCTATTGCTGAAATAGTCTGTCTGGCACAGTTGGCAAGCAATTCATTTTCTTTTCATTGCATCACTTTTAAAATGTACGAATAGATTAAAACAAAACCATGAAACAATGTGAGCATACACAGCACAAAAACCTCATCTAATCCTAACATTACAATTCAATCACATTTAATACATTATTCCATTTGTATAACATCCATAGCTTCTAAAATGTTCCTCTTGCCAGAAAGTTATAAGACATAGGCAACATACTCCATCAACATGCTATATACAGAACATATATTTCAATATATGAGTCAATTGTATATGATTAATCTTCTTAAAGAAGAACTCCAGGCTAAAAATGTAATTTCCCACCTGAAATGTCATTTTTGAATGTAGCCAGTCCTCTTTGATTCCCAAAACATGAAGCCCCTGAGTGCAAACGTAGGTTGTCCAAACACCTCCCAACCACTTAGAGTGCATGAAATATTACTTTGCTTCAGCTGCATATGAGAGGTGGTGTCATATGGGTATCATTGCCATGGTTTAAACTGAGAGGGCTGTTGAATTATACTCTTGGAGCATGAATAGTAAGGTACAGCATATATTATGCTGAAAGTAATTTTTGCCTAAAAGTTCTGCTTTTCAAAAATTACTTATCAAGTATAAGAAAAGCCCATCCAAAAAACAAAACTTCTAAACAATACAGTTTTTATCAAAACAATAATAATAGAGTCCGTTAAAAACAAAGGACAGTCCTGTCTAAATGATCAAAGATACTTTAGTTAACTTGGTTCAATATGTTTCTTTGATAGTTTGCTTCTGATAGTTACATTTCTCCTAATGAAGCCAACAATGGTGAAACATGTCAAGACCACTACTTGAAACTGCCAAATGAAGAGATCTAGATTAAACCAACGTATGCATCATTGATCGTTTGAACAGGGTTGTCATGTTTTTAATGGGTTATTAAATAGTGTTTCAATAAAAAACAAAACTACCCAATCTTCCTACTTGCTTTTCATAAATTGTTTATTCTACAGATCACAGAACAAGTATAGAATTAGCCATTACAACCTATCATACAGTTTAGTACATGGCGTAAAGTTTTAGAGCATCCACAGTCATTAGTATTGATCTGTTTTACCTTTTTAGGCCTCAGATTATTAAATGGTGTTATTGCTTACCTGGAAGACAAAACCAAAAAAATGCAATCATTAATAATCAAAGTTAATGCAAAAATAGACCATGTTAAACCAATATTGTTAATTTGCTAAAAAGAAATAGGTTGTTCACTGTCCAAGAATTTTTGCAAGAGAATTTCCCCTTAGCTTAGATAATTACATAATTAGCCAGGCTGAAAAAAGACATGCATCCTTCTAGTTCAATGTGGTGAACTAAGGGGTCTATGTATAAATAATCTGTGGAACAAAAACATCATTGTTATTTGCTTAATATGTGTATTTCCTAGGACAGGCAGTGCCATCTAGTGGTAATAAAGGACATTTTTATGCTCTAGTTTATTGAGGCCCCAACTAGAAATGATGCTCTGTTGGACCTGATAATCTCAAACCATGCAAAGCGTATTACTAATGTTCAGATAAAGGAACACCTAAGTAGCAGTGACCATAACATGATTTCATTTGATGTTAGCTGTAAGCAAAAATCACATACGGGAAAGATAAAAACACTTAATTTCAAGAGAGAAAATTTTCCAAGGATGAGGGCTGCTCTCCAGGACTTAGACTGGGAGAGAATACTGGCATCAATGGGCACAGAACAGAAATGGGAATTCTTCAAAAAGATTGTTTCTAATCTCACTGCAAAGTATATTCCCATGGGCAATACATTTAAAAGGCTAAAAATAAAACCTATGTGGCAAACGGGCAAAAAAGCTATAAACTATAAGAAAAGAGCTTTTAAAAAATATAAAAAAATAAGGAACACTAGTGTAATTTAAATGTTACAAAGAATATAACAGAATATGTCAAAGGAAATTAAGGATGCAAAAATTCTAAATGAAAGACAGATTGCAAAAGATAGTAGGACAAAAACCCAAAAAAGTCTTCAAGTATATTAATAGTAAAAAGGTCAAGTCTGAGCATGCAGGCCCTTTACAAAATAATCTGAAGAGAAGGCTAATGTATTAAATACTTTCTTTCACTCTGTGTATACAAAGGAACATGGGGGAGCTCATGTCTATAATGGGGGTGGTAGTGACACAGCCCCCAATCCACAATGGATCAAAATTGATATGGTCCAGAAATATTTTGACAGAATAAAGGTGGATAAAGCACCTGGACCTGATGGCATCCATCCACGGATCCTAAAAGAATTGAGCTCTGTAAATTCACAGCCATTATATCAAATTTTTAGGGACTCATTAATGACAGGAATAGTACCACTGGATTGGTGCAGGGCCAATGTGGTGCCTATATTTAAAAAGGGAACAAAGTCCTTACCAAATAACTATAGGCCTGTTAGATTAACTTCTATAGTTGGGAAGATACTGGAGGGAGAGATTAATAAAAGACAACATAGACAAGTTCTTGCAGGAAAAAAATATTTTAAGCAGCAGACAGCATGGATTCATGAAAGACAGAAATTGTCAGACAAACCTGATTTCTTTTTATGAGGAGGTAAGTAAAACCTTGGACAGTGGGGTGGCGGTGGACGTGGTATACTTGGATTTTGCAAAAACATTTGATAAAGTTTCACACACAGGGCTCATGTGTAAGGTAAAGTCTACAGGTTTGGAAATATCAGTTTGTAAATGGACAGAAAACTGGCTAAAAGACAGAATTCAGAGAGTAGTGGTTAATGATTCTTACTCTGAATGGTCTAAGGTTATCAGTGGTGTACCCCAAGGTTTTGTGCTGGGACCCTTACTTTTTAATATCTTTATAAATGATATTGGGTCTGGGATCAAAAGTAACATTTCCATCTTTGCAGATGACACCATGCTATGCAGTGGAATAACCTCCTTACAGGATGTCTCCAATTTACAAGCCGACCTCAATGCTCTCTCTAATTGGGCGACTATGTGGCAGATGAGGTTTAATGTTGAGAAATGTAAAGTTATACACTTGGGGGCTAAGAATATGCATACATCATACATTTTTGGTAGGTCATAAGCTCAATAGTAGCATGCAATGCCAAGCTGCGGTTTCCAAAGCGAGCAAAGTCCTTTCTTGTATTAAGAGAGGTATGGATTCCAGAGAGAGAGATATAATTTTGCCCCTGTTCAAATCATTAGTAAGACCTCATCTGGAATATGCAGTTCAGTTTTGGGCACCAGTTCTCAAAAAGGATATTGGGGAACTGGAGAAAGTGCAGCGAAGGGCAACCAAACTGATCAGAGGCATGGAGGAGCTCAGCTATGAGGAAAGATTAGAGTTACTGAATTTATTCACTCTTGATAATAAGAGATTAAGGTGGGATATGATCAACATGTACAAATATATAAGGGGTCCATATAGTGAACTTGGTGTTGAGTTATTCACTTTATAGTCAACAGAGAGGACAAGGGGGCTAGCGGAAGAGAGATTTAATCTCCAAATACGGAAAGGTATCTTCACAGTGAGAGCTGTGAAAATGTGGAATAGACTCCCGGCAGAGGTGGTTCTGGCCAGCTCAGTAGATTGCTTTAAGAAAGGCCTGGATTATTTTTTAAGCGAACATAATATAACTGGGTACTAACATTTATAGGCAAAGTTGATCTGGGGAAAATCCAATTGCCTCCCGGGGGATCAGTAAGGCTTTTCTCCTCCGCTTTAGCTAATTGGATCGTGCTCTGCTGGGGTTTTTTGCCTTCCTCTGGATCAACTGTGAGTATAGAATTTGGATATGGGATTGTATGATATTATTTTATTTTATTTTATTTTTTTGTGGCTGAACTGGATGGACTTGTATCTTTTTTCAACCTAACTATGTAACTATGTAACATATTTATTATTTAATGTAAAATTCTAGGTTCTAACTAAGTTTAAAACTGCACCCCCCCAACATCTATACTAACTACCCTGTAAAAAAATATGCTTATACTTACCTATTTTCAGGCTGCTCCAGTCTGGTCACATGATCTCACCAAGAGCTGACTTCATGGGAGAGGAGAGAACATCAACAACAATTGAATACCTGGCTGGTGACATCATCCATAAGCTTACTATGGGGCATCTGTTGCCGGCTGTCCCTCCTTTCCCCTGAAGCTGGCTGCTGGGAGCCGATTACATGACTGTACTGGAACTCCCTGAGCTAAGTATAAGCATCTTACTTATACAGGGTAGTTAGAATAGAAGTTAAGAGTGAGGGTGGGGCAGTTTTTAAGCTAGCTTTTTAAGCTCAACTTAGAGCTAGCCTGGACTTCCCCTTTACAGGAATATGTAGGCTACTATCGCCAACCCGTCTATCTATAAATGCTAGCTAAATGACTATCATGGCTTCAATACATTCAAAATCACTAACCCAAAATGACTGTACTTTCCTTTTACTTTTGTTTACTGTCATCTATTTGCAGATCAAATTCAAAGTTCTAAAGCCAAAGACAGCCAGGAAACTAGCCTCTCCAGCAAAAATGGACCCTCTATTTCTCATAGCACAAAATGTATTAAAGATAAAAGTTAGAAAAGTTACCAAGGACTACATAATCGTTCTTGTGATACACAAAGTATGTGTTGTGCTTTTAGTTTCAAAAACAGGCAAACAGAAAACAGCTTATCCTTAGCATGGGGAAAACAAAAAAATGAGTCCATCAATTTCTGGTACACAAAAATAAAAGCTTGATTTACCATCCATAAAACTGGTCTCTTAATAAGATTTTTAAAGATCCCCTCAGCCTATGGGGTCTGAAAGAGGGGGTCTGCACAGTTTAGAAACCGTGTCACTGTGTCTTGAGCCACTCCACCATAGAGATTCTTGTTGACTGCTTCCAGTGCCCTTTCAGGCCTCTCCTGCAGGCAGATTAAAGTGCTTGTAAAGTCACATTGTGACTTTGCTGGTATCCCCACTGGTTTATACAGTTATAAACTACAGTGTGTGTGTGTGTTTTAATAAAATAATAAATATAATAAAAAAATAACTTTTCTCACGTGATCCCGCTTTGCTCTCCTTCCCTGATCTAAGGAGAGCAGCAGGAGGGGCTGAGATTCCCCTCTGACATCAGCCAGACAGCAGAGGGAAGTCACATGACCACAAAGTGGCTGTGTGAGAAAAGGTATTTAGCATTGTCATTAAAAAACACACACACACACTGTAGTCAATTACTGTTTAAGCCAGAGGAGATACAAGGTTTTTACTGCTTATTGCAGCAGACTGGTGCGGGAGGAGCAGACAGGAGATTGGCTCTCACACTGACAGGCAGGGAGTGAGGGGGAGAGGGGGGAAGCTCAGAGGAGAGAGTGGGATGATAAACATAAACTGACCACAGTATCATGGCTCAGCAGCCATGATTACCGTGGTCAGCACACACAAGGGAACACAGGAACAGGCATGATCAAACAGATATATTACAACATATAAAGGGACAAATTACACAACGCAATCACTGATTCTGCCTTAAAGGAACAGTATTTTTTTTTGTTGGGGTTACAAACACTTTAGCCCTTTCAGGACCACAGCCCCCATAGTCAGGATGCTCTTCCCACCCAAAGTCTATCAGAGCCTCTGAATTCTGAGTCCAAAATGAGGACTTAGCTTTAATGAGAGAACTGTAAATCGGTTTTCTGCTCTCCAACCAGACCACCCAGGACCCATCCTGTACATTGTAAAGAACCAACACACATTTATTAGTAGTGAATCGAGACTGCCTACATATCAGTAAAGCATCTTCTTTTTTTCATTTTTTCCTGTGTCATCTCACCATCCTTCTTAACAAGCTATTGCACTTAAGTATTCAACATCATTAAAGGTTTTTGAAGCTTATATTATTTCAGCAGCAGCAGCACACACAGTGACTGGAACATTGTGGAATATTAAAATGAATGTTCTCTAATTATTTTATGAATGCAGAAAAAAAGGAAGGCTTGAACTTTATGTCCCAAATGATTTTGAAAATTTAGATGAAAACTCTCATCACTAAAAGGGGAAAAAAAAAGTTGTCGACATATTTCCATAAGAATAAGATAACCAGAAAATATGCTTTATTTCATTTTAATACAGAGATAAAATTTACATGGAGGAAAAAAAAAAACTTGACAAGCGCACCTGAATCATTTAATGAGCTTGGTTTGACGAATCTTGATCCTGCAGTCACAAATCTTTTAATCTTTCAATCTTGAAACTCTTTGGTACCCACTTTTAAATCCACTCCCCTCACCCTGTTAATTAGTTATTCCCTTCACGAAAATGTGTGTGAATAAAATGTGAAGATGTGATATTTATTTTTAGAGAGGTTTTATAGTATTTATCTAACGTGACCCTGTTCTTTAATCTTAATTGGGCCTATTAAGTAAAGCAGTGCAAAGGGTAGGCAATCATCTAACTCATCTGACTACAGTAAACAAAACCTTGGTTAATATGCAATTATTTTCTGAGTGGGAATTTAGCACTAGCTATAAGTATTTTCAACTAATCTCACCAACTTTCGAAAAAACAAAGAAAAGCAATGTAATGGTCAAAGTAAACTTCTACTAGCAATCTTTACACTTATAGTTCTAGGGGTAAGGAGGTGGTAGGTTGCACATAATCTAAAGCTATTTGAAAATATTTCAAATTTCAGGTCTATGGGTGGTATGAAGATCCCCTAGAGGCTATTAATAGTACATGGTACATTATAAAGACATCTTAGTTTCTATCTTTTGACAAGGTAAACATTTAATGTGCAGCAGAGACTCTCAAAGTTCTCACATTATCTAGTGATTGCTTTATTCTTATTAGATTTATTGGGTTAGCAAAGAACCCAAGTTTAATGCTTCCTCCATTAACTCAGTGGCTTGAATGAGAAGAAGTTTACCAGAAGAAATTGGTGTTTCTAATGCCGCATACACACGATCAGACTATCCGGCCCGTGTGTGGGCTCCGGCAGACCTTTTCTTTCCAAAAGTCCGGTGGACTTAGAAAGAAGTTTTGACTCAAAATCGGACAATCCAGCCGTCTGTGTGCTAGACTTTTGAAATCAATGTACTTGCCCACCTACGGAGAAAAGTCCATTCATTTTGAACGCGGCTCCAGGTAGATGGGACTAGCGGAGGAGGTCAATGTCGCCACATCCATCGGCGAGATTGACACCTCGCTGGCCCCGTCACCTGGTATGGACTTAAATGGGAAGCCCTATGCTGAAAAAATGGCGTTGGGGTCCCCCCAAAGTCCATATCAGACCCTTATCCGAGCACGCAGCCCAGCCGGTCAGGAAAGGGGGTGGGGACAAGTGAGAAGCCCCCCACTATGGGCGGGGGGGTTATCGGAATCTGGGAGCCACCTTTAATAAGGGGGCCCTCCATATACCGGCCCCCATCCTATGTGAATGAGTTTTGGGGTACCATGTACCCCTACCCATTTACCTGGTTAAAAAAAAAGGTAAAGAAAAAAACACAACACATGTTTTTAAATTAATTTATTGCACAGCTCCGGTGGTCTTCCATCTTGGGGGGTCTTCTCGCCGGACTCCGCCGCTATCTTCTGCTAGCTCTTTTACTAGCGGAGGAGCCCCGGCTTTCTTCTTCGTCATCGCCGCCTTCATCCAGGAGTCATCTTCTGGCTTCGGAAGTCTTGTCCCCCTCTTTGGGTCTTCTTGCCGGGCCTCTGCTATCTACTTCCAGCTCTTTTACTAGTGGTGGCCCGGTCTTCTATCGCCACCGCCTCTTTTTCCGACTTCGGGGGTCTTGTCCCCCTCTTCGGCTCTTCTTGCCAGGTCTCTTCTTTCTTCTTCCAGCCCTTTTACTAGCAGTGGCCCAGTCTTCTGTCGCCACCACCTTCTCTTCTTCTTCCTTGAGATGTTGACTCAACGCTCTCTCTGGCTGCATGATAGGGACGCGTTGTGCGGAGACTTATATATGGACAATGGGCGGGGTCACCAGGTGATGTCACATGGTGACCCTGCCCCCATTATGATGTCACAGTCCCAGCATCGGCATAGGGGTTCCCCTTTAAATCCATACCAGGTGATGGGGCTAGCGAGGTGTCAATCTCACCGATGAAGGCGGCGACATTGACCTCCTTCGCTAGTCCCATCTACCTGGAGCCACGTTCAAAATGAACAGACTTTTCTCAGTGTGTGGGCAAGTCATTTCAAATGTCCAGTGGTTTGTACGCTGGAAAAGTCCAGCATCCTCTGTGACTGTGACATCATAAGGGGCGGGGCCACCATGTGACATCATGGTGACCCCGCCCATTGCCCCTATATAAGTCGCCGCACAACGCGTCCCTGTCATTGCGGCCAGAGAGAGTGTTGAGTCAACATCTCAAGGTAGAAGAAGAGAAGGCGGCAGCGACAGAAGACAGAGCCACCGCTAGTAAAAGAGCCAGGGTTGTCAGGAAGAGGCCCTTGTCCTCATCAACATGGGGACAAGGTGCTTTGGGGTGGGAGTGCCGCAGGGCCCCCCTTCCCCAAAGCACCCCCCCAGGTTGCACGCGGCCTGGTATGGCTCAGGAGCGGAGGGCCGCTCGCTCGTCCCCACTTGCTTAAGTGTTGCAGCTTCTGGGGCCTTTCAAAAAGGTGTGCATATGTAATGACAGATCATGTTTATTTGTGAAAAAAAGTTATATGTGTATATTTTTCAAATTTTACTTCACCAACTTAGACTATGGTGTTCTGAACCATCACATATAATTCAGATTAAAACAAAAACATTGAACTAAAGTAACAAAATAGGTAAAAAGCCAAGGGGGTGAATACTTTTGCAAGGCACTGTATTTCTTACTCTTTATATCCAAAATGAAAAACAAAACCTTACATTTGAGTTTTAGATATATTCTAAATAATTTAGCCCAACATATCCATACCTCAGCCTCTTTAGTTGACAGGTTTCCCTTTTATTATACCCTAAAGTGCATTTGTCAGGATTGTTGATGGAAACATAAAAATTCTTTGCAAATATTTACAGGACTTAAGGAGTTCAGATTATAGCAGGACAGTGGCATTCCCCTTTAATTGAAATTTCAATGAAATCATTCATATGCTCTAGCAAGGATCTGTCATGAGAGATGTTTGACATATATCTACAGTTTCACATCAAGTAATGCAATTAAAAAGATCCAACAAGATGTATTCTTTCAGAATCCCTGGTATGCAATAACACTGTTGTCAAACAGTATTGATTTACTGACACTAAGGGAGTGAAATACAGACCGACATCACATATGCCATTTTCAGCATCAAATTGGATTTCTGGATATCAGCAATAAAGGAGGACAGCAAATATTCAAGGCCTGTTTAAAAACTTGAGTACAGTGTGAAATCTTGCCTTTAAAGTTTGTTTTATATTATTTACACTCCCATATAAAAAATTCAGTACTATGACGCATTTCCTTAAGTATTCTAATGCCGCGTACACACGCAGCCAACTATTCGGCGGATTTAGTCTGCCGGACTTCCCGCCAGACTGTCCGCCGGACTTTCCGAACGGGCTACTTGCTCACACACGGCACTTTTTCAGCGGAATAATACGGCGTACTAAGTCCGCCGGACTACCCACCTTACCTTTGAAATGAACCGACTCGCCCACACACGTGGACAAAGGCCGCTCATTTTGAGCGCGTCTCCAGGTAGCCGGGGCCAGCGACGCCTCCTTCGCCACCTGGTATGGACTTAAAGGGGAACCCCAACGCCAAAAAAATTGGCGTGGGGTCCCCCCAGGTCCACATCAGACCCTTGTCCGAGCACGCTACCCGGCCGGCCAGGAAAGGGGGGACGAGCGAGCGCCCCCCCCCCTCCTGAGCCGTACCAGGCCACGTGCCCTCAACATGGGGGGGGTGCCGCGTGGCCCCCCCACCCCAACGCATCTTGTCCCCATGTTGATGAGGACAAGGGCCTCTTCCTGACAACCCTGGCCGTTGGTTGTCGGGGTCTGTGGGCGGGGGGCTTATCGGAATCCGGGAGACCTCTTTAATAAGGGGGCCCCCGGATACCGGCCCCTCACCCTATGTGAATGAGTATGGGGTACAATGTCTTGGAGGTGTGTTTGGGGTCGTTATGATGTTGTAATATTTCCATGCGGCCCAGTCTCTGAAGGGAAAGGGATCATGCTCTGCTTCAGTATTTAATAGTATATGTTGGCATTCATGGTTCCCTCAATTAACTGTAGCTCCCCAGTTCCAGCAGCACTCATGCCGCCCCAAACCATGACACTCCCACCACCATGCTTGACTGTAGGCAAGACACACTTTGTCTTGTACTCCTCACCTGATTGCCGCCACACACGCTTGATACCATCTCAACCAAATACGTTTATCTTGGTCTCATCAGACCACAGGACATGGTTCCGGTAACACATGTCCTAAGTCTGCTTGTCTTTAGCAAACTGTTTGCGTGCTTTCTTGTGCATCATCTTTAGAAGAGGCTTTCATCTGGGACAACATTCATGCAGACCAATTTGATGCAGTGTGCAGCGTATGGTCTCAGCACTGACAGGCTGACCCCCACCATTTCAACCTCTGCAGCAATGCCGGCAGCACTCATACATCTGTTTCCCAAAGACAACCTCTGGATAGTAGACGTGTGGTTCATTTCATACGAATCAAAAATTTGTACGTATTTCTGAAAATTTGCACATTCAATAGCATCCGAAATACGAATTTCTATGCTTCTGAATTGTATATGAAATACGAAATTTCATTGACAAATTTAGGATCCAAACGTGACTGGTGTTTTGTTGACCAATCAGAGGTTTTCTTCTGTTGCTGAGTGAGGGTTGGGAAAATTACCTTTTTAAATATGGGAGTGGGAGACTGGTACTGGTAGTCAATAGGAGATTCAGAATCGGACAAAATAAAAATGTTCATTAATATTGTTTTATTATTGTCATAATAATTACGATTATTCATTATGATGAAGTTAAAAACCCAGGAAGCAGCACAGGGATGGTGGGAGCCCCTCATAATGAGCATAGCAGGGGTACAGCCCCAGGAGGAAGTCAGCACAGCACAGGGATGGTGGGAGCCCCTCATAATGAGCATAAGTAGTCGATTACTGCCATACTGAGAAAGGTATTTTTTGCTTTTTAAATTCATCATAATGAACGTTCGTAATTGTTATGAAAAGTTAACGAAAATGTGTATTTCGTACAAATTCAAATTGAATTTCAGACATGAATTAAGAAATACGAATTATACTAATACAAAACAGAACGGAATGAAACAAAACAAATTTATTGACGGCGCACATGCCTACTGGATATGACGTGAACACGTGCACTCATTGTCTTTGGTCGACCATGGAGAGGCCTGTTCTGAGTGGAACCTGTCCTGTTAAACCGCTGTATGGTCTTGGCCACTGTGCTGCAGCTCAGTTTCAGGGTCTTGGCAATCTTCTTATAACCTAGGCTATCTTTATGTAGAGCAAACATTTTCTTTTTCAAATCCTCAGAGAGTTCTTTGCCATGAGGTGCAATGTTGAACTTCCAGTGACCAGTATGAAAGAGTGAGAGTGATAACACCAAATTTAACACACCTACTCCCCATTCACACCTGAGACCTACATGACACTGGGGAGGGAAAATGTCTAATTGGGCCCAATTAGGGGTGTACTCACTTTTGTTGCCAGCAGTTTAGACATTAAAGTGGTTGTAAACCCACTTTGAAAAACAAAAACTAACACCTGCGAGACAAAGGAATAATGAGCTGGTATGCATAGCATACTATCTCATTTTTTAATAATCACCTGAGATTGAAGCCCTCGCTGTAGTGCCCGTACACAGCACCGGTCGGCAACATCACTCCCAGGGGTTACTTCCGGGTATCACCACTCTGGCACATGCTTGCGGGAGCCGCTGGTAATGGCACACTCACTGAAGCAAACAGCAGGTATTGCTTCAATGAGCACATGCAAATACAGGGGATATATCCTAAACCATTCTAGTTAGCTTCAAGAAAGCCTTATTATAGGCTTACCTGTAGCAACAAGTGGTCTGTAAGGGGTTTATAACCACTTTAAACACTTTGATACAGGGCATTTCCCCCCTTCCTGCCTAAGGCCAATTTTCAGCTTTCAGCGCTGTTGCATTTTAAATGAAAATTGCGTGGCCATGCAACACTGTACCCAAACAAAATTTTTATAATTTTGTTCCCACAAATATAGCTTTCTTTTGGTGGTATTCGATCACCACTGGGGTTTTAATTTTTACTAAACAAATAAAAAAAGACTGACAATTTTGAAAAAAAAAAATGTTTTTCTGTGTTTCTGTTATAAAATTTTCTAAATAACAATTTTTTCATTTTCACTGATGGGCACGGATGAGGCGGCATTGATGGACACTGATGAGGTGGCACTAATGAGGTGGCACTGATGGGCACTGATGATGAGGCACTAATATGCAGCACTGGTGGGCACTGGCAGGCGTTACAATGGGCAGTGATTGGCACCTCTAATGGGCACTGATTGACACCTCTAATGGACATGGATTGGCAACCCTGGTCATGGTTGGGCATACCTGGTGGTCCTGGGTGAGCATCTCTGGGGGGCACAGGTGGGCATCCTGGGGGGGCTGCACTGATAATCAATCAGCGTGGATCCCCCCCTTGTCAGGCTCTCCTCTACTCGCGTCTGTCAAGTGGAGGAAATGTCCATATATGGCTCTTCCTGTTTACACTGTGATCAGCTGTGATTGGACACGGCTGTTCACATGGTAAAGAGCCTAGATCAGAGGTCCTGCTTGATTGGTTCCTTGTGCTGCCACCCCCCTTCCCAGTATAGAAACTGCATAAGAGTAATACCAGATTCAATTTTAGTACAGGCAGTCCCTGAGTTATAAACATCCGAGTTACAAACAATTCCTACTTACAAACAGAGAGAGAAAGGAAGTGAGAGCAAATCTACCCCTTGGAACTGAAATTGTCTCTTTTAACTACTAGGGATCTGCACTATATTGCCGAATGATGGCTACAGCACGGACCTGTATTGCCGGGATGATGTCGCCCCATGCACGAGCGACCTGCACGACCCCTGAAGGGCGCGCGGTACGCTCTGTGATCAGCGAGTCTATGAGACTCGCTGGATTACAGATCGGAGTAAAGTGTAGATCCCGACCCCTTACCACATGATCAACTGTCAGCCAATGACAGCTGATCACGTGATGTCAACACAGCCGATAATCTGACAGCGCAAGGGAAAAAAAGCCGCTCACCGGCGGCGCGGCAGTAAGCAGGGCCATCTATCAGTGCCCATTAGTGCCACCTATCAGTGCCCATCAGTGCCACCTAGCAGTGCCATCTATCAGTGCCAATCAGGGACATCTATCAGTGGTACCTATCAGTGCCCATCCGTGCCACCCATCAGGGCCCATCGGTGCCATCTTATCAGTGGCCATCAGTGCCACCTTATCTGTGCCCATCAGTACCAACGTATTTGTCCCCATTAGTGCCACCTTATCAGTGCCTATCAGTGCTGCCTATTAGTGCCCATCAGTGCAGCCTATCAGTGCCCACCAGTGCAACCTATTAGTGCCCACCAGTGCTGCCTCATCAGCGCATATCAATGAAGCAGAAAAATTACCTGTTTGCAAAATTTTATAACAAACTATTAAACAAGATTTATTTTTCTCAAAATTTTCCATATTTTTTGTTTGTTTAGCAAAAAATAAAAACCCCAACTGTGATTAAATACCACCAAAAGAAAGCTCTATTTGTGGGAAAAAAAATATAAAAATTTCATTTGGGTACATGTTGTATGACCACACAATTGTCATTCAAAGTGCGTCAGGCCAAAAGCTGAAAATTGGTCTGGGCAGGAGGGGGGTTTAAGTCCCCTGTAAGCAAGTGGTTAAGAGTTATTATGGGAAAAAGGTGTCTCCACTGATGCTTTATCATCAAGGCTTGTTTCCACAACAACCCAAAATGTTCAAAATCCAAGTGTCATTGGGACAGAAAGGGAGGTGAAATCTTCTGAACAGGGACACAGACAGCAAAACAAACATTGCATGGGTGTTAACCCTTGCCTATGTTATCCCAATGCAATCCAAAAAAGCTTAAATATATTTTTTTGGGCTGGAGCTACACTTAAAAAAATGTACTTGCTCTGACTTACAAACAGATTCAACTTAAGAACAAACCTACAGACCCTATCTTGTTTATAACCCAGGGACCGCCTGTACTTACACAGCTTGCATTTTGAAAATACATTTAATGATGGATTAAGAATTTTATAACTGCCTGGAGTATTTTTTTTAGGACTGAATAATCACATTTTGTATAAGCACAATCATGACTGTTTTCTTGCAAGGCACTTTGCAGAAAAATATTAACATTATGAAATGGAATAATAGAAATAGTAACATAATGGAACTGAGAGAACAAAATGTATTCTAATTTGCTTCTACATCCACTTTACATTTTTAAAAGTTTACTAATACAATCACTGTTTCTTATCTAATAGTAAAGTATCCACCCACAGTGGTTCTAAATTCCAACCAGTATGCTCAATAATAAGACCACAATGAGACTATGATCATTGACACAAAACAACATTCTGCAGAGACATGAATAAATGCACTTCAAGCAAGATCCAGATTGATGGCAAATAAATTATTAAATACAATTGTTATGAATTGAATTCTGTAAAATAATGTATCACAACAATAATCTGATATGACATAATAGTGCTGGTAAATGAACAAAGTAAAAAAAAAATGTTTTGTTGGATGGTATCCTTTTTGAACACAAGAAAAAATAGATGGTACAAGAATAAAACAGCTTTCTAAAAGACCACAAGTACCAGACGCATTTCACAAAAGATATATTTTATAAAGATATATATTATATCAGTAAGATATAAAAAATATATATTTTATATCAGTATTTCTTGTATGCACATGACTCCAAAAAGTGGGGCTGAGATTGCAATTATGAAGGATTGAGTCTACTTTTGCATTGTGGATTTTTGCCGCTTTCGGCCAGTGCTGGCGTCCAGTTTGGGACACATGTATATATACCCAGCATGGCTGGGATGGGGAGGCAGGTGCCATCGCAGAGAGCAGTTCTTTGGGTGAGAAAACAAATGAAAAAAATTATTAGACCCTCGCTCTTATGGCGAAAATGAAAAATGAGGAGCTGCTGCCTCTATCAATAAATTCACCCTAGGGTAAATCTAGAAGAAATGTGAAAAAGAGGGGATAGGTTTGGCACTGCTCTTATTAAGAGATGACCTACAACCTTTAAATAATAGAAGGGTGTGTATGACAGGTGAATTTAGTGCAAAAAGTGACTAAAAGTGCAGAAAATAAATATTTGTATATTCACAGCAATCCACAACAAATCCTACTGTGTAAACGTCCTAACCGCTTATATATAATGCATATTGTTATGTTCGAACGGAAATAAAATAAAATAAACACAATCCTGTACAGAACTGCAATTCAAAGTGACATTTCTGTGCAAAAAAATCCTAAATATATATATATATATATATATATATATATATATATATATATATATATATATATATATATATATATATGTTGCTGTGAAACTGGGTTCAGAGATATGCATATACTGTCCTTAAACCCTGGTGTATAAAAAAAAGTCCAATAAAGTGACAATGTGCTACTTCAAATTGTTCTGTGCTTCTTGGAAAATAGTGCCCCATAAGAAACGCACTCACCGCTGATATTCACCCCACAAGGAGGTATTTCACCTTCACAGTATGAGCCACTATGGCGTGGGAGGAAACTTCCTGTCCTGTGTTCTCCGAGTGCCTCCTTGTCTGAGATGTAAGTGGACACGAAGAAACACTTAATTTATTTGGTTCATTAGATGTATAATAATGTCCATATAGCAATAGCTTGGTCTTTGCTTAAGGGTCTCTGGTTGTTAAACATGTAGAAATTCCAAGTGAGAAGCCTAAAAGCCAAGGGTGGTTCCCCCTGCAGCAAAGACCAGCATATTGCTAAATAGATGTAATAATATTACATCTAATGAACCATAACTGTTTCTTTGGGGCCCTTTGATGGAAGCAGTTCAGACAAAGATATATAAACTCTTTTGTTCTAGAACATGAAGTAACATTGTCTTGTGCTTTTAAGAATATAGTGACATGTTTACTGATGAAATGGGGTACCACAATGGTAGCTTTGCTGTATAAACATCATTTTCTTGAGATCCGGCCCTATGAGAGATGATGGTACCAGGTTACTATTTGAGTGTATCTGCCATACAAGAATGAGTAAATGAAGAGTTCTGAGATTTTTATAGTCCTCTCTCCTCCCCCAGACTTCTAAAATGTAGATTGAATGAGCAGAATGAGACAGATGAGGTCCTCCCTCTGCTCACTTTGCTTTCTTATCCTACCAGCGTGTCCATTGTCCACACATTTGCATGCAGCAGAACTTGATTGGCCTCTACTTTCATTCCTCCCTCTCCTAGTCTGAGAGCCTTCATACATTTGAGTACAAATGGTAAATAGGAAGACAGATTCAGGCATTCATATTAACGTCATTTAAAAATAAATTTTATGATTTTAATAAACACATACAGTAGTTGTGTTATATTTCTGCCTGAGTTGAGGTTTAACTTTGAAACACTTTTACAACTTCTTCAATCTTAGAATACATTCTACTTATATTGCAAAAGAGAAGTTCAACCATCACCAAGAAGTAAGACCAATCATGTACATTCGTCATGCAAGGTGCTCTAATAAGGTAATTCATCATATTCTGTCAGAACCTTGTTCCTCAAGACTAGTATATTTTTATCCATACTTACAGTAAAGGATCTTTTTTTACTTTTCCTGATTACCCTTTCTCTTTTCTTTTAAACAACATGCATGAAGGCTCTCCTAAACTGATAGCAGCAAATAATTAAGTTATCCGTTTTCTAGAACAACACTATAGTTTGTGATTACAATGAACAATGGCTCATTCACCTGTTCTGTCTGTCCTGTTTATACATATTTTTTACTCTCTTATAGTTTTGCTTCCAAATAGTACAAAATGACCAGTATAATTCACAGTGATAAATAAGGTAATCCTCCAAAGCATAATTAAGTAATTCCTATTTTGCTACACAACATGAAATCAGTTCCATCAGGGAACACAGACCCACGACTACAGATAAAGCTGCAAATGAGTCAACACAGCCAAGACGGATCTGAAGTTGGGCACTAAGGAGCAGATAATGTGAAATTATGTGACATTTTCACTTGTATTGAATCTGTCTAGATGTCTGCTGTTACCTCCAAAGGTATTTTATAAGAACTATAAAATAAGGCTTTTTCAGTTTGCAATCTTCCATCACTTTCTGTGTCTCAAAAGAATGTTTTTACTTTGTAAATAGTGTGTGTAAATATGTAAATAAATATATATATATATATATATATATATATATATATATATATATATATAGATAGATAGATAGATAGATAGATAGATAGATAGATAGATAGATAGCTATAAAGCTGTGGGATCACATCCTGCGGCTGTAAAGGGAGCATGTAAGTGCTCCCACCCTAATGGTTCAAAACATGGACAAAAATATAAAAAAAAAAACTTTAAGAGCCTATTCATATTTTAACACACATTACATTGTGCAATAATGTGCATTGCATTAGGACAGGCTAATAATTATGAAAGGGTAGCCAACACAAGGCAGCAGCCCACAAATCAAACATGAACCTTTTAATAATACAGGACACATGACTTGTGGTGCACTTCAGTACCATAGCAATGCATTGGGGTGTCATTAACCATGTCAGAAGATTTATTCCCCTTCAAGACCAGGTCATTTTTCACAATACGGCACTGCACTACTTTAACTGACAATTGCACTGTTGTGCGACACTGTACCCAAATAAAATGGATTTCCTTTTTTTTCCCCCACAAATAGAGCTTCCTTTTGGTGGTATTTGATCACCTCTGCATTTTTTTTTTGTTGTTCTATAAACAGAAAAAGACCAACACTTGAAAAAAAACAAAACAATATTTTTTCATTTCTGCTATAAAGTATATCCAATACAAAAAAATGAAAAAAATCGAATTTCTTCATCAATTTAGGCCAATATGTATTCTGCTACATATTTGTGGTAAAAAAAAATCCCAATGAGTGCATATTGATTGGTTTGGAGACATGTTACAGTGTCTACAAAATATAGGATATTTTTATTTTTTACAAGTAATGGTGCCAATCAGCGACTTATAGGGGCTTATAGTGACTTATAGAGGGACTGCAATAGTGCGGTGGGCATTTAAAAAGGAACTGGCACTTTTGGCACTTTTTGGGGACCAGTGGTACTAAAACGTGATTAGTGCTAAAAAAAAATATGAACTGTCACTGTACTAATTAAAGGGTTATCTGTTTTTACTACACTGTGGGAGGTGCTTTTACCCGGGAAAGCCATGGATCCTAGTCCCTGCTTTGCAGAGACACAGGATTCATGCCTTCCCTCCTATCAGAATGGTGATCTGCCTTGTTTACATAGGAAGACCCCCATTCTGTCTCTCTGCAGGATGATAGGCGGGTGCCAGTGGACATCGAGTCTGTGGAACCCATCAATAGCCTCCCCCGTGTGTAATCACAGCAAGAGCGTGCCGACAGCAACACGCATTCACACCCCCTACCCGGAAATGCTGGATCACGTATATATACAAGATCTGGCACAGATGTGCTGCCCTGTAGCAGTAAAATTGCTATAGCTATAAGTGGTTAGTGTCATGGTTATGCAGTGATCTTCCTGTGTTTGCTTACCTCCCCTCATGTGTTCAGACTAAGAGGCCAGCCACTTCCACCTGGTGGTTTTTATAACCTCTCCTCTAAGCATGGCTCCACCCCAGGCCCTATCAGGGAGCCCTATATTAACCTGTGCACTGCAGGCCATCAGTGCTGATCAACCATTGTGTATTCCTTTGTGTGTTTGGCTTCCTGTTACCTGCCGTGTGCTCTTCTGTTGTTCCGTTACCGACTTTGGCGTGTCTTTGACTATCCCTGTTTGCCTGTGATCCTGACCTTTTGGCGTCTCCCTGACTATTTCTGTCTGCTTGTGGCCCCGACCTTGGCTTTGTCCCTCACCATCCCTATCCTCCTGTTGCCTACTGTGGGTGTGAGCTGGGGGACCCTGGGGGTCGCGACCTGGAGCCAGTTGCAGCCAAGTCCATCCTCACCACTCGACGCTCTGGTGAACACCTGCTGGCTCTTAGACTCCGCGCCCCAGGGAATCTTACGCTCTAACCCCGGTGGGACCTGTCTCCCGTCCGCAGCAGTCAGCTGTAGGGTCCACAACCTTACGGTGCACTCCTGATCCCTACGGTGTGCATCTGTCACCTCGCCTCAAGGTGACCTGACAGTTGGAAATGAATAAATAAAATATATACAAAGATTCACAGCTTATTAAATTTATAGCTGAATATCCTGCCACAAAGGCCTTAATCGGGACACTGTTTTCCTGTCTCTCAACTGCCCTCCCTGCATTGTTACCCAATCACAAGTATTCCCATTGGAGACTATAAGTGCCCATTTTCACCATCTGGAAGCCCTTCCTGAACAATGACTTGCAGCTTCTGTTATAATGTATGCATGTAGGCAGGAATTGGTTGCAAAAAGGCTAAATGGCATTAACCCTACAACAAAATAAAGAAATAAGTTGAATCCAAGCATTATATTTTTAACCACTTAAGGACCGCCTTACGCCGATATACGTTGGCAGAATGGCACGGCTGGGCACAAGCACGTACTGGTGCCCCTTAAAAGCCCAGCCGTGGGTCGGGAGCGCGCCATCGGTGGCACGCTCGCGACCCGGTCCTGAGTTCCATGACCGCGCACACGATAGGGTCACAGAGCTGAAGAACGGGGAGAGGTAAATGTAAACAAACCTCTCCCTGTGCTCCCTAGTGAGCCTGTCACTGGTTGTCTGTTCCCTGTCATAGGGAATGACGATCAGTGATGTCACACACCAAACCACACCCCTACAGTAAGAAACACACATTAGGTCACACTTAACCCCTTCACTGCCCCTAGTTTTAACCCCTTCACTGCCAGTGACATTTTTACAGTAACCAATGCATTTTTAATCGCACTGATCGCTGTATTTATGCCAATGGTCCCAAAAATGTGTAAAAATTGTCCGATGTGTACACTATAATGTCGCTGTCACTATAAAAATTGCTGATCGCCGCCATTACTAGTAAAAAAGAATTATTAATAAAAATTCCATAAAACTGTCCCCTATTTTGTAGACGCTAAATCTTTTGCGCAAACCAATAAATATAAATGCTTATTGTGATTTTTTTTACCAAAAATATGCAGAAGAATACGTATCAGTCTAAACTGAGGAAAACATTTTTTATTTATATAAATTTTTTGGGGATATTTATTACAGCAAAAAGTAATTTTTGTTTATAGCGCAAAAAAGAAAAAATGCAGGTGTGATCAAATACCACCAAAAGAAAGCTCTATTTGTGGGAAGAAAAGGACGCCAATTTTGTTTGGGAGCCACGTTGCACGACCGCGCAATTGTCAGTTAAAGCGATGCAGTGCCGAATCGCAAAAAGGAGCCTGGTCCTTTACCTGCAAAATGGTCCGGGGCTTAAGTGGTTATAAAAATGCAATTGTTTTTGGTATACAGAGTGTTGTCAAACTAAATATCATCTAGTTTGTTTAGATGAATTTTAAGTATTCAGTTTTTTTGTGTTTTTTGTTTCTAAGTGACTCAAGCACTAAACAAGGGTCCCCTATAAAGAAGTTTGCATTTACTCACCTCGTCTGCTTCCTGCACCACCCCAACAATGCTGTACTGATGAGAAACTAATGCCTGAAGATGCTCCAGAATTTGACATATCCAGGAGTGTCGTTTTCCTGGTCCTCTGTTGTGCCCAGTGCTTTAGCTAACCTGCCTCTATGTCACAAACATTCCCTGTAGTGACAAAGGGGTCAGCAGGAGGAATCACAGGGGAACAGGAAGCCAAAGTGTTGGTTCCTGAAAAGTCTTTAGTCATATGCATTCTGCAGCGAAGACAGAGGGAAAGGTAAGTATTTCAAATCTTTATTTCAGGGGGGCCTTGTTATGGCAGAGAAAATGAAGACAATAATATTAAAATGTGAAATCACACAGTAGACGTACCATCCAATCAGATTATGGCGGTCAGTTGTCTATTGCTGGTTAGAAAAAGAAAGCAGGGATCCAATTGGCTGCTAAGGGCAGCACAACAATTTTTTTTTTTCTAAGTGTGCCCTCAAGCCAAACTTTAGTTTTTCCTTTGTACCACTGGGAAAATCTGAAATGTGACCTAGTCATAAAATCATGAGTAGAAGTACAGTGCTTTTGTTTTACAGTTATTTCAGTTCAGTTAGATATATAAGAACAGCTATGAGACTGCCTAATGCATCAAAACAAAGCTACATGCTGTGAATACGAATAACTTATTTTTAATACTGTGTCACTCGCATGAAAATTTCTCAGAATCCCCTATGACTACTTGCTTGCCAGCTATCTATTAAAAATAGAATTATTTAAAGCTCTGTGGAACAATATATGGCCATAGAGAACGCCATGCACGTATTTTAGGCGTGATGGGAAAATACATAGGAAAATCTGTATGCAGCTGAACTAAAGCACAGTTTTTCCCTTATCTCCAAGGGAGATAAAGTGATAGGAAGCTTTTACCTAGAGACATTTTGTCTTGCTGGTACCTATTACAAAAGGGAAACTTTTTTTTTTTAGTAGCTAATATAATTAGGTTTCTATTTTTCCTTATTTTATATATTTTTTCTTAACCATTTCATTATTCACAACAAGCACAAAAGCACTTGGCTTCTACCAAGCACAAGCCTGCCACCTATGTAGTCCACGATATTGGAAAGGGGATCCAAACTACTCCCGATATATGATACAGGGGTTCAGATTCTGTGATTCTAGGTGTCTATAGTCTCAGAAGACAACAATACACTGGCAGGAAATAGCTGGATCTATAAGTTAAGACCCTGTACTCAACTGTCACGTTAAAGTTGAACTCTAGCCTTACCTTCCATCTTGAACAGTTGTACAGGCCCCTCTCCTGTACTAACATTTCTTAGTTGGATTTCACTGCACAATATGTGCTTCTGAAAATGTGGATTAGAAGCTACAGCAAGTCAGATGTAGTCCACCTCAGTTACTGGCTAGAGGACTGTCAGCATCAACATCTGACTGTCTTTGATCGACCCCTTTTATTCATTGGATTTCAGTTTTTTTTGTTTTGTTTTTCAGTTATGGAGGCACAGCATCACATGTGAGCATTACCTAGGGTGGTCTGCAGAAATTAAAAGTTTAACATAACTTCCATTGCCCTGCATTCACCCAGAATTGCAAACATACGCAAGGGTAGACACATGCATGGGAGTTTCCCCCTCCCCAACTGTCAAGGTGACAACAGTTTTCACCAGAAAACGAGTGATGATAAATATTCAACAGCGACGCTGACATTAATGAAACGCTAACTGGGTTTTCAGTGTTCCCCAACCTTCCACTTACCTGACAGAGGTTTTATTCCTTTCTGATTCTATCCAAAACTCAAAATAATAAAGCTTGGAACATAAATTATAACTAATAAAATTGTAGTTATTGAAAGTTTATGTTTTTTTTTAATTCATGCAGCACTGCAGTGAACCAATAAAACCTCTTAAAGCGGAGGTTCACACAAAAATTGAACCTCTGCTTTTCAGAACCCCCCCCCCCTCTGGTGTCACATTTGTCACCTTTCACGGGGGAGGGGGATGCAGATACCTGTATAATACAAGTATTTGCACCCACTTCCAGGCATAGGAGTCTACACCTCTTCCGGTCCTCCCTGCTATCTGCTGGGAAACGCATGGGTCCCAGAGACAGCAGCTCAGCATGATTCGCACATGCGCAGAAGGGAACCGCACCACACGGCTTCACTTCCTGATTCCCTTACTGAAGATGGGGACCGCAGCATCCGAGAGGCGAGCGACAGATCGGTTTTGGGTGTCAACACCGTGGGTGCGCTGGACAGGTAAGTGTCCATATTTTAAAAGTATTCAGTATTTGCAGTATTTGTAGCTGCTGACTTTTAAAATAAAAATTGGCAGACCTCCACTTTAACACGGTCAATAGTTTACATTTACCCACATAAAAGTGACCTTTGCTGTACTAGAAACCAATTTATTCTCTAAATACATCAAAGATGTATATGGATACATATACATCTTTAATGTAGATGGATGTATATAGTGTAAACCTTTGTATTAGTAATGACTAGAGCAGAGAATGGCTTAAAGTGGCTGTAAAGCCTCAAGATTTTTCACCTTAATTCATATAATATTTTATAAAATACAATTTTTGACCCTTTGTTTATTGGTGTGATACCTTAACTATTTTTTTCTTTGTTTTCCTCCCCATTAGACCCTATCTCCTTGAGTGTGTTCTGACATATGTAGGTAGCCTCACCATAGCAAATCAGATTGATCAATGAGGCGGTCTTTAGCAACTCTGATTATTAAAAATAGGAGATCTAGCGCCTTTTATGCATGTGTCCTATTTAAAAAAAAAATGCCAGGGATTCCAATCCTTCCCTTCTCTGTCCTAAACTAAAAAAATATTTAGGCTATACATAAACGTTATAGTGATTACTCTTCACAGCTAGGTGTGATACTTATAAATGGACCTATGAAACTATGAAGAAAATTATTACTTCACTCACTGCTGCAGGTCCAAATGTTCTTTTCTCAGTGACAGGTAAAAGGAACAGAACTGCTACCCTGGATCATATTCTTGCATCTTGTTGCCAGCTCTGATAACAGGTACATTGTATATTGATGTAAGTCACATACTATACACATCCATAATCCCTATTTATGGCTTTGTTGAAGCTTTGCTTACCTTGCGGTAAACATTATGTCTGGCAACCTACCCTGAGCAGATATTCAAATGCGTGTGTTAATGAGACCTCACAATGACCCTGAAATCTTTAATTCGTCTCGTCCCAAATTCACAGTTATTAAACTTTACTAGGGCTAAATCCTATTCCAAGTTAAATCCACTAAAAAGATTAGGGAACAAACAATAGCAGTTTAGCTTCACAAACAATTATAGTTTACTTGAGAAACTAGAACAAGTGTATTGTAGGAAAACAAGTGTATTTTCTTGGACATGTTAAATTATGAAATTTGCAATTAAAAAACTATATTTCCCTTTAGCTAAATAGAATTTATGGCATTTTAAATGGTATATACATATAAACAAACTGTATTGTAGGGATCAGCATAATATTTATCTTCCAAGGAGTCAGTTAACTCACCAAGGTACATTTCAACATTTAGTAGCAAAACAGAAATATCCCATACAGAGGTGTAATCAGAAAACTTAAAGATTATGTAGACCCTAAAACTTAACTTTTCTTAATTTCTCCCTCTTAGTCTGTTAAAGATACCACTGAAATGTTTCTATCAGTGCTCTCTGCCAGTGGTGGAGAGCACTGATCGGGAGTCAGCCGGATGCTGGTTTTCCAGCATGCTCATCTGACAGAAGCCGGCCGAACTTCTGTCCGACAGACCAACATACACATAGACCGAATGTTGGTCCTTTATTTTTTAAACCGGCAAATATCTCCCGATATTCAGCTCATGTGTACCTGGCTTTAGCTAATCCGGTTAAAAGTCTTATCTTAAACAATATTAGTAGGAAGTGTGTTGGTACTCAAAAATGTATACCCCCAATGGTATGGAGTAAAGGGGGTAGTGCTGTATAGTCCAAACATGCTTTTTGTCCTAGGGTGACCATGCTGTTCCTATGGTGCAGTAAGAAAGTGTTTCTTAGAACAGGAAGTGTTACTGCCAGGATCACCTTGTAAAAATAAAGAGAAAAAAGCCTTAAAAAAAGAACAACAGCCACCACATCCAAGGAATCTGTAGTATATTACATATGTGTTCTTGGGTTTAGACATGCTTTAACGTTCAGCCCTACCAAACCAACTCTCTGTCTTTCTCTCATAAACCTCTTCTGAGGTCAGAGTTCCTGTCCTCTCATTCACAAAAAAGCCTGGACACATACCTAATGTGTACCTCCAGCATGATCCCACAGCAACAGTGCCCTACATTGCATCTTCACCTCTGACCCAGAACAAACAGTGCACAGCTCACATGGCTTTGTTGCTGCTAAACTGCAGGCAGGAAACATGAACTTTATTTTATGGAGAAAAAACATAGAGTTTAACAATAAATGCAACTAAAATGTATAAACACTGTCACCTACTGGCTGATGTAGTTGTTGCACAAAATACATGAACAAAATACATATATTCCAACAACCCCACTCAACAACTACTCCTTATATTAGTTCCATTTCGGATCTCAGTTCTATAAATCTTTTTCATGTAAGCAGTTTTGTCAAGGCTTCTGATACACTTTTTTCACATGAGTTGGACGTTTTTGCATACGTTTGTGCATACCCAAGCAGCATAGGACAGACGTTTATCTGGGATGCCTTTATTTCTTCTGGTGCTTCTGGTGCATTTCCTGATTGAAGCCTTTTATGGCCTTGTTTCTAATTCTTCAGTGTTTGGATTGTCTTCATGAAATTCTATTTCTGTATCACTTTGTTTCATTTCTTCATGTGACACTGATGTGGATGTTCCCTCAGTTTGAAGTGTCTGTGTTAGGTCATGATATTTTTAACACACTGAGGTTTCATCGACAATTACACTTCTACTGATAATATAACCTTGTTTGTGTCTTAGTGTAGAATTCTGTATCCCTTTTGAGATTCCCTGTACCCCACAAGTACACCTTCCTTTGTGCAAGCATCCCATTGTGTACATATTTCCTGGGATGTGCACAAAAGCTTTGTGTCCAAAAATGTTTAGATTGTTCAAATGTGGGGCCCTTCCAATCCACAGCTCATATGGAATGTTCTCCATTGATTTTCTTTACTATGTCAGGACTTCTGGTCCCAAGCTGTCTTTGCCATATGTGATTGCAGTTTGAATGATTTTCCTCCTTGGCAGTATTAACCACCTCATTGCAGTTCAGCTAATACAGTTCATGTGTAATTTTGTTCTTTGCAAGTAAGATATCCCCATTTGTGATGGCATACATGTCATCTTGGGAGGTCACTACATTGCCTTGTTTTGTGAGCTTCTTCACTGACAAAAAATTTGTTTCAAGAGCAGGGACATAGACAACATTTTTTTCACAGGTATCGTTCTGGTGACACTCTGGGAAATAGGAAAATAAAGAAAAACATCTCATCCCTTCTGATTCCATTATATGCCCATTAGCTGGAGTGATTTTTTTCTGCTTTACTCTGGTCAAGGTGAATAAATACATTTCTGTCATTTGTCATGTTACTCATAGCTCCTGAGTCAACACACCATGCCTGTAAAATCATTTTTTTCGGTCACACTTTTGGCCTTTTGTAGTTTATTTTGTTTTTGCATTCTAGTTTTCCAGATTATGCAATCTGCTTTTAAATGAACTTGTTTCTTACAAAAAAAAGCATTCATGTGTTTATTGTTGCATGTTACTGTTTTTATTTCTATTTTTCATCTTTAAAGCGGACTCTGTGCAGATGCACCACCACTATTAATGCTTTCTGTTATAATTTTGCTTATATTCATCCATAAGCTTGCCCATAACATATCCCAATGTCAGTTCATCATTAGGACATGCATCAAGTGCTGTGACACGCATTTCATAACTTTCTGGTAAGCCACAGAGTAACAGTGCTGCAACATGAAAATCCTGTATTTCTTCTATATGCCAAAAATCATGAAATCAGACCGAGACAGAAGTACAGTTAAATCACACTTGTTTAATAATAAAAGTAAAAAGAACAAACATAGTCAAAATATACCCAAAGTCCTGTAACCGGAACGGATAGTCAGCCAAATGTCTGAGATCAATGTAGTGGAACAGCAAGCAGGATCTGAACCCAGAAGGGATGTCAGCAAAGCAAGTCTTTAAACAGGAATGCAGGAGCTAGGCTTTGTGATGTTGACCAAGGCGAAGGCAGAGATCCTCCGGGCTGGGTGGCTTAAGTGGGCAGGACTGATGAGCAGTATATCATCAACAGCTGAATAATTGTGGAGAGATAGGAGCTGGCAATTAGCTGACAGTTGAGTGGCAAGCTCTGAGAAGGAAGAGCTAAGCCCAGTCCTGATATTATACCTCTCAGGCGTTCAACAATTTCCAAGATGTGCCTTATGTAATCCTGAATATCCTGGCCTTTCATCACCTTGCGTTGGTATAGCTTTCTAATAAAAAACAGTTTATTGCCAAGATTAGCTCTTTTTTTGCACCTTTAGTAATCCTTCCCACATTTCTTTAGCAGAGCCACACTTACATGCATGTATGATTTAATCATCTTCTATGCTAAGAGACATTGTCCTCTGAGCTTTTGGTCTTTCTCTATCCACTCATCTGAAGGATATTCTAGCCTAACTTAATTTATACATTTCCACGTACATCTCTTATTAGTAGCATTTTCATCTTGAATTTCCAAGACTGGTAGTTCTGGTTTGTCAGATTTGCAAATTAAAGCTATGTTGCAGCGGTGTTACTGGCCATTTTCTTTTATTCTGTTGCAGTCATATTTCTTTTACTGTTTATTGAACGTATCTGCTGTAGCTGACTATAACAGGGTCTCTGGGTTATGTCTGAGTTCTCAGCTTTTCTCTTGACCATGCCTGAGCCTATAACCTGTTAGAATATTTGTACATAGCCCTACAGGACAGACAGTGCACAGTCATGTGCTTTGCTGCTGCTTAACTACAGACAGGAAATAGGAACTTAATTATACAGAGAAAAGACATAGGGGGTTATTTACGAACTGTAAATCCACTTTGCACTGCAAGTGCACTTGGAAGTCCAGTCACTCTAAATCTGAAGGGTAGATCTGAAATGAATGGTAGTTCTGCTAATTTTATCATTCAATCATGTGCAAGCAAAAATGCTGTTTTTTTATTTTCCTTGCATATCCCCTTCAGATCTACAGTGACTTTACTTCCATGTGCACTTTCAAGTGCACATGCAGTGCAAAGTTGATTTGCCTTTAGTAAATAGACCCCATAGAGTTTAACTATAGATGCAGCTACAAACATATAAACACTGCCATCTCCTGGCTGATGTAGTTATTGCACAAAATATATGAACAATGTATTTCAACACAAGCACAACTGTCCTTGACTGAAATATTTAATTGGACCAACTCTTCTAGTAAGGGTCAGTTAACACTACTGTGCTGTTGTTTGGCTACAGGGTTTTCATGCGCATTACCCATGACTTTCATTTGATTTTTGATTTTTCTACATGCTGGATTTTTGGGGCGATTTCAGAAAACATGCAAAAATGCAGGTCATGATAGAAAGTTTAAAGGAAACCACAGATTAATGGCTTAAAATCCTCAGTACACTTGCACTGCAGAAAAATTGCAGTGCAGCAGTATTAAATAGCACTAGATCAGGTACCCTTTTCCTGCCAAAACTAATTCCTCCAGTGTCAAGCAGTGTCAAGTACCACATTTACACTTGTAAAAAAATAAAATAAAAACATTTTTTCAGTTTAAAGTCTTTAATTGTACCTATGCTACACAACTTGCTTGATGTTTTCCAGGATCGTTTGCATTGTTTCAAGGGTCGCCCACGCAATGCTTCTGGGGACACCTCCGATTTATGTGTTTTCTAACTTTCTTCTAGCTCTGGGATATTATCCCATAATTCTAGCATGAAAGTTTATGTTTTGTTTTCATGCTTCACGTACTTTATGAAGTGATCACAAACTGAACAGCATATTAGTTAATTCACCACAGCAAGAACAATAATATACATAGACCTGATCTAGCAAGATGACCAGACACACGCAGAGACGCAGTGCAGGATAAGACACCATACATCAGCAATGGGAAAACAGTAAAAAGAGTACCTACAGGTAATGCTAGTTACCTTTTAGATAGATTCCTTTGGGCACAATTTCCATAGTTTATATCCTCTTAAAAGTAAACATGGTCCTAATAAGTGTCTAAGGGACAAGGGAACTGCTCAAATGCAGGCACATTGTTATACCTTAAAATCCTATGTTAACTTGACCATACACAAAATATGCCAACCACCCTTGACAACTTCAAAAAAGGTCCAAATTATTTGGTGGAGGGGGGATACTGGTGAGGGGTTGTTTTTCATGGGTTGGGTTTGGCTCCTTAGTCCTCAGTGAAGAGAACTCTTGTGTCAGCCTACCAACACATTTTGGACAATTTCATGCCCCTTACTTTGTGGGATCAATTTGAGGATGACCCCTTCCTGTTCCAACATGATTGCTCACCAGTGCGCAAAGCAAGGTCCATAAAGACATGAATGAATGAGTTTGGGGTGGAGGAACTTGGCTGGCCTGCACCTCAGCCTGATAGAACAACTTTGGAATTAATTAGAGCGGAGACCTCAAGCCAGCATAGTTTTGGAAAACTTTCCTACAGACTAAATAATATACACTGATTTGGATTATTTTCACCAAAGAAATGTGGCAGAATACATTCTGGCCTAAAATTATGAATAACAATTATTTATTTGCAAAATGTTATATAAGAAGCAAAGAAGAAGCATTATTGTTCTTTTTTTTTTGTTTATTTTGCAAAAAAAACCAGTGAAAAAATACCACCAAAAGAAAGCTCTATTTGTGTGAACAAACTGATAAAAATTTAGTTTGGGTACAATGTTGCATGACCGCGCAATTGTCATTCAAAGTGCGACAGCACTGAAAACTGAAAATTGGCCTGGGCAGGAAGGGGGTAAAAGTGCCCTGTATTGAAGTAGTTAAAGTATAACTATAGGCTAACTTTTTTTTTTTTTCAATTTGGATAGAGTAAGGGAGGTTCATAGCCCCTGTCAGTTTATTTTGTGGCATCTGTGTCCCATTGGGGAGATTTACATTCACTTCCTGTCCCATCGCCGAAACAGGAAATGAGAGGAAATCCCTGCAAATTAAGGGAACCCCCTGGGGAGCCCCAAGTCACCAAAACTAATGCCACCATTGGAATATCCCCCCTCTATTAGTTTTCTGGAGATAACCCAACTTTCACTCAATAATAATAATAATCAGGACAAATAGAGCAGAAGAATCTCCCCAATGGGGGCACAGACAGTAATACAAATTAACAGGTGTTCTAATCCATCTCCACTCTGTCCAAAACTAAAAACAAACGTTTTGCCTTTAGTTGTACTTTAATCCCAAATTGAAGAGAAGGCTAAATTGTTTGTACAGTTTGGGCTTAACATCAAAACTTACTCAGCGAAAAACAAGACACCTGCATTTTTGCAAGTATTGGTTATTATGACTATGATTGTGCCATACCCTAATTTTTAACAATATTCACAGATTATATGAAGTCAATTCAACAACTTGTCTAAATACAGCAGTCCACTTTTTAAAACTAGACTGGAATTCTTCTAGAAATATGGGATTTCCATTTACATTGAATACATACTGTACATCTAGTTATCTTATACCTACATAGTGACAATTCAAGAGGCAGATGAAAGGGATGTCTCATTTACAGATAATCAATATACACAATAATTATTGCCTATATCAGTGCTGTTTCTTGTTTGTATCCTATCTCCTGCTTGCTATTACACACAGTGATTTCTTTCTGGATCATGTGACAACAGGGAAAGCTATTTGTGGAATTATTCCCCTTTCTCAAGTATCCAGCCTTGATGAACTGACTACACGTTCTATTTTACAGGCCAGGGAAGCCCTCGTTTTAATTGTTCTCCTAGGGCCCAAAATGAAAAATGACTCTTAAAAATAGATGCGAGCTTGTAACATTTTTGTAATGATTTCAGCAATGTATATTTTTTTTAAAGGCAAACAAATTATACCGATTGTAGGGATGCTGTGGAGCTTCTCCCTTAATTATTTATAAAATGCTAAGCTACCCTTCCTCACTGTCTTTTTATCATAAGATGCACATAAAGTAGATAGATATTGTAACAATAGAATGAGGGAAACAGAAGCATATAGTGACAGATTGCAATGTGCATACAGTGTTAGAGATTTTCTAATAATGTGTATTTTTAATATAATATTTCTAGCACATCAGTAAAATATGGAGTTATTTATGATATTTAGATGGGATCTCACATTTGCCTAATAAATACAATTTTTATTTACTGAACCTATGTCTACTTAAAAATACAGTTATTTGTCAAAGTATCTTCCAACTGCAGCTTTAGAATTAGGGTTGCATGCAAAGTTATCACCTTACGCCTGTAATCCTGACCACATGTACATTGTAGCCTGTCATTTCTTCTGATATTTTCTAAGACGGAATAGCTCCTTAAAGTGTATTTAAAGCCAAAATGTTGACCCTTTGGTTGTATGTAGTACATCCAAAGAGTGAACAGTCCAACACAAGCATAAAGCTTAGATAGTAGCTTCAATCTTCCATACATTTACTTCAGCTGGCCCCCCGGTGACCGGGCTCTCCCACACTGGGAGTCCAGGACCACATCAGAGGACTTTGGGATGGCAAGTGGGAGGAGACCAAAAAACATGCATTCCTCAATTTTCGTAGCATTAAATGAAGCCAGAATAAACAATGGGGGAGATTTACTAAACCTGGAGCAGAATATGGTGCAGCTGTGCATGGTAGCCAATCAGCTTCTAAATTCAGCTTGGTCAATTAGGTTTTGGCAATAAAACCTGGAAGCACATTGGTTTCTATGCTAAATTTGCACCTTTGAGCTCTCCAGTATAAGTAAATAACCCCCCAAATCGTTGTCACTTTCGGTTTCAGAGTTGTCTTTCCCTGGTTGTTAGCCCCTTGAAATAGCAATAAAGTTAAATAAAAAAGTTGATTTTAGTTGGATTCGAACAGCTTATAAACACCTGCTGCGTGTTTACATTATAAAAGCTGGCAGGCTGCCAAGATTCTGCTCTCCATACAAAATTGCTAAGATGTTTGTGCCTTTACTGTGACATTTGAAGATTAACTTATCAGTTTATGGCTTATTTGGAATATGTTAATGTTTGTACATAGTCTGGGTGGGTACAAGTTCAAGTAAAATGTACCTACCAGAGGGGGTAAGCTATTTGATCTATTGATATTTTCTCCCTCCAAAATTTACATTTTGGAACTGCACTATATAATTTGGAAAAAAACTTACTCATCTGGATTGGTTCTCCACTGGTCGTCAAGTCCCCAGTGCCAGTATATTTAATAAGGGAAGCCAGCTGCGACTTTTTGCAGGTTGACAGCGAGCTTCCCACTGCGCATGTGTGAGCTACACTTGGGAATGTTACCACAGTCTTCTGGGACCTGTGATGTGTCCAAGAATGCTGCAGCCAAAAGGGGGGCAAACTTCTTCACATTGACATTCTTTTTCCAGTACATTAAACCATATATGAGTTTTGTTAAACATTTTGAATCTATACAACATTAAGAGGGGAATTGGTCCAATTCAAACATTGAGGCCGCTATACCATGTTGATGTCCTTTCTTATTATAGGAAGAAAATATACTTTGGTTTATAGAAAATGAGAATATACAGTACATGCATTTACAGTATCTAACAAAAGTGAGTACACCCCTCATATTTTTGTAAATATTTTATTATATCTTTTTATGTGACAACACTGAAGAAATTACACTTTGCTACAATGTAAAGTAGTGAGTGTACAGCTTGTATAACAGTGTCAATTTGCTGTCCCCTCAAAATAACTCAACACACAGCCATTGTCTAAACCACTGGCAACACGTATACACCCTTAAGTAAAATTTTCCAAATTGGGCCCAAACTGTCAATATTTTGTGTGGCCACCATTGTTGTCAAGCACTGCCTTAACCCTCTTGGGCATGGAGTTCACCAGAGCTTCACAGGTTTCCACTGGAGTCCTCTTCCACTCCTCCATGACAACATTATGAAGCTGGTGGATGTTAGAGACCTTGCACTCCTCCACCTTCCATTTTGAGGATGCCCAACAGATGATCAATAGGGTTTAGGTCTGGAGACATGCTTGGCCAGTCCATCACCTTCACGCTCAGCTTCTTTAGCAAGGCAGTGGTTGTCTTGGAGGTGTATTTGTGGTCATAATCATGTTGGAATCCTGCCCTGCGGCCCAGTCTGCTCTGCTTCAGTATGTCACTGTACATGTTGGCATTCATGGTTCCCTCAATGAACTGAAGCTCCCCAGTTCCGGCAGCACTCATGCAGTCCCAGACCATGTCAGTCCCACCACCATTATCTTGAAAGATATAATAAAATATTTACAAAAATGTGAGGGGTGTACTCACTTTTGTGAGATACTGTATATATGAATGGCATCCTTTCATTGTCCAGTCACAGGCTAGGGAAAAAACAAGATCAAACTTTACTTAACCACTTCAATACCAGGCACTTTCGCCCCTTCCTGCCCAGGACACTTTTCAGCTTTCAGCACTGTCACACTTTGAATGACAATTGCGTGGTCATGTAACACTGTACCCAAACTAAATTTTTATAATTTTCTTCCCATAATGTTTCTGATGGTGCACTGACTGGAAACTGATGGGCACCTTTTTGACTGCTGAGGGGGCACATCTGTTGCGGCTGTGCTGATAATCAATGTGCTGATTATCAGCACAGACCCCCCCCCCCCTCTGACAGGGAGAGCCATTTACCAGATCTTCCTGGTTCACACGATGATCAGCTGTGCTTGGTCACAGCTGATCACATGGTAAGAAGCCTCTGTCAAAGGCTTCTTACCAGGATCAGAGATTTGGCGTGTCAGACTGACACGCCAAACTCACGAACATCACGCTGCGTGCAACGGCGGGCGTGCATCGGCATGTTATCCTGCTGGACGTCATATGATGCCCAGTCAGAATAACAGAACCACTTCCCAGCCATCAATCTGCTATAGGCCAGGTAGGAAGTGATTAAAGGAGTTGTAATGTCAGAAGGTTTTTTTATCCTAATGCATTCTATGCATTAAGATAAAAAGCCTTCTGTGTGCAGCAGTCTCCTTCAGTCCCCCTAATACTTCCTGAAGCCCCATCTCTGCTCAGCAATGCCCATGAGTGTTTCGACCATCCAATCTCCCTCCCTCCCTCCCGATTGGCTGAGACACAGCAGTGGTGCCATTGGCCCCCGCTGCTGTCAAAGTCAGATAGCCAATCAGGAGAGGGGGGCCAGGTCACAGCTTCATGAGAATGAATGAGAGGGAGCTGTGACTCGGCTCAGGTGCCCCATAGCAAGCTACTTGTTGGAGGAGGACACAACAGGAGGAAGGGGCCAGGAACACTGAAGAGGGACCCAAGAAAAGGAGGACCTGACTGCTCTGTGCAAAGCCAACTGCACAGAGGAGGTCAGTAAAACATGTTTATTATTTTAAAAGGAAAAAAAAAAGATTGTACGATCACTTTATTTGTATGGTGTGAGAGAATTGTGTAAATCTCAGGTCTGAATGTACAGAAATTCAAATCCTTTGACAGGTAAAACATATCCCTTATATGTGTTTCATTTGCATATTTTGCTGGAGTTTATCTATAAGACTGGACATTTAGACTCTTGCATAAGCCTTGTTGTGTTTTAATTTCCTAAAGCTCTTCAATTTGGAGAATATAGAGGAGAGCACAGTTAGACAACACAGAAAGAGCTCCTGGGTATAAAGTGCACAGTGGGGTGATCCAATGATATTTAAAGTGGATACTTCCCCTTGCCCTTACCAGAACTGGGCACATAATGCTTTTGAATTTTCTACTCCTTTAAGTAACAAACCGTAAAATCAGTTCCTTATCCAAACACAAATGTTATACTCTCATGTCCATGGCTTAGCAATACATAATATTAGCTAAAATGTGCCTTGTAATACAACCTACCCACAAACGGATTTTAAATCACAAATAACAAGGTAAAATGGGAAGGTGTTTTTACAAAGAACTTTTTCTTCAGCAGCATGCAAAAAGTAATGAAGCCATAGAACAGTGTGTCATTGAAAATGAATCTTTGTCAGACCTGTGGCCTTTGGTGAATTGACAGTCTACTATCAGAGAACAAATCTTTTGTATCATAAAAGAAAATGTGGTGTGGGAGAAACTTTTCAGAGAATGTGATTTAATCTTTTCTAATAGTCTGCAGATACATGAGACTTCATAGATGTTTGAAAGTGCAGGCCAAAATAATTACATTGTAGGAAGTATTACAATATCTAGAAAGAGAGATAAGTAGTTCCATTTCTACAGGATGGCATTCATTGCAATAATTATACAGTTTGTGTAACCATAAGAGTACCACCTCTCTAAAGTGACAAGGTACAGCCACGAGGTCATCACCTGTGTTGCACAATACAATCACATCATTTCACAGGCTCTGATGGGACCACCTTAACAACATGTAAGGTCTAAGATGAATATAGAAATGGATGTCAAAATAAACCCTTCACTGCAGTGTATGTTGGCTCACGCTGGTTTAATTAAGAAGGAACAAAGCATAGTTCCACGATTTGTTAGGCTGAAAAAAAGACATGCCCATCGAGTTCAACCAAACGGCAGTCTATGGTAAAAGTGTATTACTACCTCTCAACTAGTTGAGATGTTAATAGGGGACACCTATTAGCAAAAATATGTAGGCATAGGATACATACCCCTGCAACGTCCCCTTAACAACTTGCTTACTTGGCACTTAAACCCCCCTCCTGTCTAGATCTACGTTTTTATCATTTTTTTCACACAAATAGAGCTTTCTTTTGTTAGTAT